>NC_136916.1:74158618-74888618 GCF_949752795.1 Hyperoodon ampullatus
GTTGTATGCACTTAATGATGGTTACTACTCAGTATTTAAAGATATGATTCAATAAGGAAAACAAACTTTACTTTGAACTTATAGCTATTATTTGAAAACAGTTTTTCTGTATTATATAACTTTCATAAAGGCAGAACATGCCCTACAAACAATTACACTTAATTTTATAAAGCTCTGACTTATATCTGGTTGTTATAAATTTTAGGTAAAATTCAAAAACATTAACATATGATCAATAAAAGTATGAAACATAGATATCACTGACTAAATAATCCCATACTAACTACAAAAGGGACTGCTTAACAAATTCATGAGTATCATGATAGATATTCTGGCCTGAAAAACAATTTAAATGATATAAATCTATCAAAAGAAAGGCAAGAAATCATTATGACTCAAGGCACTTTGAACAATGGTGGAGGCTGTACTCTGCACATGGGCATAGGGCCAAGAGAAGGCAAGTGGCGACTGAATCCAGTTTGTTCTCCACTCTCTAAACCCTGAACCCTAGCAGAGAGCAGCATCCACCTAAAATTGGGAGGAGAGCCTTTTTCTAACTTTGCAAGGGCTAGCTGTGACTTGGCTGTAACACATCCGAACAACTAGTTCTTAGAAAAATTAGGACAACTGAGATACTAAATATTGGTACCCTTCCTAAAATCATAACACCAAAATATCACTTCTCACTGTGAGTTTATTTTGAATGTTTTAGGTAAAATCGTTAATATAGCAAAACATAAATAGGTTGAGGGGAGGGGAGAAATCATCTAAAATTCTAAAATGGTATCCTTCTAGCTCATTTAGGTTTCTCTCATTAATAATGGCTATATATTCAGATTAGAGACATTTTAAAGCTGAATGCTAAAAAATTAGAGGAGAGCTTAGGGGTATATTGTTAAGAACCCATTCCTAATAGAGAAATATACAACTTATTTTACACAACATATATAGTGTGAAAATTATGTATTAACTAAATTTGATGGAAACTAGAAGTAAATTTTTTAAGGTCACTATCACTCCTTTCATTTAATTGTAGAGGGAGTTTGAAGATTTTTTTTTTTTTTTTTTTTTTTTTTCGGTACGCGGGCCTCTCACTGCTGTGGCCTCTCCCGTTGCGGAGCACAGGCTCCGGACGCGCAGGCTCAGCGGCCATGGCTCACGGGCCCAGCCGCTCCGCGGCATGTGGGATCTTCCCAGACCGGGGCACGAACCCGTGTCCCCTGCATCGGCAGGCGGACTCGCAACCACTGCGCCACCAGGGAAGCCCTGAAGATTTTTTTAAATTGTGTTTCCTTAAAGACACAAATTATTAATCATGATAAATAATCCAACCTAGTGACTAAAAAGACATTATAACTGAAATTTTTATTAGAATGACCAGCCTATAAAATGTGTATTTTATTTCTAGATATACCAATGAACTGCCATGTGACTTTCAGTGACTCACGTCTTCACTACCTCAAATCAGTTGTACAAAGTGGAGCAAGAATATAGCTGAAACTCTTGCAGGAAATTATGAGGATATAACCACAGGGCACCTTGGGCTCCTTATAGATAAGCACTATATTATTAAAATTATTATTAAAAAGGATATTTTGTAAACTGCCCTTATTAAGACTAAATCCCATCCATACATGACCTTTCATTCCCAGGTTAATTACACATACGTAAGAGCAATGCTGTCTTCACATGGGACACACAGAAGAAATAAAGGACACATCAAGGCAAGGTGTGAAAATGAGAATGAGATTCTAGTCCTCCACCACCAACTCACTTTCAATATTAGCACTCTGTCATTTTTAAAATGTAGATTCTTATACCTATCCCAGATCATAATGATTTCTGGAAAAAAAACCTTTGCCAATAATTACATCCTGTGTAAAGATAAATTATCCTTACTAGAAACCACCTCCATTCTCTATATTATTACAAATACTAAATACTTTTAAATCTTTTAACCTTGTATCACCTGAATCAAACCTGTATATAAATGCTGTTCTAGGTCTAACTTTATCTTTATTTATAAAGAAAAATATGATTTGGCATATACCATTATATTCAGAATCAGAAGATTTCTAAATGAATGTGAAAAGAAGTATAGCAATATGGGTAGGCATGCAATACAATTAGGAACTGGCATATTTGGTGTTAACATATAATATACACAAGCATAAAATGTATACATTTTACGTGTTTTTATTTTTATGTGCTTTGATTTTACTCTGCATAAGTGGAATCACAAATAATGAATTTTTTGTTTCTAGCTTCTATTGAGAAACATATTTGTGTTACCTGTGTAGTATGTAGCTGCAGTTCATCCATTTTTATTGCTATAAAGTAAACAGATATAAATATATATATATAAACATATATATGTTTTATATATATGTAAACATATCACAATTTTATTCAATCAACTGTTGATGAATATTGCATTGAGTCTGAAGCTACTAAAACACTGCTGCCACCAATATTATCAACATATCTCTTGGTACACAAGTTCATTCACTACTCTCAGGGGTATACTCATGGAAGGAAATTATTGGGTTACAGGGTAAACAAGTAACAAACTGTTTCCTAAAGTGGCTGTAGTAACATACATTCCTACCAGCAGTGTTTACTGAGTTGCTATAACTTAACATCCTCTCCAAAACTTGTACTGTCAATCTACTTTTTAAATTCAGACACTCTAGTGTTTTACGGAGCCTCTGTAGTTTTAATTTATATTTCCCAGATTACTAATGAAGTTAAGCACCTTTTTCACATATTTCTTGAATACTTGTATTTCTTTTAGAAAGTGCCTTTAAGGGACTTCCCTGGTGGTCCAGTGGTTAAGACTCCGCACTTCCACTGCAGAGGATGTGAGTTCAATCCCTCGTTGGGGAAGTTTCACATGCTGTGTGGTGCGGCCAAAAAAAAAACAGAAAGTGCCTTTATATGTCTCTTACCCCTTTTTCTATTGGATTTTTTGTCTTTGTCACACTGATGTGCAGAAGTGCTTTGAATATTCTGATATATACATTTTGCCTGTTACATGTGTTGCAAATATCATCTTCCACCCTGCCTTCCCTCTCTATTCTAATGGTGACTTTGCAAGAACAAAGTTTCTTAATTTTAAGATAATCAAACTTATCAATTGTGTTATTTATATCAGCACTATTTCTTTTTAAGAATATTTTCCTGTCCAGAGATCATGAACATGTTCTCCTTACATTTAGCTTCTAAAGTTTTATAGTTCTGCCTGTCACGCTGAGATGTACAAATCAATCTTTAATTGATTTTTGCATATGGTATAGAGTATGAGTCATATTTTTGCTTTATCACCAATTGTTCCAACATCATTTATTGAATAATTCTTTTCCTACCACTCTGAAGTGCCAGTTTTGTCATAAAGCAAGTGCGCATGTACACACTGACTCTCTTTCAGACTCTTTATTTCTTTTGTTTATCCTTGTGGCATTATTTCATGAAAGTAATTATTGTAGATTTATAGGCTTTGAGTAGAGAAAGTCTTCTGATTTGAGATTCTTTTTCGTGACTAAGCTATTCTTGGGCAGACCATAAAATTTCTTTTAAAACACAAAACAGAAACAAACTAATAAAAATTTTTGATAATATCCATTGGGATTACAATGAATTGAGAATAATGCTGAAAATGGATTATAACCCTCAGAAAAACATAACCTTAATGGATGACCAAATTAACCCCACAATAAAAGCTGCTCTGGACCAATGCTGACAAAGCTTAAAAAAAAAAAAAAAAAAAGCCTCAAAAGGATTCAGCTGATACCAAGTAACTTAAACGTGTACAAAAACAAAGTTCAACACTATATAAAAAGTGCAAAAAAATCGCTATACCCAACAATGTCCAGCATTCAAACAATGAAAAGCAGGAAATGTGGCCCATAATAATAATAGGCAATCAATATAGAGAACCAGGAAAGATAAAGTTAATGGAATTAACAGATGAAGATATTAAAACAATGATTATAAATAAGTTTTATATGTTAGAAAAGGTAAATAAAAATAAGAATATGATGAGGAGAAAAATGAAAAATAAAACTTCCAGAGATAAAAAATAATTATTAGAAATAAAAAACATACTGGATGGTATTAAGGACAGATAATATATTGAAAAAAAAATCAGTGAACCTTGAGACATGACATTAACCATCCAAATAAAACAGAGAGGGAGAAAAGAATGAAAAAAAAGGGGGAGTTAAGTGCCGAGACAGACAATATCAAATGTATAACTGAAATTCCCTCCCCTCCAAAATATCACCTGGGATAAGTGGGATATCTGAAAATAGTGGTCAATATGTTTCTAAATTTGGTTTAAAAAAAAAACTCAAAAAAACTAAACAGGATTTTCAGAGAAAACCATATGAAGGCACATTATAATCAAGTGACATCATAATCATAGTCACTAAAAAAGTTGTAAGACCGAAGAGCAGTCAAACAAAATAGAAGATTTACATATGAGGCAACAAAGTAAAAATAACAGCAGACTTTCTGTCAGAAACTATACAAGCTATTTCAGAAATGACTTCGCAACATATTACCAGAGATAGAGAGGGACAAGATAGAAGACCCAATTCATCAAGAATACATTTTTTTAAAAAAAGATATGTATGCACCTATTAAAAGAGCTTCAAAATACATGAACCAGTAAGTGAAAGGAGAAACAGATAAATCCACAATTAAAGTTGACTCTTCTCTCAGCAATTACTGTGAACAAATAGAAAATCAGAAGGGATAAATCTTGAAGAACACTATCAATCAATCTGACCTAATATTTTTAGAAAGCTCCACTCAACAGCATACAATTCTTCTTAAGTGCACACAAAACATTCATTTATACAGAAAACATTCTGCACTCTACAATAAACCCACAAAGCAAAATATGTTCTTGGACCACAAAAGAATTAAATTAAAAACCTATTAGGGAAAAATATCTGGAAAATTTAGGAAATATTTGGAAATTATATAGGTCCAAAAAAAATCACAAAGGAGCTTAAAAATTAACTCCATGTAAACAAACACACGTAAAGAAACTTTGCAGAATGCAGACGGAGAAAAGTTTTAAATATTAAATGCTCCTTTAGAAAAAGTAGGAAGGTCTCAAATACTAGAATGAAAGAGAGGGTATCACTACAGATCCTTCAAACATTAAAAGAATAAAGAAATATAACATGAAACTTCATGCCAATACATTAGACAACTTACATAAAATAGACAAATTCCTTAGAAGACACAAAAAACTAAAGCTTATTCAAAAAGAATTATTACAAATCTGAATAGCCCAATATCAATCCAATAAATTGAATTCATAGTTTAAAACCTTCCCACAAAGAAACTCCAAGGCCAGTGGTCTTCGTTGGTGAATTCTACCAAACACTTAAAGAAGAATAACACCAACTGTATGAAAACTTTTCCAGAAGAGGACATCTTTCCAACTCACCCTGTTATCCTGATACAAAAACCAAAGACATTATTAAAAAACTACATACCAATGTCTACTATGAACACAGATGAAAAAAATCTCTAACACAAATCTGAACTTACACAACAATTTAACTCAAAATTACCTTTATTTCAAGATACCAGAAAACATTTACATATTTGCAATTTTCGTCTATTATCTGTATCTGTAACAACTTTCTTCAAGGCTTCAACATCGGAATTATTTTATGCCTTTGAATCACAGACCTAAAGAGATTGAAAGTGAGATAATTCTTGGGATAGCTCACCAAAATAAATGGCTTCTTAATATAAAAAATTTAACCCAGCAATATATAAAAAGTATTAACACATCATGACCAATTGGGGATTATCTCAGAAATGCATGATTTATTCAGTATTCAAAAATCAATCGATCAACTACATTAACAGACAAAAGGAAAAAAAACGTGATCATCTCAAGATGCAGAAAAAGCATCTGATAAAAATTCATTTGATAAAAATACTCACTGATAATAAGAAAAAAAATACTCTCAGCAAACTACAAATATAAGGGAATTTCTTCTATCTGATAAAGGATATCTATAAAAAACCTACAGCCTACATTAAGTATGACGGCAATCATACTTAATGGTAAAAGCCTAGATGGTTTTGACCTAAGATCAACAGTAAGGCAACAGAGATTTCCCTGGTGGTGCAGTGGTTAAGAATCTACCTGCCAATGCAGGGGACACAGGTTTAAGCCCTGCTCCGGGAAGATCCCACATGCCACGGAGCAACTAAGCCTGTGCACACAACTACTGAGCCTGCACTCTAGAGCCCGTGAGCCACAACTACTGAAGCCCGCATGCCTAGAGCCCATGCTCTGCAACAAAGAGAAGCCACCACAATGAGAAGCCCGTGCACCACAACAAAGCCCATGTGCAGCAACGAAGACCCAACGCAGCAACGAAGACCCAGCACAGCCATAAATAAATAGATAGATAAATAAATAAATAAATAAGAGTAAGGCAACAATGTGAGCCCACCACTTCTATTCAACATTGCACCAGGACTACTAGGCAGTGCAATAAAGCAAGCAAAAGAAATAAAAGGTACAAAAATTGAAAAGGTAGAGGTAAAATAGTCTTTACTCACAGACAAGATGATGGTCTACATTTGAACATTTGAAGGAATACACAAAACTGCCACCAGAACTAGTGAGTTTAGCAGAATCATAAATTACAAAGGTTTATGTAAAAATCTATTATATTTCTATATACTAACAACAAACAATCGGGAACTGATTTTAAGACGCCATTTACAACAACGTAAAAATAGAAAACAGAGATCAATTCAACAAAATACATGTAATACCTTTACACTGAAAACTACAAAATACTGCTGAGAAACTAAAGACAGCTTAAATGGAGAAAGATACCAAATTCACACATCAGAAAACTCAACATCCTTAAGAGATTAATTCTCTCCCTATTAGCCTCTATGATAAAAGCATTCATAATCAAAATCCCACTGAGGCTTTTCTATAGAAAATGACAGGCTAATTCTAAAATACATAGAAATGGAAAGGACTTAGAATAGAAAAACAGCTTTGAAACAGAAGAGCAAACTTGGAGGATTTACACTACCTGATTTTTTTTTTTTTTTTTTTTTTTTTTTGCGGTACGCGGGCATCTCACTGTTGTGGCCTCTCCCGTTGCGGAGCACAGGCTCTGGACGTGCACGCTCAGCGGCCATGGCTCACGGGCCCAGCCGCTCCGCGGCATGTGGGATCTTCCCGGACAGGGGCACGAACCCATGTCCCCTGCATCGGCAGGTGGACTCTCAACCACTGCGCCACCAGGGAAGCCCCACTACCTGATTTTAATATAAAGCTATGGTAATCAAGACAGTACAGTATTGTCATAAGGATAGATACATAAATCAATAGAACATAATAGAATCCTGAAATGGACCCCCATATAATGTCAACTGATCTGCAGCAAAGGTGCCAAGGTAGTAATTCAGTAGGGGAAAATATAACCTTTTCAAAAATGCTTCTTGAACAATTTGATTTTCATATGCAAAGAAATAAATCTCATCCCTTACCTAATACCATATATAAAAATTAACTCAAAGGGGACCAAACACTTAAAATATAAGAGCCCAAAGCAGTTTCAAGACATGAAGGAAAAGAAAAGAGGTAGAAAAAATTTTGCCCAATGTCTGTGCCAACTCCTCCAATTTCTACTCAGAATTAGGGCAGAATTATAGGGAAAACAAATCTGAGGTTCTTCAGTCAATATTTGAAACTACTCAAAAGGAAAGAGTGTTTCCCATCTAAGTACTCAGAGTAACTCCAAAACAAGTAGCTCTTAACTCAATCACAGCCCTCAGAACCATGCAAAACCTGCCATAAAGAATAAGACACTGTTCATATCTTCAGAACTTAGTGAAAAAAGTATCATAGAGGATACCTTAAAGCTTAAACATAACCCAAATATAACAACTGAAGTTATGCTCACAGCCATCACGGAGGTTCACAGAAGGTACAGAATTATAGGGAAATTATAGGGGAAATTCTCTGGAATGAGAATGTCTAAATTCCTATAGTGCTTTAATTCAAATCACTCAGTGTTGAGCAGTTACTGAACAATATATATACATATATATATATATATATATATATATATGAGAAATGTAAAAAAGATGAGAAAAGAAAAAAAAACAAATAAACATTGAAAGATATACAGAAGACTAACCAAGGTTTATATTTTAAAATGTGAACTAAACTGCATTATTCCCATCCTTCCTGTACATACACAATTTTTCGACTGAAGAATAATTTTCAATTGGAAAAACAATACCTTTTCCCCTAGTTCCCCAAACTGAATGATATCATAAAATGGGCTGTTCTGCAGTCAAGGTTTAAGAAGAAAAATATATGGGAATAAGAAACTGACACTGGAATAAAGTATTTTAACAAAAACTCATTTTGTAAGCTCATAAAAGTTCTTTCTACCATTTAATTATTCAAGAAAAAATTTAAACATTAAACAGCAAAAGTATTCTTAAAACAAGAATAACAACAAGGGCAAATATTGTAAGTAGCTTTCCCAAGTTTTTACTGACATAACCATCAGGCTTGATCAACTGTATCTAACATTCAGAATGTTAACATATTATATATAGCACACCAAAAACTATCCCCTAACATTTTCTGAAATTACATTATTTTAAAATATCCTAGTATTAATACAATTCTTTTCCATTTTCAATAGAAGGTAGAATTCAAGTGAAGTTTCACTTATGAAAGCTTTTTGAGGAGAACTACACATCTTACTAGCATATTGGATCCATTAACCTAGGCCAATGTAAGTTTTAAATCAAAATTCCCTACTCCAGAGCTTTGCAAATGTGGGCCTATGACTTAAGGCAAAAAATTCAAAGTCACAAAAGAAGTCTACATTTTAAAAAGATTTCTTAAATTTGCTTAATTTTTTTCTTCAACCCTTCCACCTTTCAAGAAATATGGCTAGATTTGTCCACTTTGTCTTTCATTTGAAAATCTCTCCTCATAATATGTAACTCATGTCCTCAAACCCCCTCTTCCTCCAACTTACTGTCACAGTAAATATGAACTTTAGATTTTTTTTTCTTATTTTCAAATACGTGTAATGGACATGGAAAATGGAAATGGAAAAGATGTAAATGTATGGGATTATCTCAGCAGTGCCACTATATGAGAAACTGTCACTATACCACATTATGTATATTTTGTGTGTGTGTGTGTATATACACATACATATATATGTATATTCAACAGGATTTTATGAATTTCCTTAATTAATCTACCTTAATCCCCAAAATAAACTCCAAAGTGATTGCTATTCAAGCTCACAAGACAGTCTTATTAAAAAAAAAAAAAATTGCCATTGTGTTTACTTCATAACATAGAAAAAAGGAAAAATGTCTTACTAGAAATGATGTATCAGCAAAAAGTGCACTCAGGTGTGATCCTTGCAGAGAATTCTTCTTTGTTACTTTTTCACAAAATCCAATTCCTTAATAAAGAAAAAAATATTAGATGGGTTAGTAATTATTCTTAACTCTAAAACAAAATTAAATATAATTTCATTACTACAAATTTCAACAATCAACAGATAGTTCCACTAATACTGAATAATAGAAAAATAAATTTTTTAAAATTTGGCTAATAAAAACACAATGTTAGCCAATCGGGCATTGCTAATGTCACTAATCCATTTTTTTCAGGAAGTATTACTTAAACGTTCAGTAATACTCTATCCACGCCAAGATTCACAAATTGGTGTCCTAGGTCCCACTTCCTATCATATCACATGATATACTTTATATTTAACTGGTTTACACAGCCTACTGAATTTATGTTTTGATAAAACAGTTACATTCCGAAAATGTTCATTGTATTATGTTCTCATTTAGAAAAAAAACTCAATGGGTCAGTGACTTGCATTGCCATAAAATGTGTATATATTCAAATGCTATGTGTATACTTATAGCTTCCACTCTTTTAAAGGGAACAATGAAATGAAAATGAACATAAAATGCCAAAAACAAATAAAAAACAGATTAATGTCAATAATTCACATTAATAAAGGAACACTAATAAATGTTAACCAATGGAGTAGTGCATAAAGAATAATCCAGTCCTGCTACACTTCTGCTTGGAAATAGTAGCAAAAGACACTTAGGTAGAAAGAGAAAGATGGTAAAAGCCTCTCCTCACCCTGACTGGCCAGGATCAATTTATGATGCTAATCTAATAATTTAGAATTGCATGACTGGGTAATTACGACAATCCCCAAGTAAATCTGCTTCATCAAATGAAAACGGTAATTTCTCCACACAAACACCAGTCTTTTGAATCTTGTTCAGCAATACTAATTATTGTGATACTACAATTTTGTTTCTATTTGAAATGTACACCCCCTCTAGAGGCGGGGGGGGAGCCACAGTCTGCCAAATATTCTTTTTATATTAACGAATTAAGCATTAAAAGCTTGAACTTTAAAACACACGTACACACACATAAATAAGCCTCTTTTTTTTTGGCCAAGGTTAAAAGGAGCTTGCGTTAAAAAGCCAATTTCAGCTTTTAGTCTAATTGTACCAAAATACAGAAGAGAGCAATCTCCTCAAATACCAATACATTACCAATTTCTAAAATCCAATAATTCAAAGTGAAACTATTTTTCATGTGTTCTCATTCTAAACAAAACTAATTATTTTTAAATGTATTTTGACACCAGCTTTGTGTCAGTGCCACGGTAGGAATTAAAGTTTGGCAATTTGACCCATGGTAAATAACAGATTAAATAAAAATTTGATAATTACACACGTGGTACACATTCTTAAATCAAAAAATATTAATTCCTCAATTCTATAAATTAACTGTTATTGACAAGTTTGTTTTGTACACAGTTCTCAAATAGTTTCTAAAAGGCAATATTCTAAAAACCAAGTTTTTTTGGGCTTCCCTGGTGGCACAGTGGTTGAGAGTCCGCCTGCCAATGCAGGACACACGGGTTCGAGCCCTGGTCTGGGAAGATCCCACATGCCACGGAGCAGCTGGCCCCGTGAGCCACAATTACTGAGCCTGCGCGTCTGGAGCCTGTGCTCCGCAACAAGGGAGGCCGCGATAGTGAGAGGCCCGCGCGCCGCAATGAGGAGTGGCCCCACTTGCCACAACTAGAGAAAGCCCTCGCACAGAAACGAAGACCCAACACAGCTATAAATAAATAAATAAAAAAATTAAAAAAATAAAAAAAATAAATAAAAATAAAAACCAAGTTTTTATAGTTCGTTTATAACAATCTATAAAGAAATACACTCTCACCTTCAAAAAATAAAACCAAAACTAAAATGTTAGTGCTACAGCCAGTTATCATTAAATTTCACATACTGAACATCCAAAATCCCATTACTCTGTCCAGGTAAGAGCTAGACAACCTGTACCTCTAACAGCTATCTTTCCCAAACCTGGTCCCAACCAATTTCCTAGCTCCCTCTACTTCTAATTAACCTACACTGTTGATAACCTGGACTACAAGCCATTGCCCAAACTGTCAAACCCTGTAATTTTGTTCAAGATTTTACCTCTGCCTGCAAACAACCTTCCTTATCTGGATCAAATGTCCAGTTCAACTGACACCTTCTGTGAGGCCATCCTCAGGTATCCTTTACCACCACCATCACCATCACTTACATGGGGCAAAATAACTATAGTTAGTTTTGTAGGTATGAGTCTCTTCTATTATACGACATGCTTTTTAAGAGAAGGAACTTTTTTTGTACTTTTTTCATTTCTATATCCGGAAGCCGGAAACTGTGTGAGAAAGTAATAGAGAGGATACAGTTCAAGAAGACAAAGTGCACCTGAAATCTGCACAGAGGATTCTACAGCAGCTCTGTCCAAAATAAACATAACATGAGCCCAAAATGTAATCTAAAATTTTCTAATAATCACATTTTAAAAGTAAAATAGGGTTTCCCTGGTGGCACAGTGGTTAAGAATCCGCCTGCCAATGCAGGGGACACAGGTTTGATCCCTGGCCCAGGAAGATCCCACATGCCTCGGAGCAACTAAGCTTGTGCGCCACAACTACTGCCCTCTAGAGCCCGTGCTCTGCAACAGGAGAAGCCAGGACAATGAGAAGCCCGCGCACCGTAACAAAGAGTAGCCCCCACCTGCCTCAACGAGAGAAAGCCCATGCACAAAAATGAAGACCCAACACAGCCAAAAATAAAAAATAAGTAAATTTTTTAAAAAAGTAAAATGAAGCAGGTGAAACTAATTTTAATATAATTCCTTTAACCGGAATGCTCAAAATGTTATCATTTCAGAATACAATTGATTTAAAAAATAGATATTTCACATCTTTTTTCCATAACTTCCTGAAATTCAGTATGTTTTATACTTACAGAATATTTAAATTTGAACTAGCCACAATTCAAGCTCTCAAAAGCCACATGTGGCTAACTGCTATCATACTTGACAACACAGTTTTTTGCTGAAATTAAAGCTGCAGCATTAGTAAAGTGAAACTCTACAAGGCCAGGCAAAGAACAATGACTAGGAAGCAGTAGGCTCAAAAGTTACCAGAGGTTTCTTAAGATTTGGACATGTTCAAATTCCAACTAGAGGAGAGAAAAATCTCATTGAAACCTGGCGCAATGAGTAGATGCTGAAGCAGAATCACCTCCTTAGTAATAGTGCTAAACTACTATTACTTTTTCATAAGAAATGGAATACACTGCCAAAACAAAATTTAAGCCTGTTGAGAAGAAACCAACAAAATCCAGACAACAGCATGATGAACATCCAAGAGTCAATCAAAACTTACTCAACATAAGAAACTGGAAAAATGTGTAACCTATACCAGGGGAAAAAAATCTGACAAAAGAAACAGATCCAGAAACAAGATGATGATATCTTTAAAGACATAAGCTTTAAAATTTTATAAATATATTAAAGGATTTAATGAAAAACAGAAAAAAAGACAATTATTTTGAAAAGAATCAAATGAATTTCTAAAGATGAAAAATATAGTATCTCAAATAAAAAACAACTAGATAGACTTGGCAACAGACTCGACAGTGTAGGAAAAAATGATCCCTAAATTGATGATGTGAAAATAGAAAGCAAAAAAAGAAACAAAGAACAGAGCATCAAGGACCTGTGAGAATATCAAGGGCAGTCTAAAAATGGTGTAATTGTAGTCCCAGAAGGATAGAGAGGTAGAAAAAATATCTGAAGAAACAAAGGCCAAAGAACTTCCAAATCTGAGGAAAACTGAACCCATATATTCAAGAAACTCAATGAACAAAAAACAGGTTAAGCACACAGAAACTGTACCAAGGCACATAATTAACAATCAAACTGCTGAAATCCAGTAATATAAAGAAAATCTTAAAAGCAACCAAAGTGAGGGGAAGACACATTACATATAGAGGAACAAAGGTAAGAATTACCACAGACTCCTGGCAGAAAGTAATGCGAACAAGTTTAATCAAAGGAATAACGCCTTTAAAGTGCTAAGAAGAAAAAAAAATAAAACCTGTAAACTGAAATCTACATAAAGCAAAAATATCCTTCACAGATGGAGAAATAAAAACATTTTCAGACAAACAAAAGCTGAGAATCTGTCAACAGAATGAACCCTAATGTAAACCATGGACTTAGTTAATAATAATGCATCAATATCAACTCTAACAAATGTACCACACCAATGCAATATGTTAATAATAGGGAAGGGGGAGAGACGAGAGTGAGAATGAGAGTATATAGGAACTCTGTACTTCCCGTTCAGTTTTTCTGTAAACCTAAAACTGCTCTGAGAAACAACAGATAGAAACCTATTTCTACACAAAGGAAGACCAACAGAAATATAAGCATGTGAGTTTACCTTTTATTTTCTTACTTTTACTTTTTAAAGAGATAATGGTTTTTAAAGCAAACGTAGCAATAATGTATAAAAATAAAAACATGCAGCATAAAATGGATGACAAAAATAGCACAAAGCATGAGGGGGAGAAAATTTTATTTCCAAATTGGAAGCAACCAAAATGTCCATGAAAGGGGAATGGAGAAATTGTGGTATAAACATATAAAAGAACACTAGGCAACAGTAAACTGGAACAAAATACTGATAGACACAAACAT
This sequence comes from Hyperoodon ampullatus, assembly GCF_949752795.1. Classification (NCBI taxonomy): domain Eukaryota; kingdom Metazoa; phylum Chordata; class Mammalia; order Artiodactyla; family Ziphiidae; genus Hyperoodon; species Hyperoodon ampullatus. The sequence goes on from NC_136916.1 coordinate 74,172,762, forward strand.
GGATGAATTGCAAAAACATTTTGGTGAGGGAAAAAATCCAGACATTAAAGAGCACATACTGTATGATTCCATTTAGGAATAAATTTGCAAAACTTTGAGCAACCACCAAATACATACAAAGATCACACATTACGAAAGCAGATACTCAACACAGAGAAGCTATACATACGCAGTTGAAAGATTTTTCTGACTTTACAAAGTTATGATCAAGAACAATCATCATCTTCTGAGTTTTAGTTTCCTCATCTGTAAAACAGTGTAGTAATAGTTTGTATACTTCATAAATTTAGTTGTTAAATTAATTAAATAGTTGTTATTAAATAAGCATATATGCTACGCTATTACTTCGCATAGTGCCAGTATGAGCTCAATAAGTGCTAGCTTCGTAAAGAAATAACCCAGAAAAGGGGGCAAATGGAACAAATGGAGACTGCCACTGGAAGTCAACTGGTTAGCAACGTTCTTATTAAAGAGTCATCACTGTTGAAGAAATCAGAAAGGCAAACACTACATACAGCAAAAGCCAAATGAGAAGTTTTGGAATATATTTGCAATCATTTAATATGACTCTAGAATTGAAAACGATACTACTAAGGCCTTAAAAGAATAGATTTATAAACATATAAAAAGACTAAGCCACAAGAAACAATATCTTCATGTCAGTTAATTTCACAGAAGCAAGCATTTAAGAAAGAAACTGATTTCAAGCACACATGAAACTAGGGACTGTTCCAATTACAGGAGATAAAAAGATGACACAAATGTGAGTAGGTGTGAACAAAAAGAGCAAAGCAGGGTGTAGGATGGATAGATGGGCAGAACACAATTATGCGCTACCTTGAAAACAGGAAAACATTTGAATTTAATATGACAAAAAATACACAAATAAGAGAAAGGCAAGACTAATCCTGTCAAGTGGAATAATGCACAATTCCAGCCAAAGCATTAGGTAAGGTTAAAAAGCTGGGTTCTTTTACAATGCCCACTAAAACACAACCTATTACATTCTTAGCCAGCAAACAGAGAGGGTAGCATTGGGTGTTACAATGTGATAGCATACTAATGCCAGAAATGCCTATTTTCCCCCATGCCCTTCCACCTCCATCTATATCTCCCAAAGTACCCATTAGGTCCACACCGTCTCTTCACACAGCCTCAGTTCTTTTTTAAAAAATAAAAAAGCAAATAGTTTTACTGAGATATAATTCACACGCCATACAATTCACCCATTTAAAGTATACACCTGAATTTTTTTTATATTCACAGGAATGTGCAACCATCACCACTAATCCCAGAACATTTTCATCACCCTTAAAAGAAACCTGTACCCATCAGCAGTCACTCCCCATTCCCTATGCCCACCCCACACCCCAGCCCTAAGCAGTGAGGCATCTTTTTGTCTCTATAGAATTGCCTATTCTGGACATTTCATATAAATTGAACCATATAATATATAATCTTCCATGACTAGCTTATTTCACTTAACAATGTTTTCAAGACCCATCCATGTTATGGCATGCATTCATACTTCATCCCTTTTTATTGCCAAATAATATTCTACCGTATGGAAATACCACATTTTATTTACCCATTCATCAGCTCATGGACATTTCTTTCCACTTTTTGCCTATTATTAGTAATGGTGCTATAAGCACTGGTATACAAGCTTCTGTGTGGGTATATGTGTTTATTTTTAGCTTCTACTCTTATAATAAAATAACTTAAAGTGTCTTCACATTTTCTTTTCTATCATCCTACTTCATTATGGTATCTAACATCTTCCCCATAACAATACGCATACCGGTGGTTATGCCACAAATAACAAGGCATTTTAGGTAAATTACTAGTTCCTATTTTATTTTCCCAAATAATTTATCACCCCCCAATCTATAATCAGCAACCATACTGACAGCATTCACATTGATATTTAATATTTATTACATGTTCTGATAATGCTATCATTCATCAAGTGGAGGATGTAACTTCTCAAATGCTGAAGTTCCATTTGTTCAACACGCCTCAACCCAAACTAAGGGCTAACACTCCTAGTATTCCTTGTCAGGCATATAGTTACTGGAACCTATCATTTTTACAGTCCTCAACCACCTACACCCCAATAACAAAAAGTATATTTTGTCCACAAAAAAAAAAGTTCAAAAACGAGCACACTTTAAAATGTGACACTAGGCACTTAACATAAAAAATGGTCAAATATACATCACTTTGGTTAAAGTCTGGTAAGATGGCAAAGTGTGTCAAACAGATGTCCATATTAATAAGGATGTTGGCCAGAATCTAGAAAAAGCTTGAACACCATATTTGCGATATTCTGCAACTTCCTAAAGTTTTGAATTGGAAGAGGCCTCAGAGGTCTTTTTAGAAACACAAACTCTAATACTTAACAGAAATGAAATGGAATCCAGGAGTAATAACCCAGACTACCAGTCTAATCCGCATCAAAATAGGATTCTACCCATTTCAAACAAATACTAACAACAAAAATATCTGCACTAATGGAAAAGAAGAAATCCAAACAACCCTAAAGTTATCCTGAAAGATGGATACTATAGCTTGGGATTTTTATTGCAAATAATTTGATACTTCTAAAGTACTGCTTTGAACCGTAAAATAGAGAGAGGGGGCTTCAGATTATCCTCATAGTACTACCTTCCTTGCATTCTGGTATGCCTTCTTAAGTGGAAGAGAATTGGGAAGAGTTAAAGCTACTGCCCTAAGAACTATATACATCATCTACTACTTGTTACACTGACAACAAATACTAGGATAGTTGTGGCAATTATAAATCACTGTAACATTTTACTTCCCTGCTAAGTAGATGCATGGGAGTCCATGTGTCAAAATTTCATCTATTGTATCTCACAGCAGAAAAAATGTTGAGAACTACTGATCTAGACCAGCAGTGTTAAAGACTTTAAGTTCAGTCCAAAACCTTAGTTCAGCACAAATCCTCATGTAAAATCTAGTGTCATTTGAAAGACAGAAACTTAATAGATTACTATATATTTACTGAGAATCTACATGAAAAGAATGCAAGAACGACTAAGACACAAGCATAAAAACCTTCAATGCACTGTGTATACACCTACTCCCTTTCTTATAAGGTCAAACATGGTAAGTACAATAAGACAGATACAAAGTACTATGAGGATTTCAAAAGAAAACTCTTCTAATTGGAAGGAATCAGTTCTTTATGGAAAGCACAGCATTTGGCCTGACCTGGGAAAGGAGATCAAGAAGTGAGATACAGAGGAGAATGAGAAGAGAATAATCTATCTTTATTCATGTCTTCTACTTAAAAGGCATATATTCCCACCAATTTCCTTCAAACAATCAAATTAAGAATGAGGCTAGCACTGTCCTTTTAAACAAGTGTTGTTGAGCATTATTCTTTAAGGAACCAAGCTTTATTAATAAGGAAGGACATAATGTCATCTTTGTTATCTTGTTATACGGGCATATTAAAGATGGCCCTGGTCACTTCCAAGCTTAGAAGACTTTTCAACAGCTCTTCCTTAGCTGAAGAACAAGTCCAAACTGCTCAACATCCAACGTGCTCTACAATCTGATCTCAAGCTCTCTTTCCCATTTTACCATCTTCTACTTCTGAAACACCCTCCAATCTAGCTAAACTGTGTCCAATACATACCTCTCACTTTTCTGTTTTAGTTCTTTTGCTCAAAATGATTTCTCTATGTGAAATACCTTTTCTACACCTCTGACAATAAAACCTGACATCCAGCTCAAATATCAATTCTTCCATGACATTCCCTGGTCACTTCTGAACTCTTCCTTCCCTGAACTCCCTAATCCATGCCTTGTGTCTAAGATTTACACATCACTTGGTAATTAATGTAGCATAGTAATTAATGGGGTTTTACCCTTTCTACACCATTACCTACTAGAAGCAAAGAGCTATATCTTAAATGTGTTTATATTTCTGCATCAACAATACAGAAACAATAGTTAAAGTAGTAAAAATAGAAAAGGAATAGAGTCCAAAGGAAGGGGTAAGGGAGCAGAGCAATGGACGTTGCTTTGGGGCTACCATATTTACCAGATGAAAGAAAAGGGGTAGGGCAGTAAAAAGAAATTGTATAGAGAGCCTGTCAAGTCATTACTTAAGACTTGGGGAAGCTACGAAAGAAGAAATGAAAGCTCATATATGAGGTTCCTAAGACAGACAGCTGGGCATAGGTACTGACTGCCTTTAAACACCATTAAAAAGCCAGGTGGAGAATTCCAAAAAAACATCATTAATAGCAAAGGTTTTAATATATATTATGAAAGATTTCTGATGTTTAAAGTCAACAGGCCTTTTAATTTTGGTTTATATTTTTAAAAAGAAATGTATGACTAATGGAACAAGTCAATTTCTACTCCAACAATGTAAAACACTGACCAAAAAAACCTGTTAATTCTAGGGAAAGAAATGCTTAAAGGTAATAAATATTTTAAGCAACTAAATTCTAGAAACCAAGCATAAAGAACTTCCACACATAACTCCAACTTTATGTTAAATTTCTCATGTTAAAGACATAGATGTAAAGCATATAAGACAGAGAACCAATTAACTTCAACTACAATCAACAGATACAGTGCCATCTTATTAAACACAATAAAAGTGTACAGCCAAGAAATAACACGACACCTACAATTTATTGTAATCAAAGGACAACAGTTCAATCATAAAATAAAACTGAGAAAGCCAAAAGAGTAGAAAAAGAAAGAGAAGAGATACAAGTAGTTTAACTTTCAAAGAAGTTCACATCTATCAGATCAATTTCCAAGTTTAGAAGTTAACTTTCTAAAAAAAAAAAAAAAAAAAAAAAAATCTACTATCCTACTAACAGAACCAGCAAGGAAACAAATAGAATGGTAAATAAACTGTGAAGTAGTCATACAATGGCATGTGAGGGCATGGAAAATAAATGGACTTTAGCTACACGTACTAATAGTATCCTGCTTAAGAATATAGGCCAAGAGAATAATAACTACAAATTCTTAATAATTCTTAATCCTGGGGTTAGAGATAGAAATAAGACTGTGAATGTTCACACAAGGGACTTCAACAGTACTGGTAGTTTTACTCTTTCAGTGAGGTAGTAGATCCACAAGTGAATGTTTTATTATTCTTTATATACCATTATATTTTTTATATATTATTTACATCTTCACCTCTAAGTGTAAAAAATTTTATTAAAAATGATTTAAATTCCCAAAAAAAGTTACCTTTTCTGAAAACTTCACATATTAGATTGTCATTAGAATAAGGAAGTACCAAAGAAGTGCTGGACTGAATACAGACCTATAACTCATTCATGTTATAAATAAAACCAAAGCATTTCCAATATACATTACAGAAATAAATATTTGAATTAATAACCTTTACAGAAAAAAGCACTTAAGCCTCTTGCAATAACCTAGAACCTGCATTTACATGCTAGCAGAATGAAGCAAGAGTATTTAAATTGGTTTATATCTCCTACAGGGTACTTTCTAACATTTCTAGCTCACCAGTGTAAGTTGACTACCTATGTCTTTTCTTACTAAAACCTTTGTAGCACTGATAGCGTAAGTCAATAGATTCCTGCTCCCCCTCCCCCAAAAGTAGACACTTTAGTGAGGACAATGGTGGTAGCATTATCTAACTAACTAAAAATATTCCCCCTAAACCATATGAAAAAACAAGGTGGAAAAGGAAATCCCACACAAAACCAAGCTTTCAGCATAGCCTAAAGACAAAAGAAAAAAAATGCTCTCTATGAATGGAAACAGAAAAATCACCAAATCCCAGTACTTGACTAATCTCCCAAGCTGTCACTCCACCCCCACTCACCACAAGACTTGGTGCCAGCAAACAGGCCTAAGGGTCATTTGCAAGGACCACCAAAAATATTAAACCCACCCTAAATCTGGGAAAATGGGCAGATCAGAATACAGTGTAGAGGGAAGGAAGTTCAAACTTCTGGTGATTTAAAGAACAGGTGCCATTTAAAGCGCTAGCCACCATGTAAGGGGGCACAACCTTGAAACACATGGCCTCTGGGAGAAGACAGGCAAAAGGAAGGAAAGAGTGTCCTTTGGCAATTGGATGGTAAAGGGAAAAAGAAAAAGGGGAAAATTTAAGGTCCTGCAAGACCAAAAAGAATCATAAAATTGGAAGTCTCACAACCCTTCTCTCCAACCATTAAAACAAACAAATAAGAGCTACTGAAGTAACAGGACTATTTTATACTGACAGAAAAGGGCACCATTAAACTAGGAATACTGTAAAACCCCCCAATATCACAAAAATGAACAAAAGAAAAGTGAAATCCAGAAAATCAGGAAACAGATTTTGACATATCATGTGAGGAAAACCTACCAAAAACAACCTCAAAGCAGCAAAAACTCTGTAAGTCAGTATTCCAAATAGAATTAAATATAGTCTGTTAATATATTGTTCCTAATATATTAATAATTGGATTAAACATATTCAAACAAGCATTTGAGGATATGAAAACCACTTTGAATCAGACAGAAAATGAAAAACTAAAAACAAAAATGAGAAACTTAAAAAGCTGACTGAATTCAAAAAAGAAATAGAAAAAAAATTATTGCAGAAATGAAGAATAAATTGCAAGGCACCCAAGGCAGAACTGACTCAAATGAAAATGATCTACCACAGTCCATAACATAACAGCATGTGTTATGAGCCACATCCATCCACATCTGGTGGTGTTTCATTTGATTTCAGATAACTCTCAATCCATCACTTCACAATAACTCACAAGCCACAACCTTTCCAAAACTCACCTACATAAGCAAACTTCATGTCTTTTTCATAGCAAAGAGCCATATTTACTCTTTATGTAATACGTAACCATTTAACATGTTTAACAGCATGACTGCTGTTTTAAATACGTTTATTAGGTTCCTATCTTTTCTCTTTACTGTGTCACTGACAACGTTTCTGAGTATTATTTTCCTGGCTCCATTGATGCCATGTACCCCGTGGTCTTTATTATACAACTTTTCATCGCACAGTGATTTTCAGGAACACACATGCCACGTTATAGTAGAAGTGACTGTATATGTATAGTTATATACTAACCCACACATATATATATATGTGTGGGTTAGTATATACACACATATTTCTTAGCTCTGCTGAAAAGGCCTAGAAACAATGACACACCAGGAGCAATGAGCACACCTAGCACCCAGATCTTGGTTTCTAAATGCCATCCTCCAACGAAAGGAGCCAGGGCTCCTCGGAAAAGAGGATGATTCCAGGATTGGGAAAGGTAAAATACAAGATGGGTCTGGAGCAATTAAACAGTCTCCTGCTTTGTTTAGAAAAAAATGTTTATTGTTTGGTTTTTTTTGCTTTTTTGTTTGCTTGTTTAACTTAAGACAATCTTATTGAGACCACAGTATCTGAAATTTCTCACTTCTAGTTTCCAAGATAAAATGCTGAAAACCTTGAGATAATCTAAAACAGGGTGCTCTGCCTTAGGGCAGGCATACCCTTAGGCTTTTTTTAATAGATAAATCCTCTCTGTTCCCGGACCACTACATACCTTCACTTCCACTCCACTTCAAACACCCATTCCATGGGCAACTCCTTAGGCCTTGTCATTAACAGGAACTGTTTCATTTCTGAGAGTAAGTTATACATCCCACTCTCTGACTATACCCTCTTTATCCATCTAGGCACTCTATCACAAGTAAATTCATCATCTTTCTCTAAAACCTAAACCTCCGCTTGTGCTTCCTATTTCAGTAAACCACCCATTCATTCCCTCAGTTGCCCAAGCCATAAACCTAATCATTACCCTTAACTCTTTCTCTTTCACCTTCCACAAGCCCTCCATCACTGAGTCCTTTCATTCTACCTCCTATGTATCTCCTCAAACCCAACTATTTCTTCAATCCTCATCCCACTACCAAAGTCCAGGCATTCATTCATTCATTCATTCATTCATTCATTTATGGCTGAGTTGGGTCTTTGGTGCTGCACACGGGCTTTCTCTAGTTGCAGCGAGTGGGGGCTACTCTTCTTTGTGGTGCGCTAGCTTCTCACTGCGGTGGCTCCCCTTGCTGCGGAGCACGGGCTCTAGGCATGCGGGCTTCAGTAGTGTGGCTCGCAGGCTCTAGAGAGCAGGCTCAGTAGTGGTGGCGCACAGGCTTAGTTGCTCCGCAGCGTGTGGCATCTTCCCAGACCAGGGCTTGAACCCATGTCCCCTGCATTGGCAGGCAGATTCTTAACCACTGGGCCACCAGGGAAGCCCTGCCTACCAGTTGTAACTCTCTCTGAAGAAGTCTACACAGTGCAATCAGTATCACCTTTTAAATTAATTTCCTCCCAGACTTAAGATGCTTAAATTTTCCCTAAAATAAAGTACAAACTCCTTAACACAGCTTAAGGGCTCTTCATAATCTGGTCCCTATTTATCTCTCCAGTCTAATCTCTCTGGCACTGCCTGATCCATCCATAGTGTACTCTTTGAGTTTCTCCAAGCAACCCAAGGTCCTTAAGTGTATCTCTTGCCCTTAACAGGTCTAGTAAACTCTACCTACTCTCTTCACAAGGCTAAGTCCTATTCACTCTTCAGACTTCAACCTAAGTTGAAAATGTCACTTCCAGTGGAATAAATTTTCCTGGCTTCCCTGAAACTGGGTTAATTGCCCCTTCTATGTGCTCCTGTAGCACTCTACACTATACACATCAAGCACATAGCAAAGTGAATTATAAACCTATATGTATCCAAACTCCCATGTGACTATGAAAGCCATGCCTTTTCACTCTTATTCCTCATCACCTAGCCCCGTAGACTGAATGAATAAGATAATGAAAATCAAACTGTGAAATTGCCAAAGTAACACAATGTTTACAAAGAGTTAGAACCCAATGACTCCTGGCTCAGTAGCACAATATTCTTTCCACTATACTTTGTATCACTTAATTTCACTTTCATAAACAAGTCAACGTTAATTATATATAAAGCATGTAACCTAGACTTAAAAAGGATCTAGATATCATCTCACTATAATTAAAGTGAAGCCCAGAAAGGGCTAAAGAACAAAACACCATAAAACAGCAATGTCAAGATTTGTCGTTTTGATTTTCTTTAATTATATACTTTAATCTCAAGAATTAGGTTTTTAAAATTTTTAAGTTGAAAAACTTTTAGATGTTTCATTACTTCAAGGTTAACAAAGTTAGTAAAAACAGAATAAATGAATCACCAATTCACTTAAAAGTTTCCACAAAATTACCTGAAATGTTACAACAAAACACAAGAAGTTAACTATGGTGTAAGAATAATAAAGATAATATTGAGTCATTATTATACTTATACATTATAAACCACCTATGGGTACCAATCATGCTCAAGGCACTATGAAACATATTCACTGAACATACAAAGAGATATAAAACAGGACTCCTGTTCCCAAGAACCTTAAAATAAGTTTTGGAAATCAAGACCCAACCATCACAGAATTAAACAGAAAAATTACATGACAAATTATTCACTTAAACTGTTAACAGTTTCAAAAGAAAAGATTCTGTGCTAAGGAGTTCCAGGAACGTAAAGAAAAATTACAATCTACTGCTTGAGCAATCAGCATAAACTCAAAATTTCTCAGCTTGGTCAGCTGAAAAGGCTCTAAAACAATGATATTCCAGTATCAACGAGCATACCAACTGCCCAGTTCTTGACTTCTAAATACTCTTAACCCAATGAAAGAAACCAGGACTCCCTGAAGAAATGGCTGATCCTAGGACAGCTGCAGGAAAAGCAGAAGATGAGTCTGGAATACCTACTGTCCCCAAAGTAAGGAAGTGCTCCAAAAATGATAGAAACATGTCAAAACAATCAATGAGTTAAGTTGAAGGAGCTCCCACTGACCAAATCTGAGTTAATTTGGAACATCGAAATGAATACTGACAGGGGACTTCCCTGGTGGCACAGTGGTTAAGAATCTGCCTGCCAATGCAGGGAACACAGGTTCGACGCCTGGTCCGGGAAGATCCCATACGCCACGGAGCAACTAAGCCTATGCACCACAACTACCGAGCCTGCGCTCTAGAGCCCACGAGCCACAACTACGGAAGCCCATGCGCCTAGAGCCCGTGCTCCGCAACAAGAGAAACACCGCAATGAGAAGCACGTGCACCACAATGAAGAGTAGCCCCTGCTCGCCACAACTACAGGAAGCCCGTGTGCAGCAATGAAGACCCAACGCAGCCAAAAATAAATAAATATTTTTTAAAAATGAATACTGACAGGTGATAGAGTATAACCTACTTCATAAAAAAAGAATCTATAAACTTATACTGATATTAAATAAGCAATGAAAAGGAAAAGCTCTAATTTACAATTGAATAGAAGGCCGACTAACAAATGTAGAAGGAATAATAGAAAAACACCACTTTGAAAACGCTGTGTAATAACTGATTCAGGCAAGAATCATCAACAAATGCTAAAACCATTATGTGAACATTCTGGGGGAAGACAGAGTATTCACACAGTCTCAAAGGGTCTCCCCAAAGATTATTCAACAGTAACAAAGGGGACAATGAAAACTTTTACATGGAGTTTTCAAACCTTAACTAAGTGATCCAAGTAAACAACAACAATGGGTCAAAGAGACATTATACTGCCTTTTTTTATGAAAGATATATCATCACTTATGTGGTATTCCTGCATCCTACAAAACAAAGCAACTGTACTCTTCAAACTATTCATGCCAGAGGAAAAAAAAAACGTTGAAGGATTGTCTCAGATTAAAGGAGATAGGACAACTAAAATATAATAAATAACACTGAATTAGAAAAAAACACTATTAAAGGATATTATTGGCACAACTGAAGAGATTTCAACATGAACTGTATAGTAAATTATTGTATCAATATTAAATTTCTTGAATCCATCATACTGTGGTTATGTAAGAACATCTCTTATTCTTAGACAATATTGCTGAAGCACCTGGGGTAAAGGATCATGATGTGCAAGACCTACTTTCAAATGGTTAACAATAAAAACAATTATAATAGGAAAAAGAAGAAAAAGGAGAAAAGAAAAAAACGAAGAGGAAAAAGATCTACAGAGTGGATTCCTGCTATTACAGCACAATACATGATATGCTGAATGAGATTAGTATGTTTAATATGTGGTTTCCTTGTTAGCAAAGTACATTAATGCAGCATTTTCAATCTATCCCTTGTATGCATCTGTGATGTTCTGCCTCAGATGATATGCCTCTGACTTTAACTGAATAAACTTGAATCTTTGGCATATTCCAGAAGATGTAATCAAGGAGCTTCAAATTATAGATAAAATAAAATAATAATATCTGTTTCCAGAGTTTGGGGCCACTCTGCAAATACAGAGAATCATAAGGCAAATATGCTAAATATATTAACAATCGGTGAATCTAGGTGACAGGTATATGAGTTCACTGTACTAGTCTTGTAACTTTTCTCTAAGGTTTTCCCAAAGCAAAACATTAAAACAACAACAACCTTCTGCCAACACCAAAACTTTACTTTGGGAAAACTGAGCCATTTTTGAAAAACAAAATCTCAACTCGCAGATTCTTTTCTCCCTTTCCCTTCATAATCCATGTGAAAATAAGCTTAACACCATTAAGAAAAAGGTTTTCAGCATCAAAATAAACATTTTGCTAAAATAGTCCCCAACTTGCAAACAGGTTATGTTCCAAAAGCTCATTTGTAATTTAGGTATTTAGAATGTGGAATGATCTTCACCATTACAAATAGTTGTTAGGTTCGTAATGCTGGTCACAAAAGCTCTCACAAAACGGAATCTCAGGAAATGCTATTATACTTAGGCTCGATAACTCTGGGATTCCTGCCTTGACCCAGAATACATATATTAATATGTACAGGAAATGCACAAACTAGTATTTTATAATCTGGAAAGTACTTTTATAATTTTTAAAGTCTCATTTGGGAAAACTGGTTTGTGTTGGTCATTTCAGTTGATTAGGACAACTTCCACTCAATTCAACATTTACGGAGATTTAATATGTGGCATGACAGACTGGTTGGTACTGAGCATACAGAAAGAGCAACACAGTCTTTGACATAGGAACTCCGCCTAGCAGAAGAGAATGACATCAATTATAATACTTTAAATAGTCCATAATGGATTTTACTCTACAAATAGTGTGTGTATCAAGAACAAGGGAGGAAAACTTTGTCTAAAAACATTAAAATCAGTATCAAGATAACATCTAAGCTACAACTTAAAGGATAAATATGAGCAAGTGAGCATTCCAATCCCTGGCAAAAACATGAATGAAGATATAGATATATTACATTCAGATAATGGAGAAAAACTATAATTAAGCAATAACTAAACAAGATATATACAACTTATACTACGTGTCTTAAAGAAAATAAACAAGATGTGTGACAGAGTAACTAACGGACTGCAACATTAAACAGGATGGTCTGAGTGAGAAAGTGAGATCTGGGCCAAGTTCCAAAGAGTCTGGCCAGGCCAGCCTTATGAAAAGCATCTCAAGCAGGTAGTACAAAAAGTGCAAAAGACCCTAAAAAGGAAGTAAAAAGTTTAAAGAACACTGAGAGGTGCAAGTGGCTGGCATCCAGTGAATGAAGGGAAGAACAATGAGAAGGAGAAAGATCATTCAGGGCCATTCAGGTCGCAGAAAAGAATACAGGCCATTCGAGAGGAATGGGCAGTCACTGCAAGGTTTTAAGGAAAAATGACATGACTGAAGTTCTTAAAATGGTTCCTAGGGCTGCTGTGTGAATAAAGAACTTGTGAGGAACAGGAAAAGAAACAAGAAGCCCAGTCAGGAGGCTACTGCAGTAATTCATGCAAGAGATAATGATGCCTTGAAATAAAAAGGTGAAGGCAGTGAAGTCTAAGAGCAGTGGATTGGCTCAAGATAGATTCTGAAGGTACAACATAACGTGTGCATGGGTTGGATCTGAGATTAAAGAAAAGAATCCGAAATGATATCTTAGGTTTCTGGCTTGAGTCCTGCCATTTATTGAGATGGGGAGGGCCAGCAGAGACACCAGGGTTTGAGGGTAGGAGAGAGAAGGTTGGGGGAGAGGAATAAATAGCTATATCTTAGTCATGTGGTTAACATTATGTTTGAAATTCCAACTAGATTTCCAAGTGGATATCAAGCTCAGGAAAATTCTGGGCTAGAAAAATAAAAGTGGGAGACATCAGCATGAAAATAATAGCCTTTTCAGAGAGGAGCAAATAGCTGGCCTTAACTGGGTCATAGAAACTGAAGAGTTGTGGCTGACAATGAGCCTAGAAAGATAGGATAGAATCATACTATGAAGTGAACCGTGACTAATAATGGCAACAGCAGTAGCGGTAATGATAGTAACAGTAGGAGAAAAAAGTACTGCATTTTAGGTACCAAGGACTGTGCTAAAAGCTTGATAATACACATCTCATTCAATCGTCTCAACAACTCTACAAAGTAAATAACATTATAATCACTATTCTATACACTGAGCCTCAAGAAGACTGAGAAATTGCCAAAGAAAAAGTGCTAGAGTCGGTATTCTAAAACTTGGGCAGTCAGATTTTAGAGGTCAACCTCTTATCTTTTAAATTACTGCCTCTTTACTGATTTTACACGCCTTCAAAGTTTTTTTTTTAAAGAAGAATGCAATTTAGATCTGAATTTTAGAAATGTAATTCTAATCTCTATGTAAAAGATGGATTGCTAGGCGTGGGGATAAAAAGTGAGACAAGCAAATACAATATTAGTCAATGCAAGAGCACCTTGTTTTAATAAGCCAACAGCTACAAGTTATCTTACCAGGTTAAATGGAGAGTATCCTTTTGTTCCAAGGGTCACAAATCATACCTCAAACTAATCCAAGTCAAGCTCCACATGCATGCTGCTGGCAACAAAAATAACCTGGTGAAAAGGTCCAGCTCATGCAGTATAAATTTACCACCCACTACCAAAACGTTTCTTAAAACATATAACAATGTAACTTTATTGATGGCTGAATTTAAGTTCATAAATTAAAGTTTACATTTTTGTATAAGGAAGAAAATAAAATTAGTATTGATTCAAGACAACCATAAAAAGATGTGCCTTGGTTGATAGTTATTAGAAGTCTGATCAGCTAGTGTCTGTTTTTCACCCATGTTAACAATTCCTCTGGCTTTCAGCATCAACAGGTATTAAACTGATAAAGAAGAAAATTATCTGCTGTCATACACCAATATTCAAAAATCTGGTATTCCACTTCATAAGCCAGCTAATTTTCTTAACTCATATGCTTATGATTTCATCTTGAGTGATTACTAAGATGATTCAATATTAAATACTAAGTTCAGTAAATACCAATTTAGTAAATACAAAAATATTAAAATCAGTAAATAACATATATCTATATAAATAATATAGTATTTATTCAATATGTGCCAACACATATCCCGTGCCATGCATGAGACTTATTAACAAATGAGCTTATACTTTCAATTATAATAAACTGGACACAGGATCCATTTAACATAGAGTACACAGATAAACTATACACAGATAAAGCACACCTAAATAAAATAATTTAGTTCCACCAAGCAAGTAAAATGAAGAATAAAAAATTAAAATTACCAACTAAAGAAAACCTATTTTTTAGATATACCTATTCCAGGTATGTTATAAAAATATTTTTGTAATTTCAAATTTTAAATATCATATCTTAAAGATAACTCCCCCAGATAATTCCTTAAAGACATGTTTCAGTGAAAAGTAGGAAAGATACTGATATTTCACTTTTTTTTTTTTTTATGTAGAGAGATCATGGAAGTTAGAATCCAACAATGATTGCAGATCAGCCAACTAAACATTTTATGTTTAATCTGACAATGAATTTAAGATGCTGGGATATTTTATCCCAAACAAATATATGAGCATTCTCCTGTATTTATACATTACATGAAGTCCTTTTGGTAATAAACACTAAAGGTACAGGTATTGGGCAGAGTACCTATACAATCTACATAGGAAGGAAGGGATGTATGCAGGAAGAGATGAAGGCAGACGAGGCAATATGCATTTTTGTACATCAAGTCTCAGGGAACGCCCTAGGAACTATCACACCATTATTTCATTTAATTCTAACAATTCTATGGGGCAGGTGGTGTAATTCCTTCCCATTTTACAGAAGACGTCTCATAACTTTGTCAATGGTAGAGCTAGGATCAGAACCAAGATCTGATGACAAAGTGAAGCAGCCTTCCTTTATGAGGACTTGCAAATCAGCACAATGTGTTAGAGTGTTCTATGCAGGAAGTTATCTAACTAGAAGACAGATTTGATTTTCCATATTTACACTTCTCTTATTACTTCAAACACTGAGAGGGCACTCACTTCTCAATTTACTAAGAACGTTCAGAAATTTTCTTTCTAATCTAGAAAAAGGCAATGCTGATCATTTTCAGTCCACAAAGCAGTATTTTCATTGCCCCATCGCTGATAAAAGAAAACTTCAGCTAGACTTTGTAACATTCATATGTACCATGAGTATATCTTCCAAAACAAACAAAAAATAGGTGCATGGTCTGATTACAAGACAGAATATATAAAATAAGAAATGCCCAAAGAAAATCTAGGACCATCATCATTGTGTGTTACTCTAAATTCCTCTTGCCAGACTTTATAAAAGCAGCAAAGGGAGGAAAAAAAAGTGGCTTCCCAAAACCACACTGATAAGCATGCTACTTCCCAGTAACAAATTTACTTATGGCTTCCCCCTCCTAAATCGGAAAACAAATCTACTAAAAAGATTTTATTAAAATATTTCACACTTCAAAATCACGTTCTAATAAACATTTCCACAATTACTTAACCACTCTCAGAATACACTTAGATATTTCTCTTGGTAACCAAAAAATTAATGAGTGACGACACTGCTACTGCTTGAATATTAATAAAATTAATATTAACCTGCACTGCATTCTTAATGTAAAATACAAAGCAATAATGCAACTGCTTTGAAAAATAAAACATCACCATTCAAAACAACTCATTTTTAAAAGATTATTTCCAGTTGCATTTACAAAATAATCTTTGTCAAACATACCCATTAAGGAAACATAAAAACTCTAACAATATAGAAGATTGTTCTCAATCCCTAATTCAACATGGTGACTTTACAATTATTATTTCTGAGCCCCAAAGAGCTATTTTCCTTCTACTGAGCACTCCCCACCACTCATTCACTCATTGCCCTAAACAATTTTATTGGACTTTTGCTGAGAAGCAATTTAAGGAGTTAACATGATTTTATCACCTTTGCTCCAGTATGAATAAAACCATAGTTTCATATATAACAACAGTGTGAATTAAATGAAAAACCTGTGTTTAGAGAGGTCACTACCATCTCACAGTCGTTGACGGCTTTAGTAAATAAGTTTCTATGGAAGCACTCTTCCAACAGAATTATTAAAGCCTGTGTCTGCAATGTATTTAAATCACTAGTTTTAGTTCTTCAGAGTATTTTCATTTTAACACCATTATCACAAATTTTTACTAAGACGCTCTGAGAATTAGAAGTGATTTCAGAATCAGTTAGTGCATCATCATATAGAACTAATCTTAATGTTTTATATAGCATGTGTTCACTATGTTTGATATAAAGTCTAACTAAAATTGTCTTCCACTTTAGTGAAAACACTTGACTTTTTTCTTAAAAGTTGCCATTCACAGGAAAAGAAATGAGTAAAGACTGAGCCTTCCAAAACTAAACCAAAAAAAACAAAAAACACCCCAAACCAAAAGACGTATATACAAAAGCCATAATAACACAATATAGTTATTTTATCCTCATTTCCTAAATTCACGCTATTAAAATAAATGCCGTTTTTGTGTCTGCAGAAAAATCTTTAAGCTATTTTGTTTAACTTTTCCACAGACTGTACAAGTACTGCCAAGGTAACAGATTTTTAAACTGACAACTGGAGTACTTGGCAGATGCCAAAACAACACAGCTGGATTCTTAAAGGAAAAGTGCTCTTCTGTAATGTACACCTAATTACAGCTTTAGAGAACCTTCTCTCCATACAGTAACAGATACAAGACACAATGAACACATACTGTGCTAAAACTTGAAAATCTTTAGACAGTATTTGTTTTAAAATACACACACTCTAAACACACCACAGCAGGCCTTTCTAAAAGCACACTTATTGGAATCACAATCTCATTGTAAAATAAAATGCAGGTTAACACGGTACTGCTAGTCTTCAATCTTCACATGGTTCCCTACTGGATCATGACAGAAGGCTCGCTTCTTATCTCAGTAATCAGTCATCAGGTCTGAGGACATTTTTATAGTTACACTTTAAAGGGAAAAAAACCAAAAAACAAACAAAAAAAAAAAACCCTTGTTTTTCTAATTCAGAAATGCTCATCTTTTCCAGACTTGTTTGCACTATCTCACCTACTAATAAATCCTCACTGATCAAAGACAGATGGAGTCGAACTAAAAGGCAAAGTTTCTTATCACACAAAACCTTCCCTGCGAGCCGGGATCTACTTAGATGGACGTCCTGGGTGAGGGCAGCGAGCGGTTCCCTCTGTAGCCCCTTCCCTCCCCGCGACGTCTCCCCGCACGGTCGGGCGTCCGCACCCGCAGGTGCCCCCAGCCCGGGCCACCTCTTGGCCCCAAGTACCGACCCGGCTACTGACATCCACACACACATCCACACACACATCCACATCCACACACACACACGGCCACTCACACACACACACACACACACACACACACAGTTCCACTCCGTTAGACCAACCTTCTCCTAAACAGAAGTGGGGGAACTTCTTCGAGTCCAACAACAGCGCAAAACGCCCCCCCCCCACCCCCCGGTAATCCGCTTCGGGAAGACCCCGGCCTCACACTGAAAGATTAAGGAAACGGCCCTCGGGCGTTCCCCTACAGAGAGGCTCCGGGCCCCCAGGGAACTCCTTCAACTTTCAAGGAGGCGACGTCCACCACCGCCCCCCAGCCCCAAACACGGCGCGCGCCCTGGGAGGCTCCTCGCGCCGAGCCTGCGCGGCCGAGCCTCCCTCCACCGGCCCGCGACACCCCTTCAGACCTCGGGCCCGCCCTCGGGGCACCCCGCCCCCACCTCCGCAGGCGCCTTGCCCCTCGCCTCCGACCCCGACGCGACCACCGCTCGCAGCCTCCCCTCACCCCACCCGCCCCGCCGCCGCGCGCCTCGACCCCTGCTCTCTGCCAGCCGGACACCACACCGTCTCGCTGTCCCCGGAGCCCCGCAGGCGCCCCTCCTGGGCCGCGTCGCCCCCCTCCCCGGCGCCCCCAGCCCCCTCGCCGAGACGCCGCCCCTCTGGCCCCGCGGACTGAGCCCTGCCGCCCGCGGCCCTCACCGTCTCTCCGGCGCAGCTGGCGGGCGCACACAAGCCGCAACGGGGGCCCGCCACCAGCGCTCCGCGCCGCCCGGAGCCGCCTCCTTCAGCCCGGGACTCGTCGGGACATCAGCGCACGGATCCCCACACCGGGGCTATTTTTAGGAGACAGGCCCGGGCCAGACCGGAACTCGTTCCTGTCGGCGCGCGTGCGCACTATTTCGACGGTACTCTGTGTCCCTCCGCCAAGCTCGCCTTTTCCTTCACTTCCCTTCGCACCCTCTCTGGCTTCTCCCTCAAGGTTTCTTCACAGAGCTGATTTATCCTCTTGGTGGGTCCTAGAGCACTTGGAGTGGGAAAGACAAGGGTGCGGGCAAAGAGAGTCACACTGTTTGGAAGCGAGCACTACCCCACAAGGACGTGAGGGGCGGACTATGTTTTCTTGTGGGTGAGGAGACGGATCACCCGGCACAGGAAGGAGATGACGGCGGTTTGGCGCCGGGGCTACAGGCTGGAGCTCGCTTCCCTCTGAAGGACCGTGTTCTCCTGGAAGGGATACTGGTCACTTGATGAGGACCCGGGCGCCTCCTAGGGCGGGGCAGCCCGACGGCGTCGCGCCCTGTAGCCCTGCCTCCCCCACTGCTGCCTCCCTGACCAGCCGTGGGGGCCGGGCTCAGAGCCTCTCCAGAGACGCGGCGCGTGGCAAATCGCCTCGCTTGGCCGCCGGCTCCAGCCAACCCGGGGCGCCGGGGGGCGGGGTCCCAGGGGCGGGGCCGGGGCTCAGGGCGCGAGTCAGTCAGTCGTCCGGAGTCCGGTGCCAGGCGGCGTCCTTCGGCAGGGCCCAGACACCCCCTGCCGGGCTCCTGGAGTGGCTGCCAGACCCCCGCCCCCGGGGCAAGCTTGGCGCCCCAGATCTCCGCTCGCCACGCCCGCGCCCACACCCACATTGCGGTTGGGACCGCACCTGTGCCCTCGCCTGCGCGGCCACCAGGTCACCCTCACTGAGCAAGCACAATTGGGACTCAGGCCCCTGGCGCGCCGAGGCGGCTCGGACCCCGGCCCCCAGACAGTAGGACTTAAAGGGGCCTGGAAGGCTGGAAGGCGGGCGACCCCTTTCCGGCTTTCGACCCCAGCCAAGCTCGCCACGTCCGGGGAGAGACTCAAACTACTAATCTTAACTACTAGTAATAGCTAGTTACTGATAGGCACAGCTAGTATGCCTTGAGCGCTAAACTGTGTGCTGAATAGTTTGCAATATGATAGCTCATCATCCTTACAACATCCCCACAAAGTAGCTTTAGTTTCTATTCCCATTTTACATAGGAGGAAAGGGAAGCTTGAGCGCTAAAGTGACCTTTTGAGGTTACAGCTTAAGAGGAGGGCACTGAGCACTTGAACTCCTGACCACTCTGCATACTGCCTTTTCTGAGAGCGGTTCAAAGGAAATGTATCTGGGGGCTATTGGTTTTTGCCGAGGGAAGTCGTTAGGAGGTGAGCCATTTGTAGTCTTTGCATCATGAAGCCTGCTTGCCTCTGGAGTTTCTACAGCCACGCTGCCTATCTATGCACCCAGAGGTACCTATGCAGTGGATATAAACCAAATAATTATTTTCATTTGAAGATGAGAAATTCAGTCGCACAGCGCTTTGCAACAAAGTGATTGGGGTGGGTGAGCAGATGCGCAGAGGCTGTGGGCAGAGGAACTGGGAAGTTACAAAGGAAGCTGGAGACTAACAGGCTTCCTCTCTCAAGGACAAGGCAATGTACTGGGGAGAACCCAACACAAAAGTGACACATAAACACCAGACACTGGAAAATTAACCTGGAGTTGCGCTCAGAGCCCCACAATGTCAGCGTTCAGAGGAGCCCGCAGCAGGGAGGTTTTTTAAAAAACACGTTAGAATTTGGTGTAACTCAGCAAGTCATGTGGAAATGCACACTTTTTAATCTGCCAGAAGCTGCAAAGCCAGCTGGATTTGGCTTCTCTGCTCCAAGAAAATAGAAAAGTTGAACAGTTTTCCTTCAGAAAGGAAAAGGTGAGGTGGGAGGACCATGAGCAATGGCTCCCTTATTCCCACCTGCCCTGGAAGGAGAAGAGGAACAATGAGAACAGACTTTTCTGAAGGAGGTTTTCATACGCTCATTGCTTCACCCCATCTGCCTTCCCTGGCAGAAGCTGACCCTTTTGGGGCACAGAAGACTCAGCTCAGACTGCCCATCCCCTACGCATTCAAATGCTGTTGGTCACTCCAGAAAGCCAGGCAGAGAACTTGGCTCTGAGTCCAGCCAAAGAAGAAATGAAGAGTGTTTGCATCACCTAAGAGAGCACCTCTTTCCCCACTATCCCCTGCAAGTCAAAGCCCTTGTCTAAGAATTACAGGGAGTTGGAAGGAAGGAAGGAAAGAAAGAAGGAAGGAAGGAAAGAAGGAAGGAGGGAGGGAAGGAAAGGAGGGAGGGAGGAAGGGAGGAAAAAAGAGAGAGAAGAAAAAGTAAGTTTAAGAATTTTAGAGCACAGCTATTGTAAAATCCATTAGCAAGGTATAATCAATGTTATTTGTAATTAAAGTAACCAATTTTAGGAAATCATCATAGCCCCTATGGTCTCAAAAACATGTTCCAGTGTCTCCAGCAACTTGCTGCACTCAGCTGGGCCTAGACCATGCGCCACTGGCTTGGAAGGAACTTCTGAAGGGCAGCATCTGTTAGTCTTCCAGCTCCTTCTGTCCTCCTTAAAGCACTTAGGTGTCCAAGTGTGTCTCAACTGAAGGGGCTCCGTATTGTACTAGGCACTGTGATATAGAGGTAAGGAAGAGCAGCCCTTCCTTCAAAGGGGCTGGCAGGCCATGGTGAGGGGGCATACACCTTAAAACACAAGCCAGCCTGGTAACCACCAAGAGACGGGTTTCCAAGGGCACTAGAAGAGCACAGAAGATGAATATCTAAGAAGGGAAGAGAATTAGGTTAGGCTTCTTAGATGAGGCAACCCCACAGTGAATCTAAAAAGCGTCCAAAGAAGGATGAAAAGGGGTCCTCTCATTATGTCTTGATCTGAAGAATAAAGCCCAAGCTCCCTGGGAGGCAGAGATCCCTGACCACTGGCCAGCCTTACTCTCACCCCTTCCTGCCAGATACCTCACTGTCCGCATTCAGGAATCTTAATCACACACCAGGCTACTTCCTATGTCTGCAGGGTAAACCCCTTTTTATCCATCAAGTCTCCACTAGGCATCTTCTCTAAGAACCCTTCTCTAATACAGTGCTTAGTTGAAGTGTATTTCTGTATGTATGTCTGTCTCCTTCCTTCTGGTGAGTGAGCCCCTTGAAGACAAGAAATGTGATTTATTCCTTACTTGATCTGCCATATCTAGCACAGTGCCCGGCGTGTGGTAGACAATCAAATGTTTGTTAAATATTTCTGAGCAGCCTTTAGGCAGAGGGACTGCTGTGTGCAAGGACCCCATGAGTGTGGCTCAAGAGAAAAACCACAGCTAGAGTAGTGTGCCTGGAGCCTGGAGTCTGATCAAGCGCTGGGGAGTGGTCAGGTGTGCAACCGTGCAGAGCCTTAGGCCATCAAGCCAGGCCATTTGGATCTCTTTCTGAAAGCAAAGGGAAGCACTGACAAATTTCAAGCAGGTGAATAGCAAGATCTATTTGGCATTTTAGAAGGGTCACTGAGGGCAGTAATTGGAGGTGGGTGGGAGGGAGCAAGACTTGAGGCAGGACAACCAGTTAGAATGCACTGATGGTATAGCCGCTGCTGGCAGAGCCCCCACCCTTCCCATCCCTGGATATCTCCGCAGACTTTCACCACACATGCTGATGGCTTCCTGTGTCTCTGTTGAGGCTCTGGCCCCAAGAGAGGGCTTCCTTGGGTCAGGAGATAAAGACTCCAGCTTCCCCACACCTTAGGAAGACAATTCTAAGGCATGTACCCCGAAGTCTCTCAGGGGCCCCAGTGGATTGGGCCCCAGTTGTCCTCAGTGGTGATCCACTCATTAACACAGTTTTGATATCTGTCCTCACTTCCCAAGTCTTCCCCACTCCCCCAGAGCCCTTCCCAGAATCACCTCCCAAATAAACCACCTGCACCAAAATCCTTGTTTTGGGGTCTGCTTTTCAGAGGACCCATTTAAGACAAATTGCAACTGAGATAAGGAAGAAGGAGGACCTGAATGAAGACAGTTGACTGATGGTAAAGAGAGGGCAGAAGCAAAACATGGAGCTAGAAGGAGAACTGACCTGCTTGCTGACCATTGAATATGGGGTCAGGGAAGGTAGAGGAATCTCAGCTGCCTCCAGGTTTCTGGCTTAGGCTCCTGAGTAGATAATAGCAGCATCATTTAAGTGGGGAACACTGGAGGAATGTGAGGTTGAGGGAGCTGGATGAGGGGAGCACGATGAGTTCCATTCTGCTCATGTTGAATTTGACATGCCTGTGGGACAAAGTATCCTTAGCCTCGTGGGGTTGGAAAAAGAAACAACTAGCTGAGACTGGACAATATAGGGAAGGTTTCCTGGGGGAAGAGAATTTTAAGCAGAATTTTGAAGCTGTGGTATATGGGCTGGAGAAAAAACATAACTACGTATCAGAATGACAATGAGAAGGATGGACAGTTAAAAAAAAAAAAGAAAGAAAGAAAGAAAAAAGGATTCATACGGGGTGGCGGGGGGGGAAGCAAGTTTATTTGAACGAGGGAAACTAAAAAGAGCCTCACAGGGGTTTCAGTTTGTGAGCTGCTTGAAGATAGGGGTCATGCCATGTTCAGTCTTGTATCCATCCCCACACTTACACAAAGTTGATATTTATTAAATATGGTGTGAACCAGGCAAAGTGATATTCTTCATGATGTCTCAATCTTGTACAACTATAAATAATTAAAAATTGAAGGTTTTAAATGTGTTCCAAATTAGCAAATTCTCCAAATTTAACTTTGTGTAAGGATTTGTATCTTGTTGAGAAATACCATATTTAAGAGAAATACCTTGCTTGTAAAGTCTCCTGATTGTAAATTTTACTTGTAAATCTGACATAGGATCTAATGACCTGTAAGTATTTCAGAAAATCAAAATTCCACATTTTAAATTAAACCTAAAACTAAAGACATAATCTACTTTGTACTGTACACAACAAGTGCTTTAGTGTTAAAATCACGAACATATATGTAAAAGAAAGAGACCTTTTGTTCATTCCTTTTCTATTGCAAGTTCCATGACAAACACCCAGACCTAAATGGCATTTTCCAATAAAAGAAACCAGGACTCCTTGGAGAAATGGCTGATTTCAGGATTGGAGAAGGAAAAACAAACAAACAAACAAAAAACAAAGCAAAACGAAAAAAACCTAGATAAACCTATGGTGCCAGAAAGCAAGGAAGTTCTCAAAAAAATGATGGGCAGGTCAAAGGGACATTGGAGCCAGTCTGAAAGAGCTGCCAGTGGCCAAAGTTGGAACAATTGAAGCAAGAAAGTAAATAATGCTAGTGTTGGATTATAACCTATAGAATAAAATGAGCCCATACTGATACAAATAAATAATTGGCTGAATAAATTAACAGGAGAGAAAGTATAGATTTTACTTACAGGAGAATTCCCATTTAAAAAAATGTAGAAGGAATGAGAACAATATAAAAACCACCATTAGGCAAACCATTATAAAAACCACCATTAGGCAAGTTAAGTTAATAACTTCTTGCTGGCGAGAATGTTCAGTGGATGCAAAAATTGGTGGGAAAAAAATTATGAGAACAAGACATTTACATAGTCTCAAAGTAGTTACCTGCAAGATGTTTATTAATTACAAAGAGAAAAATAGTAACTTTATGATAGAGAGGCCCAGCAGACACCACCTGAGCCAAGTGAACAAGGCTAGTATCACCAGCAACAATGTTTATCGACGTTATGCACCCTATGTGTATGATGCAATGAGAAAGACACGTCTCTTCTCTGGTATTCCTGCCCAAAATGTATGACCTGAATCTAATCATGAGAGAACCTCCGACAAACACAAATCGAGATTCATTCTACAAAATAACTGACAAGTATTCATTGAAAGTGTCCAGATCATGAAAGACAAGGAAAGACAGAGGAACTGTCACAGATTGGAGGAGACCAAGGAAACGTGACAACTAAATGCAAAATGGGACCCTGGATTGGATCCTGGTACAGAAAAGAGACATTAGTGAGAAAACTGGTGAAATTAGAATAAGGTCTGTAGTTTAGTTAATAGTGTTATGTCATTGTTAATTTCCTGGTTTTGATAATTGTACTATCCTTATGTAAGATAACATTCAAGGAAGCTGGGTGAATTCTCTGCACTACGTTTTTCACTTTTGGTAAGTCTGAAAGTATTTCAAGATAAAAAAAACTTTTGAGTGACAAAATATTTTAGTATTCTATAATTTACTCAACTCCCCAATAACAACCCTCATGTGGAGTTTAAATAACTGGTATAAAGCATTTTTACAATGGTAAGTTCAACTTCAAATTGGGCAATATTAAAACTATTGGGAAAATATTTATAAGTATGAATGTTTTGAGGTGGCCAATGTTCTGAATTGAGAAAAAAAACACAGAATATAACAATGTTTCCATTTATTACACACAGTAATAGGATCCATGACTGCCATGTCTATGGCTATTCCTAAACACCAGAAAGTAAAACACACCTATAAATTCTAACATTGCCTATTACATCTTTTTCAAGCATTAAACATGTTGTTTTCACTTCTCTTATGTCATGGGCTTTTATTCTTGAATGCCTTATGATGAAAAGGATGAATTCAGGTTCTTGAAGAAGAGGATAAAAGACATTTCCTTTGCTCAATTTATAATCTTACATGTCAAAGTCTACATGAAGATTAAACAAACTTCAAAAATATAAGAAATCGAATCTTTGACAGCTGGATGTTTTTTACAATCGAACTTCAAATAAGTCTTTCAGTTTCTATGATATGTTATCATTTTGTTATATATTATTTTCCTCTGCACAGAGTTTATTCTAACTTTGTGATCCTCTCCACAACCAACAATACATTCGCATGTCAATTATAGTAACTCCCAACCTTGAGTTTATTTTCTTTTCACTTTTTGTATTCCATCCAAAGAGAGGCTGCATTTCACAGCAATATCCCTCCCAATATCCCACCCACATCTACCCCTTGCATATGAGATTATGATCTCTCTCCTGTCCTCTTTGCCTATATATTGTTGTCACAGGTATTTCTTCTAAATCCTGGAATTGCCCTAGTTTCCCCTCAATAATTTATTTCCAGATGCATCCCAGGCATTACCAAGCTCTACCTGTCTATTAGGATGTCCATTTAGACCTATTTTGAGCTTATGTGTCCCTAAGATCTCATAGAAAGAGAAGGGTCACTTCTCTTGGTGATGGCCACATTATACAAATTATCCTCAAATTGCTACTTATGATCTAGCAAAGATGTTTATCTGTTAGGATTTTAGAATGTTGAAATTTGAAATAAATCTGGGAGTCACTGAAAAAAATAAGACTACAAATTTTGGAGTCCAGTGGTCTTTTGTTTAAATCACACCTCTACCATTTCCCAGGTGTATAAATTTGGGCAAGTTACTCAACTTCTCCAAACCTCTATCTTCCTACCTATAAGATGATAGGAATCCTTCCTCAAGGTTGTTTTGAGGACTGAGTAACCCACATAAAGTGCTTACATAATCTACATGCATAAATAGTAGCTACATGTTTGGCTGTTCATTGACTGATTTCACAAACTTCTACTGAGCCCTTACTGTGTACCATGCACTGTCCTAAGCATGGAGAATACAGAGACGATCAATGTTCTTAGGAAGTTTGTAGTCATACAGGTACACAGACAATAAAAAATATGTGTAAACAAGAAGATGTCAGATGGCAATAAGGGCTATAATGAAATAACACAAGATCATGAGAGAGCCATTGAGAGGAGATCTTAGCTAGGGGTTCAGGGAAGTCTTCTCTGAGGCAGTGACATTTAAACTGGGAGACAAAGGAGCTGGACAGGTGAAGACCTGGGGAAGAGTGTCTCAGGCAGAGGGAAGGACAATGTCCCCAAGGTGCAACTGAGCTTATTTCGTTCAAAGAATAGAAAGAAGGCAAGTATGGCTGAAGCAAGGTTGGGGGGCCTGGGATGGTTTTTAAGCCATTGGAGGGCTGTTGCTGTGGCATTGTTATCTAAGTGGGAAAACAATGAAAAAACAACAGATTAAATCACCAGCATGTTAGTACATTGCTCCCTTCACATTCAAAAGGGACAAGTGAGGCAACTGCCTGTCAGTCTATTAGTCAGCAGTTTTTTAGATGTAAGTAACAGGAACCCAAGTCAAACCAACTTAAACCAAAAATAGGGAGAATTTACTGGCTTGTTCGACTGAAAATTCACTACCATTTCTAATTCCAGCGTTTCTGGACTGGAAACTAAAACTCTCTCTCTCTCTCTCTCTCTCTCTCTTTCCCTCCATCTCTCCCTCTCTCCCATTTACCCTGTTCTGTTCCCCAAATTCACATGTTGAAACCTAACCCCCAATGTGATGGTATTAGGAGGTGGGGCCTTTGGGAGGTGATTAGGTCATGAGAGTGGAGGCCTCAGGATGGGATTAGTGCCCTTATAAAATAGACCCAGAGAGCTCCCTTTCCCCTCTGCCATGTGAGGACAAAGCAAGAAGGCCATCTATGAACCAGGAAGCAGGCTCTCACCAAACACCTAATCTGCCAGCACCTCGACCCTGGACTTTCCAGCCTCCAGAACTATGAGAAATAAATTTCTGTTGTTTATACACCACCCAATCTATGGCATTCTGTTATAGCAGGCCAAACAGATTAAGACAGTTTCCACTGAGAAAGAGCTTTCTTTAAATTTCTATTAATCAAAGTCCCAGAGTTAAGCCTGGCCTGGCTAACACATCTCTCTCTGAAACAATCACTGCGGCCAGGGTGATAGAATGCTCTGATGGGTCACATCTGGGTCATTACCCGCCACTAGAATCCTGGAAGGGGAATCGAATTCACCAAAAACCCAAGAACACATGGGCTGAGAGTGGGTGGAATAGTTCCCCACAAATTGAGCTATTATCAGAAGGGGACCTGTGTGCCAGAGAGAAAATAAGAAAATAGACGTTGTTTCAAACCAAACTTGGGTCCACTTGCCTGGACACAGTTAAGACAATCTACTGACACCGGGTTGTGGTGAAGGAAAGTGCAGTGTTTATTGCAGGTGCCAAGCAAGGAGTCCAGGCAGCTAGTGCTCGAAAGGCCCAAACTCCCTGAAGGCTTTCAGGGAATGGTTTCTAAAGACCGGGTAAGGGAGGGGGGTTGTGGGGTGTGTGATCAGCTCGTGGACATTCTTCTGATTGGTTGGTGGTGAGGTAATCAGGAGTCAACATCATCAATCTTCTGGTTTCAACCGCTCTGGGGTCTACGTGCTTGTGGGCAGCATACAGTTAACTTCTTCCACCTGGTGGGTGTTTCAGTATCTGCAAAACAGCTCAAAGAACATGACTCAGAATATTCTCTATAGCCCTTGAAGAGGAACTAAAGTTCCTTGACTTTGTTTAATGGCTAAACAATCATTATTTTGTTTTGCTCGACTGTTTCCCTTTCTTTCTGCATTTTCTCACTTCTCTGATTAAATTTATTCTTTGACTATAAAGTTTTTCTGCAGACAAAAGGCAGGCAGAGGACTTGGGAGGGGGTCTCTTCTAGAAAGGCCCCATAGGGTCCTGCTCAGTTACAGACATCACAACAATTGAGTGGCAAGAGTTGATTGTATGCTTGTATTTAGACTGTGAGTGGAGAAATTTTGTTCCTACCCTCAAGGCTAACCCTGGGCTCCTATTGGAAAAGAGACACAGAAGGAAAATTATCAGTAAGAAACCTAACAGACTATATTGTAAAGCCTGAAATTCCATGTTCTGCCTTGACATCTTTGACCCTCACAGGGCTGCAGAGTCCTAACCATGAGTTCCCTGTTCTGACCAGGCATGCATGGCCCCTAACCAGCTGGTGACCCTATCAGCCAGACCAGCCAGGCCAGCCAGACCCCACCCAGTTCTAAACCTCATGGGTTTCATGTCCCTGCCAGCCCACACAATTATTCAAACAAGCAAATCACATTCTCCTGCAGGAACCAGTGGGCATCTCACCCTCCTGTTACTAGAGAGCATTTCTCACCCAGCTCTTGCTGGTTCACTCTGCTCCTGAGTGCAAGCCCAGTGTGGCCCTGCACAGCGTTCAGTCTCCTCCTCCCTCAGGCTCTGAGCACATGTGACTCATAATCTGCTGCCAGTCTCATCTGTCCACTGCTGGATGTCATGAGTTTGGCCATCTCGTAATTTTTAGCGCAGGAAATCCCTCCTGCTCCAATGGGATGAATAGGGGGTGGTCAGATCATAGACCTCAATAGCTTTTCTAAGAGTAGACTGAGCTATTTGCACTGGTCAGTAAATTTCAGCCCTCTGGACTCTGATAAACCCTGAGAGCTCCTGCTGGTGGGTCCTAGGGGCCTCTGCATATACAGGCAGACTTCTCCACACCCCTGGTTCCCAGCCTCTCTTCCCAGATGATCTTCTTTAATATGAGATCTGGCCATCAGGCATGGCATCTTACTCATTAGTGCCTTTTCCAGAGTCTAGCTGAGGACCTGATACATAGTAGGTTTCCAATAACTGGTCCCTGAGTGAAAGATTGGATCTTTCTCTTCAATCAGGCAATGGCAAAGTGTGGAACATTCTGATCTGATGCAACCCCTTGAAAACTTGGTTTAAGTTAGAGTCAAAGTGACCAACCCAGAAAATCTGAGAATGGAAAATCTATTTTATCCTGGACTTTACAGAGAAACGAAAAACTGGAGGTCAGAAGCCATGGTTTTCAATGTTCACATTAGCGAAGTATCAAAATGACCTTTTATTTTTGAAATGAGGTTTCATTTTTATGCTAACGTTTTCAGTGAGGTCCCTGTTTTTGTCAGAAATTTCAACCTTTGCCGGGTAATTGCACAACCCCTGGGTTTGCTTGGCCTGCATAGTCTTGGCACGACTGACTTTTTTTGGTACATGCTGTAGGCAAGATTTTTATGAGGCTTGATTCTTGTCCTGACTCTATTTGATCAGGTATATCTGTAATTCTACACATACATTAAAGCAGACAGCACCTCTTAGCACCACAGAAGAATGATAACAAAATATTTATCATATATATATCTACAGGAATGCAAAAAGTCTTTCCAGAAATCATGCTTCAACACGTTGTGTGATTTAAGCGCACAGTTTCAAGGGGCTGGTTCTCTCCTTGAGAATCACTTGCAATTTCCAAGAGTTTGGGTAAATTAGATTAAGCATGCCAAAACAAAACAAAACAAAACTGAAGAGCTTTATCAAAATTCTTCACCAGAATTCTCTTTCCTGGTCTTTGGATCTATAAAAGTGTGCATTTTTGAGCAACTTCTCTTCAGAATACCTCTTCTAGAACTGAACACA
Organism: Hyperoodon ampullatus; assembly: GCF_949752795.1. Classification (NCBI taxonomy): domain Eukaryota; kingdom Metazoa; phylum Chordata; class Mammalia; order Artiodactyla; family Ziphiidae; genus Hyperoodon; species Hyperoodon ampullatus. The sequence continues at coordinate 74,202,657 of NC_136916.1, forward strand.
GTGGCAGAGCTGAGGTTAAAGAAAGACTCCTTTTTTTCACCTTTTGGATTAAAAAAGATCAAAAGGTTTGTTAACACATTGAGTTGGCAAGGGTATATAGAAACAGGCATTCCTGTACCATGTTACTGGGAGTGAAAATTGGTACAATCTCTTTGGAAGGCCATTTAGTTAATATCTATCACAATTTTAAATACACGTACATTTGGCTCAGCAATTCCACATCTAAGAATTTACCCCCATAGAGATGCTTACATATATTCATGGCAGAATTGTTTAGAGCAGCAAAATAATTTTAAAAAGAAATAAATATTTATCAAAGTGAGATTGGGTAAATAATTTATGGTACAACCATACAAGCGAATACTATTCCGCTACCATATATATACATACATACATACATACATATATGTGTGTGTGTGTGTGTTTCCCAAGACCAGTGGTTTTCAGTAGGAAGAACAGCTGATAATATCTGGAGACAACTGGACAGGGCATCTAATGTGTAGAGGCCAGGGATGCTGCTAAACATCCTACAGTACACAGAACAGCTCCTCCTCTCCAACAACATATAACTATCTAGCACAAAATGTCAGTAGTGCTGAAGATGAGAAACCCTTCTCCTAGACAATCTGGAAGTTTCCATAAGTAACAATAGTAGCTGTCTCTGAGAAGGGAAACTGGAAGACTGGATGTAACACTTTGTCCTGAAGGAAATTGTATAGATGTGTATATTCTACACTTAACGTACTCCATATGAAGCAGTTTGAAAATGTTCATTCCCAGGCTCTCTCAGGCAGGGTATCAGAAAGTAACAGGCTCTGTGGGAGCCATTTCTCTGCCTTCTCTTGCCTCAGAGCTCGTCTTTGCTCTGAGCATATGACAAACACCATGAGTGAGCCTGAGGATGAGAAAAAGTACTTTGTATTCACAAGTTCCTGGGCCATTTCTGTTCATCCAGGGACAGAAATATCACTGAAGTGTTGACTCTAAAAGTAAAGTGTAACTTTCTTTTTGCTTGCCTCTGCTCATGTTAACTCTAGAACTTGGTGTAGAAAGGCAAAGGCTCTTTTCCTTCCCCGTATGTATCAATAAAATAAGTAAACTCAGGGATATACCTCTCTAATAGCCTGAATGTGCAGTTTTTATATTTCAAATAATAAATTACCCCTTAAAGTATTTTAAACACCATTTTGAGTTTAGCAAATAAAAATTTACCCACAAAAGTTTGCCAAAGTAGGACGTTCATTGAAGCGTTGTTTATAAATCTGAATCTGAAAATAAGAAAAGTATCCAGGAGAAAGATGTTATATAAACTATATCTAAGTCATTCTACAGAATATTCTGCTACTGTTTAAAAATGAGATAGAGCCACACATGTTGATACGGTACAATCTCTAAGATACATCACTTGAAAAAAGCAAGTTTTAGAACAGTGTATATGATAGGCTTCTTTCTGTATAAATTACAAAAAAAGAATATATTTAAAATTCCATCTTGGCATATGCATGTTTTGCTTTCTGGAAAGAATAATATGAAACTCTTAACAGTAGCTTCTTTGGTGAAAGGGACTGAGGGCAGGGGGGTAGGGAGAGTTACAGGCGGTTTTTTTTGTATTTCATACCCTCACATGCTTTCTAAATGTTCTAACCATGTACATGTGCATGCATTATTTAAAAAAATTTTTTCAACAGAGGTTATCAGGATGGCAAAAGCATGGACCTTCTAAAATGTTTTTCAGTATTCCTTTTCGTTTATAAAAATGCACATGACATATATTATGAAAGAAAATTTAGAAAACATCAGAATGTAAAAGAGGCAAGGGATGGTCAAATTAACTAGACAATTTAAAACTGTTCTTTAAAATTACATAGAGCCAAATCAATGTACAGTAAAAGGGCATATATATGAGCCTTCAGATATGAGCGATGCCATTGAACAAATTTGAATACATCTTGTTGTTGTTGTTGCTGTTATGGTTACTATTATCCCTTGATCTATTAGTATTTTTGAGTGTGTACTCTAAGCAAAAAGCATTGTGGTTAAGTCTACAAAAGAGATAAAGATGGGTCAGATGTGAACATAGACCCCTTGAGTCACCTGCCAGCTAAAGTGATAAATTTACACTACATTATGTCTGCAAGCTAGCTAACCAGGGTTAGGGACTCAGGCAGCTCCCTAGTAAGGATCAGGCTCATGAACTAGGCCAGTCTGGTTTGAGGACCAGTTGCCACATCTCCCTCAGATGGACCAGGACCTGAAATCGCCACCATTACACTGAGTCCTAGAGTTGACAACAGAGGCTGATTTAAAATAAAATGCTCATGATTAAAATGCACTCAAGCAGGCCCACATTTCCCAAGCTATGTAATCCAGTGTCTAAATATATCATTTGTTTAATTCCTTCTGATAGCAGATAATGTAAATCTTAGCCAACTGGCAGCAAAATGGGTTATTTCTCATTTTGAACTGCATCCAGTTCAGGAATCCCCCTCCTTCTCCCTGAGACTCACCTATATTGGGGTGGGGAAGGGGGGCACTGGTTCATGGTCATTCTCTGTAACCAGTTGGCATCCCCCAAAGATTTGCATTACACTCTGGTTGGTGTCTTCTGAGGTGGGGATGCAGTGTCCCTCTCCCAGCTGTGAGGCTCCTCCAGGTGACCTATTGGTCATAAAATGCATGTAAAACCTTATAGGACAGAGATCCATAAATCAGATTATCTAGATTTTCATCCTTGTTTTGTGGTTCTCAGTTCTGGCTGCACAATGGAATCAACTGGGAAGCTTTAAAAAATGTCTGGGCCCCACTTTGCCTCCCAGGTCTTCTGATTTAATTGGCCTGGGGTGCAGCCTAGATATTGAAGATTTTAGAAGTCTTTAGGTGATTTGAATGTGCAGTCCTGGTTGAGAACCACTGCCCTAGCTCTCCCAGGCAATCCACTCAGTTCATTGAGGTTTCAGTTGGAAATGGGCCCCCATGTGGTCCTCTGATCCATTAGTCCCCACCCTTTCTTCTTGCTCTAATATGACCTGTTATTGTACTCATTAGAGCAGGCACAGTTTTAGTAACAAATATACCCAAATGTGTACTGGCTCAACATAAGAGAAATTTTCTTGCTCAGGTAACAATCCAGGTAGCAGGGAAAGGTGTCTATGTGTGTGGCTGGGGAATGTCCTGCTTTCTACAGGTCTCAGGCACATGAGCTGACTATGATTCTGCCATCTGCAACAATAGCTAAGGTTCGCCTAAAGGTCACCAAAACAGTCAGCTGAATGGGGACAAGAACATGTAAACGCACAGGAGGAAGGTTTTAATGGGTAAGCTAAGAAGTGGCCCTCAGATCTTCTCTTATTCCATTGGCAGGAATTAGTCATATCGTAACATCTAACTGCAGAGGAAACTGGGAAATGTAGTCCGACCGTGTTCCCAATAAGAAGAGGAAAATGGATTTTGATGAACCACTGTAGTCTCTACTGCATCACTATAGCTGCTTCCTACAAACAAATAGCTTCAATTCTCTAGCCTTTCTCTGCATTCTTTACAAGTAGCTGGCAACACCCTAACTTATGATTAAGTCATCACCTGCCTTTTTTTTTTTTACACTTATGTTCACACAACCTGTACATGAATGTTTATAACAGCTTTATTTATCTTTTTGGCCACACCACATGGCTTGCAGGATCCTAGTTTCCTGACCAGGGATCAAACCTGTGCCCTCAGCAGTGAAAGCGTGGAGCCCTAACTACTGGACTGCCAGGGAATTCCCATCACCTGACTTTTTGCTCACCGCACCTAAGCAGTTGAACATGGCTAGACACAACTTGATATTTAGTTCATGATTTTTAAACCTCAAATGGGCACCCAACACTTGTGGCAATCTGACTACATTTCCTTGGTAAGCTTGTTCTCCTACTGCCCAAGTGACTGCTTTATACCTCAACCTGCTCTCAGTCTTAATATGTTGAAAACTGGACTTGATTGACCCCTCAACACAACCTGACCCAGGCTTCCCCATCTTGGGAAACATCACCATCCAGCGAGTGACTCAACCCAAACAAGTGACCATCATTCTGACTCCTCCCTTTTTCTCCCCCTCCTCCAACCCATCATCAAATCTCATCAGCTTTGCCTCTAAAACATATCCTAATTCTACACTCTTCCTTCTCTCCAGGCATCTGGAAAGTTGTCTACCAGCTCTTGCCTCTCTTACAGCCTATTCTTCCTAGGCAAGAATGGGACATTCCTCAAACCTGAGCACTATCGTGTCACTCCCCTGCCTAACCCCCTGATGTGGCTTTCATTGCACCTTGTAAAAACTCAGCCTGGTCACCATTGCTTACATGGTACCCACTGCATATCTCCTCTTTCTCCAACCCCATGCAACATCACTATTACCCCTGTCTTCAAGCCCTCAAGTCTCTTTCCTTCTGAAAAATCTTCACACTTGCTGCTCTCTTTGACTAGAATGCTTTTCTCCTATCTGTTTAGGGCTGACTCCTAAACATCCCTTAGGTCTCAGTTTAAACCCCAGTGGACAGGACTAACCTCACTACACTTCTAAGCAGGTCCCCATTATCCTCTATCATTTCACTCTGTTTCCCTCACAGCGCTCATTACTATTTATAATTAATTGTGTGTGTTTACTTGTTTATTGTTCCAACCTATAAGATTCTTAGCTACATGAGGGTAGGGCTATGTCTGCTTTGTTACTGGCTGTTGCAGATGCCTGATGCATTCTGTCTACACTGGTTGAATGCAATATAGATCAATGAATGCAATGCAATAGATCAATGCTTCTTAACATTTATTGATTTATAATTGATTTATTATTACTATTATTTTAGGTCAAGGAAACTTTAAGAACCTGATGAAAGCTTTGGGCCTTTCCCCCTGAAAAAATGCACACATAGCATTGTGTTAAGTTTCAGTTAATTCCTGGGCCTTCAGAAGCCTACCCACTCAGAAATTTGATTAATAATTCTAGAACTAAATGGCACTTTTAGCTCTGAAATTCTTATAGTAACACATTTATTATATCAACTATTCTGTTACCAATAAAAGTACCAACAAAGGAAAGAGTAAAGCCTTAATACGAAGACATCCAGGAAAGGTAAGTTTTTATGGGATAGTGAGAAGCAGCAGGAAATGCCTAGAATCCTAGGGTAGCTAAGAACCAAGACCACGCCCCCACCCCGGGCAGCCTGATAGATGGCACAGCTGAGAAGGTGCGGGGAGGGAGAGCCCACCTGCCAGGTCATGAATGTGAGTGTTCTACAGGGCCCTCCAGAGACGTTGGGGCACCCATATTTCATCTTCTTGGTAGCTGTGACTGACCGGGGGTGATGGATAGTAGAACAAGTTCATCAAGGGACTCCTCCAAAGTGGGGTTGTGAGAGCTCTGATGGTATGTCTTCCCTTGTCTGAATTCCTTCAGCATGTCCGCATTCCTGTGTGCTCGAAGTTCCTGTTCCCGTTTTTGCCCGTCTCCTGAACAGCAGGGTCCATGTCATCCCCACAGCAACTACTGCAGGGTTTGCACACAGAGCTCCCTAGAAATGCTTGTCTAGGGATGGATAATAAAATCTTTATATAATATAATGATAATATAATGGATAATATAATTCCATAATGAATGGATGCTGTGCTGCTGCCAGGGCATTCACAAACCCCAGGGGAGCCTCTAGAGGGTCTGGGGGTAGGGGTGTCATGCAAGGAGCCCCTCCAGGGAGGTGGGGATCCACATTATAGAGGAAACTTTAGGACCAGGACTGCTCATTATGTCTGATGTCAGGTGACGTGTGACAGCCAAGTCCTCAACCCAACAGGTGCTGGGACACCTGTCAGCATAGCTGCTACAAATTCCTCGGTAGGTCACAAAAAGAGCCCAGGGTCAGCTATCTGAAGGGTATGAAGGGGTTTGGGTAACCAGAGGGGCCTCACCTGCAGGTCACAGCTGTCCCTGGCCTCAGGCAAGCAGGCCAGTAGCCACTAGCAGGTGCCTCCATAACTGCTATAACCCAGAAGCTGATACCTTGATTCAGCTGTTGGACATTCTGTGAAGCATGTGCTGTGGGCCACTGTGGTCGATGATGCTAGTACTTAAAATTCTGAGACCAGCTTAGATGGGCTGTGGTCCCAGTAATTATTTATACAGAAGGCAGTTTCTGTGCAAGGCAGAAACTATCCTGAATGTAAACAGTGCCCCCTGATCTCACCAAATCTCCTATCAATGGACACTTTCAAGAGTCCCTTTTCTTTGCTCATTAAAGACATTTTGAGAAAGCTCATCATCAGGACTGTGTATTATTTCAACTTTCAATAATAGTTTAAATATTAAATTGGGACTCTATATTGTTTAATAAATGCATTTATAGTCAAAGTGGGGATGGCATCTGCTAACTTCAGGAGAGTAAAACCCTCTGAGATTTGAAGGAAAAGGGGAGGAAAGAGTAATTGAGGGGAGGGACTCTTAGCTCTTCCTGTTTATTTTTAAAAGAAACACCCACAAAGATCTGAAGCAAATATAGCCAAATACCAACATCTGTTAAACCTAGGTGGTGGCGGCTCCATGGACGTATGTAATATTATTTTCTGTACTTTTTTGTACCTTTGAAATGTTTATAATCAGAATGAACATTTTTTAAAGATGGGATGTAGAAAGGAAATAGACTTTAAAAACTTCAGTGTGTATTGGGATTTCTTAAAGTTCTGCATATGATTATTTTGCTTAGAGATGAGAAAAGGGAGATAAATGTCACGTTTGGATATGGAAGGCATAATAATAATTAGAGCAAAACCTACATATGGGCTTAGTATGTGCCAGGCACAGTTCTAAACACGTTACTCATTAACTCATTTAGTCAGACACCAGCACAAACCTCCATCTGGGGTGGTGATCACTTGACGAAATAATGGTTTTATTGCTGGGGTTTCCAACTTGGACTCACTAAGTGAAATTAAGCAGGGAAGCATCAAGCCAGAAAAGATCAGACTTCTGTTTCTCAGTGCATGGGTCTCAGGAGTAAGTCAGCCAGGGAGAAATAAACTTCTACCTCTGATGTAGCATCCTGGTGGGAGACGGACCTGTGGAAAACTGGCCCCACTTCTGGAAGAGACAAGGGGCCAGACACTGTAAAGGGACAGACCTGTTGGGATGGCTGCCTCCCAGTCATGCTCCATTCCCTTAAAGGTAACCAATATCGTTGTTTTTTTTTTTTTTAAATTGACGTATAGTTGATTTACAATATTGTGTTACTTCAGGTATACAGCAAAGGGATTCAGTTTTATATAGATTTCAGAGTATTTTCCATCATAGGTTATTATAAGGTATTGTTCCCTGTGTTATACAGTAAATCCTTCTTGCTTAACTATTTTATATATAGTAGTGTGTATCTGTTAATCCCATAATCTTGCCAAACTCCTAATTAATCGCTACCCCACCTTACTCCTTTGGTAACCATAAGTTTGTTTTCTATACCTGTAAGTCTATTTCTGTTTTGCAAATAGGTTCATTTGTATTATTTTTTAGATTCCACATATAAGCGATATCATATATTTGTCTTTCTCTGTTGACTGACCTCACTTAATACGATATTGTCTAGGTCTATCCATGTTGCTGCAAATGGCAATATTTCATTCTTTTTATGGCTGAGTAATATTCCATTGTATGTGTGTGTATACATATATATATATATATATATGTATACACACACACATATGTATATACCCATTGATTATTTTGCTTGTTTGTGACACTTAAGTAAACAGAATCACTTGGAGTGCATTCTTATGTCTTGCTTGTTTTACTAAACATTTATTTAGTGAGATTTATTCTGCAATTGCCTGTACCAGTAGTTCATTCATTTTCATTGCTGCAGAATTTTTCATTGTATGAATATTCTGTAATTTATCAACTCGTGATACTACTGATGGACCTGTGTGGAGTTTCCATTTGAGGCTCTATGATTTGTGCTGTGCTGAACACTCTTGTGTATGTCTTTTGGTGTAAATATATATGCATTTCTGTTGAGTAGACCCCTAAATGTTCAGCTTTTGAAGATTCTTCAAATGCTTTTCCAAAGTGGTTGTACCAATTAGTACTCTCTCCAACAGTGTGTGAGAGTTCAAGTTGCACTGTAATATCATCAAAGCTAAAATTTTTCTGTTTTTTTTTAAATGAATACCTAATCTAAGTGAATCTAATGAATACCTAATCTAATACATAATACTTAGCATTTTTCTAGGAAAGAGATATCTGGTGGGGCAAGGGCTTCCTCCTACATTGTTTTTCCCTTTTCAAGAAGTTTCTTGTTTATTCACATGGACTTTCTATTCTAGGTGAATTTTAGAACTATTTTATTGAGTTCCATAAAAATGTTAGTAATTGCTAGATTAAGGTTATGCACATTTTAAAAGTTTGATAGATACTGCTAAATTGCTCACAAAAAGTCTGGGTCAGTATATAGTCCTACCAACAGTGGAAAAGAGTAACCATTTCCCCTCACCTTCACCAACCCTGGATATTAACAAATTCTAAAATTTTACCCCAAAAGCGTATCTTATTGCATTTAAATTTGTGGTTTTTTGAGACAGATTGAGTACTTTTTACCTGTTTATTGGCCATTTGTATTTCTTCTTCTATGCTTTGTGTGTTCATATTCTAAGCTAGTATGTCTACTGTTTATCTCTTTTTATTTCTCTCTGTAAGAGTTTTTTCTATTTTTAAAATCTGCATTGTCCAATATGAGTCACTACTGGCCATATTTGTCTATTTAAATTGAAAGTAATTTAATTAAGTAAAACTAAGGCTTCAGTTCCTCAAACTGGTCAGATCTCAAGTGTGCAACAGCTACATGTGGCCAGTGGCTGTCCTTTTGGGTAACACAGAGCATGAACAGTTCCCTCATTGCAGAAAGGTCTATTGGACAGCGTTGGTTTAGATAGTAATCCTTTTTCTGTATTTGTGTTGAAATATTTTCCCTCAGGCCACCCTTATATTTTTTATTTTTGGACATTTTCTTTTGTGGTACAGAAAGAATACATTTTTATGTGGCCAAATTATTTATATATATATATATATATATATTTTTTTTTTTTTTTTTTTTTTTTTTGCGGTACGCGGGCCCCTCACCACCGCGGCCTCTCCCGTTGTGGAGCACAGGCTCAGTGGCCATGGCTCACTGGCCCAGCCGCTCCGCGGCATGTGGGATCCTCCCGCACCGGGGCATGAGCCCGCGTCCCCCACATCAGCAGGCGGACCCTCAACCACTGCGCCACCAGGGAAGCCCTATTTATAATTTTTATATGGATCTTGTTTAAGAAAACCTTCAGAAGTTATAAACATTTTCTACATACTTTCTTCTAATTATTTATTTGTGTTGTTCTTTAATTTATCTAAAATTAATTTTATAGTGCAAAATAGGAGCTCAATTCAATTTTTCACGATGGATTGCCAATCTTTCTCGTACCATGTATTGTGCTTGAAAGGAGGAAAACCAGAAATATTGGTGAACAGTACTAATAACTACCACATACCTTTAATCGAGGTAGTGAAAATTTCCTTCTGTTTTATTTTGCTAAGCAGTTTTGGCAGGAATAAACATTAAATTTTGTCAACTGCCTTTTCTGTGCTTCTCAAGAGGATCTTTTTATACTGCCTAATTAGGACAAATCCTACCCTTAGTTGGGGGTAATGTATTATTTTTAATTCATTAATGGATTTGATGTGCTAATATTTTATTTAGAATTTTTGTATACATTCAGAAACAAGTTTGGCGTTTTTCTTGTTGATACATAGTATTCCATTGTACGGATGTATTATACTTTGTTTAGCCAGCTCCCTATTAATGGATATTTGCATTTTCCAATATTGTTCTAATTACCAACAATGTTACGATGCTGCTGCAACTCTGTACCTATGTCATTTTGCACCTGGGCAACTATATCTATAAGATAAATTCCAAAACATGAGATTGTCAACTCAAAAAGTAGGTTTGTTAGATATTGCCAAATTGGCCTCAATAAAGATTTTTACTGATTTACACCCCGACTGGAAATGTATGAGTGGCTGTTTTCCCAACAGTGTCCTTGAACTGTAAACTCCATCTCCTCCACTCAGCAAGGCTGCCTGGCTCTGCCTGTGTCTTTCCACTGCACCAGTGGTCCAGAAATTGTCTCCAGGCAGAGAATGGGGCAATTGTATGGCTCACCTCATTTATTTCCCTTCTCTGAGGGATCACAGTCCTCCCATGCTGCCTGTTGTCCAATGTCTGAAAGCAGTTGTTTAAAATATTTTGTTGTTTTCTAGCTGTTTGTGGTGGGAGATTAAATCTGTTCTTGCTACTCCATCATGGACCAGAAGCAAAAGTCCTGCTTTTACTTTTACTTTTCAACCTTTCTGTGTATAGCATAGAGTTAGGTTTGGTTTTGTAATTCAATCTGAAAATCTCTTATATGGGCAACCTAAGCTACTCTACATTGATTGACATGCCAAACATGTTTGATCTCAGTTCTGTCATTATTTTATGTTATGCTTACTTTTTATATTCAAGTCATTCCTATTCATCTTTTGTTTTCTTTATTTTTAGGTAGGGCTCTTCTTCAATTTAGGCAGGCTTACATTTTTGGTTATTAGCTCCACCAATTCTGAAATTCATCTCTCACCTCTTTTTTTCCATTTTCTACTATAAAGAAAATGGTAATGCATTATTTTGTTTATTGCATATAGATATAGATCTTAGGATAACTGCTATTATTATATTTATTTTACAGATGATGAAATAAAGCTCAAAGAGTTTCAGTGCCCAAGATTGCAAACCAGGAAGGTGCAGAAACAGAATTTGAATCCAAGATCAACTCACTCTGAAGTACACACTCATTTTATTCTACTCTGCACAATACTAACTATATTATAATCCACATCACACTATACTATAGCATACTATACTATGCAGCCTCCTTACTTTCTAGGGGGTGAATTTGCAATTCTGGAAAATATACATACTATAAAGTTTCATAAGTGTTATTAAATAACCATTATTGAGTTTAAAGACAGGTATATTAGTTAAGTAGTTAAGTTGCTGGTAATGACTATTCTTATTTTTAATTTCCAAATGATAACCCAAAATAATTTTGCATGGGAAAGAGCTTTTTTGTCCCTCAGATTTTAAACTTTCCTACAGGGAATAGATTGAAAGAAGGTAGGTATTTCCCTAACTCAAGATCTAAGGCAGGGACAAATTTCCTATTTAGTAATTCAGGAACTCATATACATTTCCTCCCGTTCAAGGGACAGAGAGGCCAGAGCCCTTTCAGCTATTGTCTGAAGATGAGCACAGACAGATGAGTATGGACATGGGGAGGTCGTGAGGCAGTAGGATACCGAGACAAAAATACAGGGTTCCATTCCCGAGTCTGTGGCTCATGAGCTGGGGAGCCTTGGGCAAATAAATCACTTACGCTCTTGGGATTTCAGTTTTCTCATTTTTAGAAAGAGTGTGTTGGACTAGATATCTTATATAAGGTCTCCTTTACGGAAAAAATAGTTTAATTTTATACTTTAAAAAATGGGGACTTGGGCTTCCCTGGTGGCACAGTGGTTGAGAGTCCACCTGCCGATACAGGGGACACGGGTTCGTGCCCCGGTCCGGGAAGATCCCACATGCCGCGGAGCGGCTGGGCCCATGAGCCATGGCCGCTGAGCCTGCGTGTCCAGAGCCTGTGCTCCACAACGGGAGAGGCCACAACAGTGAGAGACCCGCGTACCACAAAAAAAAAAGAAAAAGAAAAAGAAAAGGGGACTGTGTGAGTTATACTGTTATAGTTAAAAAAAAAACACACAGCTTACAAAAACACTATATACACTAGCTATCTAAAGGAAAGGCAACACATTAAAAAAAAATCAAATCTATATATCTGGGTGGTAGAATTTTCTCCTGAATGTTTTTCTGCCTTTTTCAACTTCTGTACAATGAATATGAATTATTTTGTAATTTAAATAAATATATTTTGTTTTTTGGCACATTGAAAACTGCAAGAGAACCCAAAATAGAATAAAACAACCCAAATTTTAATGTAACCAGGATACCAGACAGAAGGCCCAACATCCCACATATTATGAAACTTTTTAAGGTGTCAGGGGGTCAGGATCTCATCTGACAGATGGACTCACCAGTAACCCAGTCCCTCTCAGCAGCATCCGGGGACAGTGTTTCCATAATGACTCACAAGGACTGTGCCAGCCCCAGATCACGGCCTTTTCCATTTCCAGCTCCAGAGTTGTGACGGCCTGACACTGTGGTTCTCATGGAATTCTGAAACAAGCCTGGCTTCATCATAATGACTGCCTATTCAAGGCAGAAATGGGAAGGAGGATATGACTAATGATATTTGGAGGCAGTATGGGAACAAAACCAAAAATTACAGTGACTCTCTGGTTGGGACACACTGGATAGGAACAGAACTGTGTATTCACAAATCCAGGAGTTTGTGGCCTGGCCAAAGGACCAGAAGCAAAAATAAACAGCAGACCTGCCCAATTTGTCAGTTATGAGGGATGAAGACTTGAGACTGAGGATGGGAGTTGGCAAGAAGTCATTTGACAGGTGGGCTCCTCAGCATTCGGGGCAAAATTCCCTGGTATGGGAACCATTGAGAGAAGACTCATTTTGGCATGAAGGACACTCTCAGTTGTCTTGTGAGCAACATATTCCCCCGCTCTGCCCCAAAACTATCCCCATGGCATCTCACCATGATCACAGTAGATTCAAATAAAATCATTGCCATTACATAAGGTCAGCCCATTGTGTATAATCCACAACTTCCAGGCCCTCTGGTTTCCATTTATTAAAACAAGGTTCTTACCCTGGAACTGTAGACCCTAAGGGGTCTATGGATAGAATTCAGGGGTCCTTCAACTTAGACAAGAGAACAATGTTCATTTTCACTAGCCTCAGACTGAAATTTAGTATTTCCTTCCAAATGCATGTTGGCAACAAACCACAGCTATATTAATAATGCCTTGACATTGTCCCCAAGAGAAAGTATGGAAATATTCAAATCACATTACAACTGTTGCACATGTCTAAGAATATATTTTATGCTCGTTACTGCTTGAAAATTGCAGAACTTATTAGACCCACCTCTAGATCGTTATTTAATGTATTAATTAAGAAGTACGTCTATTACTATAGAACAAAATCAGTTAGAAAAATATGTTAATCACTATAAACACTATAACTATTTCCTTTGTAGCCCTGTGTTTTACTTTGTGTATTTGGAAACATTATTCTGAGAAGCTGCCATAGGTTTTGCAAGATGGCCAGAGGGTCCATGGTGTAAAAACAGTTCAGTATTCCTCCAACAAACAATATGAACTTTCTTTTACACCCACATTCAATATGAATGTCAATTCAAAACATTGGACATAGGCAACAATGGATAGTGATCCTTGAGAGATGGGAAATGAACAAGATGAAACCTACAATCCCCCAGCATACTTCCAGAAGTGAATTTCCAGGCATCAATGCAGGCAGGGGGCACCCAGGTGGGACCCTGCAGTCTCCCCTTGTTGAGGAGCTGGAAGTCTGAGAGGCCAAGGTGGCTGGATTTTGCAGAGCAGAGCATCAGAGAAGATAGAGCTACAGGGAGAGAAGACTCTAGAGATGTGCAGAGGATCCCTTCAAATACTCATCTGAGGACAGATCAGCATGTGTGTGAGAGAAAACAACCCACAGCTGAGGAAAGAAGCCCCTGAAAGGATTCGAGGGAACAACTCCTGGAGCTCATACTGAGCAGGGGCATCATAATGTACTGGGCGTTGGTTTTGACTCAGCAGTGGGGAAAAATTAGCCCTAAACTAAACACCACTCTGGTTGCTCCTATCAAAGCTTAAAACTAAGATCTGGAAGAGTCAAACTAGTCCCAAGTAAGTTAGCTGAATTTCAGAACAAAACTCAAGAATATTAATAGGAATAGAAATACAAAAATGCCCAGCACCCAACAAGGTAAAATTTACAATATTTGTATCCAGTAAAAAAAAAAAATAAAGTACCTTGCATGCAAAAGAGCAGGAAAATATGAACCATAATGAGAAAAAAGTCAATAGAAACTGACCCAAAAATGACATGGATGTTATAAGTAGCCAGTAAAGACAGTTATTATAATGGTTTTCATGCATTCAAGGAGATATATAAAGATTATACATGTAAAATCAACATATATAAGTATATAGATAGATTAATCTAACCATGTATCTACTTAACATGTTTAAATATATATCAGAATTGAAGAGATGAAAACTACCTTGTCTGAGAAGAAAAATACACTAGATGGTATTAATGCTGAAGAAGATGGAATGGATTAGATGCTGCAGGAAAAAAGTTCAGTGACCATGAAGACAAAGCAATAGAAACTATCCAAAATGAAACACAAAGAAAAAAAGGACTAATAAACAGTAACAGAGAATCTGTGAGCTCTGGAACAGGTTTAAGTGGCCTAATATACATGTAAATGGACCCTCCATAGGAGGAGAGGGCAGAAAAAATATTTGAAGAAATAATGCTCCTCCAAACAAATTATTGAAAACTTTAAACGCACACTCTAAATTCAAAAAGTTCAATGAACCCCAAGTACAAGAAACATGAAGAAAACAAAGGTACATTATAATTAAATTGCTTAAAACCTGTGATAAAGAGAAAATCTTAAAACAGAGAAAAAAGAAACTTTATCTACAGAGGAATAAAGATGAAGATGGTAGCACATTTCTTACCTGAAACAATGCAAATGAGAAAATGGTGGAGAAATATCTTCAAAGTGCATCACACACACACACACACACATGCACACGCACACACACACATCTAAGGGCCCAGATGGTTCTACTGGTTATTATACAAAACATTTGGGGAAGAAATAATACCAAATTTTAAAACTGTCCCAGAACATTGAAGATGAGGAATATTTCCAGCTCACGCTATGAGGCCAGCATTATACCCTGACACCAAAATCAGACAAAGACATTACAAGAAAAGAAACTACAGACTCTAATGCCTCATGCACATAGATATGAAAATCTTAACAAAATTTTAGCAAATCCAAGTAATTCCTCTGAATAGTCTAAACTTCTTCAAATAGTTAGCTCCATATTCTTTATTAATAAAAAATGAATAACTTCATTTTAGTCCCTGTTTATTGAATCTTCTCTAATGCCAGCCTACAGTGAGGGACTACATAAGTATATATATAGCCTCTAAACCTCATGAAAACTCTTGAAGGTAGATATTGTTAAACACGTCTTGCATAGATGAGGAAAATGAAACTCAGAGAAGTTACATCCTCAAGATCACGTAACTGTTAAGTGGATTTGAATCCCAGTCTTCTATGATACTTCTCTGCTTACTAAAGAATATAAAACCTTTTCCTTAAGGAATATTCTATCTGTAACTTCGGCCTGAAATGTCTCCCAAAGATGACACACAAAAGGTAAGAGAATTTCTTCTCAGTAGGCCTGTATCACAAGAAAGTTTAAAGAAAGTTCTTCATGAAAAAGGAAAGTGACACCAGACGGACATGTGTATCTATGCAAACTAAGGAAGAGTGTGGAAGTGGTAACTATGTGGGCAAATAAAAAAGTCTTTGCACTGCAGACCAGCCATGAATCTGTTTGTCCCCTGTAGTAGGTTGGATGGGGTCATGGCTACCTATGGTAGATTGCTGGGCACCACCAGAAGGGCTGTTGGGAGCCAACCTTGGGTTCTGAGGGTTTACCTCAAAGTCTGAGAAGGTGCAGTGCTTCAGTTGTAGATGTAAGTAGAAAGCTACAAACCATTCACACTGGAAGATCTGCTGTGTGCACCTGACTTCCCCAAGGATGCTTCAATCTACAGTGCCAACGGGAAGTAATGAGAGTGTTTGTAGCCATCACATTGCCACGTGGAACAATAGGAGTGGGCTGTAGGGACAGTGTGAGATAGGTTCCACTGCGCCTGACCCTGTGGTAGGTGACTCATATGCCTCCTTCTATTTACTCTTCACACACTGTGTTCTTCCCATTTTGCAGATGAAGAAACTCAAAGATAAAATAACTACTGAAGAAAGCAAGATGCCAATCAGTGTATACAGTACACTACTTTTCATGTCAAAGAAGGGGAAATAAGAAAATATATAGGTGTGTATTCACACATACATATGTGCTTATTTTTGCAAATAGAAACATAGAAGCTAATGAAAATGGTACTGGGATGGTGGGAGGGTGGGGAGACAAGAGTGTGGTAAAGAGAATGTGGATGGCAACATTTCTTTCTCTTCTTTAATAGCTTTGAATTTTGAGCTATATAAATGTTTCATATGTTCAAAATATAACATTTAATTGAAAAGAAATGGAAAAAAGCAAACATTAAAACTGAACATAAACTAATGAACACTATTAAATTGATAACATATTTATACATAGAAAATAATTATTTTAAGTAAATTAAACTCTCTGACAGCATCCTTGGAGGTGAGTTTATAATTTATGTCAGTAACACTGCTGTTGTAAAAAGGAAAGCAACAAAACAGTGTCATAATAATGAGCAGAATGGAAACCCTCCTGAACAGAAGTCCTATTTCTGTTCTATCTGTTCCTTCAGGGACAAAGAGCTTCCTCTACAACTTTCAATTTCCTGTGTAAGTAAAAGAGCTGGAACTTAACAATAAAAAGAAATAAGAGCTTCCATTTTGACAACCATTCCCTAAATAGGGTAAATATAATAACGTAGTGCCAATGAATATATTGAAAGGATAGTTAAATTAGTTTAAAGAGCTAATTGACACAGTTTGGAGGAAGCTATAATAATGAGCTGCTGCTGTGGTTAGTACATAAGAAGTTGAGCTGTTTAATTCTTTGCATTGAAAGGAGAGAATTCTCAGAGAAATCAGTAAAAGATGAGGGCCCAATTTCCATTTCTGGGTATTTGTAGTATGTGGGTCAAAATTTGTTGTAAAAACATCTGAGGGGCATGATTGTGCTAGATTGGTGGATAAAAGTATTAAAAGCACTTGAGAAAAGAAAAAAGAAAACCTTTATGTGGGAAAAAAATATTTTTTTAATCTTTTTTTTTTTCTGTACGCGGGCCTCTCACTGTTGTGGCCTCTCCCGTTGCGGAGCACAGGCTCCGGAGGTGCACGCTCAGCGGCCATGGCTCACGGGCCCAGCCGCTCTGCAGCATGTGGGATCTTCCCGGACCAGGGCACGAACCCGTGTCCCCTACATCGGCAGGCAAACTCTCAACCACTGCGCCACCAGGGAAGCCCAGAAAAAATTTTTTATATGTCAGATACTTGCCACAATCTCTGTAATATTTGGTGAATGAAGTCAATGGGGGTTGTGCTGTATATTAAATAATGACTGTCAAGTACTCCGTCTTCGCCATAGACAGTGCTCAGTTAAATGATACAGAGTTTACTTAGAGTTAACTCAAAATGACTACCAGTGTTTGAATTTTGGTTTTGGTATTTGCTATTGTCAGATATGAATGTCTTAATTTCTAGAATTTTGAATCAAGCTAATTATTATAGCAAAAATAAATGTTTCTTATTTTTAAACTGTTTAAAAATATTTGACTATTTAGAGTGAAATAAAAATAATGTACTGTGAGACTTATACCATATATAGAAGTAAAATATATGACAACCATAGCACAAAGTCATGAGGGTAGAAATGGAACTATACTATTTTAAAATTCCTACATTATGGAAGTTGTGTAATATTATTTGAAATAAGATTAAGATAATTTTTATACATGATGTATATATTTATTATAATTTATCAATTTAATGTATTATGGTTATTAATTTGCATATAAATTATCTTAATCTTATCTCAAATAATATTTTATATATATACATATATATAGTCGATCCTTTTATAATATGGGTTTGAACTCAGTAGGTCCACTTACACAAAAATTTTTTTCAATAAATGTATACTACAGTAGTACATAATCAGAAGTTGGTTGAATCCATGGATGTGGAACAGTTGGTAGGAAGGGCTGACTGCAAAGCTATATGCAAATTTTCAACTGCACAGAAGTTTGGTGCCCTAATGTCCCTATTGTTCAAGGTTCAACTATATATATGTATATACTGTAAACTGCAACCACTGAAGATAATAAAACCAAGTGGTACAATTGATAAGCTGATAGTGGAGATATTACAGGATCATAAAAATACTCAATCCAAAAGAAAGGAGGAAAAGAGGAGAAAAAAATGGAGCAAACATCAAATGGAACAAGTAGTAAAAATATAGCAAGATAGATTTAAATCAATTATATTGATAATTACATTAAACATGAATGATGTAAACCCTCCAATTAAAAGCCAGAGATTGTCAAATTAGATAAGAAAGAAAGATCCAAATACATACTGCCTACAAGAAAGCCTTTTTAAGTATAAAGTCAAATATATGCTAGCAGATGAAAAGATGGGAAACAATACACCATGTGAGCAGAAAAGAGTTAATATAAAAGGCCTAAGGCTGCTGTCCTTGGACAGATTTTCTTGAAAAGTTGGCCTTTGGCTGGTGTCTGTGACCTTGGATTTTGACGGGTTACTATTATTTCCAGAATTGATAATAGTGGCTCAATGTGCCTAAATTGTTTGTACAAACAATGTGGTTTATGGTGAACAACTGTTTCTCTTCTGGGAGTCTAAAGAACTAATACAAATTCTACACAAATTCTTCCATAAAATAAAGGTGGAGGGAAATTCTTGACTTACTTTATGAAGTCCACATTACCCTAACTACAGACCAATATCCCTCATGAACATAGACATAAAAATCCTTAACAAAAAATTTTAGTTGATTGAAACTAACAATATATAAAATAAATAATAGATCATAACCAAGTGCTGTTTATGCCAGAAATGCAAGTTTCATTTAACACTTTAAAATCAACCAATGTACCATATGATCCAGCAATCCCACTCCTAGGCATATAACCAGAAAAGATGACTCTAATCGAAAAGATACATACACCCCAACATTCAAAGAAGCACTATTTACAATAGCTAGGATATTGAAACAACCTAAATGTTCATCAACAGTTGAATGGATAAAGAAGATGTGGTATATATACACAATGGAACATTACTCAGCCATAAAAAAGAATGAAATAATGCCATTTGCAGCAACATGGATGGATTTAGAGATTATCATACTAAGTGAGTTAAGTCAGATAGAGAAAGACAAATATCATATGACATCACTTATATGTGGAATCTTAAAAAAATGATACAAAGGAACTTATTTACAAAACAGAAATAGACTCACATACAGTAAACAAATTTATGGTTACCAAAGGGGAAAGGGGGGGAAGGGATTAAAAAATAATAACAATAAAGAAAATCAACCAATGTAACTCTCCACATTTACAGACTGAAAAAAAACCACTCAAATGATCTTTTCAATAGATTTGTTAAAAATTCAACATCTATTTATGATAAAAAACTCTCAGTAAACTATGATTAGGAGGCAAATTTGTCTTCTAACCAGATAAAGGGCACCTACAAAAACCCTACCGCTAATACATTTATAGTGAAAGACTGAGTTCTTACACTTAAAATCAGTGTGTTGGGGGGGCCTGTGTGTAGCTGGTATATTAAGTTAAGAATATGCAAAATATGACCTGCTGAATGAGGAGGCACAAGCCATCCACACAGTGTTGGCAGGTGGCTCCTTCAGCATCTGAGCTTCCACTTTAGGGAAGTGAAAATCCCGGGGTAGTTTTTTTTTTTTAATTATTTTTTATTTATTTTATTTATTTTATTTTGGCTTCATTGGGTCTTTGTTGATGCACGTGGGCTTTCTCTAGTTGTGGCGAGCAGGGGCTACTCTTTGTTGTGGTGCACAGGCTTCTCATTGCGCTGGCTTCTCTTGTTGCAGAGCACGGGCTCTAGGCTCACAGGCTTCAGTGGTTGTGGCACACGGGCTCAGTAGTTGTGGCTCGCGGGCTCTAGAGCGCAGGCTCAGTAGTTGTGGCACACAGGCTTAGTTGTTCCACGGCATGTGGGATCTTCCTGGAGCAGGACTTGAACCCAGGCCCCCTGCATTGGCAGGTGGATTCTTAACCACTGCACCACCAGGGAAGCCCCGGAAGTAGTTTTGATTGAAGGTACAGTTTCAATATGTTAATAAAGGAGGTAAAGTGACAAGATGTATTATAGATCCTAGAAATGGGGGCAGAGGTGTGCAATGAGCCTGGTAAAGGGCAGTCCTCCATCCGAGGTCATGATCCAGCAGGCAACAGAGAGCAGGTAGCAAGCAATTGTTACCTACAAGATGGTTGGGGCAGAGGTCACTAAATTTTCAAGGGCTCAACAATAAGTAGTTATTTTAGAATGTGCCCCAGGAAAAGCAAAATGGGAACTTGTGGTGGAAATCTTAACCTCAACTCTGAGTGTGAGCAGGGTTGTCATACTGTAAAATGCATAGGCAGCAACTCAAAATAGTTGTTTTCTCATCACAGTCAGGAACATGGTAAAGATGTCCACTCTCACCACTTTATTTCAATGTCTATTGATGATGCTGGTCAATGTAATAAAGCAAGAGAAAGAAATAAAAGTTATATAAATTGGAACAGTGTTGGAGTATGGAGGGAAGTGTCCACTGAATTGAGAAGGCATATTGAGAGTGAAGAATGAGGCAGACAGCTCCATATAATTAATGGATCAGTTTATTATAGGGTGACTTACTCACAGAGTGGGATTGGGATTGGCTGGACAGTGATCTGGAAGCATTTGCAGCTGCACTCTGCACCACCAAGGGGCCATTGGGACAACTTTATAGTTAACATAGGGCATGGGGGTAAGTGCTTGGAAACAGGATGTGCATTCCTAAGTTAAGACTTATGAATGGGTAACTAGGCTTGTGGGTGCTGGGAATACGTCAGCTAAGGTTTTCATCATTGTTTGCAGACTAACAGAGCATAGAGGCCACCTGGTCCTAATGATTACTAAACAATATGTATTAACTAAAAAGCCCTTGACAACAGAGAAGTGGTTTACTGCACAGTACAGTCCTGGGTAGGGGGGGGTCAGTGGGAGGACAGGAGAAATTGTAAGAACCCAACATAGCATCCCTTATGCTAACAGCCATACAAACAGAAAAAGTAAACTTTCTTTATTCACAGAAGACACAACCATGTACATAGAAAATCTGAAGGGATTTACAAAAAAGCAAATTTGGCATGGTTATAACATATAAAATCAATGTAAAATGATTAATTATATTTATAAATATAAATTGGCAGTTAAAATTATAGTACCAATAATAAATTAGAAATATAATACATATTATATGTAATAACTTTGGAAATAGAAATATATTTACAAAATATGTGCAAGAGCAGTACACTAAAAACTTTAAATCATTGCTAAGAGAAATTTTAAGAGATGTGAATAAATGAAGAGATATACCATGTTCATGGATAGGAACATTGTTACAATGTTAACAATTTACAAATTAATTTTAGAGTCAATGTGGTACCAATTAAAATCTCATCAGGCTTTTTTTGTTGGGGGGGCAAATGGTGTAGAGGCTGATAAGGTGATTTTAAAATTTATATGGAAATTCAAAGGATTTACAATAGCCAAAACAAATTTGAGAAAGAACAAAGTTCAAGGCTTCATACCATTTGAGTTGAAGACTTAGTAAAAACCTATGATGGGGCCTCCCTGGTGGCGCAGTGGTTGAGAGTCCGCCTGCCGATGCAGGGGATACGGGTTCGTGTCCCGGTCTGGGAGGATCCCATATGCCGCGGAGCGGCTGGGCCCGTGAGCCATGGCCGCTGAGCCTGCGCATCCGGAGCCTGTGCTCCGCAACGGGAGAGGCCACAACAGTGAGAGGCCCGCGTACCGCAAAAAAAAAAAAAAAAAAAAAAAAAAAAAAAAAAAAAAAAAACCTATGATGATCAAAACAGCATGCTATTGGTTTAAATATATTTATATGTCAGTGGAACAGAACAGAGAATCCACAAGTTGACCCACACATGTACGGGCAATTGAATTTCAGCAAAGGTACCACATAATTCAATAAGGAAAGGATTAACTTTCAATGAATGCTGTGGGGACAATTGGGTATTCATACACAAAAAACAAACCTAGACTCCTTCTATCATATCGTATATAAAAATTACCTATAAGTGGATCACAGACCTAAATATAAGAGCTAAAGCTACATAACTTCTAGAAGGAAACATAAGCATCTTTGTGCCAATAGTTTAGGCAGGTTTCTTAAATAAGACATAAACATACAACATAAATGAAAAAAATTGATAAGCTGAACTTCATCAAAGTATAAACCTTTTGCTTTTCAAAGATATTGTTCAGAAAATAAAAAGACAAGCTACAGCCTAAAAGAAAACACCTATGAAAAATCTAATGACAGACTTGTATCCAGACTATATAAAGAACACTTACAACTGAATGATAAGACGAATAACCCAGTTAAAGATGGTCAAAAGATTTGAACAGATAACATCATTGAAAAATATAAAAATTGTAAATAAGTACATAAGAAGATGCTCAATATTATTAGTCATTGCATGAATGCAAATTAAAGCCACAATGAGATTCTACTACATACCCACTAGGATGTCCAAAATGAAAAGAATGACAATGTCAAATTGGAGCAATAGGATTTCTCATAGACTGCTTGCAGGAGTGCAAAAGTGAATAAATATTGTGGAAAACAAATAGTTTGGTAGTTTTTAAAATTGATAACAAACATTTACCATACAACCACACAAACCTAGCAATGCTAAGTATTTACCCAACATAAATGAAAACATACTGCTATGCAAAGATGTGTACTGAAATGTTCATAGAGATTTTATTCATAACAGCTCCCAAACTGGAAAGAGCCCAAATGTCCATCAGCTGATGAACGGACAGACAAATCCTGGGATATCCGTTCAAGAGACCATGAATAAAAAGTAAAAAACTACTGGTACCTAGAACAATGCATAAATTTCAAAAGCATTACGACTAAGTAAAAGAAACCAGGACTACATACTGTAGGATTTCACTCATAGTCAATTCTGGAAAATGTACACTAATACTATAATATAATAATACTGTTCTACAGAAAGCAGATCAGTGGTTGCCTGGGCTTGTGGGTGTGGGGAGGAGAATTGGCTGCAAAGGGGTACAAGCGAACTTCTTGGGGGTTATAGAAAAGTTCTACATCATGATTGTGATGGTTGTTACATTTGTCAAAGCTCATCAAACTGTATACTTAAAGCTGTTGAATTTTTTTGTGTGTAAATTATACTTCAATAAAAAAAGAAAAAGGGGTAATTAATTTTTTCTTCAGCTCATGGTGCCTGCCACACTGTTAATCCCCTTCTCCAGTCCCTAGATGAGAATATAATTGTGGCTGCACAGCTTCCCTTCTCCAATCAGCTGCCCCAGGTTTTCCTCTGGGGAAGCACACTTTTCCTCTAATCAGTCTTCTTCAAGAATGGACCCTTATGGGCTTGAGTCAATTAGCATCTTCTAGTCCCCTGACCACTGTTATTGATTCCAGGGTAGGCACATGGTCTGATTTGGACAAATGAAACTCAGGAGATATTTTCTGGGGAATTCTGGGAAAAAGTTTCATTTTTCTCCTCTGGGAACAGACTCTTCCTCTAGATGGTGGATGTGAGGGTATGTGTGAGCGTATGAGTTCTGGAATTTGCTAAAGCCATTGCTACTACTTGATGGGAGTTGGCCTGGGACGAAGCCAACCACAGAAGAGGGCCAGGCAGAAAATCTTTTAAAAATTGTATTAGTTTCCTAGGGCTGTCATAGCAAGGTACCACAA
Source organism: Hyperoodon ampullatus (assembly GCF_949752795.1). NCBI lineage: Eukaryota > Metazoa > Chordata > Mammalia > Artiodactyla > Ziphiidae > Hyperoodon > Hyperoodon ampullatus. The sequence goes on from NC_136916.1 coordinate 74,226,496, forward strand.
ACTGGGTAACTTAAACAACAAAATTTGTCTCCCAGTTCTGGAGGCTATATGTCTGAGAGCAAAGTGTCAGCAGGTTGGTTTCTTCTGAGGGCTGTGAGGAGAATCTGTCCAGGCCTCTCCTGCAGCTTCTGGTGGTTTGCGGCAATCTTTGGCATTCCTTGGCTTGTACATTATCTTCCTGAGCTCTGCCTTCATCTTCACGTGGTGTTCTCCCTGTGTGTGTGTCTATCTCTGTGTCCAATTCTCCCCTTTTTATAAGGACACGAGTCATATTGGATTACGGCCCACTCCAACGACCTCCTTTTAACTTTGTTACCTCTGTAGAAACACTATTTCCAAGTAAGGTCACATTATGAGGCCCTGGGGGTTAGGACTCCAATATATCTTTCTGAGGGGGTAGGACACAATTCAACCCATAACAAAAATGGAGCCATCAGTCTGAGAATGTGGTGGGTCAATTAATCTCACAGTACCTGAAGACTGCCCTACCACTGGACTTCTGAGTGATTGGAGCTATTAAATACCATTTTTACTTTAGATTGTTTGGGTTGAATTTTCTTTGTTTACATCTGAAAAGCTCCTAATTTTTCTAGACAGGCAACAAGGGAAACATTTTAGGACTTTTTTTTAAACAATGGAAAGAGTATATTAGACTATAATTATGGTTCTCAAAGAGCTGTTCCCAGACCAGAGCATCAGCATCTCCTGGGAACAGAGATACAAATTCTAAGGCCTCAGCTCAGACCTATTTAATCAGAAACTCTGGGTGTGAAACCCCCTGTATTTTCACAAACCAAGCAGGTGATTCCAAGACCTGGTCAAGTTTGTGAAGCACTGAACTGTAAAATAGTCTGTGGTTTGATAGGCAAAAGCTAGAAATACTTTTTTATTCATGGCACAACCACAAAGGACATCATTTGAGGAGCAAATGAGCTGAGGCAGGAAACCATTCCATTGCCCACTCCATTTCTTCCCTCCTCTGTGAGTGTACTTGTTTGTTTATTTTTGTTTGTGGTAAAATATTACAAAACATAAAATTTACTTTTTTAACCCATTTTAAGTATACAGTTTTGTGGCATTAAGTACATTTACAATGTCATACAGTCATCACAACCGTCCATCTCCAGAAAATTTTCAACATCCCAAACTGAAATTCTGTACCCAGTATACCCTAACTCCCCATTTCCTCCTCTCCCCAGCCCCTGGTAACCTTTATTCTACTTTCTGTCTCTATGAATTTGTCTATTCTAGGTACCTCATGTCAATGGAATCATATAATATTTTGTTCCTTTGTGTCTGGCTTATTTCACTTAGCATAATTCTTTGAAGTCTTATCTTTTGTTTTGTAAATGCCCAAATCAAATGCCTTCTGTCAGCTTCAGCTTGTAACTCTCAAGTTTCATCTGGTAGGGCAGTCATCACTTTCCTTATCTAATACATTGACTAGATAAACTTTTTCAAAGATAATGTGCCACCCCACTTTTTGAAGCTATCTCATCTGACCTTCTTTTTTAAACATTTAAGGATAAAGAACCAGCTTTCAGGGGATTTGGGCATCCATAAGATTAGCTGAGTATAACACCCCAGCTTGGGTTCAGGAAAACATCTTTGTTCTGAGTACTCCCTAAATAGTTTGGATTTCCTCTAAGAATTTGACCTTCTATTATGTTGAGCCTGTAGATTGTAATGAAAATCTGGAATTTACTTTTAAAGAGGCAACTACTTCAAGTTTTCACCGTGGCTCCAGCTCAGGGATATCCATGGTGTGGGGTGACCAGTGCTGCACCTCCACAACAATTCTAGAGCTATGCAAGCTGTGCCATCCTAGTATCCCAATTTCAAAAGACACATGAGATAATTTTGCAGAAGATGCTACTGCTAACAACTAAAATAGGTTCCAACCTGTAAATTCCAAAATAAAATTCACTCTCTTAGTACTACCTGGTTAACACACTTATTTTTACTTTTTATTATGGAAAATTTCAAACATAGACAAATGTGAAGCTCACGTATGCATGTCAACTTCATCAGTTATTCACATTTTGACAAACATGTTTAATTTAACACCCTCCCAACACACACGTACACACACTTGTATTTTGTTTGCTGAATATTTCAGATAAAATCCCAGATATTATCTAATTTCACCTGTATATTCTTAAGTGTGAATATTTCACAGGTAAGAACTACTTTTTACATATCCATAATACCATTTCCATTCTTAAGAAAATTACTCTAATGTTTTCTAAGACCCAGTCCATAATCAAATGTCTCCAGTTGTTTCAAATATGGTTCCTTATAGTTGTTTTTTTGAATCAAGATCCAAGAAAGGTCCACAGATTCAATTTGGTTGTTACGTCTCTCCGTGAAGTTACCTCTCTCTTTCAGTATATGCCACTTGTTGAAAGAACTGAATTGTTTGTGGAATATACTTTTCCAGATTCTGTATTTGATTATTTCCTTGTGGCATTGTTTAACTTATTTCTCTATCTCTTGTATGTCCTGTAAACTGGGATTAAATCCTAGAAGCTTGATGGGTTTGCATTCTTTTTTTTTTTAACTTCATCAAGAATATTTAATAGAGGGGGCTCTGTACTTTCTATTGCAACAAACCAAGGACTGAACATAGTGTTTGACTGTCACATTTTTAGTGATGTTAAGGTTAATCAGGATATTTAATTGTTTTCTGCCTGATTTATCTTTTATAAAGTTCCCCATCAATATTTCATCCAGTGACATCAGCAGCCATTGACAATCAATTCAGGATGTATCAAGAACTTCAAGGATATTCAATTCCTCTGAGTCCAAATACTATTTCTAGAAATGAATAATAAAGGAGAATAATATATGTAACAAAACTTTAGGAACAAAGATGTTTGTTGCAGCGTTATTTAAGAAGAAAGAAAGAGAGAGAGAGAGAGAGAGAGAGAGAGAGGAGGGAGGGAGGGAGGGAGGAAGGTAGGAAGGAAGGAAGGAGAAAAGAAAGAAAAAAGGAAGAAAAGAAGAAAGGGAGGATGGAAAGAAAGAAAGGAAGAAAGAAAAGGAAAAAGAAAAAGAAAAAATCTGACAATACAAAAAATAGAGACATGGTTACTTAAACAACCGTAAACCCCATAATGGAATAAAATAAGTATAGGATTATAGTGTTTTTCTGATCTGTTACTGTTTCTCATAATTTCCAATTTTTCAAAATAAATAAATGCATTACTTTCATCAATTTAAAAAAGTTATAACAAAAATTTCTTAGCCAGATGGCATGGTACAGCAAAAGTTTGGCTATCTGAGAGTAAAGGAGAATTGAAAAAAATTATTTCTAAGATCATTTCTGGATGTAAAATTACATCATTCTCAGTCCCTTCTAGTGAGCTACAACTCAGAGTAAAGCTTCTGTCACTGTGCAGGCCACCATCACTGAATGCTGATGACCTTGCACTCCTTGCCCCAAGACTAACCACTCTGCCTCTCTCCTACTCAAAGCTCTATCTTGGATAAAGATCCAGTCAATTACTTGGTCATTTCAGTAGGTGTCCCTGCTCCTACAGTTTTTATGGACTATAAGCCATTGTCTTTTTTGGGATCCTAGGATAGTATTTTTAAATATTTGGGGGACATATTCTTAATTGACTGAAAACATTAAAAATCAAAGACTGCAGAATTATGATGTGAATAATATAGCACACAGAATGATCTGGATCAGACATCTTGAGTCTCCTTTCTAGATATATTTTAAAATATTAAAAGGTAAAAACATAACCTCTACATATGCTGTTTCTTCTGTCAGGAATGTTCACCGCCCCTCCCACCCCCCGGGCTAACTTCGTTTCATTCCTCAAAATTCAGCTGAGCCATCACTACCTCAGGAAATTCTTTCTGGATGTCTCAGACTAGGTTTGGTGCAGATTTATGTTCCTATAGATACTGGTTCCTTCCTGTATTGCAAGGAGGCAGCTGTACACTTGTAATGAGATAACATCTATCTACCACTCTGGATTCTTTCTTCCATGGGGGCAGGGACTTTGTCTGACTGCTCACCTGGGAGTCCCCACTTTCTTATTCAGTGCTTGATACACACTAAAATATTCAATACATATTTGTTGAGTGAATGCATGCATTTTTCCATCAAAACCAATGGGTTGACTTCAAATATGGTTTCTACTAGTAAGATTGAATTGAACACAATACAATGCCATATATGCTTGACTCAATTAAGAGGTCATTGTAATGTTTCTTCACATATGTGCTAGTTGTAGATCCATATCCATTGACAACACCATGAGTATAACACCAGTGTTCCACCTCCTCCAAGTTCATCTCTTCTACATGAATTCTTCACTTTGTTGAATAGCCTCAGTTTTGACATGTTCATTCTGGACTATATCTAGCTACACTTGCTCCAAGTGTTCTGAAGTTGTCTGAAGTTTTTATCTCTTAGTTTCAGACAACAGTTCCTTGAACCAGAGAATATTTTTGTTTCTTTCAAGTAACACAATAAATAGACAGTGGATGAGTCTTGGTGGTTGGTTGACATTAAGTTATCTAACATACTTAAGTATGTGTAAAGTAAAACATAACTTGATCATTTGATAATTGCCTCAAAACTGATGAATCGATTTTCTCTAAGGTGGTTATTTCTAACCTTTGGAGATTGCAATCACATTTTAGAATGATGAAAGCTACAGAATTCCTGGAAAAATGCTCATTAGTAAACTGCAGGTTTAGTAACCTTGGACCACGGTTTATATTGAGCAGAATGCGCAGAATGTAGTGTAAAAATATACTTCTTTGGGGCTTCCCTGGTGGCGCAGTGGTTAAAGGTCCGCCTGCTGATGCAGGGGATGTGGGTTCGTGCCCTGGTCTGGGAAGATCCCACATGCCGTGGAGCGGCTGAGCCCATGAGCCATGGCTGCTGAGCCTGCGTGTTTGGAGCCTGTGCTCCACAACGGGAGAGGCCACAACAGTGAGAGGCCCGCGTACCACAAAAAAAAAGAAAAAAAAAAAAAAATTAAAATGGAAAAAAAAAATATATATATATACTTCTTTGATCCAAGCCCATAATGAGTGTGGTGTGTGATCATTTTATAAGTTCATAGTCCTGAGATGCTATATAAACCTGTGTTCTCTGGGTGGCAATTATTTGAATAATTTGGGAGATTAGAGGTGGAGAAAGAAGTTAATACTAAGTACCTACCACATCAGTGACTGCATTGTGCTGAGTCCTGTATACACATGATCATATTTCATGACACAGCAACCCTGGAGACAGCTGTCATTGACTCCATTTTACAGCCAAGGAAACTGAGGCTCAGAGGACTAAACAACTAGCCTGAGATAATACAATTACTAAGGAGTGGAGCCAGGACTTAAACCCAGGACTGAACAGTACATACGACCCAGGACTCTCTGCTATATCACATATCTCTCAAACCCCAGCCAGACTTTGTGTAATTACAGCTTTCAAACCTCACTGTGGGTTGATGTGTAGAAATTTTACTCACAGGTCTGTAATACACCTTATTCTTTTAAGCACCAATACTTGGAGTGCACAAAGTATTAAAAGTGTCCCTGGGTATGTGTAAAGGAGTATTTTGGCAATAAGAATAGGAAAGTAAGATCTTAGAATAAAAACAAGAAAGATCTTATTTCTTTGCCATTCATCTCAGGCAGAGCTGTAAATTTCCATTACTATTATCATTATTATTAGAAAAAAAGCATCCAATACAGAGTTCTAATCCCCATTAGACTCAATGCCTTCCTTTAAAACAAAGAGTTTGTTTTTTTAAGATCCTGCAATAAAATTCATAGATTACCTACCTAAATACATTATTTCAAAATAATTAATATACTTTAAATATGAAGAAGAAAGAAAAAAGAAATTAAATTATACTAAAAGAATGTGTATTTCAATATGCAGATACTCAGACATGTCTAGACTAGAAGACATAATGAACTAATCAGTTTTTTGCACCAATATGTAGAATCACACTTACAGATACAGCCTAATCCTAGAGTGTTATTTTGAGCATCCAAATACCGTTAGCTGTGTTGCTAATGGGGATGTGATTTTCTGAAAAGATGAACAATTCTCAATGGAGTCTCAAACAAAATGCAATGCAGTCTTTTCTAAATCTATATGATAGATGCATTCCTGGAAAATTCAGTGCATATTAAAATTTGCAAATGTTTCTTTTGATTTATATGTAAAACAGAGTCCTATAAATGCAGATAATTACAGACAGATGTCCCCCCCATATCAATGTCTGGTAGGATATTCTAAAGTTATGAGGGATGTGGGACAATTCTTTGCATTACAGGGCTGCCCCAGAGGCATTGTGTAGGCATTCTTGGCCCCTGCCCTCTAAATGACAGTAGTGCCTTCCCAACTGTTGTGTTGACCAGAAACTTTCTCCCTTTCCCCTGACCACATATCCGAAATTTCTCACTGGGAACAACTGACGTGTTAGGCACTCTACTTAATTCCCTATAAATATCATTAATAATTTCTTATTTTCCCCCATTCAACAAACATTACATACCCTTTTATCTGTTAGACATTGTGTCATGCTGTGGATATACAGTTGTGAACAAGATAGTCAGTGGTTCCTGACCACAAAGAGTGAATGATCTAGCAGAGGGGATGGGTGACAAAACCTTACAAACAAATGAATATATAGTTACAAACTGTGTCAAATTGTATGAAGGAAAGAATTGGATACTATGAAACAGAATAACACTTGAATTTAAAGAAGAGTATCAATAAAGTCTCTAGGAGCCAGCAATTTAAGTCAAGACCTGAAGGATGTCAAGGAGGCAACCATGTGAAGTTATTCTGTGCTTTTCATGGAGGAAGAAAATGAAGCCTGGAGAAGTAATCAGCCCAAGGTCACACTGCTTCTAAATAGTTGAACCTATTGGAACCCAATTTTCTCTAGTTCCAAAGGCCATCAGCTTTACAGATCAAAAATGAATGGATAATTTCTCCAAAGTAAAGATATAAATGGCCAACATGCATACAAGAAGATGCTCAACACCATTAGTCATCAGGGAAATGCAAGTCAAAATAACAAGATACCACTTCACACGAGAACAGCTATAGTAAAAAACATAATAATAATAAGTGTTGAAAAGGGTGTGGAGAAATTGGAGCTCTTGTACATTGCTGGTGAGACTGTAAAATAGTTCAGCCATTGTGGATAATAGCATGGTGACTCCCTGAAAAGTTAAACATAAGGTTACCATATGGCCCAGCAATTACACTCCTAGGTATATACCCCCCAAATGGAAAACAGTTACTCAGACAATTCAGTTCCTCTTTCACAAATGTTCATGCAGCACTGTTCACAATAGCCAAAAAGTAGTTTAAAAGCACCCAGATGTCCCTCAGTGGATGAATGGATGAACAAATGTTGTATATACATATAGTGGGATATTCAGGGAGATCAGCTCAGTGCTTTGTAACCACCTAGAGGGCTGGGTTAGGGAGGGTGGGAGGGAGACGCAAGAGGGAGGAGATATGGGGATATATGTATACATATGGCTGATTCACTTTGTTATACAGCAGAGACTCACACAACATTGTAAAGCAATTATACTCCAATAAAGATGTTAAAATCTAAAAAAAAATAATAATAACTTTTAATTTATAACACACACGCACACAAAAAAGGAATGAGGTTTTAAAATATGCTACAACATGGAAGAATCTTGAAAACATTCTGCTAAGTGAGAGAAGCTAGACACAAAAGAACACATATTGTATGATTCCACTGAAATGAAATATCCAGAATAGAGACAGAAAGCAGATTGGTGGTTGCCAGGGACTGAGGAGGGAAAAGCGGGAAGTAACTCCTTAGTGGGCAAAGGGGTTACTTTGGAGTGGTGGAAATGTCTTGGAACTAGGTCAGGTGGCCCTTGTACAACATTGTGAGTAAACTGAATGCCACTGAATTGTTTACTTTAAAATGGCTAATTTTATGTTTTGTGAATTTCACCTCAATACAATTTTTTAAATGGATGAATACTCTTGCCTTTTTATATTTATATTCCATCTGCTTTGGAAAAGACCTGACTTGTTTATGTCTTTTCTTCCAGTGTGAAGTTATATGGCCAGGTAGAGAATGTTACTCACCAGGAATTCTCTCATGAGAAAACCAGTCAGAATAATAGAGAAACTCTACTTCTCAACCTTTGGACCTTTCTGAGCTTCCCTGACTGGGAGGCAAGGGAGGAGCAGGGGCTAATGGTGTCAAGGGATCCCAGCCACTTGCAGGCCTGGTGGGCAGATGACACAGGTTGTGGGGACCTCCTCACTGTCACTGGAGGGGAGGAGAGAGGGAAGGGGCTGCATGGCAGGAAAGGAGCACAGGACAAATTAGGGCCAGCCCGTGGTGGTGGCGGGGGAGGTCTGAATGGGATTTAGGGGAAGCTCTCTGTGGTGTGTGCTGGGAGAGACCTCAGAGACCCATTCTCTGGAAACACCAAGAGTAAAGCTCTACATTATTTACAAAAATTTCTGTTGATGGATTTGTTTTCTCTCAGAATGTGAAGGAACATGTAAAGACATGAAATGCATTTGGTCATAAGTAAGAAGTCAAAGTTGAGGGAATTCATGCCCTCAGTTTTCTCCGTGAAGGTGGAAGCTATGACATGAGCCCATGGAAGGATTTGGCAGAAGGCGACCAATACCAGTTAGTGAAGATACAGCTGACTAGAATTCCAATTTTCTACAGCTCCGTGTTGCCTGCTTTCTAAGTCAGGGTTTACCCCTGTTAGTTATTTTGAGCAGAAAAGGATTTAATACAAGGAACTATGTGCTTAAAAATTCACAGGAAGGCTTCAAGCCCAGTCCTCAGGATGGGCTTTGAGGAAGAATGAACAACACACCGAGGCATGTCTGGTGTGCCGGGAAGCTGCCACAGCCAGGGGAAAGGAGCGTCTAGAAGCTGCCCTAGACACTTTGCCTGTAGGCCACTTTCCCTTAGCTGCAACCCAGTGCTCGGAAAGCTACTCAGAAACATGGGCTCTGAAGCAAGTAGTGATTATTCATCTACACCAGCAAAGATGAGGGCTCTGTTTATGCTCTGCCTCTGGAGGTCAAGAGTGAAACTGCGTGGGCTGATGCTGTCACACAATCCAACACATCTTCAGTGACTTGTCAGTAGAAACAACCCAAACAGGGTCTCCATCTTACTCCTGCCTTCCAAACTTGTGCAAGGGTACTTGACGAGCCCAAGTGGAATTGTACCCAAAAGTTGAGCTGCAAAGGGTCCTGGAAAAGCTGTTGTTAACTTGAGGTTGTTAGTTGTTAGTCTTGAGAAAGGCCTACTTGGAGGTCAAAATGGACTGTATGTCAATCCACAGTGTCTTCACACCTTAGCCTCCCTTTAGACTATTCCTTAATGTTACAGGTGTTATAGAATGACAGTGGATCCAGGTTTGTATAGACATTTGGAAGCTCTAACTCTTGTCCTCAGTGTCCTGTGGGCTATGTGAGGTATTGATCTCTTCACTGAATTCCATCTATACTTAAGAGAATCTGAGAATTTTGGAATAAAAAAGGAATATCATTTTGTCCTCGTATTAAAGCCAGAGAAAGAAAACTCAGAGAATCCAAGCCCCTGATGCTCATATTCTAAATTGCAGCACTCAGACACAGAATATCTCCATGTAGAAAGTAGTTGCTGTTCAAGAAGGAAGCTCTTAAAATCATATTTTCATAGATTTTGCAGGAGCTCAAGACTCCACCATTGGAGGGATAGCCAAGCAGTCTTTTTGCGCCTGGGGCAAGTTCCAACTGCCCCTCCAATTTGCACCCCTAATTTGCCAAACCATGGGAAAACAAACCTGCAATTAGAGTTGTATTTTTAAATCGTCTAAGTTTTATGTGGCACTCTCTCCTCCCATACACAGTTTCACCAAAACGCTGTTATTTTCACAGAGGAAATACAAAGAGTGGGTTTAAAATGACAAGTCACAGTTTAAGTCAGAAGAGGAAGTGGGTTCTCTGGGGCAACCTCCGGGCTGGACTCTATGCAGTTGTCCAAACCTCATGATGCCACAACATCCAGCACCTGGGACAGCCATGGCCTGCCCCTGAAATGGGAAGACCCCAGCTTCCAGGTTTTCTACACAGATTAATGGTTCCTTATTGGTCACTAGACATGTGTGTGCAGGCTGTGTGCTTTTGTTTGGGGCGGATGAGGGGGAATTTTGGTCCCTGGCTCCACATCACTTAAATGTCAGAAATGTTCTCATTGCCTCTGTTGGTGAAATGAACGTGACCCATTCCCCACTGAAGCTCATGACATTTTATCTGTTCTAGAAATGACAGAAGACAGGGCCCTGTGGGATTCATGCACCTCTGCTGGGATTTTCACACCAGTCGCCATGTTAACATGAAGCAACAGCTGGGTTGAAGATAGCTGATAAAAATAGCAACCTTACTATGTGAGCAAGCTGCGTGGAAAAGATGGGAATGAAGTATTCAATGCAGGGTAGCACGTGACCTTTTCTGAGTCCAGAGCTGCGTCTCTTGGAGTGCCCACTTTTTCAGAAAGAGCAAAGCAAGTTTTGTTTCCACCAAAGTGTTGTGGAGGAGAACGTGGAGAGGGGCAGACTGCTCCCTCTGTTCCCTGCTCCCCACTCATAGGCACCTGGCACGCCTGATCATTAAACTGGTAGATCACGTAATCTGACGGTGTAGTCCTTGAACAATTGAGTTCAACACTGGGAACTTGGTTTTCAAGGTTGCTGTATGTTGCTGCAGAAACTTCCTGCTCTTACCCTATCTTTCCATTCATTAAAGTGTAGCTTGCAATTGAACATTCTGACATAACATAGCTCAGATTTTTGGCAGCAACATTAACCATATTCAAGAGTTTCCTTCAGACGATGTTAAATTTTTCATATCCTCATGAATGCTTGCCACCTTCTTTTAATAACTTGAAAAAACAAGCTTCTCTCAGGAACTTCATTGTTCCAATATTTTCCCAGCACACATTTACTTTCTTTTAGAAGTATGTTAGATGTGTGTGTATTTATAGAGTCAGGGTCTACTTAGGTGGGTTAGAATTCAGCATCTAACTTACAAAAGTTAGCAATATGAACGGATCTTAGAGAAAGTTATTAGAAGTCTAATATTTTCTTAATAAGTTCTTATTTTTCTCCTTCTATGCTATTTGGTCATTTTACCACAAAATTATATTTTGTAAAAAAAGGGTATATTCACTAACTCTAACCTTGGGGTTTGAAAATAGCCTTTTACAAAATTTGTAAAAAATTTACAAAGGGGAGGTGGTTTACAAAGGGGAGGGTTTCCTTCCTTTCCTCCATAGTGAAAAATTCAGTCTTACTATTTACAGTTATCTTAGGAGAAAATTTTTAAAATGGAAAATGAATTGGTTTAAATTTCTAGCTACTTAGACAACTGGAAAATTTTAAAACCCATTCTTATTAAGATGCAAAGAAGTGCCAAATGCAATGCAAAGCTCAAATGAATTTGTAATTTTAAAGTGCCCACACAAATGGGAAGTTCTTGGATGGCAGGTGGTTTAGAAAGTTCTCTAATTCTCTAATTCAAATGTGGTGACTGTTTGCAGGCTGAATTACAGCAGGATGGTTACTGTTCCCCAAAACTTTAAAAAGCATTTTGTAATAGAGCACAATGTGGTTAACTGAGATTTTAACCCAAGTTATGACATATTTGAACCCAACAAGCTCCACTTCAATTTGCAAATTGGGATCTGGCTGTGTTTCTGTATCACTGATCTGCCCCTCAGTCCTAATGCACAAGGTATAAGCTCGCCCAGGGCCGTAATAGCAATGGTATCAGAGACTTACTTCACCTTGAATTCACACAGCAAACTCTCATATCACCTATTCCGCAGATGATGAAAGTGATGTTCAAAGAAGTTAAGGAACTTGCCTGAGCTCATATAACTGGATGAGCTTTGAAACCCTGGATCACTGCCTCCAGAGTGGGTATTACAGCCATTCATACAAGTGTGCATTTGCTACCTAAACTGTTAGGGTTTATATCATGTCACTTGCTGGGGTCTCTTGTCTTTGTGTGAATTAAAATTAAATTATGATGGTTTTTATTGACTTCTTCCCCCAAACGTGTGTAACACCAAACAGAAAATAAGAGATCACAGATGGGATTCTAGAATATAATTGCTCCAACAAATGATTTTATAAAGGTATCAGGCCCAACTTGCTTGGTTGGCCAGATGCTAAAACTGAATCGCAGAAGTTGGACAGCTTCTGAGGAAATGCGGCTGCTTCCTGTGTGCATTTGTCAAGCCTGCTGTGGCTTTACCCTCCACCCCCCCGCATCAGGCCAGAGTGTGTGCTTTGGCAGACAGGCAGTGTCCAGCGAGGCTGGCAGCCCAACAGTGAGAGCTGGGGAGCACTCGCAAAGCCCCAAGATTAGGGGCATGTGGGCACCCTTATTTCCCAGAGGAAAAAAATACTATGAGAAATGTGAGCCAACAGCCAAAAGTACTTAGAAGTCAGAGGCCGGGGTGGATAAAAGTATGTAGTGAGAAGGAAGAGAATTAGGGGAGGTAGGTGTATAGAAAGACTGACAGGGACTATGAAATCTAGACAGATGTGTGGAAAAGCAGAGGAAGAAAACCATGTCTGTGAAGGGAAGGGCCAGAGCAAATTACTGGCATTGAGAGACAACTGCCTCAGTGTCCAGGGATATTCTGGAACCCTCTCCTACACCTCTTGTTTTAGTCAGGCCATTCTTACTTGAGGGTGCAGAGAGATATTTAAATGAACCATTTTTAGCTAAATAAGAGAAATATACTGCCTCCAGCAGCCACTGTGGGGAGGGTAGGTGGGCACCCGCTTAGGAGGCAAATGGAGCCAAGACCCAGATGAGAGCCCACCTCTCTCCAATGCTGCCTCCCTCTCATCTTGGGAGTGAACTTCTCTGTCTCAGACCGCTCTCTCCGCAAGGCAAAAGATGCGGTGCCTGGGCGTTGGGCTCTTTCCTGTCCAGCTTCCAGACCAGAGGAGAGAGGCCTCTCCAGTCCCTTCCCCCTCCCCCACTCTCCCCTCCCCCACCCCTCCAGTTTAAAATGTCCTGGGAGGGTAAAGTCATGTGCCCACCTCCTGGGCCAGCCCCTGCAACCACGTCAGGCGAGGCACTACAATTAGCTCGGCTTTGGCCTTGTGCCCATCTATGGGGGAGGAGGGGCAAAGCCTCTTACCCGGTGCTGGGCAGGTGATAACTGTATAGGTCCGCTGTACTGTCCACATCTTTTCATCATGTCCTGGCAGTGGCTTGATCCATCAAGACTCAGCAGAGAGCAGCCAGGCTGTCCTTACTGGTGGTCATATCAGGATCTCAGGGGGTGGAGTCCGTTTGCATAAAGTATATTAAATTACATAATTCATTTGATTTGCTTTGAATCCCAGTGTTTAATTTCATTTGAAATTTCAAATAATATTGAAGAAGGGCACACATTTATCAAAAACAGGGCATGGCTTAAAAATATTTGAGAAACAGCATTGTAAGGGGGAGCTTCTCCCACTGTCTCACCAGCAGCAGAATCCATTCCTCTTTGGACAGAGTCCAACTTGGTCTCTTTAGTTCTGTGTGGGGGGATATGAACTAAAATGTCAGCCATGTTCAGAGGGAGAAGGGGAGAGGGAAGGCACCGCCTGTGAACTGAGTGCCTACTGGGTACCAGGCACATGGTGTGCACTTTCCCAAAGTGGCCCCACCTCTTCCTATGGCCTCCCAGCGAGGGGCGGCCTCTCAGGCCCTTTGTCATGGAGGCACCTGCCACAAGACTAGCATCTTGGCAACTTGCTTAGACTCTCTTTTAAGATGCCTCTGATTGGTAGTGTATATATGTCCATGCCACTCTCTCACTTTGTCACAGCTTACCCTTCCCCCTCCCCATATCCTCAAGTCCATTCTCTAGTAGGTCTGTGTCTTTATTCCCATCTTACCCCTAGGTTCTTCATGACATTTTTTTTTCTTAGATTCCATATATATGTGTTAGCATACGGCATTTGTTTTTCTCTTTCTGACTTACTTCGCTCTGTATGACAGACTCTAGGTCCATCCACCTCACTACAAATAACTCAATTTCCTTTCTTTTTATGGCCGAGTAATATTCCATTGTATATATGTGCCACATCTTCTTTATCCATTCATCTGTTGATGGACACTTAGGTTGCTTGCATGTCCTGGCTATTGTAAAGAGAACTGCAATGAACATTTTGGTATATGACTCTTTTTGAATTATGGTTTTCTCAGGGTATATGCTCGGTAGTGGGATTGCTGGGTCGTATGGTAGTTCTATTTGTAGTTTTTTAAGGAACCTCCATACTGTTCTCCATAGTGACTGTATCCATTTACATTCCCACCAGCAGTGCAAGAGTGTTCCCTTTTCTCCACACCCTCTCCAGCATTTATTGTTTCTAGATTTTTTGATGATAGCCATTCTGACTGGTGTGAGATGATATCTCATTGTAGTTTTGATTTGCATTTCTCTAATGATTAATGATGTTGAGCATTCTTTCATGTGTTTGTTGGCAATCTGTATATCTTCTGTGGAGAAATGTCTATTTAGGTCTTCTGCCCATTTTTGGATTGGGTTTTTTGTTTTTTTTGTTATTGAGCTGCATGTGCTGCTTGTACATTTTGGAGATTAATCCTTTGTCAGTTGCTTCATTTGCAAATATTTTCTCCCATTCTGAGGGTTGTCTTTTGGTCTTGTTTATGGTTTCCTTTGCTGTGCAAAAGCTTTTACGTTTCATTAGGTCCCATTATACGCTACCAAACGTAAAATAGCTAGCTAGTGGGAAGCAGCCGCATAGCACAGGGAGATCAGCTCGGTGCTTTGTGACCACCTAGAGGGGTGGGATAGGGAGGGTGGGAGGGAGGGAGACGCAAGAGGGAAGAGATATGGGAACATATGTATATGTATAACTGATTCACTTTGTTATGAAGTAGAAAGTAACACACCATTGTAAAGCAGTTACACTCCAATAAAGATGTTAAAAAAAAGGGGGGGGCTTCCCTGGTTGCCCAGTGGTTGAGAGTCCGCCTGCCGATGCAGGGGACACGGGTTCGTGTCCCGGTCCAGGAGGATCCCGCATGCCGTGGGGTGGCTGGGTCTGTGGGCCATGGCCGCTGAGCTGGCGTCCAGGGCCTGTGCTCTGCAGCGGGAGAGGCTGCAACAGTGAGAGGCCCACACACCGAAAAAAAAAAAGATGACTCCGAGTTTGCCTCGTGGCTAACAGTCCATCATGTCTGAGTCAAAGTGTGGAGAGGATGGATGAGATGTGTTGGCACAGCTGAGTGTGATAAAGACACTCCTTTCTGTTCTGAAATCTTATTAGGTTCCTGAGAATTTCTTCAGTCATGAATCCACTAGAGAGAACTGGTCAGGCTGCAGCCCTGAAAACAACCAGCCTGTTCCCACTTCTTGCCCGGGGCTAGTCTCAACAGAAAACAGTAGAGCGAAGAGCTGGGTGACCACAGGCAAGACGCCTCTCCAGCCATGTGGACTTCACTGCCTGTTGTCCCAGTGATGTGAAAATGCTGAGCTGCAGAGGTTTTAGTGAGGGATGGAGTTTCTGGCACAGCACCTGGCACATAGGATGTGCTGAATGCATGCAGCCAGTGTTACAAAGGGAAGCATAAACATCTGCCAACTTATTTTTATGTTATTTATTTATGCCCTTAGCTTAGAGGCCTAGTTTTGCTCAGCTTTCTGAATGCTGGCCAAGCTAAATTAACACTCTTATCTTCTGGCCCCTGCAGCTGGCAGCATTCCCTTATGTCTCTGAGGCATTTGCTTTAGGCCACGTTCTGGCCCAACCCAGGCTGTCTTCTGCCAGGAGCCCCTCTGCTCACCTGCAGATGAGACCACCCTGGGCTTGGTCAGTCTGTAGAGCCAGCAGAGCCCTTGATTCTATGCAGACAAAGGAGCTCAATGGGGAGGCCCTGGGTCCTGCACACAATGGAAACACAGAACATCTTGCTGTGAGAGTGAAAGAGGGGCTGCAGATACTCAAAAGAATTGTCTCTGCTGGGCAAAATTTCACCCAATTTTGCCAGAGTGATGGGCACTCAACTAGATGTATTTTTTTTGTGTGTGGTTCAAGGGCCTCTCACTGTTGTGGCCTCTCCCGTTGCGGAGCACAGGCTCCGGACGCGCAGGCTCAGCGGCCATGGCTCACGGGCCCAGCCGCTCCGAGACATGTGGGATCTTCCCAGACCGGGGCACGAACCCGTGTCCCCTGCATCGGCAGGCGGACTCTCAACCACTGCGCCACCAGGGAAGCCCAACTAGATGTATTTGATTCATCCAATCTCAGCAGCCCCTGGGAACACTGCCCCACGGTTTTCTCAGGCTGTGCTTCTCAAAGTCTGAAGTGCATGCTAACCCCCTAGGGACTTGGTTAAAACTCTAATTCTGATTCAGTAAATCTGGGGTGGGGCCTGAGATTCTGCAGATCTAACAAGGTTCCAGGCGGTGCCCACGATGCTGTCTGATAATCACGTTCTGAGGAGCTAGGCTCCCACACATTATCTAGCAAACTTTAGTCATTTTTTGTTACGTCATCTATTTTATTATTTAGCTAATACTTTTCTTCAAACTGACCTACCTTTTAATTTCAAGATCTGGATATTACCATGAAATCACAGCTTTGAGGAGTGATTTTTGTTTTAATACACCTTAAAATGAACACGTAATTGTTAAAATAAGAAGTATATTCCTACAATAATTTCATGTTCCAACAATGGTATAGCTGAGCATTGTGTTCTAAGAAATACTGGTAATAGGAGTTCTGGAGAAGACTATAGCCCAGACTGCCTAGAACTTGTTCTTTGGACTCTTTAATTTCAGCATTCGATGTTTCTGCAGAAGCACTGGGGATTCTGGAAGGAAGTCGGGGTGATTTTTGGATGATGTATTAACTGTAGCAGAGAGCACCTGTCTGTCTGTGCCCAGCAGGCTGTGTGGGAAAAGCGCCCTCCTCCCAAAAGCAGGAGTACCTGGAAGGGTGGCTGGAAGCAGTGGCTTCTCATCCAAAGCTATATCCAAATCACTTTTTCTCCTTGGCCACAATTTTGTGAAAACCTGTGGAGAGACTAGAGAATAGGAAAAAAAATTCCCTTTTGACTCCAAGGTACTTGTTTACAAAGTAAAAAGTCCTTGGCGAATCATTTAATTTATAATTAAATCTAATAATAAGCCATTGTGGCTAAATTAATTTTGAGCTAATTCCATAGGAACTCCGTGTCCTGTATCACTTCTGAACAAAAGAGTTTGGTGTCATACAATCTGACTCATTCCAAGGCCAGGCCTCCGGGCACAAGCTCCAGGAGGCCAATGAGTAAACACTTTGTTAAGAGAGTTAGTACTCAGGACACACAGGGGCAAGAGACACCTGCAGCTCCCGGAGACTGCGTGTGGGTTGCTCACCAGATATTGGTTTTCCGCTCAAAGCACCAACCTCTGGACAGCCCTTGACGGAGGCAAATCTTTCCACTAGAACTTGGTCTGCTCTGGCCACGGCCTGGAAGAGCCAGTGTCCAGGCCACAGTTCTTTAGTCCTATGAACACCCTGATGTGCCAACCCCTCCCACAAACAGGACCTCACTTCATCCCCAGCTTGAGAGGTCTGTGGGTCTCCCCTTTCTATTGATGCAGTAAGGAAGGTCACAACCACTCCAAGTGGTTACCCCAAGGCCAAATACGAAGGAAAGTGCAGAGCTGGAGTTTCCACTCAGACCCAGTGCATCCAGTCATTCTGTCCCTTCATCAAAACGGTGAGTATGAAGAGCCCCTTCCCCATGCAGGTCCCCAGATCTCCCAGTGAGGATTTCTGAAGTTTCTCTGGAGGTTTCCTCCTTTGAGTTTCACATTTGATTCTGGTTCCCAGTTTGGTTGATATCAGTCACTCACACTTGAGTGTGAATGATTCTGAGAACAAATTTTGGGCCCTTGTGCTCTAGGGTGGTGGGATTGGTGGTACCCAAGGGAACCCCAAGATGTGAAAACCTTAGAAAGGGGAGGCTGAGGATGCCAAGGGCAAGCTGGGTGGGGTTCCTTTATCCTTCGAAGAAATGGCCACACTCAGTCTTCCTTCCTCATGCCTGGGAGTCTTTTCTCAGATTGTTGCATTTCTGGCTTTGATTTACTTATGCAATCAAATGAAGCATCTCCATTTGTCTGTAAATCTCTTTCGGTTGCATTTAAGATCTAACTCAATTTGCCATTAGGCGATTGTATTCAGTAGAAGAAGACACCGGGTTATTTGCCCACTTAAGGACAAGCCCTGTGCATCCAATATCTCTGGAATTAAGGCTTCAGAGATGTGCAAGTCTTAATTTTCACCAGCAATAAGCACCTGCCTGTGGGTGGTTTCAACCACATTAGATTAGCATTTTTTCTTGGTTGTACGGTTTGAATTATTGAGATGACCTTTGATAGGATTCACAGATCATGTCCTTTGTAGGGTTTCTGGAGTGATGCATTTTGACTTGGATAGGTCTTGCAAGATTAGGTCAATGATAGCGCTCCGTGTCTCCTGTCACCTTGGCCTTCCTCATGGAGACAGGTTGTGTCTGAAAGCAAGCACAGGGCCATTGGTCAGAACATTTGTAGTCCTGGGAAACCAGCACAGTGAGGCAGTTCGCCTGTGCTGGGGCCTGGGGAGCATGACATTTATGCTCCTGAGCATGATGTAATTTCCAGCTGAATAGCCCGGGCATTTACCCAGCCTTTACTTTGGCCCCAGCTGTGTGTTAAGTGCCACGGACATCTCCTTTAAAAGCTCCTAACAGCAACCGGAATTGATGAGGCTGTCTTGCTTCTAACCAAAGGCAGGCGGTGGCATCAGCAAGAAAGGCAATCCCAGCACACGGGGATTGCAGGGGCCACCTCCAGTGGCGGACCGTGTGCTTCCACAGGGGAGGAAGGGCCAGGGCAGCACCCTGAAACATTTGTTCTCCTTTGTCATCTGATGGCTTATACTCTGACCTTCCCAACAGGCTGCAAAACAGTCATGACTGCTTCCCTGGGAGAGGTGACATTTAAGTGGAAACACTATCCTTTGTCGACAAGAGGCCGCAGGAAAAAGGTCATCGTGTGGACCAATGGGGAGCTGCCTTGTGACTCCACCTGGAGCCCTTGTCCCCTCCCCATCTCGCCATGAGCGGAGGGAAGGTGGTTTCTCACATTCACATCCAAACGTTGAGGTCTTCACGTCTCCCCCTTGCGCTGACCTAATTCCAGCAGAATCTGGCTTCATCTCAGTGTTGCATGCCTCCCTAGTAATGGGAGGGAGGGGCTATGCAGCCCGTTATGAAATAACTTTGCTCTTGTCCAGCCAAGCACTCCTGGACATAATGGTCCTTTCCTTAAGTTTAGTCATACCTTCCAGCCCAAATCGGTCCTCAGAGGATGGGCTCCTCAATGGGAGAGTGTCTTTCATTGTAGTTCTCATCTCTTGTACCACCCCTTCCAGCCCCTTGAATCCTTGACCCTCCCGAGACCGAATGTCTTGGACCCCTCAGCCTCCCACCTGCCAGCCAGCTCCAATCCTTGGGCAGAGCATCTGAGACCCACCTCTCGTGTGTTTCTCATGTGAAAAGAGAACCTGGTCATTTGTTTGGGTTTCCTGGCATCTTTTATTTGGAGAATTGTCAACTGTATGAGTCTGTGAGCTGAAAAACCACCTCCACTCCTAGGTACTGGGATGGTCAGATACTTCTCCTTCTAGCCTGCCTTGCAACTGGGGCTCAGAGTGGGGCCTCGTCTCATTGCCAGGCAAATGCACCAGTGAAGTGACTCAGGAGGAAAGAGTTGGTGGTTGCTGCAGTGGCGGTGGCAGCCCAGCATGGCTCCCAGCAGTGCTCAGGGCCGGTGGTGGGGCTTCCCCATCAGCCCAGTTCTGCGGTGTGCTTTGACTTGTTGTTCTTCAAAGATCAGCTTTGAACCTGCCCTCTGGGCTTCCACGCAATTCTGTTAGTCGTCCTATATGGTTTTTAGAGACTTAAAATTACAAGACCTTTCTTGTAACTTAGCCAGAATTGGTTTCTGTTGATTGCTACTAAGAACTTTGTTGTGAAGAGCATCTGTTTCCCTCCACCTGAGATATCATTTCTTTATCCTATTTTCCTTGTTGGCCTGCAGCCTCTACACAAAGAAAGAGACGAAAAAAATCATTTGAATTTCTGATGGATTTTTTTTAACAGCGACAATAGTCTTCAAAAAAGCCAAGGCTTTGATTTCTTCAACAAATAAATTGAAGGGGAGGGGAAGAGACAGAAGGGAAGCAAGCCTCTTGGAGAAGCCCATGTGCACCATGACACCAGAGCAGGAGCACCCAGAGCATGGAGGGACCCGGGCAGATGGGCCACAGGTTGTCTCCCAGAGCCTCAGCGTGGGACAACCAATGTTTTTGTGCCAGGGAGGTGTGTGGTGCCTGAAAGAAAGCTGAGGAGTCTTCGTGGTGGGATAAAGAGGACACAGAGGGATCTACTTGGATCTGGCAGCTGGAGAGTGGAGGGGGCATAGATACAGGTGTAGAAGAATAGGTGCCAATGTCGTGGGGCCAATTAGCACTGGACATCTTGGTCACAGCCGCACAGTGCCTCCCACCCATAATGCAGCCTCCTCCCACTTAACACCTGGAGAAAAGGGAGGGAAAGAGGAAAGGGAAACAAAAATCCCTAATTTATTCCATTTTTACCCAAAAGGCACTAAGAAAAATCTGGTAGTGACTGAATGTAAACAGGTAGTTGGGAACCAAGTTAAGTTAGATAATAGAAAAATTTTGCATGAGTCTGCAAAATATATACCCTTCTCACCTCCTGGAGTTATCCTAGCTTTGGACATGGTAGGTTCTGGAAGAGGGTGGAGAGTGGGGATAGAGAACAATCCTTCCTCCAACTCAGCTCTGTCTTTCTCGTGAAGAATTCCAGGCTTTCTGAGCTTGATGAGGTCACATCTCTGAACTTGTTGGCAAGAAACACATGACTGCAAATTGGCCTTGAAAACTAATGCCTACAGGTAGGTCATCTAGAAGGTCCAGGACCCTTCTTCTGGGAAATTCTCTGCTTTCCTGGGAAGAAAAAATGCTGCAGTGAATGAAAACGAGGTGAAACAAAACCAAATGCATTTCCATCCGCCTTCACTGCTTCAGCCTCTGTTTTTTGGAAGCTCAGACCCAGAGGTTGTTGAGAGTCCACTGAGGAAGTTCTTCCAAAAGATCAGCATTCTTGTGTCATCGGGGCTAGCCCCGGAGCCCCAGTTGCCATTGCAGGGCCCATCCTCTGTGCCCTCCAGTCTCACATTGTTCTAGAAATATCTCCTCTGATCAAGTATGAGTGGACAGTTTGCCCTCACTCTGCCTCTTGCTTTCATGGCATCTTCCTTGGACCCCACAATGCTCGGGCTGATGATACACATCCTCCCAGGGTGTCTGCTGCTTGGTACCCTCCACTTTTGAGGACAGACACCCTGCCTGTTGTGAACTTGAGGCCAGGGTCTTGGTGCAGGCCCTAGGTAGGCTCAGCTTGCTCCAGGAAGCCTCACTTTGTACCATATTCAAGGAACCCTCTCATGAGGCACCAGCCTTCCACTGCAGTGGGCAACTTGCTCGTCTCCAAAAATGCTGTACGTTTTCTCACCACTGTGCCTTTAGCCACATTGTCTCCTCAACCTGGAGTGCCCAGCACCCCCACCCTAGTCCCTGCCTCCCACCACAGGATGTCCTGGGCTCTCCTGATGACCAGGCTCCACGGCATGGAGAATCTAGGTCACAGGGAGTGTTAATGGTGAAGTCTGAGAAACACTGTGAGCTGAAGACCAATCCATTTCTCTAAAATGGGGCTATGAGTCAAGGCGTGGCTTGGGCACTGACCAGATGTGTGACTTTGATGGATCATCCAACCTATTGCGGCCTCTACCTCCTCCTCTATGAGCTGCTGGATCTAGATGGAGAAGCCCTGTCTACCACACTAGACTGCTGCTGTGATTCTGGGCTTGCTTCCAAGATGGCTCACTCATGTGTCTTGCCATGTAAAATTTTCCATAGCACTGCCTGCGTGTCCTCACAACATGGCAGCTGGCTTCCCCCGGAGTGAGTGACCCAAGTGAGACGGGCAGAAGCCACCATGTTTTAAAACCTAGATTCAGAAATGACATACTATCACTGGGCCTTATTCTATCAGTCACACCGAGCAACACTGATGCATTGTAGGAGGATACTACACAAGAGCAGTGTAGTAGGCTGGCTATCACAATGTGCCCTGTCTAAATTTATTTAGGCTCACCTGCATTATCAAGAAATGAGGATCTCGGGAGTGCCTTCCCTCGGGGTCTATATCCCGCCCTTTTGTTGCCCAGGATGGATGGGTCCCATGGAGCTGGATACTAGAGAAAATCCTTGCATGAAGTGGAGCAATGTTGGGTGCAGAGCTACCATGAACAGGAGCCAAGAAGGGGATTTGAGAGCCAAAAGCCTTGGAATGTCTAGTGGCCTGTCCAACGTAGGAGGGCCGAGTGGGAACTAAAGCTGGAGCCGAGTGTGGGAATACATGAATTTTTTGAAGGAAAGATAAGTCTTTCCTAGTTGCCACTTAAATGTGTGTTAAGATTAATCCTTGAATAATACTAATGTGCTTTCTTTTTCCACTCCTTATTTGTGATTTTTCCTTCTTTAGCCATGGTTTCCAACACTTTCATGAGTGGTAGCTGGGATGCAGGAGAGAGGAGAAACTGGGCGTGAAAGGAGGATGTTCAGCTTCACGTGTCCAAACAAGCTCCAAAACAATAGTCTTGAAAGTTAAGTTTTCAATGGCAAGATCAGGCCATTGAGAGAAGAAAGGTTTTCCTAAATTCAAATAGATATCTTTTAAATATAACAATCTTGGAGGATGAACATGGAGTTTTTACTAGAATAGGGAAGAATGGCAGCATAACCTAAGAGCTGTTCCCAGCCCCACAGGAAAGGGAACAGCTCTTCTTGGGCTGGGATGTGGGGGTCAGACATTAGAGACATTTTTAGTCAACAAAATTAGATGAAGACAATGTAGCCAGGGCAGGAGATAGCAGATGGCCTGAGGAAGAATCCACAAGCTTGTGCTCCACTTTTGGTTTAGAATTCCAGGCTGAAAGCACCCTGCAGGGTGACCTACACCCACATGGGTGGCTTCAGTAGAAGGGTTATGCTGGTGTGGCATGTTTAGGTGGAGAGGGAGTCTGAGATGCCGTAGGCCAGGTTCCCTGGAGCCGGTGAGTGTCTTGCGTGAGATCCTACATGTTCTGTGTAGGTTGGGAGTGGGAACAGCAGTGCTAAGAGGGTGGAGGGAGAGGAATACAGTTGCCTGTTAGGAGACAAGACCCTATAGCTGAGGTCAAGGCATGGTTGTGGTCAGTAGTAGTGTGGGTCCAGGGATGGAGCTGGCCTCCAGGGACCATGGCTGACCCCACATGCCTCTCACACAGTCTGACTTGAACCTGGAGGACAGGGAGTGGACCAGGAGGGCTTACCCTGCTGCCATGAGGAACGGAAACAACTTCTTGACCATCCTTTGTGGGGACAGGAAGACTTTTGAGAGGATAGAAATATGAAAGGGACTTTAACTTAGTCAAATCCTGAATTGCCTGAGTAATTATGAGAAAGAGATTAAGTCTTTAAATGGGAGTTTACTTTGAAACAGTAAGATTGTTTTTGTTTGTTCATTTGTTTTGTTTTCTACTTTCAGTAGAATAGAGCCTTGAAAGGCAGCTGAGTTTGACTAAGAAGAATTTAGCATTTCCACCATGAGATCACAATGGAGGCATTTTAAACCCAAAGGATATGATATGAAGCGGGAGGGAGGGGTGGCATTATTCAGCCAAAGCAACAGAGGTCACATGACTAGTAGCTGCTGTTTTACTTTGAAAAACCTTGGAGGGTCTAGAATATATCAAGAATGCCTGTAAATCAACAACAAAAAAAAGATGAACAGCCCAATTTCTAAATGCGCAAAGGAGTTCAACAGGCATCTCATGAACAAGATACATGAATGGCCAATAAGCACATGAAAAGGTACATCAGTCATTATTAGAAAATGAAAATGAAAACTACAATGAGATACCATTTCACATCCACTAGACTGAATAAAATAAAGTACAGTGGATGCTGGGAAGTATGTGAGCCAACTGGAACTCCATCCAGTGCATGGACACCTGTTCTGCAGCCTCTCACAGTGAGAAACATGCATCCACATATGACTCAGCAATTAAACTCCTAGCTGCCAACCCAAAAGAAATGAAAACATATGTCTGCACAGAGACTTGAACATGAATACTTATAGTAGTCATATTCATAAGAATCAACCAAACAGACAAACAAAATATGGTATATCCATTTAATGGAATATTACTCGCAATAAAAAGGACCACTTACTGTTAAACCCACAACATGGGTGAATTTCAAAAACATTATGCTGAGTGAAAGAAGCCAGACCCAAAAGAGCATATACTGTACAACTCCATTTATATGAATTTCTAGGACAGGCAAACTGAGCTACGTGGATAGAAGTCAAAAAGTGATCAGGGGCATGAGGGCACTTTCTGGGTGATGGGTATGTTCTATATGTTGTTTGAAACAACCATGGTGGCTGTCACATAGGCATACACAATGACCAAACCTCATCAAATTGAACACTTTATACCTTAATTTATTATACCTTAATTTAAAAAAAATAGATGAAAAATACCATTTTCTCAGAGTCTTTGCCCAAGTTCTTACAGCAGATTAGCCAGGCAAACAGAATTAACATGCAAGTCCCAGAAGGCTCTGCATCTTTGGGGGTGCACCTTCCCTCTGTCCCTTGATCCATTCAAAGTGTATTCACACACACCGGGCACACACACACATCCATGCACACACACTCTCCTTTATGCCCAGGGAGTGTCCCCTGCATGTGCCCGCCTCCCACGGGGAGCCTGCAGGATCAACCCCCATCCCCTTGTCCACTCTCTGTCCCTCTGCCTCCCCTGACCACACCCTCAACCCCTCTCCCATGGTCTAACTGCACTAGAGTCATCTCCGGTTCTAAACCTCAGCACACCCTAAATCATAGTTGGTGTGTGTTTTTTTCAGTGAAATACGGATGCTTTGGAAACCACTTTCCCCTCTAAAGGCCTCCTTCTTCCTTGTTAACTCTGGGCTGAGCTATCTCATAAATAATGCAGTTCTCCTCTCATCTCGGTTACAAATGTGGATGTCTCCTTGTTTTGAAGGATCAGACTGGTCTCCTTGTTTCTCCAGTCTGGCGGCAGCCACCCTCACGTGGCCCTGGCCCTCTCTGCACAGGAGGTGGCCGTGGGCTCTTTCACTTTGTTAAAAGTGGGCTGAGTCCCCTCTGCCCCTCCTGCCGAAAGCACAATGGCAGCTCTTCCCTCTCGTCAGCCTGTGGTTTTGCGTGGAGGTTCCTTTGTGTACCAGATCCCAGGGCAGTGGCCCTTTCCACAGAATCAGTGCACACATATCACCAGCCCCAAGGGACAAAGGTCTCCAATATCAGTGTCCAAATCTCAATGGTTCAGAGCCCCTGCCTACTTTACTGTAGAAATTTCCGATGCTCACGTTCTCCAAATATTTACCGACCCAGCACCAGTCAAACCCGAGGCTTGCTCCCCACCCCAGCTGGCAAAAAGAGAAGTCCACCAAGCCAGGCCTTGTCCCCATGCAGTCCCTGTCCCCACTGCCAAGCTCCGTTGGGGGTCTTTGTGAGGCTGGGCCTGCCTGGGGCTGGAGGCCAGGGCTTCCCATCCTTCCTGCTGGGCCCCATCTGGGAAACAAATAGCATCCTCGGTCCACCTGCTGAGCCCTGCGGCAGGCTCTCCCCTGCTCGGGGTGGAGGCTGTCCTGGAGTCCAGCCCATCTCCTTAGAACTTCTTACTTTTCTGTTGTTCACCTAAGGTTCTTGGGTCCTTGGTGAGGGGCCGTCCCCCCGGCCTGGTCCCATCTGCTGACAGCAGCAGCAAGGCCCCACTCCTGAGAGGAAGCTAGCCTCCCTGGACATGGCTGAAGGAGGCCAGTGGGCAAAGCGCCTGCGTGGAGTAATGGCTCAGGCCACTGACCTGTGGACGGGCTCCCAAGAAGTCAGCTTGTAAGGTGAGACCCTCTCAGTCCCCATGACTGCATGGCCTACAGTCCTGAGGTGGTAGAGTGGGAGTCTGCAGAGAAGCAAACCCACCGGACACAGTGGTGCCCCTGCAGGGCCGATAGCAGCTCTTGGTTGAAGACAAAGGGCTCCTGGGGGAGGTGGGGCATCTCTCCACATGTGAGATCATGAGCCACCTGCGGGGCAAGCCTCACCTGGGCTGGTGGCACTGTCTTCACAGTTCCGGCCACAAGCCCAGGTGATTGTAATTGCTCAGGGGAAGCTAATAATCTGATGTAGTGAACGACAGATTACAGTCCACCCTGCACTTCTATATTTTCCACTGTTGAATTTTTAAAAATCCATTTCTCAGCTTCCCTTGCGTCTCGGGTACAGGCTGGGGGACGAGTGGGTCTGCTTTGTGCTCTCTGAGATAGTGGAGAGCACAGACTCACCTAGGGGCACCTAGGAGGCCTGGGACAAGTGCTGTGGTGATATCAGGGACCAGCTGAGCCTCCAAGGATGAGCCAGCTCATTGAGTGAGGGAAGGTACTCCAGCAGGCCACACAGGCAGAGGAAAGGGGTGGTGACATCAGAGGGCATGGAGGCCCATGCGTGGTCACAGCTGTGGTCCAGGTAGCGGTAGGTAAGCCTAATCTGGAAGGGATGCTGTGGCTGGAAGCCACCTTCTGCAGGAGTCATTCCTGGATTGGGCCACTTCCCAGCCCATCCTTACGCTGTTCTTTCTGTTCTGTTTGGCCCCTCCCCCATCTTTGTCTCTAGGCTCCAAGCTTGCATCCTCCTTTCTAAATATTGCTTGGAATGTGGCCTGGTGTGGCCTCAGGACCAACCCCCTCAGTGGTTCCCTTGGCAGGCCTGGCCTTTCCAGAGCTACCAGCCTTAGTCTGCCCCACCTTGCTCTGCCGTGGGATCAGTGTCAGAGGAGAGCCCTGTATTGAGGCCAGACGTGGAATGGGGACAAGGTGAGAATGATGGAGGATGAGGCTGGAAAAGCAGGTTGGATTACAGAGAGGAGCCTGGAAAGTCAGGCCAAAGAGGTTATTCTTCCCCTTGAAGACGATGAAGAAATGTCCAAGGTTGTTGACTGGACTTGGTCAGATCTGAGTTTCAAAAGGATCCCCTGAGGTCATAGCCATGGAGGATCAGGATTGCAGCAATGAAAACTCTGGACCTATTTACCCAGCATCGAGGCTGCCTTCCCAGTTCCCCTGCCACATCCAAAGGCTGACAGTCCCTGCAACCCCAGCCTTCAGCTCCAAGGGCTCCTCCAGGCTCCACGTCTCTTTCCCATCCAGTCCTCCTGTCCTCTTCTGCTTTCCTTCATGTCTGTCCTACCGCCACACCTGCATCATCTTTCCAATTCTGTCCAGACTCATCACAGTGGAACCATCTTCCTGGCTTTATATTTCAGAACATGGGTGAGAAAGAAGGGTACTATTTCTTGGACCCTCTCAACGACCTCAAAATAGAGGGCCAGGGACTTCCCTGGCAGTCCAGTGGTTAAGACTTCGCCTTCCAATACAGGGGGTGCGCGTTCGATCCCTGGTCGGGGAGCTAAGATCCCACATGCCTTGCAGCCAAAAGACCAAAACAGAAGTAATATTGTAACAAATTCAATAAAAGACTTAAAAAAAAAAAAAAGAGGGTCCTCTTCTAATTCTCTGGAGAAACCACCACCCATTTCCTCCCTTGTCTTCTTCATTACCTTGTTTTTCCACAGATGTTTTCACCTTTTGCTGTTTGGAAGGGTAGAGGAAGGGAGTTTCACTTCCTAGAAAGATGTAGTAGGTAGTAGCAGGCAATACTGCTGTTGCAACAAGTAAAGAAAAAACAAATAAATTGGAACAATCATACTTGAAAAGACCTTGGAGAGCTGTATGCAATGAAGACTAGGTAACCTAGAATATGAGAGAAGGAAGACCCTTTCCAGGCTGAGGGCACAGACCTGACAGGCTTTCAGTAAAACGTCTGGGAGAGTCTCACCTGAAGAACAGGATTAAACCAGTGGTGCAGGGAGTCTAATTAAACCTGCAGCCCAGCCCCAACCCAGCTCAGTTCCTCGTGGATTGAGGTAGTTAGCCCCAGAATCTGAGTGGAGGAAAGGGCGAGTCTTCTGCATCCTCTAGAGTTCTTTTTTTTTTTTTTTCCCGGTACGCGGGCCTCTCACCGCTGCGGCCTCTCCCGCTGCGGAGCACAGACTCCGAACGCGCAGGCCCAGCGGCCACGGCCCACAGGCCCAGCCGCTCCGTGGCACGCGGGATCCTCCCAGACCAGGGCACGAACCCGCGTTCCCCGCATCAGCAGGCGGACTCTCAACCACTGCGCCACCAGGGAAGCCCTAGAGTTCTTTTATACACAATGTCCAGCACACATTAAAAACTTTAGAGACAGGAAACGATGACCAAAAATAAAAAACAGGGTATAGAAGTGGCCAAGGACTTTGGAGTTAGCAGTTAAAGACTTTAAAATAACTATGATAAATACATTAAATAAGGTAGAGGGAGAGATGGACAAAATGGATAAAAAGAGAATTTAACAGAAAATTGGAATCTATAAAATAATTAAATGGGCATTCTAGAATTGTAAAAGAGAGTATCTGAAATCAATACCTCTTGGATGGATTTAACAGCAGACGGACACAGAGGACTCAATGTGTGAACTCAAAGAGGGGCCAAGAGGAAATATTCCAGCTGAAATAGAGGAGAGAATGGAAAGAGCAGGACAGTGGGATAGACACACGGGACACCGAGGGCATCTAACATGCCATCATTAGAGGCCTGGAGGGAGAGAAGATAGAATGGGCAGAAGCAATACTTGAAGAGATAATGTCTGAGAATTTTCTAAAACCAATTAAAAAAAATCAACCCACTCTTTAAAAAAAAAAAAAAAAAAACTCAGCAAATCCCAAGCAGGATAAATACAAAGGAAATCACTCCTAGCCACATCATAGTCAAACTGTTGAAAGCCAAAAACAAAGATAAAATCTTAAAAGCAATTATTAGCAGAAGGGTCATTACCTGCAAGGGAGTAACTATAAGTTGTACAGCTGGCTTTTCAACAGAAACTATGCATGGCAGGCAGAATAATGGCCCCCCAAAGACATCCATGCCTTAATCCCTGGAATCTGGGAATAGTTACCTTACTTGGCTAAAGGGACGTTGCAGATGTGATTAAGTTAAGCATTTTGAGATGAGTATCCTGGATTCCCCAGGTGAGCACAGTGTAATCACCAGTGTCCTTATAAGATGGAGGCAGGAAGTCAGAGAAGGAGATGTGATGATGGAAGCAGAGGTCACAGCGACGTGATTGCTGGAAAGGAGCCATGGGCTAAGGAATGTGGGCAGCCTTTAGAGGCTGGAAAAGGCAAAACAACAGATTCTGCCCTGGAGCCTCCAGAAGGAACGCATTCCTGCCGACACCTTAATTTTAGCCCCGTGAGATCCATTTCAGACTTCTGACCTTTGGAACTGCAAGATAATAAATTTGTGCTCTTTTAAGCCACTAAATTTCAGTAATTTGTCACAGCAGGAAAAGGAAGCTAATACACTGTAAAAGTCAGCAGATTATGGGATGGCATATTTCCAGTGCTGAATGAAAGAAGGGCGAGGTGCTCTAAATACCTAAATAAGGAGATTAGCTGCCACTTTGGCTACCAGACCCTATGCCTCTCTCTGCATTCTTTTTTTTTTTTTTTGCGGTGTGTGGACCTCTCACTGTTGTGGCCTCTCCCGTTGTGGAGCACAGGCTCCGGACGCACGGGCTCAGCGGCCATGGCTCACGGGCCCAGCCACTCTGCGGCATGTGGGATCTTCCCGGACCGGGTCACGAACCCGTGTCCCCTGCATCGGCAGGCGGACTCTCAACCACTGCGCCACCAGGGAAGCCCCCTCTCTCTGCATTCTTAAAGCTCAGGGATCCCATCAGCGAACCACAGGGAGACCCTCTTATGCTTCAACCGGTCTTAGAGACAAGACTAAATTCAAATCTCTTGACCAACCCAGTACATCTATCACATGGTTAATGATAATAGGAGATATCATCTAGAACTAATTAATGAGTTTAAAATTTTTTCACACTTCCTTATCAGTGGCCTCCTGGTGCAGCAAGGGGAGGATTAAGATAATTCATAGTTGGGTTAAAAAGAGAAAGAGACGATGTCCCTTTTTTGACAACCTGGATGGGTCCTTGAAGCCCATTCCAGACTGAGTCTTTCCATGCTAAGAGCCAGGTACTTGAGAGAAAAAATTCTAAATTCCCAAAGCATCTTGTTATATATTAAGAACCAAATCCAGAAAGACTAAACATTGAGCTTTTATTGTGGTAAAATATACACCATCTTACTCATTTTTACCATCCTAACCATTTTCAGTTCAGTAACATTAAGTACATGCACAACGTTGTGCAACCATCACCACCATCCTTCTCCGGAACTTCATCATCTTCCCAAACGGAAACTTTGAAGCAATTAAGCAACTCCTCACTCCCCTCTCCTCCCAGCCTCTGGCACCCACTCTTCTACTTTCTGCCTCTGTGAATTTGACTACTCTAGGAGCCTCATAGTAATGGAGAGTTTTGTTTTTAAGCTGTAAAATGGGAAAGGAGCAGGATGTAACATATGGGCAATTTTCCTGCCGCACAGGAATGCAGCCCATCCCACTTTCTTGGGCTGGAGAAAGAGTCTGGAGAGAGAGGGAGAGTAAGAGAGCTGAGGCTTAAGTGTGTGGCCTCTGCACCCCTCCCTGTTCCTGGAGTGAGGAACGATAGGGACCCCCAGCAGGAATCCCAGGAGGGAGGGCGCTTGCCCGGCTTCCCGCCAGCCAAAGGAGGCCACCGTGCAAACCAGAGGGCCCAGACAAGATTGTACACAGGCGTCCCCACACTCCATGTGCCACCGGAAAAGACTGAGCATCTCTCCAAAGAGCCTAAGTTCACTGGACTAAACTGTAAACTCCTGTGACCATGCTCTCCTGAAGGGATGAAGTTCATCCCTCATCACCGCTGAGTAGAAATGAAACTCTTCGATAAATTGAGTTCTACTGTAGAAAATAAGGAAAGTTACTTTCCTGCACATCTGAGCTGTAAGTTTTATACCCACTACAAATACCCTGGCCCAAGAGATTGCTTCCTCTCCCTGAGGGGTTCAAAGCTAGAGTCCGACCCTTGGCTTCCCTGCTATCGGCCTCGGAGCTGGGTGAGGCCCCACGCAGGCGCAGAAGCTCCGCATAGAAAGTTCAGATTTTTCCCTCGGGCAGTGTGTGCCAGGAGCACAGGCTGCATGCACTGCCGACAGTGCTTCTTGGCACGCTGGCAAGCCGCTCGCCTCCCAGACTGCTGAGCCCACTTGCAAACGCCCGTCCCCTCTCTCCCCCGCCCCGCCCCCCCCCCCCCCCCCCCCCGCAGATCTCTAACCTGCTCCAGGAAAAATATTTTGACATGGCATGTCCCTCCTGCCATGAATTACATACAGAAGGAGCAAAGAGGAGGAAGGTGGGGTCCATAGGCCTAGGCAACCTCAGAGCAGTTCATTCCTGTGGCCAGGGTTTGGGGACGTGGGCTGCGTGCAGGGCCAGGCTGGGGGCACAGAGCACGTGGGAGAAGGTGGCTGGGCGCTTCCAGGGATTGGAGGTTTGGAGAGTCTGTAGGATTCACATCTATTCTCTCTCCATTTCTCTCACCTCCACCAGGTGTGAGCTCCTTGGTTATTCTGGGGTCCCCCATCCCCTGTGTCCTTCCACATGGAGTGTCTCTCCCCCTCCCCTCCCCTCCCCT
Source organism: Hyperoodon ampullatus (assembly GCF_949752795.1). NCBI lineage: Eukaryota > Metazoa > Chordata > Mammalia > Artiodactyla > Ziphiidae > Hyperoodon > Hyperoodon ampullatus. The sequence goes on from NC_136916.1 coordinate 74,258,423, forward strand.
CCCCTCCCCTCCCCTCCCCTCCCCTCCCCTACAGCGCAGGTGTATCTAAATCTACCCTCTCTCACCTGTAAACACCCAAAGCAGAGGCTTGCAAAGCTGGAGAAATGAGAGGCCCTACAGGCATTCAGGAGCCCCTTTGGCTGAATTTTGAGCAGAACCAATGGCCTTTTTTTTCTCTCAAGGAGAGAGGAAACAAGGTATGCAGTTCAAAAGCAGTCTGGGCTCAGTCTCCCCAGGGAGGGGAGATTTGCTCCTTTCACTGAATAACCCGTGTGTTCCCCCCTGCTGCTACTCACCCCACCACGTGCCACCCAGGCCCCCACCCCAGGCACGTCCTCACCAAGTGTCCCCTGTGGTCTCAGAGGCCAACGTGGATGCTCTGGGTTTCCCGGAGCTGCGGGATGTTCGCAGGCTGAGGGGTGTGGGTCAGAAGGGTATTTCGGGGGGGTGGGAAGACTGAACGTCAGCACGAAGAGCGTCCCCCAGATTGAAAAGTAAGAGGTGGCTGACGTTTGCCTCTCAGGCTTGCCTTGGTGCTGCTGGGTTTTGTTTGCGTGTTTATTTTTGCTTTTGTGCGTTTGTATTTTTGAATCTCCACCCCATTAAAGTATGTCATTAGAGAAGCCGGGGACCCCCTTCCCTGGCTCTGAGTGTACATTCCAGCCAACATTTCTACACTAATTAGCTTCATCTTGTGACTCCTCCCAGATAGGAGCACCCTCCAGGCCTACCCTTAAAACAGTGAGGTCAAATAACAAGCGTTTTCTTTCCTTTTCCTGAACTCAAATACATACTCCACACTGCAAGTGTTCTGAGTGTTGTAGATACAGAAAGCTGCTTCCAAGCCCTGGGGTGGGTGGTAGAGACCTGCCCCCAGCAAGGACCCCAAGTCCTCCTGCATGGGGGGACACTGTCTGGCCCTTCTGCGCCTCATTTCCTCAGGACTTGTAGACAGGTTCTCCAGTGTTTACAGAAACTTCAAAGGCTTAACAATGATAGCTAAGTTTGTTTTAGTGATTCCTGTGTGCTAGGCACTGTTCTAATTCATTTGATCTTCACAACCACCTGATGAGGTAAGTACTATTGTTATCCCCCATTTCACAAATGAGAAAGTCAAGGCCCAGTAAAGATAAGGGACTTGTCCAAAGTCACTCGATGTGATGCGTAAGGGGCAGAGGTGGGACTCGAACTTGGGCCACCTTCAGAGCCACTCTCTTGCCCATGCTCAGCTGGTTAGGCTGAGAGGCAGGGATGCAGGCAATCCAAAAGGCCAACAGAGGACCCGCAAACTGCACAGCACACAGCCCTTCACGGTGTGTGGGGGAAGAGCCACTCCTCAACAGTGCAATGTTGCCAGACACTCTAAGTTTTCAAGAGAAGCCGGAAATCTGGATATTGATGTGAAATTTCCCAGTTAAAAATGTCATCAGCTAATTCAAATCTTATGTGAGGGGATAAAAAAACAACCCATTGTATCTCCAGTCCCCACGCAGCTCATCAGCTGCCTGCCTGTCTGTGGCCTCTGGATCAGACCAAGGAAGGTGGATTGACTTATTCTCCTAAATCAACATTCCATTGGTAGTGGCTACCTGGGGTGCAATGTTGAGAAGGTTCTGAGTGTGAGTCTGGCCTGGATGAGAAAGTGCTGAAATCCATTAGCAACGTCTGCCATGGGCACAGCCTGAAAAAATGACAGCATCTATGCCGTGAGTTTTTCCCTGACAGATTAGACACTATACAGAATGAACTAATGTTCAGTTCCTGTTCCTCCAGGACCTAATTTTTTAAGTCCCCCCATCTCACCTCATCCTGGTCCAGGTGGTAAATGTCCTAGGTACTAAGTACTGACTTTATTAACCCTCACACCAATCTTGTGGAAAGGTGTGATCACGTGTGTTTGACTCTGTTTCAGCTCCACTCCAACCAGGAACTAGAAGTCCTGCATCCTTCACTGTTGCTACCAGAAATCCAACCTATCCAGGCCCTTTGTCATCTCCCTGGGGTGTCAGTGGTCCTCGGTGAAGGGACATCACATAGCACACATTTTTTTCGCTCGACAAAAGCCTCAAAAGACAAGACTCTTCTCGGGAGCACCTTCCCCTATGACACACTCTACCCATCTCCTTTCAGGGTCTGACCCTGCTTTCTCTTCCCTCGTGAGGTTTTAGAAATACCCAATTATTTATCCCTTTCTGAAGCAGCCATCCTCTGTGTATACCCTTTAGACTCACTCTATCCCAATTTGCTTAAAAACAAACTTTCCCCAACAAATTGAGCCTCTCCTTAAGAGTTCTCATACCAGCTACACAGAAAACAGAACCCCCAGTCATCATGATTTCTGTAAGTCATACAGAGGCAACCCTGGAGCCACTTCAGTTGTGTGACACAGATGTGACATTTATGATATGCAGGTGGCCTTACCCACATACTGATTGTTTTTCTTCACTGCATTCCTATTTGCTTAGAGTTTCTTTCTCCTGGTTTAGTGCTTCATCTGCTCTCCTATTTTCCTTCTTCATGAAATTGGTTTTCTCAGCCAATGATGAGGGACCTGAGAGCAGGTCCCATTTCTTTCTCTTCCTTCATTCACTCATTGGACAAATACCATTTGAGTGCCTGCTGTGGGCCAGACACTGCTCTAGGACCCCAGGGACACAGCACTGCCTAGAACAGAGGGTCCATGCTCTTGGAGCTTACCTTCTTCTCTCTTTGAATCCCGTAGCGTGGATGCCCATAAACACGCTGGTCTTGAGGATCCTTGAGGTTTCACTGGGCACAGCCACACACTTGGAACTTGCCCTGGCGTGCACTGGCTCCGTGTATTTGCCTTTGGTTTCTCCTTGTAGAGGCTTCTTTTTCTAGCTGTGCTGACACATGCCCTGAAGAAAGACCACCCTCCCCAGGCCCAGGAATTGCCACTTGATCCTAGGCTAGGCACTTGAACTTCCTTACCTGTCAAGGATGGGTAATTTCTACGTGACAGGCTGTTGTGAGCTGTGAGTGGAGTAAAGCACATCAGCATGATGCAAATGTTCCTCATTATTCAGCACAATTATGTTCAGAGATAAAAATTAAGGATCCTCCTTCCACCCCCCAGCATGTTCTTATTGCCTTGGTTCTTCCAGAGGTCTCCTTTTCCTGAGAAAGAGAAAATGCAACAGAATACAAATACCAAGGAATCAAATTCTTGGCTTTGAAGTTTCAAAATCTACTTTAAAAACTTATAAAGGAGAAAATAATCATGTAAATCTAGGATTTTGTTTTGTAAGAGTGTTTGCTAGGGTTCTCCAAAGAAAGATACAGACCAATAGCACATAAAGTATGCTGTGATATAATATAATATGATATAGTAAAATATAATACATTATAATTACTTAATTCCTAATTACATGGGGAATTGGCTCACATGATGATGGAGGCTGAGAAGTCCCAAGATCTGCTGTCAGCAAGCTGGAGACCCAGGAGGGCCAATGGTGTAGTTCTAGCCTGAGTCTGAAGCCTGAGAACCGGGAGAGACAATGATGCAACTTCCAGTCTGAGGGCAGAACAAGACTGGTGTCCCAGCCCAACAGTCCCGCTGGAGAAGATCCATCTTCCTCAGGCTTTTTGTTCTATTCAGGTCTTCAACTGATTGGATGAGGGTCACCCACCTTAAGGTGGGGGTGGGGGGAGGACAGTTAACTCAATCTTCCAATTCAATGTTAATCATCCAAGACATTCTTACATACACACCCAGAATAATGCTTGACCAAGAGGCTGGGCACCCTGGGACCCAGTCAAGTTGACACATAAAATTAACCATCACAAAGAGTGAGGCTTTTTGAAAAAGAAATGTTTTCTGGGTTTCAAAGAGAAACTAAAGTATTCTAAAGAAATTGTAGCGTAAAGTTTATTCCCCCAAATAACAGAAGGAAGAGGACAAGAGAAGAATCCAAATAAGTCACCTGCCACGCAGACCAGATTCAGGTTGCTAAGGGCATGGGAGAAGGAGTCTGAAGGGAGAAGCCTGTGATTCTCCCCGTCCTTCCAAGGTGGCTCGGGATCAAGGGAAGATTAAAAAAAAAAAAAAAAAAACACTAGATGAGTTTGGGGAAATCTAAGGTAGCGAAACCTTGTACCAGCTTCCTGGGAGGAGAGCAGTTGAGAACAAGTGGATGTGGGGATACTTGAGTGAAAGAGCCTGGGTTGGATCACCTGAAGTCCTACAGAGATTGGGAGAGTAACCAAAACCTCGTATGCCCCTGTGATGGATATGACAGTAAGAAGAGAGTAGAAGCTGGTGGCCCAAGTGTTACTGGGGGCATGACAAAAACAGTCATCAGTGGCAGATTGAGCCATGCAAACCAGAGGCCAGGTAAAGGTATATTCAATCCCATAGACATTGACATGAGGAAGTGGTGGTTGCTTCAATAGATACCAGTGGAAATCAATGTTGATAGTCAACACTGAACAGTACGTATCTCAGAGGGGGCCAGCACAGGATGACTCTTGTTATGGTCAGGATAGGGTAGCTATGCTGCAGTAACAAACAGACCCCAAAACAGAGTACCTTGGTACTTGAAAGTTTGTTTCTCCTTCATTTAGTTCTGATGCATTACTCCTCCTCCTGGGTAGCTCCCTTCCAAGTGATGACTCAGAGATCCAAATGCTTAGTTACGACCTCCAGGGTGGCCTCAAGCAGGAGAAAAGAGGACTGGAAAGTCATACAGAGGGCTTTTCATTGCCTTAGCAAATAAATGGCATACCCTATCTCCCCATACAGACCCTTGACCAGAACTAATCACATGACCCCAACCTAACTACAGGGGAGGTTGGGAAATGCAGTCCTCCTGTGTGCTCAGATGGAGGAAATGAAACAGGATTTAGGAAGACCTAGTTTTGTCTCTACCACCATCATGAACCAAGCACATCCTGGACATGATGATCCGTAATTTCCCTGCAGAACTGAGATGTCATCTCAGGGAGAGAACCCTAAATGGCAACAAGCTTTAATCTAAATTGAGAAATCACTGAATTCTACTGGGTTTTCATGAAAATGACTAGGTTATAATTTTTGTCATCAGGGAGAAATAGGAAACCTAAAGATAGGAAATACGTTCAGGGGAAAACAAATAGAAACAAATAGAAAATAAAGTCCTCTTTGGCCACATGAGAACATGAGTCATTACATTATTACATGGGTCAGGAGATTATTACATGGGTCAGGAGATTACTACAGGCTACATATGTTTATAGCTGGAAAAAATCTTACAGATTGTTGGTCAGAGGGCGGGTAGCATAGAGGTTCAGTGCATTGGCTCCTAGGTTCAAATCTGAGCTCTGCACCTCGCTAGCTGGTGTGAAGGTTAAATGGGATCAAATGGGGAAATGCTCAGCTCCGGGCTGGATACATCATAAGGCTGCAATAAAGGATAGCAGTTGTAAACATCCACAGCTGAAATTAAGATCCAGAGATTTTAACTTTCAGTCTGATGTTTTTCCATTACTCCTACCCCCAAAAGCTCTTGGCATCATGTTTCCACAGCTAAGATTAATGATACTGATAAGAATATCTTCAAAGTTCTCATCATGAGAGAAATAATTTAACTATGCTAGGTGATGGACGTTAACTAGTCTTATTGTGGTGATCATTTTGCAATATATACACATAGTAAATCATGTTATACACCTGAAACTAATATAATGTTATACGTCAATTATATTTTATTAGAAGAAGAAAAAGGAGAAGAAGGAGGAGGATGAGAAAAACTACCATTAACTGAGCTCCTGCGTTGTGCCAGGCATTTTATACAACTCACCTCATTCAGTCCTTAAAACAACTCTGTGAATTGGGCATCACTGTCACCATTTCATAGACACTTGGCACTTACAGAGGTTGAGTTAACCTGTGCAAGGACACTGGGGGAGTTCTAAAACTTACCACACTGAGATCCAACCCTGGCTCCACCATGCACTGACTGTCAAACCCCCAGCAGGCTACCTCAGCATGCTAAAATTTACTTTCTCTGCCTGTAAAAGAGGAATAGAGATAATACCCACCTCAGAAAAAAAAAAAATCCACAAGTTTCCTGACCTTCCTCCACCTAAGAGGTGGGGTCTCTGCCCCCTCCCCTTGAATCTGGGTTGACCTTAATGACTCGCTTGTGATCAATAGAATGAAGCTCAACTTCCAAGGCTACTCAGAAGAGGCTATGTGGTTTCTGCCTGGTTCCCCTGGGACACTTGCCTTTGGAGCCCTAAGTTGTTGTTATAGGTTGAATTGTGTACCCCCAAATTCATATGTTGGAGTGCTAACTCTCAGTACCTCAGAACGTGACCTCCTGGAAATAGGGTCTTTGTAGAGATAATCATGTTAAAATGAAGTCAGTAGGTTGGCTCCTAATCCAATAAGACTGGTATCCTTACGGAAATTTAGACACACACACACACAGTAGACAGTGTGAAGACACAAGAAGACAGCCATCTGTAAGCCAAAGAGAGAGGCTTGGAACAGATCCTTCGATCACATTCCTCAGAGAGAACTAACCCTAACAGCACCTTGAATGTGGACTTCCATCCTCCAGACTGTGAGATAATCATTTTTGTTGTTCTAAGCTACTGAGGTTGTGGTACTTTGTTACAGCAGGCATAGCAAACAAATACAGTTGTTGTGTAAGAAGGCAGACTCCCCTGAGGCCTCCATGCTGTTAGGAAGCCCAGGCCACAGAAGGAGGCCACAGGTATGTATTCTGGTGACAGCCCTGCTGAGGTTTCAGCTGACAGCCAACATCAACCATCGGACACATGAGCCAAGACACCTCCAGATGATTCCCGCCACCAGCTATAGATCCCCCCACCCCCAGGTTTACCCACATTTTTGAGTGTTCCCAGACAAGACTCCAGATATCATGGAGCAAGTGGACCCTTCTTACTTGTAACTAAATTCTGTCTGAATTCTCGACCCATGGAGTCTATGTGCATAATAAAATAGGTTTTTTTTGTTTTTGTTTTTTGCGGTACGTGGGCCTCTCACTGTTGTGGCCTCTCCCGCTGCGGAGCACAGGCTCTGGACGCGCAGGCTCAGCGGCCATGGCCCAGGGGCCCAGCCGCTCCGCGGCATGTGGGATCTTCCCAGACCGGGGCATGAACCCGTGTCCCCTGCATCAGCAGGCGGACTCTCAACCACTACGCCAACAGGGAAGCCCTAAAATAGGGTTTTTAGGCCACAAGTTTTGAGGCTCTGTGGAGCAACAGGAATAGGAACAGCCTCACAGCTAGTGAGCCAGAGCTGGGGCTCCCTGACTCCAGAAGGCAGACCTTCTCCGGAAGCAAGCTCAGCAGCCTTGCTGTCTCAGAGGATGTCTGGGTAGGAGGGTTTTTGCTGAGTCTTGTCTCTGAGCAAGCAGGGCTGGCCCACGTGGGCTAGACTCTGGTTGCCCCATGAGGACTCTCTGGCCTCTGAGGAAGCCAGCTCCCCTCAGCCTTCTTCAGGTTCCGAGAGCAGGCCAGGAGCCCAAAGGCAGCCATAATGTCTGGTCTTTTCAAGGTCTGATCACCTGGTTGAGGGTAAGAACTGTAGGTATCACTTGACCCTGTTCCCGTGGTCATTTTGCAGATGGTTGTAACCGGGAGAGCTGCTGGGAAGCAGAATATAATCTGGGTGTCTGACTGCCTGGGTTTAAATTCTGGCTGTTCAGTCAGCATACCTGTATGGTCTAGGTCAGTTATATAACCTCCCCACGCCTGTTTCTTCATCTGCAAAATGGGAAAATAGTAGCACCCACCTTGTAGGGATTCTCGGGAGGCTCACCCAGGACATTCTCATGGGAAGCACGGAGCTGGGGCCTAGCACGTAGTCAGCCCACAGCATATGGGCACTACCCCTACCATTCATCAACAGCAACTCTTTGCTTGTAGGGATTTATCTGCTCTCTCCAATGCGGACTAGTTTAGTTCCTGGGAGCTTCCCTGCAAAGGGGAGAATGTAGCTTAAAATAACCCCATGAATGTTGAGCTCTTTCAGAAGTTAACTTTAAAAAATTAGTAAAGATTCCAGACAAACCTAGGGTAGCATTGTTATTACTGGTTTGTTGTTGTTGCTCTGAACAGCCTTGAAGACTCCCAGCTTTGAAGCTGCAAAGCATGGCAATTAGCCTCTCCCGAAAGTCCTCGCAGCAGTAAAGCCTTGGCACAGGGCGTAGGGCTTCACTTCCTTCCCCATTTTGTGGCCACCGCGTCCGCCTGCGTCCCCACCACGGCCTAGGCAGGAGCGGCGGGAGGGCTGCGTAGTCTCCTCGGCTCACTGCTGCAGGAAACGCTGCCTGCCGCCCTGATGACTCCCAGAAAAGAAGGCGGATGGCGTGACTCAAAGTGTCTCCTCCCCCCCAACTCAGCACGCTGCACCCACACAAGCCCCCTCCTCTGAGGGTGAGACTGAATCACAGCTCAGGGTTCTGGGATGCTTCTGGGCCTCTTTCCCAGCGCTGGCCTGGCCAAAAGATCTGACTGCAGGGTGCCTTCATGGATCGGAGCTCATTCCCCTCTAAGCAGCAGCCTGCCCCTCGGCGGCACTTTGTCAGAAACCATCTCTGGGCAGGCAGCTGGCAGGAGGCTGCTGGCTGCTCAGTCTCCCTCCTGCTTCACTCAGGGCAAGGCTTGTCCAAATATTTGGCTTGATCCTGCTTTCTGATTCATCATGTGCAGGAACCTCTGTAATTTCATCTACTGCGTGACTCAGACAAGGGCTCAGCACAAGTGCTGAGCACCCAGGGCCGGAGCCGCAGCCAACACCCGCTGCTCCCGGCCAGCCCTGGGGTTTGGGGAGCGCTGCCGGGGCTCCCTAGACTGCCTAGCTTCAGATTAAATCTCTTTTGTCTGAGATGATTAATGGAGCCTCAAACACGCCTCAGCGCAAGGGTGTGAGGTGCACTTTGTACCTTTTCCAAGTTTTTTTTATATGCTAAATCCATTTGCATCTCATAAATTATATTGGCTTCAAAATGAAATGTTCCTGACAGCAGCATACAGGGTGTAGGTCCCACTAAAACATTTTCTCTTGTCGTCCCCTCTCCTGCTCTGAGACCCTAGGAGAAATCAGCTTGTCTTCCAGAGGGGGAGGGGAGGCAGCAGAATGACCTAGATTCCAAATCTGCAAGACAGGTAGAGCCAGCTCTCCTGTCTTCTGAAGGCTGATGTGCATGGGGTCCCGGGGTTTCGGAAGAAGCCAGCAGGATGAAGCTCTCTCCTGTTCCTGCTTGAACCCTCTCCTCTTATGGGTGACATGGTCGTTTTCTCCTTCTGCAGGTTTGTCCTGTTAGGAAAGGCCACAAGCTGGGCTGGTGGGGCCCCTGATGCTCCCTGGGTGGGGAATGGGGGAGGGGTGCAGTTGACAGCAGAGGTGTGTGGGGCAAGGGAAGGGAGCCTCTAAAGAGCAGGGAGGAGTGGAGATGGCAGTTCAGATGCCGGGGTCTCCAATAGCCAGAGACAACGGAATTTAAACTTTCCACCACTTTCTAGCTTTGTGGCTTTTGGCAAGTTACTTGCCCTCTCTGAGCCTCTGTTTCTTCTTCCATTCATTCATTCAATGCCTATTTTCAGAACACTTTATATCAGGCCTAGTCCGCCCCCTGGCACTTACATTCTGACACTCTACAGCTGCGTGCATATGTACCATGCCAGGCGGAGGGAAATACTAAACAGAAGATGAGATGTGGGTTGGTGAGCCCTTGTGCTCTGCTGTTTTGGGCTGAGGCTGGGAAGATGAGGGCATCCAGCCCAGGGGACTGATGCAGGCAACAAGGCAGGAGGGACCAGAGAGAGCGACCATGAAGCAGGACAGCGTCTGTGCCGCACACAGTGGGAGCTCCGTAAACGTCGCTGCCGACATTATTATTATTTGACAGCTGGCAATGCCCACGGCAATGAGCTTGGGGTGAGGATGCAGCAAGCTGGGAGGAAGATGGCTTTAAAGCCAGGGTAACACTGATGCACTGCGATGGGTGACCTGTCATTTCCCACCACTCCACGCTCCCTGCATTCTGGCCTCCAAAGCATAAGCAGGCTTCACTTCACACCGCATCCCAAAGGTCAGCTGGCTAGGGTTTCATGAGCAGGCATTCCAGGCCTGGGGCCTGCACAGGGAGCACTGTGCCCACAGTCAGGCCTCCAAGTTCCCGTCCAGGACCAGCTGCTGGAGCTTTGGCCCATCCCAGTTGGCCTCAGGGGTGCTGAGGCAGCTGCTGCCAGGCAGGGGCGGGGTGGGCGAGGGAGGAGAGAAGAAGGCCCCAGGGCAGCTGTCCTCGCCATCAGAACCTGAGCAACACTCGGGCCAGGGAGCCACAGCCTGGGGCACTCCAACCTCTGCAGGGAGGGGACACTGAGTGCATATACATGTATATGCAAATTATATAAACACATATACATACATATATGTGCTTCCTTTAACTTATACGTTTTTACGATTTTATTTCATTTAATGTTCCAAGATTCTGGGCAGTGGCTGTTGCCTGTCCCCATTTTATAAGTAAGGGAAAATGAAACTCATGGAGGCCCAATAAGCAAATGGCAGATTTGAACTTTGGTTCCCAAAGTTCAAATCCCACATTCTGCGTGCCTTCCGGCAATGGCCACGAAACAGGAGGACCCAGCAGGGACATTAGTTGGGCCCCTCTTCCGATCACAGATGTCATCATGTTCCCTGAGAGACACAAAAGGAAATTTTTGTGTCTCCTGTTTTTAAGGTTGAAGAAGAGTCAACAGCAGGGAACGGAGTTTAAATAAGGGCCCCCTCTGGCCTCACAGCCCGCATCGCGAGGCCGGCACAGTGGCCCTGCCCATCCGTAGTCCCTGAGCTCAGGCTCTCGCAGGAACTTGTGGAGCCCACACTCAGTGCTTTCCACCACCTGCCTCTTCCCCTGTCACTTCTGGACACTCTCAGGTCTGCGTCTGCCTCCCCCAAAGGCATAGCTTGTGGCATTCATCTTGGTGTCCCACAGGGCCAGGCACAGTGAACTGCCAGGGGTGGGGGTCCCCTCTTGTTTCTTCACCTTTATTTCCATTAGTGAAATGAGAGTGCACTGCAAACCAGGCCAGGGCACAGCTTGGAAGACCTGTCCTCAGCATGGAGGCTCAGCTGAGAAACACAAGCAGCCGTGGCCAAGAGGGCAGAGGCAGCAGTGCAGAAGACTGGAAAGTGACAGCAGAAAGCCCACCTGGCCTCCTCGGCGGCAGCCGGCCACCTTGCAACAGAACAATTCCTCTAAGTGGGACTGGAGCACAGCCACAAAGCAGGGGAAGCCTTTCTGATGCGGGTGGAGGAGCTTTACAGAAAGAAATGACAGTAGCCCTTACATCTTGGGGAAGTTTAAAGACAACCCAGAGAATGAAATCTTAGATTCTACCTTCCTGAAAGGCTGAGGCTAGGCATAATTCTCTGCTTGTTTTCCCCTCTTTTGTATTGGGTAAATGTTCCTGGCCACACTTGTACCTGTGGTTTTATTGTCATCTGCTTTGGAAATGGGCAGGGTATAAATCAGTCAATGAAATTTTAAAATGTAGCTCTTTGATCTAGCATCGAAGCAGACAAAGAAGAAACAGGCACTTCATAAATGCCTTTGGAAGCTTGTGATTTGCGTGGGGCTTCCAATAAAAGGCAAAGTCTCTGCTTTGAGATTACACACACTGAACCCAGGGTGGTCCTCGGGCCTCTGGTCACAGCATGAGCAGTGCTGGTGGGGATTGATCTGCAACCCTGGTGCTCGCAGCTGCTGGGGATCATTTGCACCATGGCCATTTCTGGGACCCAGCAGGAAAGGGGGGAGGCTCCTTGCTGCAGCCAGCAATATATGTGCTCCCTTGATCACTCCTCTAGAAAAGAGGGCAGGAGGGGTGGACACAGAGCAGCCCTGCCCCTCCCTCTTACTCCCCATCCCTTGGATTTTTGCCGCTATTGGCTTCCCCAGGTCTTCCTTCTGTACACAACAGAGGTCTGACAGTATTGGGGAGTCAGGGCTCTTGGGACAGCCCACCCCATGAAGCCAGGTGAAGGCTGGTTTGTCTGTCTCCTTGCCGGGCACAGGGTTTCACACTGTCACAGTGCAGGGCTTGGAAGAGCCAGCTCCAGAGACAACGGGTTCCCAGGAAGGATGGTGGAAACTGGCCAAAGATAAAACAGAAGGCTTTAAATACGCGAGTCCAGTTGTGGAGGGAAACAAGTGTGATGACAAGGCAGCCACCTGCCATCCTTGCTCTGTTTGGGAGGGCAGCATGATGAAAACCTTTATGTGAGGTCAAGGTCAACACACAATCCTGAGTCATTAGTCAGATGTAGATTAGTGAGTTAATACCGAACAGTCTTGGCAGATGAATTACACCCAGAAGCTGTGTATGAGTCCTTGGAGTTGACATTGAGAGGTTCAGTTATAGAGAGAGTGATGCCTGTTTCATTCTGATAGGGCTCAATTATTGTGATAAACGTCCTTGGAGTTTAACTCTTTCATTTCACCTAGAGTTGGAATAAGGATCTCAACATCAACTGGATATAAGATTTGTCCCTTCTCTCCTCAGCCCCTCTGGGATCCTTGGGGAGGCTCCTTGAGCAGCAAAAGTCTAGTATTCAAAAGGATGCATCCTTCTCACCTGGGATTGCCAGGACACTTTTGGTCCAAAGTGACAGAAGCCCAGGTCAAACAAGCCTATGAAATTTACTGGGAGGAATTTGGGTGATATCTTCGAATCAAGATGAAATCGGACAACTGGGCCCCAAGAGAGGTGGGAACCAGGCCTAGAAGGTGCCGAGAGTGCAGGAAGCTACTCCCTATCTGTCTTACTTGCCTCTGCTTCTTTCCACCAGCCCATCTTCTGTGATGCCCTGTGCACGTAGCGGGTGGAAGGTGGTTGCGGCACAGCTCCTGAGTTTATATTCCCTCTCTTTACAGGACCAACCAGCTTCACCCAAGAACGAATTAGTCCAACCATCTGGGGTCAGGGAGACAGGGTTGTGTGTGTAGTTACTGCTGCCAGGGGCCCTCTTCTGTAGGTGGGTTGGTGGAGGGGTTCAGCACTCAGAGAACAGCATCACTGAGCAGGGAGGACACTCTGAAAGGAGATGTGTCCTGCTCCAGAGACTAAAATGGCCCTCGCTTCCCTGATGCCAGGACCAACTTGATGGAATCCTGGGAGGCAGGAGGCCCGACTTGCCTACCCCTACGTTCTCAGGTTCTCTCTCTCTCTTTATTACAACTTACTTTAGTAAGGAATCTGGAGTGGCCTTTTGCAGCCTTGTCATTTTCTCATGCAATGCAAAGCTTGGTTCTCCCACATGTGCCTCAGACATCCTCGCCCAGGCCACGCTGCAGGACTTGGAGCACTGAGATCACTTCCTCTCCCCTTGAATCCTCCCTTCCATAGGGGTCCATGTGGTGTGGTGGAAAGTGCATAATTGGGTGCACTTTCCTGGATTCCTACCTACACTCTGCCACTTACTAAAGCCTGACCTTTCTAAATCTTGGTCTTCTTTTCTGTAAAATGGGGATAGTAAGTGGCATGTTCCCCTCAGGGTTGTTGTAAGAACTTGAGATCATGTATGTTAGAGCCTTAGTTCACTTAGCTCAGTTCCTGGCATGTAGAAGGTGCCCAGTATAACGCAGTCCCCGCCGCTGCCACCTGAGGTCATCCAAGGGCAACATCATTGTTCTCCCTGCCCCCTTCCCCACCAGGGCAACTTTTAGCCAAAGTCCTAATGGCAATTAGTGCCATCCACAAGGAGACCAAGGCATTACCACTGAGGTGTGGTACTTGGGAGAATTGGGTGTCGTAAACATTTATACAGGCCCATCCATTTATAGTCATGCACGACATCCTGACCCAGTGCCTCAAAGAGTGGAATGGATATAACATTCCCCTGAAGCCACCATCTGAGACAGATTCTGGGAGTCTGGGCCATGGAAACTCTTCAATTTTTCAGCTTTGATAGATGATTCAAACCTAGTAGAACTCAGACCACATAGAGAGAATGAAGAAAGAAGCCCACAGGGCCGAGTGGAATTTCTCAAGAATCTTCTCCGAGATTCTGAAGAGCCAAGGGGCTTCCATCCTGTCTCCAACATGGCCACAGCCCACCCATTACCAAAGCCCTTTGGAAGGGGCTGAAGAGAGAAGGAGGGTCATGGGCTTGAAGTAAGACTGGAGAAACAGACTCAGGGCCCTGCAAGGGGGGGTGGGGGGTGGATGGCAGAGTCCAGCATTTCTATTCATGTTTGTCTGCCCCTCTCAAGAGTCAAAGTCTCAGGACACAAGGTAAAGATAGTTTTTACCTTTCAAAAAGTGTTGTGGGCAGGGTCTTTTGGCTGAGAACTTCTCCAAGATGTCACCAAGGGAAATCATGGTCCTGTGACCAGAGAGAGGGCCATGGCTGTTTGGTGACCAAAAACCAACAAAGGTGCCCCACACCAAGTCCTGTTCATTCTGCCTACAAAATATTCTTCAGATATATTTCTAATATATTTCTCCAAACCATACCTGCCTTTCTGATTCCCTGGCCTCTACCTTATCACATGGTGCCTTAGCTGCTGCAGCAGTGGCACTCCAACTGTCCCCCGTCTCTCCCCTTCTCCTCCACCAAGCTGCCAGAACTCACCTCTGGAAACATACACCGACCTGGTGACTCTCCAGTGCAGAAACCTTCGATGGCTCCCAACTAGAGAATGTCACCATGGACCCCAAGCTTGCTGACTGACTTCATGCCCTCACTTCCAGTTTCAGCCACAGGTTATCACCTACCTCCATGCCTTGGTCCATGCTGATCTTTTCATCCAGAAAACCACCTGTTCTTGCTTTACCAAGCTCACTCTTACTCATCGTTTTTCAAGACCCCGGTCAAACATGGTCTCTTCTCTGAGGCTCTCCCAGGCCCCCAGCACCTGTGATTGTAGGATCTCACTGCACCCTAGTGACTTGACTGCTGTTGGTCTCCCGCCTGGATGGTGAGATCCTGGAAAGCAGGCACTTTGGCTGCCCAGAGCCCATTGCAGAGCCTGGCACGGTGGCTGGGTGTCTCCTGAAATCCAGGCTCGCTGGCCCCTCCTGCCCCTCTGCTGAGTTCCTGGTGCTGCCTGAACCAAGAGGAAGGAAAATCCCAGCCGGCGCCATTTCCTGTTCTCCACATCCGTGCAGATCTTCCTTGTCCCAAGTTTTTCCTCTCCAGAGAGCTCCTTATCTGAGGAGGGTCCAGCACACAGCAGCAGGCCCGGAGGAGCTGTCCTGCCAATTTCCTGCCTCGGCCACTGTGGATTTCAGTCAGAAGGTCTGAGTTTGGAGCCAAGCACTGAACCTCTTCCCAGCTTGGTGACCCTGGCCATTGCTTTCACCTCTGCTAAGCCTCAATTTCTTAATTTATAAAATGAAGTGTTTTCTTTTTTTTTTTTTTAGCACAAATTTGTTGTTACAAGTAAAAGTTTGTCTCCCAACCAATCTCTTTCCCCATGAGGAATGACTATTAACACTTTACAGCTTATCTATCCAAACTTTTTCCGTGCATTTACAAACATACTTCAAATATACCATTTCGTGGAAAAAGAATAACATATACACACTCATCTATGCCTGGCTGTTTTTACCCAACTGATCTGATGCCCCCTTCATTAGAATTCCCTTTCTTTGTAACAGCTGCTTGTCTTACAGTATACGAATGATTTGTAGTTCATTTAGCGAGGCTCCTAACAATAGACATTTAAACCGCTTTCCTTAAAAAAATTTGTTATTACAGTTTTTATTTTGTGATAATTATAGATTCACATGCAGTTGTAGAAATAATACAGAGAAATATTATGTACACTTTACCCAGTTTCTCCTGATGGTGATGGTGACGTCTTTCAAAACTACAGTCAGTACAATATCACCACCAGGATATTGACATTGCTACAGTCAAGATGCAGAACACTTCCATCACCACAAGGGTCTCTCTATTTGCCCTTTTTTAGCCACACCCACTTCTCTCCCATCCTCACCTCCAGTCCCTCCCCCAACCCATCCTTTACCCCTGGCAACCATGAATCTATTTTCTATTTCTATAATTTTGTCATTTCAAGAATGTTATACAAATGGAAGCGTGAAGAATGTAAATTTTGTTTTCTGGATTGTTGATTTTTTTTCCATTTAGCCTAATTCCCTGAAGATTCATGCAGGTTCTCCGATGTATCAGTAGTTTGTTCCTTTTTATTGCTGAGAACTGTTCCATGGGATGTATCTGCCACAGTTTATTTAATCATTCACTTTTGAAGGACATCTACAGTTTTCGGATTTTACCAATGAAGATGCTAGAGATATTTCTGTACGGAATTTTGTGGGAATATAAATTTAATTTCTCTAGGATAATTGCCCAGGAGTGCAAATGTTGTATGGCAGTTGTATGTTTAGTTTTTTTTTTTTTTTTACGTCTTTATTGGAGTATAATTGCTTTTCAATGGTGTGTTAGCTTCTGCTTTATAACAAAGTGAATCAGTTATACATATACATATGTTCCCATATCCCTTCCATCTTGCATCTCCCTCCCTCCCACCCACCCTATCCCACCCCTCTAGGTGGTCACAAAGCACCGAGCTGATCTCCCTGTGCTATGTGCTGCTTCCCACTAGCTATCTATTTTACGTTTGGTAGTGTATGTATGTCCATGCCACTCTCTCACTTTGTCACAGCTTACACTTCCCCCTCCCCATATCCTCAAGTCCATTCTCTAGTAGGTCTGTGACTTTATTCCGGTCTTACCCCTCGGTTCTTCATGACATTTTTTTTTCTTAAATTCCATATATGTGTGTTAGCATACGGTATTTGTCTTTCTCTTTCTGACTTACTTCACTCTGTATGACAGACTCTAGGTTCAGCCACCTCATTACAAATAGCTCAATTTCGTTTCTTTTTATGGCTGAGTAATATTCCATTGTATATATGTGCCGCATCTTCTTTATCCATTCATCTGATGATGGACACTTAGGTTGTTTCCATCTCCTGGCTATTGTAAATACAGCTGCAATGAATGTTTTGGTACATGACTCTTTTTTTTTTTTTTTTTTAGTTTCTGCTTTATAACAAAGTGAATCAGTCATACATATACATCTGTTCCCACATCCCTTCCCTCCTGCGTCTCCCTACCTCCCACCCTCCCCATCCCACCCCTCCAGGCGGTCACAAAGCACCGAGCGGATCTCCCTGTGCTATGCGGCTGCTTCCCACTATCTATCTACCTTACGTTTGGTACTGTATATATGTCCATGCCTCTCTTTCGCTTTGTCACAGCTTACCCTTCCCCCTCCCCATATCCTCAAGTCTATTCTCAAGTAGGTCTGTGTCTTTATTCCTGTTTTACCCCTAGGTTCTTCATGACATTTTTTTTCTTAAATTCCATATATATGTGTTAGCATACAGTATTTGTCTTTCTTTTTCTGACTTACTTCACTCTGTATGACAGACTCTAGGTCTATCCACCTCATTACAAATAGCTCAGTTTCGTTTCTTTTTATGGCTGAGTAATATTCCATTGTATATATGTGGTACATCTTCTTTATCCATTCATCCGATGATGGACACTTAGGTTGTTTCCATCTCCAGGCTATTGTGAATAGAGCTGCTATGAACATTTTGGTACATGTCACTTTTTGAATTATGGTTTTCTCAGGGTATATGCCCAGTAGTGGGATTACTGGGTCATATGGTAGTTCTATTTTTAGTTTTTTAAGGAACCTCCATACTGTTCTCCATAGTGGCTGTACCAATTCACATTCCCACCAGCAGTGCAAGAGGGTTCCCTTTTCTCCACACCCTCTCCAGCATGTATTGTTTCTAGATTTCTTGATGATGGCCATTCCGACTGGTGTGAGATGATATCTCATTGTAGTTTTGATTTGCATTTCTCTAATGATTAATGATGTTGAGCATTCTTTCATGTGTTTGTTGGCAGTCTGTATATCTTCTTTGGAGAAATGCCTATTTAAGTCTTCTGCCCATTTTTAGATTGGGTTGTTTGTTTTTTTGCTATTGAGCTGCATGAGCTGCTTATAAATTTTGGAGATTAATCCTTTGTCAGTTGCTTCATTTGCAAATATTTTCTCCTATTCTGAGGGTTGTCTTTTGGTCTTGTTTATGGTTTCCTTTGCTGTGCAAAAGCTTTGAAGTTTCATTAGGTCCCATTTGTTTATCTTTGTTTTTATTTCCATTTCTTTAGGATGTGAGTAAAAAAGAATCTTGCTGTGATTTATGTCATAGAGTGTTCTGCCTATGTTTTCCTCTAAGAGTTTGAGAGTTTCTGGTCTTACATTTAGGTCTTTAATCCATTTTGAGTTTATTTTTGTGTATGGTGTTAGGGAGTGATCTAATCTCATACTTTTACATGTACCTGTCCAGTTTTCCCAGCACCACTTATTGAAGAGGTGGTCCTTTCTCCACTGTACATTCCTGCCTCCTTTATCAAAGATAAGGTGACCATATGTGCGTGGGTTTATCTCTGGGCATTCTATCCTGTTCCATTGATCTGTATTTCTGTTTCTGTGCCAGTACCATACTGTCTTGCTTACTGTACCTTTGTAGTATAGTCTGAAGTCAGGGAACATGATTCCTTCAGCTCCATTTTTCGTTCTCAAGATTGCTATGGCTATTGGGGTCTTTTGTGTTTCCATACACATTGTGAAATTTTTTGTTCTAGTTCTGTGAAAAATGCCAGTGGTAGTTTGATAGGGATTGCATTGAATCTGTAAATTGCTTTGGATAGTAGAGTCATTTTCACAATGTTGATTCTTCCAATCCAAGAACATGGTATATCTCTCCATCTATTTGTATCATCTTTAATTTCTTTCATCAGTGTCTTATAATTTTCTGTATACAGGTCTTTTGTCTCCTTAGGTAGGTTTATTCCTAGATATTTTTGTTTGTTTGTTTCAGTGATAAATGGGAGTGTTTTCTTGATTTCATTTTCAGATTTTTCATCATTAGTGTATAGGAATGCCAGAGATTTCTGTGCATTAATTTTGTATCCTGCTACTTTACCAAATTCATTGATTAGCTCTAGTAGTTTTCTGGTAGCATCTTTGGGATTCTCTATGTATAGTATCATGTCATCTGCAAACAGTGACAGCTTTACTTCTTCTTTTCAGATTTGGATTCCTTTTATGTCCTTTTCTTCTCTGATTGCTGAGGCTAAAACTTCCAAAACTATGTTGAATAAGAGTGGTGAGAGTGGGCAACCTTGTCTTGTTCCTGATCTTAGTGGAAATGCTTTCAGTTTTTCACCATTGAGGACGATGTTGGCTGTGGGTTTGTCATATATGACCTTTATTATGTTGAGGAAAGTTCCCTCTATGCCTACTTTCTGCAGGGTTTTTGTCATAAATGGATGTTGAATTTTGTCGAAAGCTTTCTCTGCATCTATTGAGGTGACCATATGGTTTTTTCCTTCAATTTGTTAATATGGTGTATCACATTGATTGATTTGCATATATTGAAGAATCCTTGCATTCCTGGAATATACCACACTTGATCGTGGTGTATGATCCTTTTAATGTGCTGTTGGATTCTGTTTGCTAGTATTTTGTTGAGGATTTTTGCATCTATATTCATCAATGATATTGGCCTGTAGTTTTCTTTTTTTGTGACATCCTTGTCTGGTTTTGGTATCAGGGTGATGGTGGCCTCGTAGAATGAGTTTGGGAGTGTTCCTCCCTATGCTATATTTTGGAAGAGTTTGAGAAGGATAGGTGTTATCTCTTCTCTAAATGTTTGATAGAATTCACCCGTGAAGCCATCTGGTCCTGGGCTTTTGCTTGTTGGAAGGTTTTTAATCACAATTTCAATTTCAGTGCTTGTGATTGGTCTGTTCATATTTTCTATTTCTTCCTGATTCAGTCTTGGCAGGTTGTGCATTTCTAAGAATTTGTTCATTTCTTCCAGGTTGTCCATTTTGTTGGCATAGAGTTGCTTGTAGTAATCTCTCATGATCTTTTGTATTTCTGCAGTATCAGTTGTTACTTCTCCTTTTTCATTTCTAATTCTATTGATTTGAGTCTTCTCCCTTTTTTTCGTGATGAGTCTGGCTAATGGTTTATCAATTTTGTTTATCTTCTCAAAGAACCAGTTTTTAGTTTTATTGATCTTTGCTATCGTTTCCTTCATTTCTTTTTCATTTATTTCTGATCTGATCGTTATGATTTCTTTCCTTCTGCTACCTTTGGAGTTTTTTTGTTTTTCTTTCTCTAATTGCTTTAGGTGCAAGGTTAGGTTGTTTATTCGAGATGTTTCCTGTTTCTTAAGGTAGGATTGTATTGCTATAAACTTCCCTCTTGGAACTGCTTTTGCTGCATCCCATAGGTTTTGGGTCGTTGTGTCTCCATTGTCATTTGTTTCTATGTATTTTTTGGTTTCCTCTTTGATTGCTTCAGTGATCACTTCGATATTAAGTAGTGTATTGTTTAGCCTCCATGTGCTTGTATTTTTTACAGATCTTTTCCTGTAATTGCTATCTAGTCTCATAGCGTTGTGGTCGGAAAAGATACTTGATACAATTTCAATTTTCTTAAATTTACCAAGGCTTGATTTGTGACCCAAGATATGATCTATCCTGGAGAATGTTCCATGAGCACTTGAGAAAAATGTGTATTCTGTTGTTTTTGGATGGAATGGCCTGTAAATATCAGTTAAGCCCATCTTGCTTAATGTATCATTTAAAGCTTGTGTTTCCTTATTTATTTTCATTTTGGATGATCTGTCCATTGGTGAAAGTGGGGTGTTAAAGCCCCCTACTATGAATGTGTTACTGCCGATTTCCCCTTTTATGGCTCATAGTATTTGCCTTATGTATTGAGGTGCTCCTATGTTAGGTGCATAAATATTTACAATTGTTATATCTGCTTCTTGGATCGATCCCTTGATCATTATGTAGTGTCCTTCTTTGTCTCTTCAAATAGTCTTTATTTTAAAGTATATTTTTTCTGATATGAGAATTGTTACTCCAGCCTTCTTTTGGTTTCCATTTGCATGGAATATCTTTTCCATCCCCTCAGTTTCAGTCTGTATGTGTCCCTAGGTCTGAAGTGGGTCTCTTGTAGACAGCATATATTTGGGTCTTGTTTTTGTATCCATTCAGCCAGTCTGTGCCCTTTGGTGGGAGCATTTAATCCATTTACATTTAAGGTAATTATAGATATGTATGTTCCTATTCCCATTTTCTTAATTGTTTTGTGTTTGTTATTATAGGTCTTTTCCTTCTCTTGTGTTTCTTGCCTAGAGAAGATCCTTTAGCCTTTGTTGTAAAGCTGGTTTGGTGGTGCTGAACTCTCTCAGCTTTTGCTTGTCTGTAAAGGTTTAAATTTCTCCGTCAAATCTTTGCTTTGTGATCCTTGCTTGGTAGAGTAATCTTGGTTGTAGGTTTTTCTCCTTCATCACTTTAAATATGCCCTGCCAGTCCCTTCTGGCTTTCAGAGTTTCTGCTGAAAGATCAGCTGTTAACCTTATGGGGATTCCCTTGTGTGTTATTTGTTGTTTTTCCCTTGCTGCTTTTAATATGTGTTCTTTGTTTTTAATTTTTGACAGTTTGATTAATATGTGTCTTTGCATGTTTCTCCTTGGATTTATCCTGTATGGGACTCTCTGTGCTTCCTAGACTTGATTAACTATTTCCTTTCCCATGTTAGGAAAGTTTTCAACTATAATCTCTTCAAATATTTTCTCAGTCCCTTTCTTTTTCTCTTCTTCTTCTGGAACCCCTATAATTCGAATGTTGGTGCATTTAATGTTGTCCCAGAGGTCTCTGAGATTGTCCTCAGTTCTTTTCATTCTTTTTTCTTTAATCTGCTCTGCAGTAGTTATTTCCACTATTTTATCTTCCAGGTCACTATCCATTCTTCTGCCTCAGTTATTCTGCTATTGGTCCCTTCTAGAGTATTTTAAATTTCATTTATTGTGTTGTTCATCGTTGCTTGTTTCATCTTTAGTTCTTCTAAGTCGTTGTTAAATGTTTCTTGCATTTTCTCTATTCTATTTCCAAGATTTTGGATCATCTTTTTTTTTTTTTTTTTTTTTTTTGCGGTACATGGGCCTCTCCCTGTTGTGGCCTCTCCCGTTGCGGAGCACAGGCTCCGGACGCACAGGCTCAGCGGCCATGGCTCACGGGCCCAGCCACTCCCTGGCCTGTGGGACTCTCCTGGACCGAGGCACGAACCCGTGTGCCCTGCATCGGCCGGCGGACTCTCAACCACTGTGCCACCAGGGAAGCCCATCGATCATCTTTACTATCATTATTCTGAATTCTTTTTCAGGTAGGCTGCCTATTTTCTCTTCATTTGTTAGGTCTGGTGGGTTTTTATCTTGCTCCTTCATGTGTTGTGTGTTTTTCTGTCTTCTCATTTTGCTTATCTTACTGTGTTTGGAGTCTCCTTTTTGCAGGCTGCAGGTTCGTAGTTCCCGTTGTTTTTGTTGTCTGTCCCCAGTGGCTAAAGTTGGTTCTGTGTGTTGTGTAAGCTTCCTGGTGGAGGGGACTAGTGCCTGTGTTCTGGTGGATGAGGCTCAATCTTGTCTTTCTTGTGGGCAGGTCCACATCTGGTGCTGTGTTTTGGGGAGTCTGTGGCCTTATTATGATTTTAGGCAGCCTCTCTGCTAATGGGTGGGGTTGTGTTCCTGTCTTGCTAGTTGTTTGGTATAGGGTGTCCAGCACTGTAGCTTGCTGGTTGTTGAGTTAAGGTGGGTGTTGGCGTTGAGACCGAGACTTCTGGGAGATTTTCGCCGTTTGATATTACGTGGAACTGGGAGGTCTCTTGTGGACCAGTGTCCTGAAGTTGTCTCTCTCACCTCTGAGGCACAGCACTGACTCCTGGGTGCAGCACCAAGAGGCTTTCATCCACATGGCTCAGAATAAAAGGGAGAAAAAGTAGAAGAAAGAAAGAAAGAAGGAAAGAAAGAAAGAAAGAAAGAGGATAAAAGAATATAAAATAAAGTAAGGTAAAATAAAATAAAGTTATTAAAATAAAAAATAATTATTAAGAAAAAAAATTTTAAGTAAAAAAAAAAAACTGACGGATAGAATCCTAGGACAAATGGTGAAAGCAAAGCTATACAGACACAATCTCACACAGAAGCATACACATACACACTCACAAAAAGAGGAAAAAGGGAAAAAATAATAAATGTTGCTCTCAAAGTCCACCTCCTCAATTTGGGATGATTCGTTGTCTATTCAGGTATTCCACAGATGCAGGGTACATCAAGTTGATTGTGGAGATTTAATCCGCTGCTCCTGAGGCTGCTGGGAGAGATTTCCCTTTCTCTTCTTTGTTCGCACAGCTCCCGGGGTTCAGCTTTGGATTTGGCCCTGCCTCTGCGTGTAGGTCGCCGGAGGGCGTCTGTTCTTCGCTCAGACAGGACGTGGTTAAAGGAGCTGCTGATCTGGGGGCTCTGGCTCACTCAGGCCGTGGGGAGGGAGGTGTACGGAGTGCGGGGCGAGCTTGTGGTGGCAGAGGCCGGCGTGATGTTGCACCAGCCTGAGGCGCGCCGTGCGTTCTCCTGGGGAAGTTGTCCCTGGATCACGGGACCCTGGCAGTGGCGGGCTGCACAGGCTCCCGGGAGGGGAGGTGTGGAGAGTGACGTGTGCTCGCACAAAGGCTTCTTGGTGACGGCAGCAGCATCCTTAGCATCTCATGCCCGTCTCTGGGGTCTGCGCTGTTAGCCACGGCTCACGCCCGTCTCTGGAGCTCCTTTAAGCAGTGATCTTAATCCCCTCTCCTCGCGCACCAGGAAACATAGAGGGAAGAAAAAGTCTCTTGCCTTTTTGGCAGGTTCAGAATTTTTCCCGGACTTCTTCCCGGCTAGCCGTGGTGCACTAGCCCCTTCAGGCTGTGTTCACGCCGCCAACCTCAGTCCTCTGCCTGCGCTCCAACCAAAGCCTGAGCCTCAGCTCCCAGCCCCGCCCACCCCGGCGGGTGAGCAGACAAGCCTCTCGGGCTGGTGAGTGCTGGTCGGCACCGATCCTGTGCGGGGATCTCTTTGCTTTGCCCTCCGCACCCCTGTTGCTGTGCTCTCCTCCGCAGCCCCAAAGCTCCCCCGCTCCGCCACCCGCAGTCTCCGCCCACGAAGGGGCTTCCTAGGGTGTGGAAACCTTTCCTCCTTCACGGCTCCCTCCCACTGGTGCAGGTCCCATCCCTATTCTTTTGTCTCTGTTTATTCTTTTTTATTTTGCCCTACCCAAGTACGTGGGGATTTTCTTGCCTTTTGGGAGGTCTGAGGTCTTCTGCCAGCGTTCAGAAGGTGTTCTGTAGGAGATGTTCCACGTGTAGATGTATTTCTGATGTATCTGTGGGGAGGAAGGTGATTTCCGTGTCTTACTCTCCTGCCATCTTCCCCCTCTCTATGTTTAGTTTTATAAGAAACTGCCAAACTCTTTTCCAGAGTGACCATACAATTTTCCATTCCCACCAGCAACATATGAGTGACAGAGTTTCTCTATTAACATTTAGTGTTGTCCCTATTTTTTATTTCAGTCATTCTAACAGGTATGTAGTGATATTTCTGGTTTTAATTTACATTTCCCATATGCCTAATGATGTTGAACACCTTTGGTGAAATGTCTCTTCATGCCATCTTCTAACTGGCGTTGGCTTTGCTTTGTTTTACTGTTAAGTTTTGAGCGTTTTTATATATTATTCAATTTTTTAAATTAGAGTAAAATTGCTTTACAGTGATGTGTTATTTTCTGCTGTACAATGGAGTGAATCAGCTATATGTATACCTATATCCCCTCCTTCTTGGACCTCTCTCCCACCCCACCCATCTAGGTCATCACAGAACACTGAGCTGAGCTTCCTGTGCTATACAACATGTTCCCACTAGCTATCTATTTTACACATGGTAGAGTATTTATGTCAAACCTAATTTCCCAAATCGTCCCACCAGCTCCTTCCCCCACTGTATCCACATGTCTGTTCTCTACATCTACTTCTCTATTCCTGCCCTAGAAATAGGTTCACCTGTATCATTTTTCTAGATTCCACATATATGTGCTAATATACGATATTTATTTTTCTCTTTCTGGCTTACTTCACTCTGTCTGACAGACTCTAGGTCCATCTACATCTCTACAAATGACCCAGTTTCGCTCCTTTTTATGGCTGAGTAATATTCCATTGTATATATGTAGCACATCTTTTTTTCTAATATCTTTATTTGAGTATAATTGCTTTACAATGGTGTGTTAGTTTCTGCTTTATAACAAAGTGAATCAGCTATACATATACATATATACCCATATCTCCTCCCACTTGCATCTCCCTCCCAACTGCCCTATCCCACCCCTCTAGGTGGACACAAAGCACCGAGCTGATCTACTGAGCTATGTGGCTGCTTCCCACTAGCTATCTATTTTACATTTGGTAGTGTATATATGTCCATGCCACTCTCTCACTTTGTCTCAGCTTACCCTTCCCCCTCCCTGTGTCCTCAAGTCCATTCTCTGCATCTGTGTCTTTATTCCTGTCCTGCTCCTAGGTTCTTCAGAACCATTTTTTTTTTTTAGAATCCATATATATATGTTAGCATATGGTATTTGTTTTTCTCTTTCTGACTTACTTCACTCTGTATGACAGACTCTAGGTCCATCCACCTCACTACAAATAACTCAATTTCGTTTCCTTTTATGGCTGAGTAATATTCCATTGTATATATGTGCCACATCTTCTTTATCCATTCATCTGATGATGGACACTTAGGTTGCTTCCATGTCCTGGCTATTGTAAATAGTGCTGCAATGAACATTGGGGTACATGTGTCCTTTTGAATTATGGTTTCCTCAGGGTATATGCCCAGTAGTTGAATTGCTGGGTCATATGATAGTTCTATTTTTAGTATTTTAAGGAACCTCCATACTGTTCTCCATAGTGGCTGTACCAATTTACATTCCCACCAACAGTACAAGAGGGTTCCCTTTCCTCCGCACCCTCTCCAGCATTTATCGTTTGTAGATTTTTTGGTAATGGCCATTCTGACTGCTGTGAGGTTATACCTCATTGTAGTTTTGATTTGCATTTCTCTAATAATTAGTGGTCTTGAGCATCTTTTCATGTGCATCTTGGCCATCTATATGTCTTCTTCGGTGAAATGTCTATTTAGGTCTTCTACTCAGTTTTTAATTAGGTTGTTTGTTTTTCTGATATTGAGCTGCATAAGCTGTTTGTATATTTTGGAGATTAATACTTGATTGGTTGCTTCATTTGCAAATATTTTCTTCCATTCTAAGGGTTGTCTTTTCATCTTGTTTATGGTTTCCTGTGTTCTGCAAAAGATTTTAAGTTTAATTAGGTCCCATTTGTTTATTTTTGTTTTTATTTTCATTACTCTAGGAGGTGGGTAAAAAAAGATCTTGCTGTGGTGTATGTCAAAGAGTGTTTTTCCTACATTTTCCTCTAAGAGTTTTATGGTGTCTGGTCTTACATTTAGGTCTTTAATCCATTTGGAGTTTATTTTTGTGTCTGGTGTTAGGAAGTGCTCTAATTTCATTTTTTTTACATGTAGCTGTCCAGTTTTCCCAGCACCACTTATTGAAGAGGCTGTCTTTTCTCCACTGTATATTCTTGCCTCCTTTGTCATAGATTAGGTGACCATGTTTATCTTCCCAAAGAACCAACTTTCAGTTTTGTTGATCTTTGCTATTGTTTTCTTCATTTCTATTTCATTTATTTCTGCTCTGATTTTTATGATTTCTTTCCTTCTACTGACTTTGGGTTTTCTTTGTTCTTCTTTCTCTAGTTGCTTTAGGTGTAAGGTTAGACTGCTTATTTGAGATTTTTCTTGTTTCTTGAGGTGCAATTGAATTGCTATAAACTTCCCTCTTAGAACTGCTTTTGCTGCATCCCATAGGTCCTGGGTTGTCTTGTTTTCACTGTCAGCTGTTTCTATGTTTTGTTTCTTTTTTTTTTTTTCTTATTTGAGTTCTTCAGCGATCTCTTGGCTATTCTGTAGTGCACTGATTAGCCTCCATGTATTTGTGTTTTTCACAGTTTTTTTCCTGCAATTGATTTCCAGTCTCATAGCATTGTGGTCAGAAAAGATGCTTGTTATGATTTCAATTTTCTTAAATTTTCCAAGGTTTGACTTATGACCCAAGATGTGATCTATCCTGGAGAATGATCTATGTGCACTTGAGAAGAAAGTGTATTCTGCCACTTTCGGGTGGAATGTCCTATAGATATCAATTAAATCTAGATATCAATTAAAACTATCTGGTCGATTGTGTCATTTAAAGCTTGTGTTTCCTTATTTATTTTCTGTTTGGATGGTCTCTCCATGGTGTAAGTTGTGTGTTAAAGTCCCCTACTATTATTGTGTTCCTGTTGATTTCCCCTTTCATGGCTGTTAGCATTTGCCTTATGTATTCCTTATGTGCTCCTATGTCGTGTGCATAAATATTTATAATTTTTTTCTTTTTCTGCATATATTGAGATGATCATATGGTTTTTATTCTTCAATTTGTTAACATGATGTATCACATTGATTGATTTGCGTATATTGAAGAATCCTTGCATCCCTGGAATAAACCCCACTTGATCATGGTGTATGATCCTTTTAATGTGTTGTTGGATTCTGTTTGCTAGTATTTTGTTGAGGATTTTTGCATCTATATTCATCAGTGATATTGGTCTGTAATTTTCTTTTTTTGTAGTATCTTTGTCTGATTTTGGTATCAGGGTGATCGTGGCCTCATAGAATGAGTTTGGGAGTGTTCCTTTGCAATTTTTTGGAAGAGTTTGAGAAGGATGGGTGTTAGCTCTTCTCTAAATGTTGGATAGAATTCACCTGTGAAGCCATCTGGTCCTGGAATTTTGTTTGTTGGAAGATTTTTAATCACAGTTTCAATTTCATAACTTGTGATTGGTCTGTTCATATTTTCTATTTCTTCGTGGTTCAGTCTTGGAAGGTTATACCTTTCTAAGAATTTGTCCATTTCTTCCAGGTTGTCCATTTTATTGACATAGAGTTGCTTGTAGTAGTCTCTTAAGATGTTTTGTATTTCTGTGGTGTCTGTTGTAACCTCTCCTTTTTCATTTCTAATTTTATTGATTTGAGTCCTCTCCCTCTTTTTCTTGATGAGTCTGGCTAATGATTTATCAATTTTGTTTATCTTCTCAAAGAACCAGCTTTTAGTTTTATTGATCTTTGCTATTGTTTTCTTTGCTTCTATTTCATTTATTTCTGCTCTGATCTTTATTATTTCTTTCTTTCTGCTAACTTTGTGTTTTGTTTGCTCTTCTTTCCAGTTCCTTTAGGTGTAAGGTTAGATTGTTTATTTCAGATTTTCTTGTTTCTTGCAGTAGGCTTGTATAGCTATAAACTTCCCTCTTAGAACTGCTTTTTCTGCATCCCATAGGATTTGGATCATCGTGTTTTCATTGTCATTTGTCTCTAGGTATTTTGTGATTTCCTCTTTGATTTCTTCAGAGATCTCTTGGTTATTTAGTAATATATTGTTTAGCCTCCATGTGTTTGTGTTTTTTACATTTTTTCCCAGTAATTCATTTCTAATCTCATAGCGTTGTGGTTAGAAAAGATGCTTGATATGATTTCAATTTCTTAAATTTACTGAGGCTTGATTTGTGACCCAAGATGTGATCTATCCTGGAGAATGTTCTGTGCACACTTGAGAGGAAAGTGTATTCTGCTGTTTTTGGATGGAATGTCCTATAAATATAAATTAAATCTATCTGGTCTATTGTGTCATTTAAAGCTTCTGTTTCCTTATTTATTTTCCTTTTTGTTGATCTATCCATTGGCGTAAGTGAGGTGTTAAAGTCCCCCGCTATTGTGTTACTGTCAATTTCCTCTTTTATAGCTGTTAGCAGTTGTCTTATGTACTGAGGTGCTCCTATGTTAGGTGCATATATATTTATAATTGTTATATCTTCTTCTTGGATTGATCCCCTGATCATTAGCTTTCTTTGGATTTCCATTTGCATGGAATATCTTTTTCCATCCCCTCACTTTCAGTTTAAATGTGTCCCTAGGTCTGAAGTGGGTCTCTGGTAGACAGCACATATATGGGTCTTGTTTTTGTACAAGAAAAACTATTCCTAGTTTTCTGAGAGTTCTTAAAATCATGAATGAGTATTGTATTTTGTCAAATGCTTTTTATGAGGCCATTGATATGACCATAAAATTTTTCTCCTTTAGCCTGATGATATGATGAATAACATTGATTGATTTAAATATTGAACCAGCCTTACATATCTGGAATAAATTCTCTTTGGACATGATATATAATTCTTTTCCTATTTTGCTGAATTTTATGTGCTAAAATTTTGTTAAGGATTTTTGCATCTATATTTATGAGTGATGTTAGTTTGTAGTTTTATTTTTATGCTGTTGTTTTCTGGTTTTGGTATCAAGGTAGTCCTAGCTTCATAAAATGAACTGGGAAGTGTACTTTTCTTCTGGAAGAGATTATGGAGAATTAGTGTTAATTCTTCTTTAAAGTTCTGATAGAATTCCCTGTGAAGCTGTCTGGGCATGGAGATTTCTTTTTTGGAATTTTTAACTTATGAATTCATTTTTCTTAATAGTTACAGGACTATTCAAATGATCTATTTCACTTTGGATGAAGTGTAGTAATTTGTTCTTTTCAAGAAATTGATTCATTTAATCTAAGTTGTTAAATACATGTCTGTTGTGTTGTTTGTGGTATCCCTTATTATCCTTTTGATGTCTGCATTGTTTGTAATGACATTCCCTGCTTTGTTCTTTTTTTAAAAAATTTATTTATTTATTTATTTATTTTTGACTGTGTTGGGTCTTCGTTGCTGCATGTGGGCTCTCTCTAGTTGCGGCGAGCAGGGGCTACTCTTTGTGGTGGTGCACGGGCCTAGTTGTTCCATGGCATGTGGGATCTTCCCGGCCCAGGGCTCGAAACTGTGTCCCCTGCATTGGCAGGTGGATTCTTAACCACTGCACCACCAGGAAAGTCTCCCCTGCTTTGTTCTTGATATTGTTAATTCGAGTCTCATCTTTTTTTTTTTTTTTTTTTCCTTTTCAATCTTGCTAGAAATTGGTCAATTTTACTTATCTTTTAAAAGAATCAGGCTTCTGGTTTCACTGCATTTTCTCTTTTGTTTTTCTGCTGTCAGTGTCGTTGCTTTATACTCTTAACTTATTTCCTGTCTTCTGCTTGGTTTGGGTTTATTTTGATATTCTTTTCATATATTCTTGAGAAAGAAGTTCAGGTTATTGATTTGAGACTTTTCATTTTATCTAATATAACATTTAATGTTATACAAATTTCACTCTCAGTAATGCCTTAGCGCAGATTTTGAAATATTGCATTTTCATTTTTATTTAGTTCAATATATGTTTTAGTTTTCCTTGAGACTGCCTCTTTGACACATGGATTACTTAAAAGTGTATTTAACTTCAAAGGGTTTGACAATTTTTCTGTTTTTTTTCTCTTATTATTTAGAGTTTGATTCCACTGTGGTCACAATGCACACTCTACATAAGTTCAGTTATTTTAATTTTGTGGAGGTTTATTTTATGGCCCAGAATATAGTCTATCTTGGTGTTTGTCCCATGGACTATTGTAAAGAATGTATATTCTGCTGTTGTGGATTTGAATGCTTACTAAATGTCAATGAGATCCTGTTAGTTGATGATGATGTTGAGTTCTTTTATATTCTTGCTGGATTTATGTCTAGTTACTCTATCAATTTTTGAGAGAGGAATGCTAAATTCCCCAACTATAATTATGGATTTGTCTATTTCTCCACTCAGTTCTATCAGTTTTTGCTTCATATTTTTGTAGCTCTGTTGTTTGGTGCATACGCATTTAGGATTGTTATCTTTTTGGTGGAGAACTTTTTGTCATTACATAATGTGCTTCTCTGTGTCTGGTAATTTCCTTTGCTTTGAGGTATACTTCATCTGACAATATAACCACTCCTGCTTTCTTTTAAAAAATAAACCTTTTACTTTAGGATAGATTTACTGTTACAGAAAAGTTGTGAAGAGGGTTTCCATATACCCCACTCTCAGTTTCCCTTATTATCCAACATCTTACATTAGTATAATATATTTGTCACAGGTAATGAACCAATACTGATATATTATTATTAACTAAAGCCTTTACTTTATTCAGATTTCTTTAGTTTTTACCTAATGTCCTTTTTCTGTCTGAGATTCCATTCGGGTTACCACATTACATTTAGTCATAATGTCTCCTTAGAATTCTCTTCTCTGTGATTTCTCATACTTTCTTTGTTTTTGATGACCCTGACAATTTTGAGGAGTACAGGTAAGATATTTTGTAGGATGTCCCTCAAATGGGATTTGTCTGATGTTTTTCTCATAATTAAATTGGGGTTATGGGTTTTAGGGAGGAAGATCACAGAGTTAAAGTGCCATTCTTATCACATCATGTCAGTAGTACACACTATCAACATGATCTTTCATTGTTGATGTTAACCTTGATCACCTTGATGAGATGGTGTTTGTCAGGTTTCTCCACTATAAAGTTACTCTCCCCCACCCCTCCCCTTCCATACTGTCCTTCTTGGAAAGGAAGTCATTATGCACAGCCTCATTCCCAGTGAGGAGTGATGTTCCATCTCCCTGAAGGCAGAGTATCTACACAAATTATTTGAAATTCTTCTGCATGGGAGATTTGTCTGTATTCTCCATTTATTTATGTATTGAATCATTTTTTTTTAAATAGCAGCATGGACTCAAAGATATTAATTGTATTGGAGAATGGTACTGGAAACCAAGATCGGGGCACTAGGTATGATCCTGGGATGTCATTACTTCTAGGCCCTCTCAGCTGAGAGAGCAGAAAAACCTGTTTGTGTGTACTAACCTGTGTACATACACATATCTATAAATACTGTATTTCTATATGTATCCACTTGTATCTATATTAGGCTAAGCATGAGTTTCCACTGATTTTTCTCCAACTCTAATCCATCACCCATGGATCATTCTGGGCTTCTCCCTTGCTTGTCTGTAACCTCCCATTCCAACAGTGAGAAACTTGGCTTCCAACACTCACCATCCATTTACTTAATTGTTCAAGTCCAGTATACATAGATATTTGTTTCAGAATTGTTAACCCATACCATACCTCTGTGGGAAACAACCGTCGATGAGAGTACAGTGCTTAGGCACAGTTCTTTTTGCCTTTACTCACAAAATTTCCATTTATTTCCAAACTTATTTACCTTCTTCCCTCCCATCATGGAGGTTGTTTACACATTTGTAATACAGTTACATTGCTTCATCACAGTCTGCACTCCACCCTGGGCTCCCTTGACCTCCTAATTGATTTTTTTCCATTTTATGTACATTACATACATCTCTTTCAGAGAGATTTGAAAGGAGGGAGAGGTGAGGAGGTTGCCAGGGGAGGAGGAGAGTTACAAAACTGTTCAGAACTCTCAAAGAAAGATCCCTTGCTGGCAGAGATGTTTTCCTAAGCATCTCTCCTCCTGAGCCCACATCCACCATTCCCACACTGCATGTGGGTCTCACTTCCAGAGGCAGCTGTCTCATGTTCAGTTCATGACACCTTCAGAAGCTCTGCTAATAACTGCAGATCAGAAAAGCATTCGGCCCATGGGGACCAATTTCTTTTTCCATCACCTGTGGCTTCTCAACATGAAATTAAAGGCAGCAGCAAGTAATTGAAGCTGGTGGCACCTCCCAAAGTTCAGCTGCTGCCAGGGGACCTGGCCTGTGCACCGCCTCCCCCCCTGTCACTCCCACCTCCCATCCTGGGATTGAGCAAACTACAGGATTGGCTTTTTCACAAAAATGAGACTGACGTCACTCTGTCAGCGCTTGGCTGGTCGGTTAGCTAAGGCTGAGTGAGCTGCCCTGCCTTGCCCAGTCCAGGCCACAGTGGGGTCTGGTCTCTCCAGACCTAGGTCTGCTGGAAGGTGACCCTCTCAGCCAGAGCACAGCTCCATGAGCCCCCCCTTCTCAGGAAGACCCTGGAGCTGGCCGAGGCATGGGGCTCCCCCAGGCCTTGCCCGAAGTGCAGGGCTCGGAGAAGAATGTTGCCAGCCCTCTGTCCCAGCAGGACCATGAAAGCCCCCGCGAGCTGCCTATGCCCTGGTGGATGGGGTTGGAGGGCAATGCTTTCCTCCCAGGAGAGAAGCCTACTGACTGTAGGTTCATGGGGTAGAAGGAAAAAGGGAGGGGAGCCTCTCATGGTGCCCACATGGCCCTGGCCAGGGTCACTGGTGACACTTCATAGTCACATGGACAAATTCAGGTGTGCAAAGAAAAAGGCAGTTTGGATTTGCTGAAGCTTTGGTTACAAGAGGTGAGGTGTCAAGGATATCATCACAGTTTTTGGCTTGAGCTAAGAAAGGATGGAGTTGCTGAGGTATTAGGAGGAGTACCTTTTGGGTGGAAATTGGGAGTGATAGTTTGGGAAGGAGGCAGTTGGATTTATGAGCCTGGAAGTCGGGGGAGAGGACCAGGCTGGAGATATAAACACAGGAGGCATCAGCTGGCTCCGACATTCTTCCTCAACTACTTCATACCTGGCAGAGGCCCCACTCCCCGTGGTGTGTTGGATGCTCTCTCTCCTGGGTCCCCTACCACCTGCCTTGTCTCCCTGCAGAGTCACAAGCTGGCAGGCAGGGTGTGGACCTCTGCCCTTATCAGCCGGGCTCCTGGGCCCACGAGCTCTCTCTGTGTTTGGGTCCCAAACAGAACACCCTCCGATAAGATGCCCCAGCCCACTCATGGGTGCCCACTCACACCGGCCAAGTGTCATGGAAGGAATGTGGGGGCAGCTGGGCCCGAATCACAAGACAGAAGCACACAGGACACGTATGTCACGCCAGGAAGTGCCTCATGAAAGGGAGAAGCCCGAATAGGCAATAGGCCACAGGGTGTGGGGATGGGGTAGGGGAGGGTGGGGTGGGCTCAGAGGAAACCGGCGCTGGTGACTCAGCCTGCAGTTCTATTGGACGCAGCATGTGTTACCAGAGAAAACAAATTCCTCATGCAGGTTTATCTCCTGTGGAGGAGGGATAATCAGCAGCAGGAAGTGGCAGAGGAGGAAGGCCAGGAGCTCCTGCCCCAGCCCAAGGCCGTTGCCAAGGTCCACTAGGCAGAGCAGACAGTGGTCCAGGAACACCTGCTCCCAGGATGGGGGCCTCTGGTTGCCCCGGGTAGGGGAGAGACCCCATACCGCAGAAGTCATATCAGGCCCAGCCCAGGTCACCTGGGGTGGGTGGCCACTAGGGAGGTGGAGAGTCCTGTGGAAACGCTGAGGGGCAGAGGGGAGACAAGTTAAAACAAACGTAGGTGCAGAATTTCTGAGGCACCGTGTGAAAATCTCCATGGTGACACTCTGAGCTTTGAGTGGGAAGTCTGTTACGCTTGACAGTACAGGGAAGCACAGCTCACATTAATGTGAACGGCGGTTCCTGGGTTTGTGTAGTGCACAAACTGCCCAACCATCCCTGGGGGCTCTGGGTGCCAGGTCCCAATTCTCCATCTATATGGTGGTAATTATGTTACAAGAGTTAGGTTCCCATCCTCAGCAGGTACATTTGGGAGAACACATCCTTGGGAGCCACAAGTAACACTTAATAGGACCTGCTCACTAGAGCAAGTCACACCTTGACAATGGCCAAACGGGAACCACTCTTAGCTTTTCCTCTGCTCTTTCTTTCTTTTACTCCAGTGGTTCTCACAGTGTGGTCCCCAGCTCAGCAACAGCAGCACCACTTGGGAACTTGGAGATACAATTTCTTGGGCCCTCCCGGGACCTAATGAATCAGAAATTCTGGGGTTGGGGCCCAGCCAGCTGTGTTTAACAGTTCTCCAGGGGATTCTGATGCCCTCTAGTTTGAGGGAGACCCGCACAGCATGGGGACAGGAGGTTTTCTGCCTTAGTATCACCTGGGGAACTTTAAAAAATGCCCATGCCTGTGTCCTACCCCCAGAGATTCAGATTTCATTGGTCTGAAGTCCAGCCTGGGCATCAGGATTTTCAACTGCCTGCCAGCCAAGAACTTGCTCTCTGAAGCACTAGAAAGTGGCTCAGCATCACTGTCTGGGACCGTAGTGTTGGCCCTTGGGTGGAGGCTGTACCTGACATCTCATAACTCTGCCCCTTACACCTGGAGAGGCAGCTCAGCGGAGGGAGAGGTCCCTGGGCTCTGGGGTGCAGATGATGCAGATTCTATGGGCACCTGCCCCAGAGATCCTAATTCAGCAGGTCTAGAGTAGGTAAGCATTGTCACTGGAGATTTGGATGTAGGGTTGAGGAATCCCCTCTGAGAACCTCAGGTCACGAACACCAGGTTCTATTTCCATCTCCACCATTCACCAGCCATGTGTCCCCAGCAGGTCACTTCATCAACTATCACTTCACCTATGACTGTCCTGGTCACCTCAGGGCTGCCCTGAGACCACATAGAGATGGTCAGGACTGACCATTGTGGGTGGTGGGGCAGAGGTAAGGAATTGCTGGAATGTCCCTCCGTCCGCCTGACAGCTGAGCTCGTGTGGGAGCCCTTCGTCAGCGTGCCTAGCTGGGTGGATAGAACATTGGCTGAAAGAGCAGAATCAGGGTGGGGAGGTGTCTCTCCCAGCTCCTCGGGAACAGGCGGTGGGGTGTGCCGTGGGGGAAGGGGCAGGTCCTGAGGTCCTGGGAGCCACATCCAAGACCAAAGTCCATGGGTAACCAAGGAGACTTCTTTTCCGATGGGCTCCATGACTGTTGGGACTTGGGGCTCCTGTGTTCAGCTGCCCCTGCCCGACACCTGCCTCAGCCACTTAGCCTGATAGGAGTTTCATTTTCTCCCAGCACAAGGCCAGAAGCAGACCGGCTGGTGGAGCTGCGTGAGGGGACACCGGGGATACAGGATCCTTTGAATTCCGGGCTCTGTCATCCTCAGAGTCACCGGATGGCCACCCCCGGCCGGACTTCGCTTCTGCATTCAGGCAGGAAGAGTAGGAAGCAGCCAGGAGACAGGGCGGTGACTGTGTCTGGAACCAGCCCTTCCCCAGCATGCCAGACCCCTGCCATGTGGAACTCATTGGTGAACTTGATCACATGCAAGGCCCAGCTGCCAGGGAAGCTGGGGAGAGGGGCTACCTGGGACATAATACAGGGGTGAGGCTGGAGGGAGAGGTGTCGCGGGCTCCCGGGCTGGTCGCTCTGACACTTGCCAGGTGTGCCTCTCCTTGGCCATTTACTCCACAGCAGGGTCACTCAGACCCCCACAGGCACAACAGGGCTTCCTGCTCCTCCCCACCCGGTGCCCCGGCCCCCTAAAGCCCAGGACGCAATCTGAGGGCCCGTGCCATTGGGATGAAGACACCGACTGGGAAAAGCTCCCTTAGGCCATTATGGATGAGCCACGTGTCCTGCAACACATCCCTGTGCCCTGGAGCCTTGGTTTCCATGACTTTCATTGCCTGCCCATTGGTGCTTCTACAAATCAAACGAGGAGATCATTGTGGGAACAGTGAAAGGGTGAAAAGTCTGGTCAAAGTGCCAGGCAATAAACCCTGCCTCACTCTCTTCCGTCCTCCAGAGTTTCTCACCATCTCTCCATCCCTGCTCAGGTGGGACTTGCATTCTCATCCACCTCTCCTCTGTGGCTCCTGGTGGGTGCCCATGTCTCCCTCTCACAGTCCTGGCTCTGCAGTCTGGCAGCCCAGCCCCTCTGGGCTGGGGTCTTGTCACTGCGGGCTCCACCCTGCGTGCCTGCCTCAGGCTCCACATGGTGGCCATGGCCTGGTGGCGCAGTGGTTGAGAGTCCGCCTGCCGATGCAGGGGAGATGGGTTCATGGGGTCTGACCACGACACCTGTGGGGTCACAGGGGGTCTGACCTTGGTCGCCACGGGCCTTCCTCATCAGCACTTCTTAACTTGTCAGGAAGAGATAATAATGGAGGGAAGGCAAGCAAAAGGCCCAGCACTCAGTAAACCTAAACAGCCCTCAAAATGCTTCATAATCAAAATGCTTTTTCCCCCTTTTGAAAACAAGAATGGAGCGAGAATGGACAGGTCGAGAGAGGGAACAAGGTCACAGCTTCGGTGGCCAGGGAGGGGGAGAGAAGGGAGGGAAATGAGGGTGTCCCCTGAGGCACAAGGGCGGGGCCTGCGAGGGGCATCCGAGGGGAAGGTGTGGCCGAGGACGGACCAGTCCACTCAGCAGGCATGCGGTCAGGTGGGTGTTCGGAGCGCTCTGCAGGTCGTGCCTCTCAACGGCTGACAGCCTCACAGGGGCGCAGGGAGGGAGGGGCTGTGGGCATGACAAGATCCCATTTATTAGGTGTGAGGAGGGCACCCTAACATCTGGGCCGGGAATCTGGGTCACTGCTGCTGCCACCCACTCCTGGGGGTGACCTGGGGGCCATCCTGGGGACCCTGACCCCCTCATTGCAGCAGAGATGGTCCAGATGACCTTCATCAGACAGAACAGACCTGAAGGATGACCTCCATCTCCCTAGCAAGCGCCTCTCTTCCCAGCCTGGGACTTTGCTGTTCGCTTTATGGCAGTTCGTCTTGAGAGTTTTCCTGCTTGTCACAGGGAAGTCAGCACCTTTCTACTAGGACAGGTGTCAACCTCGCTTTTTTGCATTCCTCTGACTTGGTGGGAAGAGAGGGCAGGCTGAGCCTGTGATCTGTGATCACACAACCAGAAAAAGGCTGCTCTAACAGTGAGGGGCTTTGGGGCTTTGATCTTAGCAAGGAGACGGCTGGAGGGGCATCGTCTGCTCCTTGTCTCCCAGCAGGTGGTGGTGGATTTGTGCTGAATGTGGCTTGTCCTTCCTGTGAGCTGCTGACCCCACTGGGGGAGAGAGAGTGGAGACTAAAGCAGCAGAGACTGGGTCTAGACACAGTGGGTAGTTTCTGACTACAAGGCAAAGACGACTAATCACCGGCAAACGTTGCAGGGAAGAGGAGCGCAGACTAGCCGTGGTCCTGGACCGGGGATTATTTTGATAAATTATTTCTAAAAAGTTTAAAAGCAATACCCTACATGGTACCATAACTCAAACACTACAGCAGTGGTTCTCCATGTGGTCCCTGGACCAGCTGATGCTCCTGGAGACTTGCTGAAAATGTACATTCAGGGGCCCACCCCAGACCTTCTGGATCAGCACTCTGGGGGTGGGCCTGGCAAGCTGTGTTTAAACAAGACCCTCAAGGGGATCCCGAGAATCCTGGAACACAGAGACGAGACAACGGAAGGTAAACATCTTCCTGCTCTCTGTGCTTCTCCTCCCTTTCTCAGTTCATGTTCTCACACAAATGAGAGCATATCCTTCTACACCCCGCCCAGCACTTCACCTTTTCCCAGAATAAATGTCAATATATCCTAGATGACCCCTACTCCCACCCCAATGCCACAATTTATGAATCAACCTCATTCCTTCTAACGGCTGCGTGGAATTCTGTTGCAGGGGGAGGGGGCGTAGGTTGTCCAACCATCGCCCTATCAGAGGCGTTTAGGCTGTCTCTAGGTTTTCACTATTTTCAAAGGCTGGTGCAATGACATCTATCGGGGAGTCTGTCTGTGGGCAGATAGCTAGTGGTGGCATTGCTGAGAGCAGTGAGATTTGCGATGCCACTTTTCTTTAGATCCTTCCAGATGCTAGACACCTATAAAACCTGTTCCATTAGTTTATACTCCCTCCCAAAATATAGAAAAATTTCCCTTTCCCACTCTTTCGTCAGTACTGAACTTGTAAGACTTTTCCATTTTGCCACTCTGATAGGTGAAACAAATGGAGATTCAGAGTTTGACTTGCATTTCTTCAACTGTGAGTATCCCTGGGTGATTCTTCACGTGTCAGTAGCCACTTCTATTTTTTTTCTGTGAGCTGTCTATTCATAGCTTTTCTTTCTTTCCCACCCCCCCCATTTTTCCTTTGGGTTATTAGACTTTTTCTTATTGATTGGGAAGAACTCATTACATTTTAAGGAAAGTGGTTAATTGTCATATATTACACATGGTTTTCCCTGGTATTTCCTTTGTCTTTTGTCTGAATTTTTGTGCTTTGTGGTTGTTGCTGTTGTTATTATTATTGGCCATGAAGGAGTTTCCTTGTAGGATATTAAATATATCAGTCTTTTCTTTTAATATTTCTGGATTTGTGTCATGCTTTAAAAAGCCTTTCCCATTTTGAGATTTTAAAATATCCCTTATATTCTCCCAAGGTCCTTGGGTAAGAGCCTGATCTCCAGGGCTGGACAGCCTGGGTTCCAATCCCAGCTCTCCTGCTTCCTGAGTGACCCTCACTTTTATACTCTGTAAAGTGGGGATAGGGTGTGTGCTCCTCTCTGGGGTGCCTCCTCACATCTCAACCCAAAGAAGGTTTAAAGGCTCCAGATAAACTAGAAAGATTAACTGGTGGCCTGCTGGAGAGGAGGCTCACCTCACAGATCCACAGTCTCCCAACTCCAAGAAAGAGGGGCTTTCCTTGGGCCTGGATACATGCTTGCTTCCTCCACCGCTGACTCTCAGCCTAGAGGTGGGGGGTCCCCAGGAGAGGGCTGCAGGCTCTGCCCCTGAGATCGGCAAGCCCCAGAGGGACTGTGAGTCCCTGGAACCCTGTTCGGGGCTAAACTGGAAATTCATGTGTTGAAGTCCTAACCCCCAGGACCTCTGAATGTAGCCATATTTGGAGATAGACTCTTTAAAGAGGTAATTAAATTAAAATGAGGTCATTAAGTGGGTCTTAATCCAATTTGACTGGTATCCTTATCAGAAGAGGAAATTTGGACACAGTCACAGACAAAGGAAGACACCATGAAGACACAGGTAGGAGACAGCCATCTACAAGCCAAGGAGAGAGGCCTGGAGCAGACACTTCCCTCCCAGCCCTGAGAGGGGACCAACCCTGCCGATGCCTCAGTCATGGACTTCCAGCCTCTAGAACTGGGAGAAGACAGATGTCTGTCATTTGAAGCCCCGGTGGTGTCTTATGACCTCAGCCCCAGCAGACGAAGGCAGGGGCTCTGAAAGGCCTGCTCTGGGCAGTCCAGTTCAGTCCTCTGACTCTCTGGGCCCCACATGAGGGTGGGGTTACCTCGGTGGCTTGTCTACCCCTTACCTGCTGCTGAAGACAATGACCCAACTTCAGACAGCTGTTCTTGCTGCTCTCCCCTCTCCCCACCGAATGATCTGAAAGATAACATGTGAGGCTTTGGGTCTGGACTAAGATCAAAGCCAAAGGACAGGTGCTCAGCGTGAGGGCCTGTCCTTCACCAAGCAAGGGCGGGGACGCCCACGTGGGACTCCCGAAAGGCCCCACAGACCCCCAGCGGCCTGCAGACAGCTGCACAAGATCAGATGTATGGGTGCAGGAAGCTGGTAGCCCCCCGGGTCCCGTGTTGGGTGGGCAGCACGGAAGGGTGGCTGGAGGTTAACGTGGAGAAGGGGTGATGGAGCAGAGACAGCCTGGTCCTGGCACTGACATTTCCAGTCTTCCTGGCCTGCAGGGCTCCTGTGGACGGTGGGCATGTCCTGCGCACCCTGAGAATGTTCTTGGGTGCCCCTTCCTCTCTCCCCAACCCTGACCCCCAGAGTGGGAGCGAACCAAACCAAGGGGAAGGCAGGCACTGGCAGGGGAATCTGGGAAGGCTGGGTTGTGGCTTCAAGGGTGGTGACTGGAGTCCCCGTGCTGGAGGAGTGACAGATCTCAGTGGAGGACAGACCTGCCGACCAAATTCAGGGGACAGCCCTGTGTGGACTGTCTTCTACTGCTCCCATGACCCCCGGCAGAGACAGAGGTTCTCCATACAGGGCAGGGCAGGGACCTCAAGGGCTTCCATGGAATGAGGGCCCTTCCCCTCTGAGACACCCGGACCTCGACCTGGGTGGGGATCCTCCCCTGACCTTGAGGGCCTGGGGAGTCCCCGCCCACCACCGCAGGCTGAGCTGGGGGTGGGGTCCACGGGTTGGGGGGGTGCACCCTCCTCCTGTGATTTGGCCCCGAGGCCAGGGCAGGCCCAGGTGTTGTCCCCCACCCAGCTCTGCCCGCCATGGAGGCTATCCCCAGCTGCCAATGAGTGGCTCCCAGCAGCTGCCCTGGCCTGGCCAGGTGTGGGTGGCCCGGGGCTCGCAGACAGCTGGGCAGGCCGAGTGCCACTTGTGGAGAGTAATAACCCAGCGCAGCAGGATAATCGCCCATTCCCGGGAGGCAGACGTGATCTCATTAGTGATCGTACATCAATTTGGGGGAGGACTCTGTGCTCCCCGGGGCTGGGGGAGGTGCTCAAAGCCAGAGAAGATGCCCTGTCTGCTCCAGATGCAAACGGAACCAAGCTCCAGATTTTGGGGAAATGAAGGGAGGCTTGGTGGGGAGACAGGGCATGCTTCACAGGACAGGAGGAGACTGGCTGGGTGGTGCTCCCTGGGCTGGCAGGCCACGCCTGGCTCCTCCACAGCTGTGCTGACCCCAACCTATGTGTCAGTGCTCAGGCTACGTGCCCACCCGGAATGGCCCTCCTCCGTGGACCAGAGGAGCCCTCCTCTGCCGGGAAGAGCGCTCATCCAGGCCATCTTGTCACCCTCTCTCTTTCCCCTGAGCTCCTGTGGGGCTGTCACCTGCACCATGGGAATGGGAAGGAAAGAACTGCCAATACCTCATGGCACAGGGGAAGCCTCTAAACTAGGTTATATGGTTGTCCATGTCTGCTGCTTGGCTGAATTCTGCTCTCCTAATCTCTTTCCTCTATCCCGGGGCTTACTACCCTTTTTCTGAAGCATGGCCACTTTTGAGAACCTGGTAGAAGCTATCAATCTCTTCCTAGATAAACATATGTAAAAATAAAATGTTGTTTTCAGTACCTAGGAGTGCGTGGATTCTCCGAAGTCCATCCATGGATCTTCCAAGCCAGTGGTTTCCATAGTGTGCATCAGAATCATTTGGGGCTTGTCCAAAACACAGATGTCCAGACTCTACCAGCTGATCTGGGGCAGGACTGAGCAATCTATGCTCTGGCCCAGGTCCCAGGTTGTTGTGATGCAGGTTCCAGAACCACACTTTGAGAAACATGGCTGGAGGAGTCCATGGTGCGCAGGTGAGGACCCTGCTCCAAACCCATCTCCATTTGCTGCGGTTCCAGATACACAGGTCTTGACACCCCAAAGGAAGCTGCAAGCTCCCTGGCAGAAGGAATGGCATTTTAAATCTCTCCGCATCCAACCCCAATGACCCAAGACCTCATCTAGTAAGGTCTCATTGATTGTCAAAACTCCTTAAGGTTCCCCAAGGAGGAGTCTGGAGAAGATCTACAGCCCAGTCAATATGGGGAGAACTTATTATTTTTTCTAGCACCAGGGGGTCAAGGGACATTGCCTTGTTGTGATATGGCAGGATTCCATCCCCTCTCCTCCCTTCTTCCACCATTGTGGGCACTGAGTCACTGGGGTCCGTCTCCAGGAGAAGGGTCCTTGCATAGGTAGAAATCATGACCAGGGATCCTGACTTTCCAACCCAGGATCCAGTGGTGCAAGCTGCTAGTTGGGGGACTGTGTGTGTGTTGGCATTTTTATACCTCTGTATTAGCTAGTTTGAATTTGGAATTCTACTCTGACTGACTTTTACTCTAATTAGAACAGTAGGGTTTGTTCTTAATCTGCAACCATTTAATCTTCTGTCTCATTAATTGTACGAAGGTCTTTATGAATATGTAGATTGAAAAGGGAATAAAAGATTATTTGACCTTGAAGAAACACATATAAAATAGGTGTACACTCTCCAGCCTCTGGCTTCCTTTTATCGTGCAGATGCAAAAACCGGTCCGGCTCCAAATCAGGCTATTGTAAGTTATCAGCAATCTTGAAGCCAATTAGGACACAGCATTCTGATGAGCCATAGAAGTTTAATAATTAGTATCGTATTTATATGCGAGCTGCTTGCTATGAATTTGCATGTAAATAAAAATGTAGTTATCAAAACCAGCTAGAAACAGCCCACTGATGAAAAATCTCAAAAAGATCCCACGTGAAAAAGGAAAATGCCTGTGAATGAAAAGGTTAAGTGTTGCCAGTGTGAAGTTGAGTCCTTTATGAAGAACACTCGTTTCAGGGGTGAATGGCCTTTTGAATAGACCTCACTTCTTCCCATTTAGAAATACTGGTTAGATGGTTAGGATCCTGGCCCTGCCACCAACCAGCTGGGACCTCCCTGAGTCTCAATCTCCGTGTCTATAAACTGGGGGAAGATCCCACCTTCCCCACAGGCCTGTGAAGCTTAGGTTAAATAAGACTGAATGTGGAGCTCCTGGTACACAGACTGCCCATAAAATATCCATTTTAAAATTTCCTTTCTTCCCTCTGACAACCTACATGGAAGACTAGGGAGCAAATATTTTCTTAGCAGCCAAATTGACCCACGGAGAGAAATATGTCCCTGTTTCCAAGGAGAATGGGGGAAATAGCAAACCTATTTAGCAAACCACTGGCTTGCTCTGCACCAAGTGGGGTACATAAGTCAGAGCTAGTGGTTTGCTGGGTTTGGACCTGATGTGTTAATAGTCCCCCTTTCACTTTCAGAGCACCCCAGCTTAAACCATAAATTATACAGTCACTGTGTCAGGGCTGAGTTGCTCAGGACACCTAGGAAAGTCTTTAGAGGCTGCATTGGAGAAGAGGACAGGATAGAAGAAGCTGCTGATGGGGAGAGAGGGACATGGTTCCTGAGGAATTGTGTTGCGCTTCTGTTGAATGCTGGGCGGCATCTCCCCTGGATCCCCCAAAGTCTTCAGTAGGTTACCCCTTTTTATTAGCCTGCTGTGAAGTTGGGTCTCTCTGAGGAATATGAGGATTACTGAGGATGGCCGCAGGGTGGGGACATGGGAAGAAGATGAGGGCCACTTGTGGGAGCCCACACCTTCGGTTACGCCTACGTCTGGTGTTCAATCAACACTCCCTGTGATGGCTGTACTGGGTGTTAAAACCCAGTCATTCTTCCAGATCATGGCCCAATTACCACTGCTGGTGCCCCAGCCCTCTTCCAGGGCCCCTCCCAGGTACTCAGCATCTAAAGAATTAACGCTTGCCCTTCCCTAGGAGGTGGGCTCCAGGATCCAACACAGCCCACTCTCTGCCATGTCTTCTGATTGGGTGTTGCTCCTCCAGTTACCGGGTTAAATGTTGTGATGTCAAATGTCTTATTGTCTATGTCTGCACCAAGCTCAAGGTTCATCTTTAAAGTAAAATTACTGATGACATCTGTCCTGGAGAAGATTCAGCCGCATCATCCTCCAAAGAGGAACCATATGCACTCTTTTCCAACTTGGTCCAGTAAGTATTTAAGCAAATATCTCAAAGGGGAGAGTTGGCCACCAAAGCACCCACTGTCCTGCTCACGATTTTAGGTGCCCGGGGTGTCAGAGCCGGTGGGATGAGGCCATGGCCTGGGGAGCAGAGTGTTTTCCTGGCTAGCATGGGGCGTGATTTTTGGCTCCTGGCCTTTGACATAGTTTACTAATCCTTTCCATGACAGGAG
Organism: Hyperoodon ampullatus; assembly: GCF_949752795.1. Taxonomy (NCBI): domain Eukaryota; kingdom Metazoa; phylum Chordata; class Mammalia; order Artiodactyla; family Ziphiidae; genus Hyperoodon; species Hyperoodon ampullatus. The sequence continues at coordinate 74,302,901 of NC_136916.1, forward strand.
CCTGCGAGGAAGGGCATGTGTGGCGAAGATGGGGTGGGGGTGGGGAGTTCCTCCGCTTGCCCTTTTCTGAAACAGAAGAGGGGGATACATGACTACTATTGATTTTAATCTTTACACGTGTAGCACACGAGAGCTGAGCCATTTTCATAGTTAATCAGCAGTTTTCAGATGACATATTTCACATTCCTTTCTGTATGCAAACGCCAGTGAGAGAACTGCAAAAAAATCAACTCCATAGATGCTTGAGTGATGGAAAAAATAGTGACACAGTTTTTCCATTGCAAATCAAAAAGATATGATCTTATGTTAGGACAGGGAAATGTTTATGAGAAGTGATATTAAGGGGGGCAAAACAAAAGTTGGCATGTATACACTAATTAAAATGGGTAGAAACAGCTCTAAATACATCAACAAAGATCAGATGGAATCTCAAAGCTATGCCACTGGCTGGACTTTCTTCTGAATGCAAAGTTAAGTTTTGAATTGCTCTTGTAAATATTAATTAGTGATCTGGACCTATAGTTCCAGGAGGAAGGTGGTATTCCCAAGGGCTCTCCAAGTGTTTCTCAGACATCTGGTGACAGGCCCTCTCCCAGGACAGACACCGAGGCCACCTTCCCTGCTGTTGTGAGTGACCCATCTGAAGGTGACCTCAGCTGGGAGGGTTGGGAATGCTCTCCAAGATAGGAGGGTGAGAGAAGGAAGCAGAACAGGGCAACCCGTAAGCTCCATCCCGTGCATGAAACATACCCAAGGGCAAGGGACAAATGTGCCCAAGGGGGCACGATCTGTGTCTGGCTGGACAAAAGGCACCGGCCCTTGTGTTGGCCTCCAGGGAGTAAATAAAGAGCTTGGGGATGGGGTGGGAGTGAGGCTGCACCCAACTCCACTTCGTACTGTTTGGATTAAAAAATAACATGCAAGCATTTCCTATTCCAAAAACAAACTTATTATTTTAAATATTTAAATGGGCCTCATCAGTGCACACAGCCAGACTCCAAACAAGATGCCCTTAGAATATTTAAACCGTGTCCACCCCTTTGGGTTCCCAGCTCGATTCCCTCCCTCACCATTCCCCATGGTAATGGCAGCTCCATCTGCTGTGGTTCATTGCATAGGGAGACAGTGTCTCAAAAGATTCATCCTTTTCCTTTCCTCGTCCTCACACCCTACCTTTTCCCTAGTGGTCGGTCAGAGGCTGCCAGACCCTGGTTGCTTTCAGAAGAAGGAAAGTTATAGTGGGAATGAAAAAAGCAACAAACAGCCAGCGTGCTAAAAAAATAACCCAAGAGAGTTTTTTGCAATCAAAAAGGAAGCCCAAGATAAGCATAGAGTTTGTATCTTAATAATAGTATAGAGGGAAGACAAAACATCCCCTTCCCCTAATCTAGGAGGGGCATGTGGGCTGGAGGAGAGGATGGAGCAGGGTGGGTGAGGACTTGGGGTGACTGGGGGCTAGGGATGGAGACTAGAGAAGAGAAGGGGTCTGAGGTAGGGTTGCCAGATAAAATATAGGAAGCTGGTTTAAAATTGATTTTCAGATAAACAATGAATAGTTTTTAGGTGTAAGTATGTCTCAAATTCTGCATGGTGTTGCTGCAGACAAAGAAACCTGCACAAAGGTTTTGGGTGGGGCTGGACCAAGGTGATTCCTCACCTCCCAGCTGCAATGATATTCCAGACGCTTGTCCACAGGTGACTGGCTTCTCCCTGGCATTAGAAACCATCATCCCAATGTTCTCATTTTAGGCAAGAAAATCCTGAGATGAGAGGGCTTGAACGAATTGCCCAGTCTCTTTAGCTGCCCACCTGGTCAGTGGCAGGTCTGGATACCCACTGAGACCAAGAGCTCCTGCTGTGGCCTCGGGAGGATGCTGAAGGCTGGGGGCTGCAGCCGCGCTGCCTGCACCTGACTTCAACTTGGGACCTCAGGCTCCTTCCCGCTCAGATGAAGACACAGGACGTGTACCTGCCTTGCCCTGTGTGTAGCAGTGATAGGCTCTCTGTACGCTTTCATCTTTGGAAGCATCACTCATGGAGACATTCGAATCTCTGCTGGAACTGAGGTTGATGCCAATCCCTATGATGTAATCATGTGACCACGACCAGCAATATCTACATCACGAACCCACCCACTCAGGGTGTTGAATCTCCAAGTCAAAATGCCACCTGCCTGGGACAGATGCCTCCTGACATATTCCTTGTGGGCCTGCTTCCAAATTGGATCTCAAGGAAGCAGAGAAATGGAGGAAGAACCAAGCCTGGGAGTGAGCACTAGGATGAATCCATTTTACCCATGAATGAAACGAGGCATTGAGAGACCAAGTACTCTGCCTATGGTCACCCAGAGCTTCAGCAGAAGAGCCACAAGTTGCACCCATGCAGTCTGACCCTAGATCCTGGGTGCTGAATAACTTTCTGTTCTTCGTCTTTCTGGATGATCTCAATGGTGCCCGTGTGATGCCACAGTCCACGGCTGTCTGCTCTGGTCTCCCAGCTGCCAGGATGTGATTCCCCACTGCAGTATCGTGGAGGAACGCTTCACTCCCCATGCCCAGCTACCCCAAGTGGCAGCATTTGAGCACAAAGCTGTGCACCCTTCCACTTTCTCAGGTCTGGAAGGAGCCTTCTGAACCAAGCAGATGTAGCTGTATGGCAGGAAAGACAGGCAAATTCAGAACAAGAGCAAGCTACAAAGATGCATCACTGAGACTCTGTGCAAATGTATGCTGGGGACTATTTCAACCTCTCTTTTATAGATGGGAAAATTGAGGCAGAATGTGCTTGAATCGCTTGCCCAAGCTCACGCAGCAGACAAAAGAGCTGGGGTGGAACCCAGCTGGCTTGAAGCTCTACCCATGGGCCAGCAGCAATGCCATCACCTGGGAGCTTGCTAGAAATGCAGAGCTTCGGGTCCCTTCTCAACTCCTCGATCACCTTCTGCTTCTAACAAGGTCCCAGGTAGTTCATGTGCACGTTCCACTTTGAGAAGTGCGCGCCTGAAATCAGTCTTATGTTCCATCTGGGTTTATTGGACCATGAAGCCGACGTCAGGAGCGTGGCCGGCAGGAATCTTTTTGCTTAGTGCTATATTTACAGCACCTAGAACGAGGCCTGGCATATAGCAGACACTCAATAAATGTTTACTGAGTGAATGAATAAATGAACGAATGAATTTGGGTATGTCTGGTTTAGGCTCTAGGCCCAGAATTACCTCGAAGACCTTCTCCCATATCACCATGGGGTTTCTGCCAGGGCTGGGGCCCCTCCTTCCTGGGCTGTCTTGTTGGAAGGTGCCTCCGTTGTGGGGATTACACATTGTTTGGGATTATCTGCTTCCTTCATTAGTGGGGGTAATCAGCAGTGGCAACATCGGCCCAGTGTTGGATCAAATCACAAAAACTCCCGAAATCTCCCAGGAAGCAGCCTCTCTCCCAGCCACGTTCTTCATTTCTTCCATTTGTTCATTAAACCTTCCCCATCTTGGGCTGTTGTTCCGCCGCTCACATATCTCAGCTCTTTCACATAACTGAGAGTTATTTCAGCAACATTTCTCCAGCGTCTGCGAAGGGTTTTATTTTTGTTCAGTGAAAAGCCTTCAAAGCCCTCTCTCTGAGCTTTGAGTTTGGCGTGGACGGAGTGAATCATTTAATGGGAATTGTTATGTTTTTTCAAGGAGGAATTATTCTCAGCAAAGTCTAGGACTGGCCCGAAGGAGACAGCCAGACATCTCCAGTTAGAACGAGCATCCTGCTGTTCTCGGGTAAATCAAAGAGGAACGGGCAGCTCCTGGCCCCCGCCAACCCATGAAAGGCCTGACCCCAGCCTTTCATGTGCAGCGGCCACAGGGAGGAGAGAAAGCACAAAACCAGAACAAACCCCCCAAAGTAAAGGCTTAAAATGAAACCATTTCACAAGGACAATACTCTGTTCTTTAAACTCTACCGAAGAACAAATGGGTGTCTTTTTTCAGTGGAAAGACTGGATTCGGGCTTTCATCCTCAGAGGCCTTTATTTTGGGTACCTCCCCCACCTTCACTCCTTTCATTATTTCAGAACTTCTTAGAGGCTGGGGTGGGGGGCTGGGGAGGTGGACAGGAGCCTCCAACCCGCCCCAGGTGGGGACCCACGGCCTGGGTCTGGGGACATAGGTGTTGGGCCAGCTCGGGTTTGGGGAATAATGAAGGGTCTACCTTTATATCTGCGCAGTCAGTCAGGATAAGATAAAGTCAGGGAAATCACAGCGCCAGTACCCTCTCCATCCCCAAAGCGGGGAGCTGCCCTGCTGTCTGCGTTACAGTGTACTTTCACAGGGAGGGTCATCACACAGCTGGTGCAGCTGGGTGGAAATCTGGATGTTAAAATAAAATACTGTCATGCAGTGCCCCTGGGCCCCTGCACAGTGTGTGGAGCCGGAGGGCGGCCGGGCAGCCTGCGTTAGCCACCTGACCCTTCCAGGCAGCCCAGAGGCCCAGGATGACTCAGGAAAATTCTCAGGGGTTCAGGGTTAGACGCTGCTGATGGCTCCAGTGAAAAAGCACTCACACTTGGCTAAACGTGCTTCGAGAGGCGAGAGGAAGCCAAGCCCAAGTTTCAAGTCTCAATACAAGGTTGCTATTTTCTTAGGAACATGCCTTTATAAGCAGTGACGGATGGACAGGCCCCATTGTGGCCCCTGGCCTCAGGGACCCAGTGCCGAAACTACTCTTCATCCACGCCTCCTCACCTCCTGACTCCAGACCTTGGGGAACCTTCCCTGTAGAAAGTCATCCCAGCTGGAGGAGACAGGAAAGCGCAGCCTGTGGTGAGAGCCCAGGCTGCAGGCTGGCTGCTGTCCTGTTCCACCCGGCAAGGCGCAGATGCCAGGTGCTCCCATGACCAGCGAGGCACAGGGAACAGGAGGCAGAACCAGTGATCAGAGTGGGTGCATAATGAGGGGCCCAGGAAACTGAGCTGGTGGGGGAGGGGTCGGGGTCACCCTGATGGCTCTGTGGGGTCTCTGGCCCTGAGGACACCCTCCTGCTTGGCAGTGGCCGCTCTCACCTCCCTCCCTGGTCATCCTGGGCTGGGACCCAGGGGCTGCCCGGGCAGCAGCGGGGCTGATCTCTTCATCCAGCTCTGCTTCTTGTAAATGTCTCCCTCCCATGGGCGGTGGTCTCACCTTGCTGCCCAATGCCCAGGCCATCCAAAGCAGAGCCCTGGCATGGGGCACGTGAGGTGGGCTACATGGAAAAGCCAGTGGGTGTTGCTCTCCAAACCTGGCAGGCCGCCATCCTGGGAAGATGCAGAGAAGGTGGATATAGGGAGGGGCTGGGGAGGGAGAGCTAAGCTGATGGGCAGCGAGCAGGGTCGAAGCCCCTTTACTAAGAGCTGACTCACACCACACAGAGCTCAGGGACTCACACTCCCGCCCTCGTGTGGGCCTCAGTCTCCTGCTGCACACAAGCTCTCCTGGGAGCAGGGGACGGGGGAGACTTAGGAGGCATACTGCCCTCGGCCTTTAGCTCCTACAGCCCTAGCCTAGCACCGGGGATAAGATACCAGGGAAGGACTCTGTTCATATGTACCCATGCTGCAGGGGGTGGGGTTGTCTGGGATGGCAGAACCCCAGAACCACTCTGCGGGGAAGAAGGCAATTCCCAAAGACAGTGGTGCTGAGCTGACCCAAGCGCCAGTGTCCCCACGTGGCCTATGACTCGACAACCTCCATGAAGGTGGCCCCGGCACGCTGCCCCTCTCCAAGTGCAGCATGGTCCTCCTGGCACTGAGAAAATGCTAACGGGCCTTGGAAAGGAGACAGAGTGCAGGGCTGCAGAGGTTAGGCTGGGGTCACTGAGAGACCTTCCGGTGCTATCTTCCTATTTTACACCCAAGGAAAGGGGACCCAGAGGAGTTACACATGTCCCTGTGGTCACACTCAAATTAGTCTCAGAGGCTCATCCTGCTGCAGCTCAATGTAGCAGAAGGCGTGCTGGGCCCTCCCATGTACAGGGAAGAGGGAGTTTGCAAAGTGAGGGGACAGGTGGAATTGGGTCTTCCTCATGGTGGGGACAGCGTCCTGAGGCGGCGGGCGCAGGGAAGGCTCCCAGAAGCAGTGGGCCTTGCCATAGAACGTGAAAGATGGATCAGATTTTATCAGCTTGAGATGGCAGAGGGGTCCCAGGTGGGGGCAGGAAGTGGGGGCAGCCTGAGCTACAGACTGTAAGTCCCTACTGGCCCCAGCTGGTTCCCTTTTCCTTGGAAGCACTGATCAAAGGTGAAATCAAATCTGCTATCGTTCCCTGTCTGGCTACCCTGTGGGGCTCTCAGCCCCAGGAGAGCAGCATCTGGTCCAGCGCCCAGCGCAGTGCCTGGCTACCACAACAACGGATGGACAGTGGACAGAGCAAAGCCGAATCAAGAGAGCCAGAGGAGCCTGGGAGGGGGTGGGGTGATGTCACTCAGGCTTTAAGTGGCCCTGAGGCGCTTCTGTGCCCTAATGCTCCCTGTAGATCTGGGCGCCAAGCCCGGGTCTCCCTCTAACCTATGCATGTCTTTGGGGGATTGAACAATCCTGAAAGTCAGCTTCCTCTTCTTTTAGGCAATGGAAACAGCAGGCTCTGGTCATCTGCACAAGGAGACTAAACGTGGGCTCCACTTCTCTGAGACCCTGAAGTCTGGGAAGAAGAACAGAACGTACCTCTTACCGAGTCACTTTGGGCGTACCACTTACCTGTAAAATGAGACAGTATGCAGGATATATCCATTTTTCTTCTCTCTCTTTTTTTAAAGCAGCAAGAATTCAGTGAACTTTCATTCAGAATTCCAATATATAAAAGAGACAAGAGCAGAGCTGCCTGGCTGAAGTTGGGGTGTGTGGGAAGGGGGATTGGACACGGGTCAGGAAGCCTGCCAGGTTGGCCTCCACCTTGCCCTGGTGGCTGCCTCCACGACCCTCCATGGAGCTGCAGGGTGCTGGGTACCCCAGCTTGAACATCAATCTGAAGGCCTAGACCTCTCTGGAACCAATTCAAATGTGGCAAATAGAGCTTCTAACAGGAAGCCTGACGCTCCCGCTGCCAAGAAGCCTTGTGCAGGCCTCTGCAGGTACCTGGAGCAGCGGCCCCTGGGTGTCTTCCACGGAGGGTGGGGCCTAGTGGAGACAAAGGCCCGGCAGGCCTGGGCCAACATGGGGAGGGCTGGAACCAGCCCCGAGGAGGCCCCTGGGCTGCTGGGTTCTCACGTTCTCTGCATCCTTGTCCCCGGGCTCCGCCCCTGTCATCCCCCCACACATAGGTGGCTGCTGTGTTACTGCCACCTCCCCCGGCACGTCCCCGCAGCTGGCACACCCTGCAATTACGGTTGCTGTTTCCCTGGCTCTCCATCCTGCCTGCCTCTCCTCCCCACTCTCTGCGGCTAATTGCTGGGTTTGCCCTTCACCGTTTCTGCGCAGTAACGCTAAGTCCCGTCCCCCTCAGCCACAGGGGCTCTCTGTTTCAGTAGCTGCAGAGAAAAAAAGAAATCAAGATGGTTTCAGCAAAGCATTTCCCTTAGCCTGGGAGAAGGGGGCATCTGTGAGCAGGTCCCCAGCGCTTCTCACACTGGAACCAGAACTTGAATGACCCCGGGATTTTGCTAAAATGTAGACTCTGGTTCTCCAAGTCCAGGGCAGAGCTGGAGACTTCGTGTGTCTGACAGTAATCTGCAGGCCTCGGTGTGAGGACAAAGGTGCCAGGAAGAGCGCAGTGGGAGGTGGGGGAGCCAGGACTGGCCAGGCGCCGGGAGCAAGTCCCCCCACCCCTGCCTGCACCTGAGCTGAACTGGGGGTTCAAGCCCGGGGACTCCCGGGTTTCGGTGAAGACCATGAAGGGGGTGCACTCGATTCTAGCCCAGGGCAGATGCTGCCAGGAGGGCTCTAGGAGAGATGGGGACCCTGGGGTCCCCCCTTCCCTCCCTGGTGAGAAAGTGTCACCCTCTCCTGAGAAATGGATCCTTCTGACAAATTCTTTCCAGAAGTATTTAATGAGTGTCTGTGGCATTCCAGGCACAGTTTAGGTTCTGAGGCTATAGAGTAAACAAAAGAGACCACGTGACTCCCTCCTGATGTTTCTGTTCTCTTGCTAGTGGGGGTGCGGAGAGATGCTGAAGAAGATAAATAAGTAAAATACAAAGTGTATTTCTGGCAAAGAAGGCATAGAGCAAAATAAAGCAGAGAGAGAGTTAGTGAATCCAGGCAGGTGTGCGGGGGTGGGGGGGTTGGGGGGGTTGCTATTTTAAATCGGGTGCCCAGGAGGCCATCCAGAGATCCCAGGTGGAATTTTAGAGGATGGATTTTTTTGTAAACCAAAGGTATAAGTTCTTTTAAAAATTGAAAAGCTGTCATTTCTGAGTGTGTGACAAAAACATGAACCCTCTGTGACAGTCTCGTTCTTCCCTTACTTGGCCACTGGGGTCTGCATGGTGGCCGCTGTGGAGTATGGAGGAGGGGCAGTGGTCAGGCTGTCCCCAGGCTGGCTGACTGGTCGTCAGGATGCTAGCAGGGGCAGGGATAGGAGATCAGCTCTGGGCCGGGTGCTTGGAATCTGTGTGTTATTTAGTGCTCTCCAGCATCTGGGGGGCTGTCCCCTCGGCAATGGGGCGCCTTCCTGGTTCTCTGCCTGTTCTAGGGGAAGGAAGATGGAGACTCTCACGGGCTCCTGCCCCCTCCAGCCACGGGGAGTGGCCATGCATGGCCATCTTTCTGATGACTCTGTGGAGTCCCTGCCCTGGAGAAGTTACCAAGAACCCCCCAGAGCCCAGCGAGGAGCCAGGTGGAGCCCCAGCACGTCCTGCTCGTGGGGGAGAGGCAGATTGAGCCACAACAGCTCTGATGTTCCAAATTTTCCATTTCAATCTGGCCATCGTGTGGCAAAGGAGCCTCTTCCCCAGCCATGCTGTCCCACAAGGGGGGGCTTCCCCTCCTCGCCAGGACCTGCCCTGCTTGCGGCCTCTTGCAGCCTCTGCCCTGAGTCAGGTTTAACCCAGGATGGAGGTGGGAGCAGAGTGAGAGGAACCAAACCAGGAAGCTGTAGAAGTAGCTTCCAGGGGGTGAGGGGCGCGGTTTCCTGAAGGCCGAGCACCCACACTGGGCTGGGCTCCTCCACCCTCTCAGGTCAAGGGGATTTCTCAAATACAGGTTCACTTGCTTTCCCCGGAGTCAGACCTGCGTTCAGTGATGCTCTCGCCCATCCCAGCCTCTCTTTCCTCTCACTGTTCTCCACTTAGCAGCTGGGAGGGGCAGCAATGTCCTGCTGGCCATGGCCCCATGAGAAGGGGGGACTGACTAGAGTGTCTCTGTGCCTGGTACATGTCCCTCTGGGCTCCCCAGCCAGCTTCTGGGCTCTGTCTGAGCCCCCCCGCCAACCACGGGGCACAAACCAGCTCCAGGCATGAGTGTGGCCGAGATGACCTCTGTCTTTGGTGCCCCTTCCTTGCCTCGATGGCCTTTTCATGTCCTGGGCTCACGCACGAGGGGCCACCCCTCCCCACATGGGAATGCCCATGAGTTGAGGCTCTACGAGCTGGGAGAAGGAGTGCCCAGCAGACAGGGCGGCAGTCAGCTGGGCTCGGGGGATGCACACAGCACTTGGGACCCGGAGTGAGTGCTGAGCGGGCAGAGGCAAAGCCCAGGAATCTGACTGCAGGGCAGGCAGCCTCAATCAGCACCCCGAAACTGGCTCCTTCCTGTGGGGGGGAACGGCAGAGCATGGCAGAGACCTGTGCCCCCCAACTTCTTCACCCTCTGCCAGGCAGCCGCCACTTACTGGGCACCCTCCCAGTTACAGCCCCTGGTCCGCTTCCAAGGGAAGAGACCCTGGAGGGACCTGTCTTGAGTGAGGAGCCTACCCTGGGCCACACCAATGTTTCCAGAATCCTTGGTTGTGTCCCATCCTTAGCCTATATGGTGGCTCCAGGGGAAAGAGAGAAGGACCCCCAAGAGCTGGGGAGGGCCCCCCTTCCCACACGCACTGTCCTGGGCAGGGCACCGCTCACCTGGCTGGGTGCCTAGGCGGGTCCAGGGCCTCCCACGGCCGCTCCTCTACCTCACCCCCCCACCCACCAGGCCACAGACCCCTCCCTGACCTCTCCCAGGAGGGCCTGGCCCCTCCCTAGTTTGTCACCCAGCTTGACCCAGGCCACTGGAGGGCCAGAACCCCTGTCTCCCAGCGCTAGCTGGGGGGCTGGGAGTGGCACCCACTGGTGGTCACTAATCCCAGAGAGCCCCTGTTTGGGGTCAGGTCAGTTCTGGGGTTCTGTATGGGGTGCCAGGGTGGCGACTGGAGAAAGTCCAGCCCTGTCCTCAGCTGCTGTGTCTGTCTGGTCCCCTGCTTCCTCAGGTGGGCCAACAGGCCTTCCCACCCATGCTCTGTCACCTGCAGCTACAGCCTTCCCTTGGCGGCTCCTGCCCACCCCCAGGTGAGGTCCTGAACCCCGCAGGAAGACTGGCCCGTCAGGTGTCTGCATGGCTGTGTGCACAGCAAGTCCCCAGCCCCTTGTGCTGTTCCCCATTAGGGAACAAGATGCGGGCTGGCGGGGGGGCTGTGATAATAAAGGCCAAGGGCAAAACTGGCACAGGGCATGAAAAGCAGGAAACAGCGGTCCCCCCACTAAAGGGTCTGGGCAATGCTCGGCTGAGCAGTCAGGTCCTGAGCCTGCCGCAGAGGCGGGCACTGAGCTGAGCACCAAAGCCACCAGCTCTGTGACCTCAGTTATGTTACTTAACCTCTTTGTGCCTCAATGTCCTCATTTGAAAAACCAGGAATGGATAAGGGAGCTGGGCGAGGATGGTAGGCATGACCGTGTATCGGTCACTGAGGAAGTGCCTGGCCCTTAGTAGGCTTTCAGTACATGTCATTGCCAGGTGATAGGGATGTGGGAGCAGCCAAGACCTAGGCGAGGTGATGTGCCCAAGGTCACAGCCAGCAGGGAGCTGGTCACACTGCCGAAAGCCTGCAGGAAATAGATGGGGACAAAACAGCACTGGTTTCCAGCCTCTCTCCACAGGAGAGTGGCTGAAGTTGACCTCACTACACAGAAATCAATAAGCAGGAGGCTGTTAAAAACCACCTCCCCCTCAGCCTGCTGCTGGCCGGGAGCTGAGGGATGCTCTTTTCATGGCCTACCCAGCCCGTGGGCACTTAGGGCCCGTCCACACAGGGTGTGCAGGGCACGCACGTGGGGCTCAGATGGACGAGGAGACAGGGCCTGGCCTGCAAGGTTATGCACGCACCTCTCAGCTCCCTGCTTAACACATGCCTTCCTGGGGAGAGGGATTTCTCCTTGACTGCTTCACATCCAGAGGAGATCATCCGCTCACAGCAAAAAATAAGGCAAGTGTGAAAACAGCTTTTTATGCCAAGTGGGGCCCACACTTCCAGGGGAAGCCTTCCCTGGAGGTCACTTGTTCACTGCAATTCCTCAGCCTGGCTTGAAATCATAGCCCCATAAGCGAGAACTCTTACAGCTGGGGCTAGACCCTGCAGTGAGTGGCTGTGGGGCTTTCCAAGTTGGGGCCCAGGCTGTGCACAGTGTTGCTGAAAGAACTGGCCAGGAAACTTAGGTCAGACCCACCAAGAACCTAAGAACCAGCATGTCCTGGGCATGGCTGGAAGGAAAAGCAGGTGATTTTTTCTAGGATTATTGAGAGTACTTGGACCTTGAACCTGCCACGATAGGCTAGGTTGTGCACTAGTAGCAAATACCCACCAAATCTCAGTGGCCAATAACAACAAAGGTTGCTTTCTTGCTCGTGGCACACGCCCATCGTGAGTTGGCTGAGGGGCTGAGCATCCTTGCTCTCCAGGACCAGGTGGACGGGGCAGCCATTTTCTTGAACTTGCCCCCTTCTCTTTCAGGGAGACCTCTGGAAGGTCTCACACCAGATGCTCCAGCCTGAGACTGTCACAGGTCAGTTCTGCTCATTGGTCAGAACCAGTCCCATGACCCTGTCCGAACATTTGGGGGTTGGGAAGGCAGTCCCACTGGGTGTCCAGTCACTGGGTGCTCAACAGCACTGATGACTGCCATCGGCCTGCTCTGGTGCTCAGGCTCCAGGAAACCCCCTCCTGCCACCACAGCCACACAACGGCCACATCATGGTATGTTTATGGAGCTCGAGGTCAGGCCTGCTCCAAGCCCCCTGGCTACACCACTGCTGTGAATTTCAGACATTCACTTTTGAGCTTCTAAGCATGTACTCAGATCTCCAGGAATTAATGCACTTTCTTATTCTTAAAAAAGTTGTGTGTGTATATATATATATATATATATATATATATATATATAACACAGGCATATAAATATATACAAATTATATATGGATATATACAATGTATACATATGTTCTATATATATACACACACATACAGTAAAGTTCTCTAAAGACCTCAAATTATACATATATGAGTGGACAGCAAAGTTGCTCTGGAAACCATCTTGCTCCAGTCTAGTCCTCACCAGGCAGATGATCAGAGGATAAAAATGGGGTCCCAGGAGATGGAAGGTGTCTGGTGTCAGCAGCTAGGACAGGGAGGTGCTGACTGCCGTTCCATCCTGGAGGATTTGGGCCCCTGCAAAGTGATGTCTGAAGCTTTGCTTTCCAGTAGCCTTCCACACTCAGGTCCCACTGAGATTGCTGCGCACTGCTCAGCCTCACCTGGAGCCACCCTGCCCCAGACCACACATTACTTCCTGGGGCCGTGAGTGCTCTGGCCACTTTAATCAACTTATTTTGCTACCACTCACAACCCAGAAAGCCCAAAGAGTTATACCCAGAGGGGTGCAGGTGAAACTGCCAACAGGTCCCTCTCTCCACCTGTCTCCAATCCAAGCGGACATTTTCAGTTGATTTTCTGTCCAGGAGAGCCTTTACACATCCACATCCACGCATTCATGTATTCACCCATCTACCCACCAATCCACCCACCCACCCACCCATCCATCCAACCATCCTTTCAGTCAAAAAATATTTTTTTCTTCTTCTAACTTACTGAGCACCTACTATATGCCAGGTGCTATGTTCACCAGCTGAGGGTACAATGATGACCAAGCTGAGACACTGGCCGCAAAGGAGAATAAATGACTCCTCTCTGATCCTTCCAGGGAGCAGAGTTTGATCAGAGAGAGAAGCCCAAGTGGTAAGAAGAGGGAAGGGGGAGGGGCACAGAAGAGCGAAGTTGAAGCTACAGAAAGTAGCTTTATCTACAATTCACAGAGCAAAAATTACCACCAGCCAACACCCCAGCCAGAGAGGAGTCTGGGAGGAGAGACCCCAGGACAGCCTAAGAGGGCAGGTGGGGGCCGTCCTCATCGGTCAGTGCAGGGTGAGGGCACGTGGGGTCCTGCCAAACCTGCTGACCAAGGATACTGGGAGTGAGGCGCCACCACTGATGAGGGTAAAGTCTGTTCTCTGAAGGTACGGGAGGAGAAAAATACAGTCTGAGGTCCATGGGGACCTTTGCTATGCAAAATAAGTCATGGTGACTACAAGTCAGATGTGCCACACTTGTTACTGAATTACCTGGTTGACTCTACATTTTAAAATGCAGTTTCTAGGCTCTTGTCACCTTCCATACAGCCAACCCAGTTGCTCTAACTTGAGACCCTTCCCCTCTGCCATCTCCCTAAGCTACTCCAGAATGAACGCGTGCAGGGGCCATTTCCCGGGTCAAAATCCACTGTGGCGTTGTTACCCTTCACTCAGACCACACTCTTGAGCCTTCACCACACCCCAGCCTGATCTGCTGCAGAATGCGACCCTCTGGCACATCTGCACTGTCCACAGTGCTGCCCTGTCTCTGCCGTCCCTTCCGAGTGGCTCTGCTGGCCGACATCCTCTCAGCTGCACCTGCTGCTCTCTGGGCCCTGTGACAGAGACCCTCCCCAAAGTGGTCCTCCAGAAGGGTGGCTTTGATTACAGTTGCATGATTATTGGCTGGCTTTGATGGCTCAAGAGAGTTCTAACCTGGGCCACCTTGCCTCCAAAACTCAGCAATAAACTCCTTTCAAAAAGAGGGAGGCCACTCAGCATTATGAAAGAGATGTCGGCTTCAGAACAGCTAGATTCTGACTCCACAATGCCATGACTTCACACAAGCTTCTCCTTCCTCATCTGGAAAATGGGACACTTCATAGATTCTGTGCACCCAGAGTTGGCCAAGAGGATCAAAAGAATGTGTCTCAAACTGTAAATACATTTCAGATGCTGGTGCTGTGACCAAAAACCTCTTCCACCTGCTCCATTTCATGGGAACAGCCCTGGGTATACATTAGGTGCTTAAGCAATGTAGGTGACGATGAAGCAGGGTTGTGACAAGTCAGATTCTGCTGAGGTGCTAACAGGCTGCACTGGGGGAAAGGCCAAGGGGAGAGGCAGAGCCAGGACAGGCGGACCTGCTCCTGGGGACCTTGGCTTGAAGCCAGAGCCTCTTTGCCTGCTCCCTAGTGGGGGCGTTGGAAGCTCCAGTAGGAGTAGCCTGGGAAGGAGCTCGAGAACGGAGCAGCAGCAGGTCCTGGGGTCCTGGGTCCTCTGTCTTCACGCCCAGGCCACGCAGATCTAAAAGGGCTTCTGTGGGTCTTGCAGCATTAACCCAGGGCCTGGAAACCTCCTTCCTCCTGGGGGGGCAGGTGGCATTCTCCCTGCCTGAGAGGGGCTGCCACCTTCCCCTCCGACTTGGCCCGGGCAGGGCAAGGCCCAGGCTGGGGGCCAGACCATCATGCCAATTTGGCACTTGGCCTGAGCTACAAAAACCAAGCTCAGTTGTAGGCGGGGAAGGCACTGCTGAAGCATTCTGGGCCCAAAAGGAGACAAGGGAGCCACCGCCCTCCACCCTGGCCCCCCACTCTCCATTCAAGGCCTCACTGTGGGTGTTGGTGACTCAGAGGAGGTTCTGGTTTCTATCGGATTCTTGAGGCTCAGGCAACCTGATCCTGAAACAATGACAAGCCTTGGAACAATCCTCCCCGGCTCCCCCAGAGAAGTGTTTCAGGTCCAGCCAACAATGCAGCAGAACGGAAAATGACGTTTCCAGGGAAAGGTCAGGCTCTAGGCCTCCTGCAGCTGGGAGCAGGTGACTGCATGGGCCAGAGGGCCAATTTCATGGCCTGGGGACACAGGTGGGTGGCAGTGACCCCGCAGATCAGCCTGGGCCCCGGCTGCTGAGTCTGAGCAGATGGTACCCGGCCCAGCCTGGCTGCGACACCTCAGGACAGGGCCTGGCCTCTCAGGTGGCAGGCCTGCTCTGTGTATTGGATGTGCCTTGAGCCCCACGTGGCAGAAGAGGAAGCAGAACCCAGAGTCACACACAGCATCTGGCAGGCTAATGAGTCAGAGGGGTTCCTCATTGAAGGAGCCGCCACTTACAGAACCAGCACTTATAGAGCTCCTACTGTATGCCAGGAGAACATTTGTTATTGCTTCTCACATTGACCCTGCCATGTGAGTACCTCTAGACCCATTTTACAGATAAGGAAATCGAGGCTTCAGTGAATGAGTATAGAGCAGAGACTGTGATGCCCAGCCAGCTCTCCTGCCTGGCAGGAGACACCTACTGGCTAGCTTCTCTTTTCTTCCTGGCCACATTGGGAAGTTACTCCCTTACCTGCAGGCACAGTCCAGAAGTGCCAGGGGAGTTCATGCCCCCAGGGGCCTCTTATCTCAGGAAGACAGGGGCTTGTGGCTAAATGCCCACTGGAGACCTGTTCCCTGCGTCTCTCTGAGGTCCTGGTTGGGTGAGCCTGTTGGTGGCAGGGGAAAGCCCTCATTCATGCACTGTTCAGGCCCCCTCCACCTCCACCCCGTGTTTCCTGGGATCACCCACAACCAAGTCCCTGTTGTGAGTCTGTTTTGGGGGACACCCAAAAGAAGACAAAGTCCCTGGGGGTTTGTCCTGGGGCCTCCACCAAGAAAGAGGACTGGGGCGACCATAACACACAATCAGGTTCTTGAGACAGAGGGAGGGTGGTGGAAGCTGGGTGAGTAACCACAGTGTCCACTAGAATTTTTTTCCTCAAGTTTAAGTTTCCCCCTGCTGAGCTTTTCTTAAACCTTCAATGACTGAGAGAAGGGGCCTGCCTGCTGGCAAATGCTAGCAGATGACAAAGGCAATGAACAAGCAGCAAATTAATCCTCATGGAAAAGCCCAGAAACGGCCAATCCTTTCACAACATTTCTATGTGTTCGGTGAACCCATGG
Source organism: Hyperoodon ampullatus (assembly GCF_949752795.1). Lineage (NCBI taxonomy): Eukaryota > Metazoa > Chordata > Mammalia > Artiodactyla > Ziphiidae > Hyperoodon > Hyperoodon ampullatus. The sequence goes on from NC_136916.1 coordinate 74,319,111, forward strand.
GCTGTGGTTTAACTGTGTGTAAACATAATGAAGTGGTATTATGCAAGTAAATATGTTCCTAATTTGCAGGGCGAATTGACATGTAAGAACGTTCCGTGGCCTCCACCGAGCAGGTGTCTGCAGTGTCCAGCCCACAGCCCTGCCGGCTCCTGCCGTAGACCTGAGCCAGGCGCCCGGGGGGGCGTGTGCTGAGTGTGAAGGGGCCAGAGCTGACCTGTGCGGCAAGGGCAGGGCCCTGGAGGCACAGGACAGACTGCCCTCCCTGCCTCAAACCCAGCCAAGAATTTCAAGGCCTCAGCCCTCCTTTAATTTATTCCCAGCTCCGTGTCCTCAGAGATTGAAGAAAATGTTCCCAAACGTGGCAGCAACTCAACTCAACTCTGGAGTCTTGAGTCCCCACCTTCCCTCAGGAACGGGGCTGGGCCTCTCCTCCTTAACGGACAGCACCGGAAAGTGGGCGCTGCTTGCAGCTGTGTGGCCTTGAGCGGGGGGGTTCACCCTGTGGGCTGCCTGAGAGCCTGGGCAAGGATGGGGCTCCCAGGGGTGAAGTTCGAGTGTATGTGAGGCCCAGGTACAGGGCAGCTCTCTAACCACACTGCCCCCGGCCTCGCTGTGTCACTCGGGGTCCAGCTGGAGGCAGACACCCCACCAGCTCTTTGAACAGAGGGAGTTTACCATAAAGAATGGCTAATTCTGTGCATGAAAAGGGAAAAGGGGAAACAGAGGCAGCACAATAGGGGAGCAAGGGCAGGAAGAGGGCTGGGGACGAAGAGGCCAGGGTGGAGTGATTAAAACCCAGAACTGAGGGACCCCATGAAGCTTGGACCCAGACCTGAGGAGGTGGGCACAGCTGGTTGCTGCTGGTCCCCCCCAGTGAGGGGAAAGGAATGATGGGACTCTCTTCCACGGAGTGGTGTGTAGTTGCTGAGACACCACATGCTAACATCTCACACTGCCACAATGTGTTTGTGTCATAGCTACACCTAGTGCTCCTGGAGCAGGTTTGGCTGGCAACCAGCCTGGTACCTGGTACTAGTGGGTATCCAGAGATGGAATTAGAGTTGGTGTGTCTAAATCTCGTCTCCTCTACTACACAGTAGGTTTTTGAATCTCGGCATCTGAACTGATGGCTTCCTAGGCATGGACAAGCAATCAGGGACCTCACAGAATTCTCCAGGATCTCTTTCTTACCCTCTGTCTTAGTCCTTTCAGGCTGCTATAGCAAGTTGCTGTAGACTGGGCGTCTTATAAACAACAGAAATTTATTTCTCACAGTTCTGGAGGCTGGAAGTCCAAGATTAAGTTGCCAGCAGATTCGGTGTCTGGTAAGGGCCTGCATCCTGACTCAAAGACGGCGTGTGTCCTCACATGGCAGAAGGGATGAGAGAGCTCACTAGGTCTCTTATATAAGGGCACTAATCGCATTCATAAGGGTCGCACTGGATTCACTTAATCATCTTCCAGAGGCTCCAACCTCCTAACACAATCACAATGGGGGTTAGGATTTCAACATATGAATTTTGCGGGGGTCACAAGCATTCAGACTATAGCACCCTCCATTCCAGACACAGTTCCTCTGATGTGACAGCCCTCACACCTATTATGGTGACAGGGCAATTGACATATAGTCCCCTCAGGTGGGTGAAGATTGCACGCATTATGTATTTCCTATAGTTGGTAGCAAAGACAAATGTCCCACTCCTGGGCAGGTGACATCTGTCCTAAACCTGGGATTCTGTAGGCTTCCTCTGCTGAGCCCCGGTGACCTCGGGTCCCCTCTGCTCTGGCTCAGTCAGAGCTGGGGCTCTGACTGCTGGCTGGGCCCTGCCTCACTTCCTTCAGGTGATGTCCTGAGACCGCCCTGGGAATCACAGGAGATCTGCCTGGCTTTGTGCCAACTCTGTGGGGACTGAGGGGGCACCTAAGACAGGAACTAAGGCCCTCCCTCCCCTGAAAACCTCTGCAGTTGGGTTCCCAGGGAAGCTGCCTCTGGGTGGAGCCTGGCCCGCAGAAGTTTGTCAGCGTATCCTCTGGGGGGGTCAGCCTGGTGGGAGGAAGGGAAGGGGCTGGGTGGGATGGAGCAGAGGGAGAAGATGGTCTCAACCAAGGTCTCACAGAGCGCTGGAGCTGGGGGTGTTCAAAGTTTGGGTGAGGGGACTGAAGCTTATAACCCAAATCGATCAGCCGCTAGACATGGGGCTGCCCTTGGGAAGGTGTATGTCCTTGGGAAGGGGTGTGTCCTTGGGAAGGGGTGTGCCCTTGGGAAGCCGTGTGCCCTTGGGTGAGGCAGCCCTCGCAGCCCAGTGTGCTGGCAGCTGAGACACAGACCTGGAAGTTCTAGGCTCCTCCTTCTTTGGACGATAGGCCTCATGACTCAGCCTTGGAGATGGAGGGCAGCAAGGGAACGCAGTCACCATTTGCGGGGGCGAGGAGGGAAGGGAGGGATTGCACGCTGCCCTGTCGACCCCCACAGCCAGCCTGGGACCTTGGGGAGACGAGTTCAAGCAGCACCGCCTGAGTCTGACTCACCGCTAGGGGCCTGCGGCCCCAGGACCCAGTCGCCCATAGCAAGTGCTCAGTACAACTGCTGGTGCTTGTGCCTTGGCCTCATTTCTGCCCCTTCCTGTGCGCTTCAGGAATGACCGCTTGCAAAGATCAGCCCTGGGTGCTGCCAGAGACCCTTATTTTAAGGGCCACCCACTTCCTGGCCACTCACTAGCTCCTCTCTGACGAGGCTGACAGGAGCCCCACCTTGTGTGCGTCTCAGTTACTAGTGCCACGAGGACACTGTGTGACAGATCTCCACAAAACTGAGCAGCTTAAAACAAGAGGCATTTATTGATCTCGCAAGTCTGCGGGCTGGTGACTCAGTCTAGGCTCGCCTGAGCAGTTGTCCTGGTGCTGGCTGGGCTCACTCACCTGCCTGAGGATCCACTGACTGTTGGCTGGTCTGGGGTGGCCTCAGTGGGGCAACTGGGGGCACTAGCTCTGTTTCACGTGCATACTGACTGGCAGACCAGTTGAGGGTGTGCTCATGGCCGTGGCAGAGAAGCAGAATAAACAAACTTCCATTTGGCAGCACTTTTCAAGCCTCTACTCACATCACACTTGCTAACAGCCCATTGGCCAAAGCAAGTCACGTGATTCCCATGGGGTCACACAGGGAGGGCCCTACAAGGGGACTGATGGCGGATGGGTGTTGATACAGGGAGGGTGAGAACTGACAGCCTCCTGCCCCATATGCTGCCCGACGGTAGAGGGGAGGCTGAACAAGAGGCTCTAAGAGTCACAATCGTAAGGTAGTTCTGACATTACAGCAAATGGTCAGGCCCCTGAGCTCTTCCACGGGCTGGACCAGAGTGGCCATGAGAGCATCACCATGAGGCTCCCTGGGATCCAGAGCAAGTGGAATGCCAGAGGGCGCTCCTTAGCCCTGAACAGAGGTGACTTCCTGGGAATGGGCGTGGGTGGGCTGAGGCCCTGGGGTCTGCTCATAGTTGGCCTGGTGATGAACCCCATCACAATCACAGCCACACGGGCTGGCCTGGACCCCATGGGAGGGGAGGGGCACAGGTGGGACGAGGAGGAGGGGCAGCAGGCCTTACCCAAGGTGGATTCCGGGTGGGTGGGAGGCGGGGCAGCGTGTGGGAACAGACTCGCAAACAATCCAGTTCCCTCCATGGCAATTCCTTGTGACCTTTCTCAGGATGAGGGCCCTCCTGCCTTCCCTGCCACACTTCGGCAGGTTTCCTCTTCTTAGAATACTTCTCCTCACTTTCGTGCTGGAACCAAACGAGATGCCACACAGGGTACCTCCCAAGGGGATTCAGAACATGGCACAGACATGAGTAGTCAGGGCATTCACGTTCTCCACGGTTATCGATGATAGGATTTATGCACATGGGCTGGGCAGGAATTCGGGGTGGAAGGAATATTTGTGTATTTAGTTGTTATTGATAAATTTACCTTGAGCCTGAGGCTTCATCATACCAGGCTGGAGGGAATTTGATCTCAGTTATTCTTGGGCTTCCAAAGAGCAGGAGTCCCAGGCTTTCTGTTGTTGGTCTGCCCTGGCATGGCCCCCAGCCTCTCTGCTATCACATCTACATTGTGTGGGTGCAAGAAATTTGATGAGTCTCAGAGTTCTGGAAGCCTCACATCTCCAAGTGCAGACAGGACTGCCCAGGATTCTCAGACACTTCTCCCTAGGGAAAAAAGAAAATTAATATCACACACATAAAAACCAAGGAGCCAACTCAACTGATTCTCCATTCTTGCAAATAATAATAGCTAAATTTATTGCCTACTTACTATGTGTCTAGCACTGTTCTAAGTTTCTTAGTAATAATTAACTCACTTGATCATCATAACCACCCTATGAGGTTGGAATTACTCCCATTTTACAGATAAGGAAACTGAGGCACAGCAGCGTTTAGTAGTTTGCCCAAGGTCAAATAGCTAACAAGTGGCAGGACTAGGATTTGAACCCAGGTGCCCGGGCACTCTTGACTTCTCTGCTCTCCGGCTTCTCTAAAGAAAAGCACAGCCTGCAGAGGATTGCCAAGTGGCTAATGCAGGATCCCTCTCACCTGGGAGTGGAGTCCCAGTCTTGGAGGTGTCCAAGCGGCTTCGCTCTATTCTCCTCTGGTCTCCAAGCCTGTGGTCCTCAGTCCTTCTGCTGAGGGACTTCACAACAGCCAGAGAGGAGCACTTGGAAAGGGATCCAAGATGGGCAGAGCCAAGGCCAAAAGTACCTTTGACACACCTGTTGTTTCAGTCAAATCATCCTGTGGCATCAATATGCAACAGTAATCCTCCACTGCCCTGGACCAGTCTAAAGACGGCGTGTTTACCAGAAAGTGAGTTGGGTGGGAGGTTGCCCTGAGGAGGCCCCCCTCAGCTCTTGCTCACCTAAGCTAAAAGGAGACTTTCTCCATTAACACACCAAACTACAGGAAATTTGTTCTCACCTAAGTAGATGCCCAGTGTTAGGGTGGGCTTCAGGGCTGTTTTAATCCAGGGACTCTGGCCTCATCTCTCGGAAATTCTCTCTACTCTCTGCTCCCTAACTGAGGCTTATCCTTAGTTCAGCTTCCTTCATGGTGGCAAAATGCTGGCAGCAGTCCCAAGCCTCACACCCACATGCCCAGATGTCCAGAGAAAAGGAAGGTGTTTCTTTCCCAACTGGCTCCTAAGAGGGTGGAATGTTTTCACATCTCACTATCTCCAACTGGGCCACCCGCCTACCACCAAGCCATGTGAGGACCAGCTCTGGGGCCCAGGATAATGCCATGTGCTGATTGGCTTAGGTCTCGATTCCTCAACCAATCACGGTGCCCAATACAATGGGCTGACACTTGGACCAATTAGGCTGAGCACTGAAGCAGGGATGCTTGGGACAGGCCTGGGGAAAGGGGTGGGTGGCAGAGGCTGGTGAGCAGTGGGCAGATGGACCCCAGGTGTAAAAGGGGAGGAAATTAATCAAAAAGGAGGCAAGCCCCCCAAAATCAAACTCTCCAGCTCAGGTTGGTCCTTTACCTCAGAGGCTGGACAATTAGGCTGGCTTGTGTCCTAGCTTGTGTCCTGCCATGGATGCTTCCAGTATGGTGTGTCCTGATGGCCTGGAGGCCAAAGCCAGAGAGAGAGAGAGACAGGGTCAGAGAGACAGACAGTGGCTTTGGGTGCCTCTTTCACAAAGCCCTGGAGCAGGACCTGGGGCCCCCCTGCTAATATCTCCCAGCTTCGAGGGGCATTTACAATAGAGCCATTCTGGAAGGATTTCCTGTTAAGTGGGACCCCACTATCAGGAGGTCGATGGCCTGGAACCCCTGCTGCCTGTCAGACTTGTGTTCTCAGTGATGATTTTGATGAGTCCAGATTAAAGGTGCATTTAAACAACAATACAGCAGCTGAAAAGGTGAGAGAAGCAGGTACAGCATCAACCTCCAGCCCACCCTGGGCTCCCAGGCTCCCTTTGCTCCTTGCTGGGATTAGGCACAGGTGCTATTCACGGTGCCAGGGCCAATGTCATGACCCAGAGTGGGAAACAGTGTCATTTAAGTGTTGGCTGGCAGTGAATACCTTTCTGCTGCCTAATGCCACACACAGAGCCCGCTCAACTTAAAATTGGGCAAACGTGCCTTGCTTTTTATTTCTTTAAGGGACATTATCACCAAAGTGATCATGTTGTGGAATAGAAGGAAAAGGGCTCCTTGGCCAGACACACAGCCTCGGAGTCAGCAAATGCTGATCCTTTCTGGGGCTGCAGGCAGTGGCCAGGAGCTCAGGAAACCCACGTGCAAAACGGATTGACAGGCTCCATCTCCGAAATGCAGTTTTAGTGAAATGCCCATTGAAGCCATACCATACCGTGTTATACATTGGAACTTTCTGTATGTAAACATATGACAAATAAACAGAGAAATTCCAGAACGCATTCACAAGAGAGGCTGCCTCTGTTGCAGGTGCTGGAGTCTTGGGTGGGTATGATATGAATTCCGCCACTAATATTTTTATTCTCTCCAAGTCCTTCCCGAGGTTGGTGGGAATGGAGGCCTGGCTGCAGAGGGAGATGCGGTTTGATGTCTGACCTTGTTTTGGGTTTAAAGGCATCCAAGTAACTTGTGTCAGCAGTTTGAAGTGCGTCAGAGCCAAGCGTCTCCAGCTGGGCCCGGAGCCACGAGGAGAGGAAAGGCAGTGGCAAGCTGGGCGCCTGTGTGAGTTGAGTGGAGGCTGGAATTGGGCCTTGAGAGTGTGATCCCCTTGGGAACAGGAGAAGGGCTTTCCTATGCCACCCCCTCCGAACCTAAGTCAGCTCCAGGGACACAGAAATATTGAGCTGAACCCAAGAGAGGGTGTGAGTGGGCAGGAGGAGGGGGTTGGGGGAAGAAGGTTTCCTTTTCAGGCCCTGTGAGACACCAGGCATATTTCATGACTCCTGGGGAAATCCTTGGAGCAGCTCTTCATGGCCCCCTTCACTAGGCAAGGAAAGGAGGCTTGGAGAGGCCGAAGGGCGCAGCTGGGCTGGTTGAACATGTGCTGTCTGACTGCAGAGCCATGTCCCCTCCAGCCAAGGCAAAGGGTGCCTCTAGATACTGGGGACACAGAACGTGGAGGAGCTGGGGGACAGGACTTGGGGAGTGCCACCTCTGAAGTCGGCACTGCCCGGCCTGCAGGATGGCTCAGCCCTCCCTTTAGCAGCTACCTAGGTTCTCGGGCTCCAGGGCCAGGCCCTTGAAGCCCAGAGGAGCACTTCTGAACTGGGTCCTGGGACAAAGAAGTCAGCAAAGGGGAGGCAGGGGCTCGGGAAGCATCACACAGAGGCCGTGCACATCTGCTTTACAAGGGATTTACATCAACCCGGAGGCTCAGCCTGACCTGAGTCTCTGTTAGAAGATTATCAAGAAAAATGGAACAATAAAAAAGCTGTTACTTAATAAATGCAGGTTTCCAGGGTAGGCACGTGGGGCCCAGGGTAGGTCTTGGGGGTAGACATCAAAGGGCTTCTCTGAACCCTCTCTAGCCTGTGGCTAGAAGCAGCCACCCTCTAGCTGTTCACCACGGGCCTTTACTTGTGCCACTTGAGGTCCCAGCCAAGTGGTGACCCCCTCAGGCAGGGTGTTCACATAGGATGGACTTCCTTCTCTACAGACCTGCTGCCTGGCTGGCTCCGATGTTGAAAGGGGGTGTGACATGGGGCAGAGTAGGCAAGGCCCCAGACAGTGCACCTGACTCAGATGGGAGGGCAGAACATGCCCAGGTCTGTGCCCTGTCACCCCATTCCTGGTGCCTCCATGTATGTATCCTTGTCCACCTGGTCCCAGCTGTCTACCTGGAGTGACTGAAAACTTCCTTAGAGCAACATACTGGAGGCAAGGTGGGGATATGCCCAATTTGAGGCTACAGGTGTAGGCGGAGAGGTTGAGGAGGGAAAGTTGAGCTCATGGAATCATTCAGTTGTCTAGCTTGGGTCTGGGTAAGAATCAGGACTCTTTTTTTTTTTTAAGACTCTTTCTTGTCTGCAGAAGTATCACCAAGTCTGTTCTATTCTTCAGTTGGAAGGAGTCTTTATTTTTAAAACGCTCACCCTGACACATTCGAGCCACAGAGCAGCAGGGAGCCTGGGGAGACCTGGAAGGGCCCTGCCCAGCACCTGGAAGGCTGGCCTTTGCTTTCAGAGCAAGGATGGACATTCGTATCACAACCCCTGGCCCTGTCAGGCCAATTGAATGCCTCAGAACAAAGAACACATTTTTTGATTGAAACACTTTTAGGCATAAGAATGATTTTTATGAGCAAGAATTGTTTATTTTAAGAAGAAACATTGATGCCACCATTTCATGTCTGCAAGAGTCACCTGGCCCAAGAAGAGTGTCTATACTTGCTCACTTCTCAGAAATGAGCACAGGTGCCTTTTGCTCCCTGACCATGTCACGATCAATTACTCCAGCCACAGCCTACCCAGCTTCCTTGGCTGGAAATGCCAAAGAAGAACAGAGCACAAGGCTCCTGGGGTATCTCCTCCCCTCTCCCGGGCTGGACCCACCCTCTTGCTCTGTCAGAAGCAACCTGTGGGATGGACAGAGGGTGGAGAGCCAGAAGCCAGAGCCCACTCCCAGCACTGGGGCATCATTTCATCTCACTGCACTTAGGTTCCCATCCAATCCCTTCATTCATTCATTCATTTTGGACAAGACATGTCTGATCTTTGGGGTCTCCCAGGAGTGTGGTCTCGTGGGCTCCCTTTCCCCAAGGCTCTGTGGCCTGGAAGAGCCTCTTTCTTCTCCCCATTACCGTGGGACCACAGTCTGAAGCAATGGCAGTTGGGCTTCCCTCTGCCATGGCCAGAGGCAGCTCCCCATCTTAGAAAGGAACTGGGTAAGAATCAGGACTTATTTTTTTAAGACTCTTAAAAAGTGGGGACCCCAGGGAGTCTCGGGGAGCCCACTTCTTCTTCCCCAAGTGAACTGCTTTCTCTAGCCCAGCAGCAGAGGGAAGTATTGAGGGGACATTCTGGGACCTCATCAGGCCTGCAGGATGGAATCCTGTCTTTACCGAGCTTGGAGGGGAGTTCCTGGAGAGGACTGCTATGGCCAGCACCCAGCCCCCGGCCCCAGTCACCACCTCACAGTGTCCCTGCCTGGAACAAACAGTGGATGTGAACAGGGTGATGTTTATCCTTATTTGATTATAATGTGGTCCCTTACCTCTCTCCATTTCCCTTTTCTACTAATATCTTTTCACTCCAAGGGCTGTAAATGAATAGATTATGAACTTCTCAAAGGCACCGGCCATGTTCCCTATGTATGTATCCCTGCAGGGCATAGAATAGTACCTTAAATATCACAGATGCTCAGTAAACATTTCTAGAAAGATAGGACCTGAATGTCACTCAGACAGTCGCTCATCATAGACTGCATGGGAAGGACTGCATTGGGAGGAATGGGACCCTCATACGTAAAGAAGGAAGTCATCTATAGCATCAGAGAACTAGGGAAAAAATGTCACAAGAGTCAGAGAAGAGAGCTTGCTGCTCACTGGCAGTGGTGAGCAGGGACGCTTGCCCTGAGGAGGGGAAAGTGAAGAGGTCCAAAGGCATCTGACCCAGAGAGCAAAGAGTAAGCAAAAGGGTGGCTGCCTGTGTCCCAGGGCTCAGACTGGACTCCACACTGTCACTGTCACTGGATTGGGTAAGGAATAGGACTTCCCCGGGGATGTGGGTCTTTGCAAAGCCAGACTCAGCAAGAAAGGGGGAGGCACGACCTGCCCTCCTGCATGGCACAGAGTAGGGCAGGGCGGGCTGGTGGGTAGATGTCCCAGTGAAGGCTTTCTGCCTCTGTTATTCTCCTTTTTCATAGGGCCCATGTGAGAAGGCAGCCCTGTCACAGGGGGAATGCCTGGACCACTTGGTGCCAGCAAGCCTGCTTTGTGGTGCCAGCTGTGTGCAAGAGTAGGCTGGAAATGCCAGCTACCTGGCAACTAGAGACCTGGGCCCAGTAAAGGTGCAGAGAAACCACCTGTCCCAGAGGAGGCTGAGCCTGGGGGTGGACCCCCTCATTGGAAGAAGGGGCCTGGGTCCCAGCTGGCTCCAGGTCCCAGCCACACAGTTTGTAGATTGCCCTGCTCCCGAATCATAAAGGCACAGTGAGGTCTGCCGTTGCTGATATCTAGATAGAGTAAGTAATTTTGAATTTAAGAAAATAAGAGGATCAGCAGCCACTCTGTATAAGAAATTCAGGAAAACAAAAAGCAGAAGATCAGGTCGATACAAGAATGACTTAGTTTAGGAAGGCAAGACTTATCTGTATGTAAGAGAATGTGGATGGGACAGTCATTCTGAAGTACTGTAGGACAGGGGACAATTTGTCATATGAAGATGTCACACATCCTTTCCCCCACCCACTAGTGCCAAGTGCCTTAGACCCATGTGACAGCCCAAAGCACCCCCCAAAAGGGCCAAACGTGCCCTAGGTGGTGGTGCCTAGGCTGTGAACCTCTGACTGGAGAGTCCTGAAGGGCTCAGTGGGGGCTCGGACGGGATGGTGACGAGGGGCTGCCTGGGTTGCAGAAATACTGGTGGATGAGAGTTGTTGACTCTAGCAACTTTCTGGACTTGGGAGGCTAGTTAGAGGGAGGACTCAAGCATGACTCATGCTGGAGGCCAATAGTGGCTCCCTGATGACAAGGCATGGATGTGGAGGTTAGGGCTGGGGCCCGAGAGGAGTGCTGTTGGGCTTTTTCTTTTGTCTGTTTCTTAAAGCTTCATGAAGTATAATTTATGTACCATAAACTCACCCTCTTCAGTGTAGAATTCAGAGGTTATCGGTGTACTTACAGAGTTGTGCGGCCATCACCACAACCTTGTTTTAATGGGCTGTAGAGCTTTCATGAAGCTGAGGAGGCTTCCCAGGCCTGGGGCATGTGGTCAGGCCACCTGGGGTGTGGTCAAACCTGGCCCAGGGGCATGGTCGGACCACCTCGTGGTATTGAGAAAGCCCCTTCTTCAAGGTGATGGTGGGAGCCATGGGCCACCTGGGGACTGTGTTGACTTAAGGCGGAGATGGAGAAGGAGGAGCCAGAGACATAGACAGGTAGGAGGAGGGGCCTGTCGGGCCCGAGTTCAAGGAGAGGAGGGTCAATGAGGTGAAGACCACTGGTGATGCAGAAGAAGATGGGAGGGTGGCAACTGCAGCAGGGGATGCGGGCCATCAGCCACCTCTGAGAGCAGCGTCAGAGGGTGGTGGAGGCAAGATGGAGTTGGAACGGGAATTGGAAGACTTCGTAGAAAACTGGGCACCTGTCTTCCCCTCTCCATTCCTCGTCTCCAGTCCTGCCTGGTTTACCTTCTCTTCTGATCATTTCTCCCATCTCCAATCCGGTGAATCCAAGCCACGGCCACCCCTCCCCTAGGCCACAGTGAATTCCAGTGGGCCTCTGTCCAGTCCCTCTGTCCACCCTCAGCTGCCTCCAACCCATTCTCCAGGGAATCACATCGAGAAGTGGGATGAATGTCAACTTCCCCCAGACAGGTCACAGCTTCTCGTTATCCCTGGGGAGAAAACCTGATGGCTTTAGCAGCAAACTGCAGCTGCTACACCCTAGGGTCCTGCTTCCATGCCAGCCCTTGGCCTCGTCTGCCCAGCGTGCCCATTGCTGGTCTTCCTCAGTCCCAGAACGTGCCCGTGCTGCTTCCCTGCTGCAGAGCCATCGGGAGGTAGACCTCTGCCTGGACCTTGTTCCCCCAACTCCTCCACGACAGGCTGCTTCAAGTCTTTCCAACTAAGGGGCCACGTCTGCCCCATGCAGCCCCTTTCCTGGCACTTGCCGTTCTTTGTAACCATCCATTTTGGTATGTTTATGTTTGCTGTCTATTTTCTTCACTAGAATACCAGCTCCCTGAAGGCAGACCGCAGCTCTGTACTGTTCACCCTTGAATCCCCGGAGCCTAGCACAGGACCTGCCACTTCAAAGGTGTTTCCTGGGAGTGAATGAATGGGCGGAGTTTTAACTTCAATCCCTTTCACAATTAGACTGTGAAGACAGTTCTACTAATTTTCCTTTGGTACCGTTTTCCTCTTATAACAAATGTGGCCCTCCCAATCTCTCAGGACTGAAGATCATTCTTTGCTGTATTGTTATGCAGTTCTGGCTAGTTGTTTAGACTGCCAGAAAGCCTTAGTTTCCTTCTGATGCTGGAACTGTGCAGATTCCCATACCAACTTGTGCCCTGCATGGCACAGAGCCTGACAGAGGAGAGGGCCTGAAACCCAGTGGAGTTTATTAGTGTCTTAGCCAAGCCTGATGCCTGGGGGACAAGGTGCTGTCCCCAGGCTGCATCTCTTGGGGGCACAGCCTTTGAATCTACTCAAAGCCAACCTGGCCCTGCCTGTTTGAATCTACTCAAAGCCAACCTGGCCCTGCCTGTTGGTCTCTTTCCCCAGAGCCCCAAACAACATGCTTCTTTCCTGTCTTGTGTGGCTTTTCTCATTTGTAAATTCTGGAATAGGGAACCAAGTTTCTCTCCTCACCCTGCTACATTCTGCTCCCCTGTGGGCTCTGGAACATGTTGCCAATCTGTAAATGATGTTTTAGTTCTTTCTTTGTTGTTGCTTTGGAGCTGTGAAACCTGTGATGTTAACACCAGGTGCTGAAAAATGAAAACTTATCATCAATCGCCATCATCAAAGCAAGGTGGAGTAGAATGGTTTCAACTAGTCCCAAATTTCCTGGAGGAATTTGGCCTCTGTTCAGTTCCCCTCTCCCGAGGCTGATGTTACTAGCAGAACAGAGTTCTCTTCAGCTGCCCAGGACAGTCTTGGGTTTACGTAATTAAAAATCCCATCCAGTGGCCTCAGTGTTAAGCACAAGACAGGAACTATTTCTTGACTGAAAATATATTAGTTGTTTCTTGCAATTGGACTGTGGGATTCTAAGAATAGTATATTTTTTCAGTAAGCAGAGCTTTAACAACCAGCAAGTTTAATTAAGCTTTTCTGCTGCACTTTTTGTTTAAAAAAAATTGAGTTAGTAGCAGGAGAGTATTTTTAGAACTAAAGTGATTACTTTGTGTAACAGATACATGTCTGAATATTCTTAAACCTCTATGTAGGGCAAAACATAGTTAGAGAATTGACTTCATGGGTCTAAAAGCATGACCGGTTGTTTCTACACATGTCATCACCATCATACCTATTTATTCCGTTCATTCATTATCCATACCCTGCCTTCTTTCTTCCTAAGTACAGGTGGGCTGGGATTGGGAGGAGAATTTTTTTTAATGTTTTACAAACTTGGTGTACACTGAACATCTTTTTTTCAATTCCCTCTGGTTTTGCTGGTCTAGATGGGCTCCCTTCCTAGATTTGGGTTTCATTTGGATTTTTTTCTTTTATTGAGAGGCACCATGATATCACTTAAGAGGTGAATGTTTTATATGTTACTTCAAATAGTAAATATAACATTAAATTTTTTGTTATGAGAAAGCTGCATGTTGAAAAAGAAAGCATTCGTCTAACTAAAACTATGAAGTGTGCAGTGTCTCAGCAGCTTACGGTGATGAAGTACCAGATGGCATGTTTTCAGATGAAGGCTCTAGCTAGCTAATATTGGATCTTTAAGACTTTAGAGAAAAACATGACATAAAGTGGTGCAAAATGAAATTTCAGATTTTTCTAGAAGGTTCTTTGTATACAAGTAGAATAAAGGTGATTTGAATATTGGTAAAGTGGAAAATGCAGTTTGCAGTTTATGGCCCCTACAGCTCCTGGTTAAGATCATTAAAATATTTATCTACAAATAATGGGAATCATCTAACAGAAAGGGAGTAACTGATCCAAAGTAGAAATTATCCATGCTTGCACAGATTATCTACAATTTTGGCAAAGAGGCTGAGAAGGAACCTGTGAGAAACCTGAGGGTGAGGTGGGGCAGGATGTGATGTATTCTATTTAAGGAATTTTCCACATCCTCTGAGGTGAGTTTGCCAATTCAGATACATCAGTGAGATCCACGCAAAGATATGGGACTGGGCAGGACTGTCCCAAAGGAAGGTGGCATGTGAAGACAACTCCTTGAGGTGGCCACAGGCACAGGCGATAATCAAGTCATTTCTTGCTTTCTTCTTGATATTTGTGGTATCAGATGATTCTGCTCTTTAATCTCACATTTCCATGTTTACCTTTAGAGTAAGTTTCAGTATTCCCCCATATCTCTTCCTCTGCCAAACACTGCAAGTCCAGGGACTTTTTGTGAGGGATCAGGCACCATTTCTCCTTTAACGATGCGCAGAACTTTGGGCCTTCCCTTCATCTTCAGATCTTCGCTTGGCTCAGCCTCCTACAGGAAAGAGAGATGCGCTCACTTTCAGTCTAGGTTTCCTAAGTTCTTCAGAGGAACTACGACCACCATAGCCATCGAGACACACTGCAGCCGCCCACTACCTCGCTGATGAGCATCTTGGGTCTGCTGCCGGGAGGCGAACGCCTGGCACCAAAAAAACCAGGGCACTGTGAGTCGGGTCATAGTAGCGCTGGTTTGCTAGAGGCAGAGGAGAATACCGACAGTATCAAATTCAATTTCTTTCCTTAAATTTGGATTCTGTTTCCCTAAGCAATGTGCATATTGTTAAAGCAAAAGAGGATGGAAAGAAAACACTGGTACTGGTAAAATTATGCTCACTTTTAAGTAATGCCTTCTTCCTGAAGCAGTGGTAATTTTCGTCATTCCCCACCCCCACCCCCTTTCTTTTCTCCTCGACCCTTATCTCTTCACTTTTCACACTTCCTAAGTCTGCAGAGTTCCTCAGCCACTTGGCTGTGAGCCACGAAAACTCCCCCAAAGGGTTTGGTTTGCTCCTCTGCAGCTGACACACGCCCCGCCCCTCCTGCTGCTACCCTAGTCTTTTTCGATGCCATTTTCTCATTGGCATTAACACATTTCTTTCTGTGAGCTGCTTGTTTTAACTAAAGCTGTATCCCATATTCTTATTTTTGCAGTGATCCCAGATTATTATGCTAACTATAAATATTTTGGCTGTGAATCTGATGTAAACAATGTTTTGAATTTAATATTAAACAAAAGCTTAATTGATCAAATCCCAGATCATTTTTTGTTGTTGTTCTAGAGAAAATATGCTGAATGGAAACTTTTTGGGGGAAATCTCTTTACTGAAAACTGTAAGTGGTCGTGGCATACTAGACAGTTACACAAATAAAAGTACATTTTGAATTAAATCCTACTTCTGGGCTCTAGTCACAATGAATTTGACACTAAATAAAAGGTTAAAATTTTCCAAGACTGCTCTAGTTGAAAAGACCTAAACTGGTTGATGATGTATATTTATAAAACTAGTAGCAATCTAATACTTGCTTATAAAAAAATTAATCTCCCATCTGCCTTCCCAAATAAATTGGTACCACATAAAGAAACTAAAAAAAAATTGATATTTTCAAATACAATGGAAACAATTTTTTTGTTTAAAAATATATTAAATATATATAATATATTACATAGTATTGGTAGAAATGTAATACTGTGCAGCCAGTGATTATTTTTATTGATATGGATTTTCACAAAATATTAGTTGAAGAAAGCAAGTTATAAAATAGTATATATGCTAAGATGCCATTTAAGTAAATCCACAAGTGTATGTGTAGCATTCATAGAAAAGAGTGAAAAGATAGACAAATACTCACCAAAATATGGGGGGATTATTGGGATGGTCAGCTTTTTCTTCATCCTTTTCTCTAGGCTGCAGTGTTGCTTTTGTAATCAGAAAAGGCTACTTTAATGTGAATTCCAAGCTGTAAAAAAATTACATGGATAGAGAATTCTTGCAGGAAGACTGGGTTTAAATAAAAAAGAGCAGGTTTTCATTTTAGGGTTGTCTACCAAGTGCTTTTATGCATGATTGGATTATATAATCAATGTACAGGACTCATTAGTCATAGCTCAAAACACAACTTACCTGGATTGTTTCAAATAGTAAGATCATACTAATAATATTACAACTGGGTTTTTCTCTTAAAATCTTTTACCAGACCAATTAACCACAAATAAAGAACATAAACCTGAAGAGTGCAAGACTCCTGTTTCTTATATACAATTACAAAATCCCTATCTTTTAATTTAAAATCTAGACATTATTTTGGTCTACTGAATTAGACTGCATACCCTCAAAGTGGGTGTAATTGTTTGGTCAATAAATTTAACAGTGACTTTTATCAGTTTCAGAGAATTATGAATAGCCTTGGATTGAGGTACTTTTTTAATACATTATAAAATAAACATATATCTGTAATTATGCTGAAAAGATACGAAATGACCTTTAGTAAATAATACCTCCCTGTAAATTTTTGTTCTAGATAAAGAATGGTACCAGGGCACTTCCCTGGTGGCACAGTGCTTAAGGCTCCGTGCTCCCGATGCTGGGGGCCCAGGTTCAATCCCTGGTGAGGGAACTAGATCCCACATACATGCTGCAATCAAGAGTTCGCATGCCACAACTAAGGAGCCCACCTGCTGCAGCTAAGACCCGGCACAACCAAATAAATAAAATTTTTTTTTTGTAATAAATGGATGGTACCATAGTGTTGCAAACCAGGAAAAAAAGCAAGTATGACTTCCAAGTACTTTACAGAACAGTACTTCCTAGTACTTTACAGAATTTTCCACTTGATTATATTTTCAAACACATTAATTTCTTGGTGTTTTACTTTCAGTGGTCTTTAGTTCTTGAGGAGCCCTCACTGGAATGGTGACTGTTTGCTCAATGGATTGAAGTGGAACTCTTACCAACTGGGATTTTTAAATTACTATAGATTTGGCCTGATGCTGGTGTTAACCAGTGAGCACAGACACTGAAACCAGATGAGCGTTAATACTGAGTTTCCATCCACTTCACAGACACAGTGACTGCAGTTCCATTCATGGCTTCTGGAAGGGCTGTTGGTCTAACCAAAAATAGTTCATTAACAGATATGTAAAGTAATTTGCATCACTGGCTTTGAGTTTAAAATTGAGATATAATTCACATACCATAAAAGTCACCCCTTTAATGTGTGCAATTCAGTGGTTGTTAGTATATCCACAAGGTTGTGCAACCATCATCACTAACTCCAGACCATTTTCATCACCCAAAAAGAAACTCCACACTCATTAGCAGTCACGACCCATTTTCCCCTCCCCTTACCCAGGCAACCATTAGTCTATGGTTGTGATTTCTTCTTTCACCCATTGGTTAATTAGGAATGTTCTAATTTCCATATATTTATAAAATTTTCAAATTTCCTTCTGTTATTTATTTCTAATTTCATTCTATTGTGGTCAGAGAACATACTTCGTATGATTTCAATCCTACTAAAAATATTGAGGCTTTTAAAATGACCTAACATATGATTTACCCCAGGGAATATTCTACGTGCACTTTAAAAGAATGTGCACACGCTCTTGTTGGGTGGATTGTTCTATGCATGTCTTTTAGGGGTACTTGGCTTAAAGTGTTGTTCAAGTCTTCTATTTCCTTGTTGACTTCTCTCTACTTGTTCTATCCATTATTGCAAGCGAGGCACTGAGGTCTCCAACTGCTACTATTGAATTGGATATTTCTCCCATCAATTGTATCAGTTTTTGCTTCATGTATTTGGAGCTCTGTTGTTAGGTACATGTATGTACATGATTATGTCTTCTTGATGGACTGATCCTTTTATCATTATGTAGAGTCTTTGTCTCTAGTAACAATTTTTGCCTTAAGGTCTCTTTTGTCTGAGATTAATATATCCACTCCAGCTCCCTTTTTGTTAAGTTTGCATGGTATATCTTTTTCCATCTTTTTACTTTCAAACTGTTTGTGTTATTGATTTGTAAGCAGCATATAGTTGGATCATGATTTTTACCAATTCTGGCATTTCTACCTTTTAATTGGAGTGTTTAATTCATTTACATTTAATGTGATTACTGATAAGGTAGGATTTAGTCTGACATCTTTCTACTTGTTTTCTATGTCTTATGTCTTTTTGTTCCTCTATTCTTCCATTACTTCCATGCCTTCTGTTGTATATTTTTTAGTGTGCCATTTTAATTCCCTATTTGTATCTTTTACTATATATTTAGTTATTTTCTTAGTGGTTTCCCTGAGGATTATAATTAACATCTTAATATACAGCAGTCTAGTTTGGAATAATACCAACTTAATTTCAGTAGTATACAAAAATTTTGTTCCCATATAGGTTTGTTCCCTCTCCCTTCCTTTGTAGTTATTGTCACACAGATTTTGTTTTTCACTTTGTGACCATCAACACAGATTTATAATTATTTAATGGAGTTGCCTCTTAAATCAGATAGGAGTAAAAAAGAGTTGTGAACAAAAAATGCATTTATGGTCTTTTTTTTTTTTTTTTTTTTTGCGTTACGCGGGCCTCTCACTGTTGTGGCCTCTCCCGTTGCGGAGCACAGGCTCCGGACGCGCAGGCTCAGCGGCCGCGGCTCACGGGCCCAGCCACTCCGTGGCATGTGGGATCTTCCCGGGCCGGGGCACGAACCCGTGTCCCCTGCATCGGCAGGCGGACTCTCAACCACTGCACCACCAGGGAAGCCCCAACATTTATGGTCTTTTATATTTACCTATGTAAATATCATTGCTCTTTATTTCTTCATGTGGATTTGAGTTACTGTCTATTGTCCTTTTATTGCAGCCTGAAGGACTCTGTTTATTATTTCTTGTGGGGCAGTCTTGCTAATGATGAATTTTGTTTTTATTTATCTGGGAGTGTCTTAATTTCTTCTTCATTTTCAAAGGATTGTTTTGGGGATACAAAATTCTTGTTTGATAGTCATTTACTTCAGCACTTCAAATATGTCATCCCACTGCCTTCTGGCCTCCACAGTTTCTGATGGGAATTCCTTGCATCTGAGTCAATTCTCCCTTGCTGCTTTCAAGATATTCTCCTTGTCTTTATCTTTTGACAGTATGATTATATGTTCAGGCATGAATTTGAGTTTATCCTGCTTCAGGCTGATTGAGCTTCTTGGGTATGTAAATTAATATTTTTCATCAAAGTTTGAAGTCTTTGGTCATTATTTTTTCAAATATTTTTTCTCTTCTCCCCTTATGTGACTCCCATTATGCATATGTTGGTGCACTTAATAGTATCCCATGAGTTTCTGAGGCTCTATTAATTTTTCTTCATTCTCTTTTCTTTCTGTTCCTCAGCCTGGATAATCTCAATTGATTTATATTCAAGTTTGCTGATTCTTTCTTCTGCCTGCTCAAATATGATGTTGGGCATCTCTAGGGAATTTTTCATTTCAGTTATTGTATTTAAACTCTACAATTTATATATGGTTACTTTTAAATAATTTCTATCTTTTTATTGATGTTTTCTATTTGGTGAGACATCATTTTCATACTTTAGTTATTTGAATATATTTTAAATAGCTGACTTAAAGTCTCTGCCTGCAAATTCCAATGTTTGGACTTCCTCAAGTACAGTTTATTGACTTTTTCCACTGTGTATGGGACATACTTATTTCTTTGCATGTCTCATAATTTTCTGAGGAAAACTGGACATTTTAAATAATAATAGGATAACTGTGGAATTAGATTTGCTAACCCCTTTGCCAAGGTTTTGATGTAGTTGCTGGTTTTTGTTTATCTAGCAAGTCATCTGAACTAATTCTTTAAAGTCTATTAGATAGACACTGAAGTCTTGCTCAGATAGTTTCTTAGTGAACTAATGATTGGACAGATATTTCCTTAAACACCTGAAACCAGTTAACTCTCACGGTCTTTGCTGACAGCTTTGTGTGCATGTTGGGACACACTTCAACACTCAGCCAGGAAGTTGACAGCTCTGCCTTCACCTTCAATTTCTGCTCGGGCAGATCATCAAGATCAACCTAAGGTGGCAGTTTAGGATGTCCCCAGTTCTTTCCTGAACAGGAGTAACAATCCTTGGCTTGAGCAACGTTTTTGGCATGTGCATGCACATGACCATCTGAATTCCCAGGAATGGCAGAGCGTTTCCAAAGCCTCTATGAATATCTCATTCCTCAGCTTTTCCTTTTTTAAGTTTATGGTTAGCCTGTTGTTTGCTCCAATGTTTATTCACTACTTCAGGCAGCCACAACTGCTTCTGATTTTTTTTCATTAATTTTTTTTTTTTCCTATGGAAAAGGCTTTTCATACCAGGCAAGCTCTGATCAGAAAAATAAAGACAGCCTTGCAAGTGAGGTCTTCCAGGGAACCACCAGACAGTTCTCTGGGAATGAGGCTTTGAAGGAGCTCCAACCCCACTCTGCCCCTTCCAGTGGCTTCTATGCTGCTGCTTCTACATTATGGACTGTTGGTTTTCAAGGATAAGCAGAGCTGGAAATGGGCAGGGGGAATGGAAATAGGACTAGTTAAAATGCCACAAAGCTTACTGTTCTTACTGAGATTCAGCTATTTCTCTTGCATAAATATTCTTTGGGTTGCTATGAGGTTAATTTCCAGAGTTGTGAAAAAAGTTGATTCTGACAATTTTTGCAAATTTTCTCCTTGTCTTTATGGAGAGGAGAATTTTCAGAGGTCCTTACTCCCCCATCCTGGCTGGCTTTAAGTATTTAATGTCCTTTTATTTTTCTTAGCAAAATGAATCTGGTTAAAACAATAAAGCCACCACCATTGACATTTCTAGGCATTCGCATGGTTCAAGCTCAACTATTCTATAAACAGCAGTATCTGTGAGAACTAAACTGGATATAGTATAAATTATAGAAAATGTCCACACTACAAATGAATGGTGCCAAAATGTTTCAGTGGGCAGACTCAGAATATTAGAAAATTTTTTCATTATATAAAAAAGAAAGAAGGAAGGAAAGAAGGGAGGGAGGGAGGGAGGGAAGGAGGAAGGAAAGAAAGAATGATCTTGGATTACTATAGTCTCAAAATTGCTATGAGAAGCAAAACCTGACAGTAACAAGCATAATCCACACTCTGCTGTAAGATGAATTGGGGGAGGGGGGCGCAGAAACCTGGCCAACCCTTGCAAGTCTCTTAATTACATATAGAAATGACCTCCAAATGCTCCACCTTCTGTCCAGCCACCACACTGGACTGCCAGTACTTTTCTGTCTCTGATGTACAAGGGACCATATAGTCATGCTTCAAAGAGAATATCCTAGGCTGTAAAGCAATCTCTTTTCCTGACCAAGGATAGCAGTCACTCAGCTATGATCAATTCTTTTACTAGAGACACTTGCATCACTTTCAGATCTATTGGCTAATAGCACAGGGAGGTACTTCCTGGGTAGGGATAGTGAGACTTGAATGATTTTTAGATAGACATGTAGTTATTTTCAAGAATACGGACTTATGGGCTTCCCTGGTGGTGCAGTGGTTGAGAATCTGCCTGCTAATGCAGGGGACACGGGTTCTAGCCCTGGTCTGGGAGGATCCCACATGCTGTGGAGCAACTAGGCCCGTGAGCCACAACTACTGAGCCTGCGCGTCTGGAGCCTGTGCTCCGCAACAAGAGAGGCCGCGATAGTGAGAGGCCCGCGCACCGCGATGAAGAGTGGCCCCCGCTTGCCACAACTAGAGAAAGCCCTCGCACAGAAACTAAGACCCAACACAGCAAAAATAAATTAATTAATTAATAAACGCCTGCCCCCAACATTTTTTTAAAAAAAAAATACGGACTTATAAAAATCCCATCAGTTTAAGAGAAGGCAAGATATTCACCTAATTCCTGGAGAAATGTAGAAGAGCCTCATTAGGAGTAAACAATAGTTGGTGGAAACCACAAAAATAATAAAATCATAATAAAATGTCCAGAGTTATGTAAGGATACATTTTAAAACAAGATTCCTTATTTTTAGATAACATTACAAGTCTATGAAATGAATTTACATCTCAATTTTTTTTTTTTTAAAGATGTTGGGGGTAGGAGTTTATTAATTTATTTATTTTTGCTGTGTTGGGTCTTCGTTTCTGTGCAAGGGCTTTCTCTAGTTGTGGCAAGTGGGGGCCACTCTTCATTGCGGTGTGCGGGCCTCTCACTATCGCGGCCTCTCTTGTTGCGGAGCACAGGCTCCAGATGCGCAGGCTCAGTAGTTGTTGCTCACGGGCCTAGTTGCTCCATGGCATGTGGGATCCTCCCAGACCAGGGCTCGAACCCATGTCCCCTGCATTAGCAGGCTGACTCTCAACCTCTGTGCCACCAGGGAAGCCCTACATCTCAATATTTAATTACATCAGGTTGCGTTAGTGTTGGCCCAGTTAGGAATCCATGTTCATAAATCATTTGAATAAAAATGTTTTGCTTTCTCCTTAAGCAATGTATTGTGTTTAAGATGAACATGTTTGATTTTTCAATTCAGGGAACAGAAACCTAATTTTACTATTAATAATTTCTAAAATTGGCGTTGAAAGAGATTACAAAATAGGTATATATTTTAGGGGAAAACTATGTACAAAGCCTCGTAAGCTGACTGGTATTGAAGCCTTTTTTCTTAGACTGTGAACATTTTAATTCTTAATGCTTAATGTGGAAGAAAAGTGAGAGGTACCTTAAACTAGGCAGACAAGCCAGAGTGTGAAAGGTTTTAGTGAGTGTTGAGTACGTTGACTAAAAGATGTTTAATGCAGACCTTGCTTTTCCAGAAAGGAGGGCCAGGTAACAAAGCAGTTCATCATTCTTTTCTATTAACCAAAATGTATCCTCCACTAGCCAGGACTCTTTTGTATTGATCATTTTAAAAAATGTTGACGTGTGCTCAAAATATGTATTTTATTCATTGAAGATGCAACATTCCATTCATCTACACAATGTTATGTAATTGAGGATTTTGGTATGATAACAATTGGGCATTTTGAAGAACACTGATAGGGTAATCCACTTTAAATGGACCCCCCCTTGTACTAAGAAGGCCTATGCCCAACAGGGTATCCTGTATTTTAAAATTTACCATTAACCACATATCAGATTACTGATGTAAACTTACCTGAACAGACTATATTTTCTAAATAACTCACTTTTTTGGGCATTATTATAATTGCATGAATTATTTCTCTACCTAGTATAACCATTGCTCAAGAAAACACATATATAGTAACTTTAGAATTTTCTGCAAAGCTCTGGACACAATTAAATATTTAGAATGTAGGCAAATCTTCTCCAGTCTACAACACTTCTTTATAATATCAAAAGACATCAGTGAATCCAGTACAAAATTTTTATAATGAACAGCACCAAAGAAGCCAAATTATAAGTTCCATTTCTCATCAATTAAGCTTGGTGCTGCATCAAGGATTAAGGCTGAGACCACCCAAAGGTTGTCTGCCTAGCCCACTGCTGGTGTTCAATACACATTGCTTGTACAGAGGCTGTTTGGATTGTAAGTGTCTTTGTAAAATTTCAAACAAGTTAAAAGTATTACATATCCTTATCTCAACAGAATCCTGAATATCAGGTTAGCAAATTTCATAGCTCCATTTTAAGACATATGATTGTAGAGGGTAAAGTAGAAAGATGTTGAAACATATTACTGTCACTTAAATGATAGGTAGCAGCCACATAGGCCTGAACCACATTTGTGAAATCTCATGCCACATTTTTCACCTCCCCATTTATATACATGGAGGGGTTACACTAAAACTTCAATTATTCCAAAAGATGAAAGAAATGTTACATTTTGATACAGATCTTCAGTTTCTATTATACCATAAGCCTTTGAAATATTAAGGCTGAAGAGGCCAAGTTATGAAAGGGACAAGAGGAAGTAAGAACAGTGGAAATACAGTTGATAATCTTCTGCCTTCACCATTCTATGTGGATAGTCTGCTTTCCAGGCAGCAGGTGGTGTGACTGTGAAAAGATCACACATTTGTCAGTAACTATGTAGGATTTTTAGCACTGTTAGAGCCTAGCATTACAGATTTAGGGCAGCTAATAAAATTCCATAAGCCAAATTTTTGACAAGCCTGAAATTTTTTGAAAATAATTTTCCTACCAAGTAAAACTTCTTGGTTCCCTTTTAGTCCTGTCTCAGAGAAAACTATGTATAATTAAACTTTTTTTAAAAAGTAAAAAAAAGAATCACTTCACAGCAACCAGATGAACATCTGGCAGCAAAGCAATATTAAAATGCCATCCTTTCAAAGGAAGAGCAAGTATGTGAGTCCTCCATTAAGAGCATTATCTTATGTCAGAGCATAATCTCACACTTTCCATTTATGGTCTTTTTGCAAAAGTCCAAGGCTGAATTTGGACCTGCTTTTCCTGTGTTTTCTCAATGTTATCTGGACAACAGTGTGTCAAGTACATAAGAAACCTAAGGTCAAAACGAAGATGATCTAATGCACCAGGTATTTAAATAAGTGTGCACAGGCTGTACTTAGAATCACCTTGCTAAAAACTAGTAGCAGAAGTAGCTGAAGCCCGTTTATCATATGTAGCAAAAATATTTCAAAGTCAATATAAATTTAACCATAACCCATCTAACAAGAAACACCAGAGATCGTATTTTAATGTGTTTTTTCTCTCCCTTTCTCAGTAGCCAGAAAATGTTTAAATCTAGAAAGAAAAGGATCAGATCTTTTAAAGCCTCATATGTCCCTCTTCTCATATAAAAAAGTCGTATCAGGAAATAAAATTCAAAAATTATTTTTCTGTAGTTTTTCAAAATAAGTGTGTATTTCATTTATAATCTACAGTTTTATTTTTAAAACCCCTCACAAAAGTCTCTTAATATGTTGCAAAACTTTATAAACAAGGTTGTAACTTTCCAGAGGGTGTGTACCAGGACCCTCGTGAAGCCCCTACTGGAGTCTAACTTGAAAGCCAACTCAGGCACCACCACCCCCCCACCCCGCCACACCCACACTGCTATTCAATACTATTGAGGTCACAGGGTTTACTGAAATTTGTTAAAAACATGGAGAATAACCTCTGGGGAATAATTCTCTGGGGAAAGAAAGAGAGATGAGAAGATTACAGATACCACTGAAAGTATGTGTGTTCAAAAGTTAATTTGGTTATATTATCAAATTACAGTTCTTCAGGGAGCTTAAACTTGCTCTAAATTAGATTTGGGGAGGCACATCAAACTAAATAGTCTGCATAAGAGACTCGCTGACATAAAAGAAAAACACGGAAGACAAAGGGTTCTTAATATGGGGAAGGATATATTCCAACTTGGGGGAAGGGTGAAGGCATTTCAGCTCTGAAGCTCGATCATGACATTTCCAGAGTCCTGCAGTCCCCAAGTGTGACAGGACAGATCGGAAGGGCCTGTTGGGCCTGGCTGGACTCTCCTGTCCCTCTGTCACACTGTGCGATATGCAGGCAACTGCAGTGTCAAGCTGGCAACACTCCTGAGGCTCTTGAGTGTTTATCAACTCAGTAGGTCAAAAGTCTGCAGACACTGGGTGGAGCAGCAGTAAGCCACAAAACTCACAGTTGTCCTCCTAGAAGGGGAAAGAGGGGGAGAAGGACACTGTGAGTTCAAAAGGAAAGTCTCAGAATTCTTTCCATTAGAGACAGTCTTTTCCTTTGTTAAAATAAAGGATTAGGTATGGTCAACAGAGTACACAACAGAAATGTAAATTCCTTTTAAAACTGAGCACTGGAATCAGGTGAGGTATGTGTGTGCTTATTTTATTAGCAGTTTTCAGATGACGTAACATCCCTATGTTAGCAGCTAAGGAAAAGTAAGCTTTTTCCATGTTACAGTCTGAATTCGGCTTACTAGAACCAGTGCAATGACAGAATTTGAAATACGTTATAAAAATCATGTAATAGAAAAAGTCACCAATTTAGCTAGAACACATATATATCGAAGAGCTTAAAAAACATAATTTTAAGGAATTTATCCTACAAATGTATGCCCACAGATTGCTTATAGAAGTAATTTCAGAATCTGAATCACGTAGTTTGAGGGTCTTCTCCCACACAGCAGAGGAATCCCATCTCAGACTCCTGCTTGGCATCTTTCTGCAGCGAGTCATGAGCCCTCTGATCCCAATCTGGGCAGCTCCAGTTGTTGGATGCCTTGTTTTCCCACCAGAAGTGCTATCCTCTTGTGAGGAGAGATTAATCTACTCTTGTTTTCACAGGACTCCCTGTGCTGACTGTTTTCTCTTTTCTTCACCCCTCAACTCAGTCTTTGCCTTTCTCTGTAATCCAAGAAGGTGACCTCTACAGACCCAACCTCCAAAGCTGCCTGATTGCTGGTTTCAGGCTGAATTAGGACAAGGGAGGCATAGCAGGAGGGTAAAGGGCAGGAAGAGAGAAAAGTTGAATATTTTCTTTTTCTTCTTTTTAAAAAAAAGTCTAGTTAATAGAGGTATAGTTACATATAGACATACAATAAAATTCACCCATTTTAAGTGTACAGTTGAATGAGTTTTGAAATATATGCAATTATTTAACTAACACCACCATCAAGATATAAAATACTTCTCATATCCCCAAATGTTCCTTGTGTCCACTTGCAGCCAACCCCCATCCCCCAAACCCCCTGACAAGTCTCTGGCAACCATTGATAATTTTGTTTCTCCGTAGGCTTTATTTTTCCCTGGGCCACCACAATTCTCCAAAAAAGGCTTTGCCATTATTTCATCTTGGATGATCAAAGATCTCAAGGCAAGAGCTAGACCTACTTCTATGGGTTCTCGTGCCTTAGATTTTTGTACTAATCCAGGATTCTCTTACCAACTGGTTCCAGCTAGGTTTGGCTGATGTGAGGATAAAGCTTCCCTGGATGGACCCTCCTGTATGGCTCTAGTTCTCACTAGGCTCCAGTCACACTCAACCAGGCAGTTGACAACTCTGCCTTAGCCTTCACTTCCTGCTTGCACAGAGTCTCACTTCCTGCAAGCAGAGGTGAGAGTTCAGGGCCTTCTTGGGTCTTTTCTGAGCATGCTCACATCCTTTTGCATGCACATGACCTTACATACTCCTAGAAATATTAGTGCTTTTCAAAGCCCCTGTGGAAAGCTTACTCCCCCAATTTTCCTTTTCAGCTTTTTTTTTTTTTTTTTTTGCTGTATGCGGGCCTCTCACTGTTGTGGCCTCTCCCGTTGCAGAGCACAGGCTCTGGACGTGCAGGCCCAATGGCCATGGCTCATGGGCCCAGCCACTCTGCAGCATGTGGGATCTTCCTGGACCGGGGCACGAACCCGTGTCCCCTGCATCGGCAGGCGGACTCCCAACCACTGCGCCACCAGGGAAGCCCTCCTTTTCAGCTTTATGGCTAGTCTATTGTTTGCCCCAACAGTTACCCACTGCCTCAGGCATCTGTGAAGTTAAGCAATTGCCTGTAATTGTTTTGACAATTTTTGACAAATACCCTCAGAGAAGAGGCTTTTTGCACTGGTGATCTCTGACTGAGGAAATAAAGACAGGCTTGCAAGTAGGGTTTTTCAGTGAAACACCCTTTGAAGATGCTCCAACTTCCTTCCACCCCTTTCCAGTTGCTGCCCGCCTGATGGTTTTAACTGTGATGGCAGATTATTGGTTTTCAAGGTTAAGACTAGAAGATGGGACTATAGGTTAAAATATCACAAAGGTCTCTGTTCTTTCTGAGATTCAGTCACTTTTCTTGAATAAATGCACTCTGGATTGCTGTAAGCCTTTTGTTAATTTCCAGAGTTCTGAAAAATTCAATTCTGACAAGTTTTGCCAGTTTTTTCATTGCTTTTATGGAAAGATTGACTATTTCTATCCCACTCCATCTCTACATCTCTGACCAGAGCTTTTATTGGGCAGCCCCTCCTGTGGGCTCTAAGTCTCAACAGCCTCCAGATCTTCCTTTGTCCTTCATGCTAAAAGGTTAAGAATGGTAAACCTTCCTACTGCTGTAAGTTCCCAGGTACTTTATCATCCTTGTGGGTGCTCTGAACCTTGCCTGAACTTCTGTAAATAGTCCTTCTCTATTAATTTCTCTTCAAAATCCCAGCTTCTGTGTGTTTTCCAGCCAGTACCCTGATTGATTTAGTAGGGAGTAGCCTAAGGAAACAGTCCATCAAAGTGGGATTCTGGGATTGGGTTGGTAACTGCATGAATGACCTCATTACCAGGGAAAAAGTGGGAAATCACTGATAACTTGAAGTTGTGGTATCACGATTACTCAAATTATCACTAAGACTGCCAGTGGAGGGTAAGGCACTGGGAGATCAAGTGCTGTGGCACTTGATTGTTGTGGCATCATG
Source organism: Hyperoodon ampullatus (assembly GCF_949752795.1). NCBI lineage: Eukaryota > Metazoa > Chordata > Mammalia > Artiodactyla > Ziphiidae > Hyperoodon > Hyperoodon ampullatus. Next base: position 74,347,300 of record NC_136916.1, read on the forward strand.
GTGAATTCAAAGATTGTGGAGGGAGATGGCTTCTTTTGACTGCTTCAAGAGATTCCCCAAATCCCAACCCCCTTCCAAAAAAAAAAAAAATAGATAAGCTTAGTGCCTTCTTGAACTCTTAACTCAAGGCATAGGTAGAGAATCAGAAAGTTTCTATGGTGGCCTTAAAGGAATTCTTATTTTATGAAGCTGTGGGAGGGACATGCCTGAGGCCTGAATGTACAGGCTGCAGAATCACATGCCAGGTAAAAGTATACTTATGCTAAGTCTCTTACGCTAAGGTAAAGGTTCTGGTTGGGAAGGGGTGAGGACTTAAGAATTGAGATGGAAACCTTTGTGTAGACACAAAGCTAAGGACCTTAAACCTCTAATATCTCTAAACATTTCTTCACATCAGAAACAGCCCTTCTTACCATCTAAGAAAACAAGCATTCACTTGAATAAAAAGATTTCACTGACTTCATCTGGTGTGGTTACCTAAAAAGGAAATTCCTATCTTCTTCAGGCAGGAACAATACTCACTGCCTCTAGGGCCACAGAGAGAGCAAAATCCCAGCATGATTCAGAGAGTTAATTGCAAGGGCTGCTCCTGGGAGAGATTATGTACATGAAGGAGTTGTAGAATCTTGCCAAATTTTATTTGCAGGAATCTGGAGAGTAAGCATGGAAATGGAGTCTAAGTATAATACATTAGCCAGTGAGAATAAGTCTAAGGTTGGATCAGGCCAAGAAGGGTGCTTCACGAGGCCTCAGCATTTAATGTATTAGTATGAGTACGTATAATGGTTAATAGAAGTCTTGATTCAGTAGAGGCCTACAGTCAATGAGACAGAGATGCTAGAACTTCCATTGCACAGTCTAGAGGGAGGAGATCAAAGGCTTAGAGAAATGGGAATGTTGAAGTGGATCCAATGCGGCCTAACCTGCTCAGACACCACCTGGAAACCTCTGGGAGGGTCAGGAAGACAGTCCCTTCACTAAGACATTAATATATATATTGGTGAGGGGAAATCAAACTGGAAGTAGCAAGCACACCTGATACTTAATATGACACATGCCTACTAGAGGCGAGAGAGAAAGCCTGCAAAAGCTCAGGTGTCTGCTACATTGGTAAAGTTTCAAACAGAAAAGAAGAGTTACATCCAGAACTGCCCATTTGAAGAAACAGATACACACTTGTGGGTCCCTTTGGATTTTGGAGGCAAAACACATTTTGGGAGCCCCAATCTTCCAAGGTCCTTTCTCTTACAATTAAACACCCTGGTCATAATACAACAAACAAGCATTGGAAGACTCTGAAAGACAGAATGAAGATAGACGGACTATGACCCTGGGACTTGAGAAGCAACACAGCAATGGTAAACTCCCGAGGCTTCCTTAGTGCCTCCCATATACTTCAGATAGGATGCTGTAGGAGCTTCCAACCTAGAACCACCAACAGGCAGAGTCAACAAAACAAAACAAAACAAAACAAAACACAACAAAAAAAACAACCCCCCCCCCAAAACCCCAAGAAAAGCCTGTTATTCCTATCCAAAGGATTAGGACAGAGAAATCCATCAATTTCTATAGAAAGTAAATACCTAGTTGCTTAGGGCTAGGTATGGGGAAAGAGAGAGGTGATAGATAAAGGGTACAAGGTTTCTCTTAGGGTGAGAAAAACGTTCTAAAACTGTCTGTGGTATTAGTTGCACGTATCTGTGACTACAGTAAAAACGTTTTTATGCTGATTTGTATACTTTAAATGGGTGAATTGTATGGTATGTAAATTATCTCAATAAAGCTGTTAAAAAATAATAGAAGTAAAAGGAGAAATAGATAAGCTCACAATTAGAGTGGGAACTTCAACTTCTTTACTCTTAGCAACTGATAGAACTACCAGACAGAAGATCAGCACAGGTGTAGAAGAACTGAACAACTCAATGAACCAAAGAATCTAATTGACATATACAAAACACTCCACCCAACAGCAACAAAGTACACGTTTTTTTTTTTTTTCTTTCTAAAAGCCCATGGAATATTCACCAGGACAGACTATATTCTGTGCCAAAGAACAAGCCTCACAAATTTGAAAGAACTGAAATTATATACAGAGAACACATCTGGTTTCATCTCTGACATAAAGAGCCTACAAGTCCTCACTCCTGTTCTTACAAGAACAGGCTGAACAAATTGAAAATCAACAACTTTTCTCCACTCACCAGAGAACTGAGGTCATAGGGCAAACTGCAACTTCAAAATCTGGTGAGACAGGTGACTCCAGAGGCACAGCTGAGACTTGCTTACCTGGACAGAAGATGCTAGAATTGCTGGAGGCTGAGTGTGGACAAGCCTGAGAGTGAGATACTCCTGAGGCTGCAATGTTAGGGTGGCACACACACATTCTTAGGTTTTACCTATAGAAACCCTAGAGGCTATCATGGTGAAAATCCGTAAAAGATCCCCTTGTTGCTCATTCAGGAAGAGAAAAAGAGTAGTCATTATGTAACATGTCCAGAGCATCCTCCATAACAAAGGACTGTTCTCCAGAGAAAGAGTTTACCAGAGCCTTATCCCAGGTGCGGAAGGGCATTCTTCCCACCCCAGCCCCCTTTAGTCTGCCCATCTCACCTAAGAGGGGAAAACAAACTATGCAAGATGAGAAAAATCTATGAAGGTCACAGCCTAGAAATACAGGCCCACTAAAATAATGGTATAATCATAAAATTTAGAACATTTCCCTCCCTCATTTACCACCAGAGTAAATGGCCTCCAGCATAAGGACAGTGGATTATAGATAAAATTGATACACAGAAATCTCTTGCATTCCTATACACTAACAATGAAAGATCAGAAAGAGAAATTAAGGAAACAATCCCATTTACCACTGTATCAAAAAGAATGAAATACCTAGGAATAAACCTACCTAAGGAGGCAAAAGACCTATACTCTGAAAACTGTAAGACAATAATGAAAGAAATTGAAGATGACACAAATAGATGGAAAGATATGCCATGTTCTTGGATTGGAACAATCAATATTGTCAAAATGACAATTCTATCCAAGGCAGTTTACAGATTCAATGCAATCCCTATCAAATTACCAATGGCATTTTTCACAGAACTAGAACAAAAATTTTTTAAATTTGTATGGAAACACAAAAGACCCCAAATAGCCAAAGGAATCCTGAGAAAGAAAAATGGAGCTCGAGGAATCAGGCTCCCTGACTTCAGATTATAATACAAAGCTACAGTCATCAAAACAGTATGGTACTGGCACAAAAACAGAAATATAGATCAACAGAACAGGATAGAAAACCCAGAAATAAACTCACACACCTATAGTCAATTAATCTATGACAAAGGAGGCAAGAATATACAATGGAGAAAAGACAGTCTCTTCAATAAGTGGTGCTGGGAAAACTAAACAGCTACATGTAAAAAAAAAAAAAAAGAAAGAAATTAGAACATTCTCTAACACCCTACACAAAAATAAACTCAAAATGGATTAAAGACCTAAATGTAAGGCTGGATACTATAAAACTCTTAGAAGAAAACATAGGCAGAACACTGTTTGACATAAATCGCATCAACATTTTTTGCATCCACCTCCTAAGAGTAATGAAAATAAAAATAAACAAATGGGACCTAATTACTTAAAAGTTTTTGCACAGCAAAGGAAACCATAAACAAAATGAAAAGACAACCCATAGAATGGGAGAAAGTATCTGCAAACAAAGCAACTGACAAGGGATTAATCTTCAAAATATACAAACAGCTCATGCAGCTCTATATCAAAAAACAAATAACCCAATCAAAAATAGGCAGAAGATCTAAATAAACATTTCTCCAAAGAAGACAAAAAGCACATGAAAAGATGCTCAACATCACTAATTACTGGAGAAATGAAAATCAAAACTACAATGAGGTAGCACCTCACACCAGTCAGAAGAGCCATCATCAAAATGTCTACACACAATAAATGCTGGAGAGGGTGTGGAGAAAATGGAACCTTCCTACACTGTTGGTGGGAATGTAAATTGGTGCAACCACTATGGAGAACAGCATGGAGGTTCCTTAAAAAACTAAAAATAGAACTACCATATGATCTGGCAATCCCACTCCTGGGCATATATCTGGAGAAAACCGTAGTTCAAAAAGATACATGCACCCCAGTGTTCATTGCAGCACTGTTTACAATAGCCAAGATATGGAAGCAACCTAAATGTCCATCAACAAAGGAATGGATAAAGAAGATGTACTACATATATACATGGAATATTACTCAGCCATAAAAAAGAATGAAATAATGCCATTTGCAGCAATATGGATGGACTTAGAGATTATTATACTAAGTGAAGTAAGTCAGACAGAGAAAGACAAATATCATATGACATCACTTATATGTGGAATCTAAAAGAAATGATACAAATGAACTTGTTTACAAAACAGAAACAGACTCACAGACATTGAAAACAAACTTATGGTTACCAAAGGGGAAACATGGTGGGGAGGGATAAATTAGGAATTTGGGATTAAAAAATACACACTACTGTATATAAAATAGATAATCAACAAGGATCTACTATATAGCACAAGAAACTCTACTCAATATTCTGTAATAACCTATATGGGAAAAGAATCTGAAAAAGAATGGAAATATGTATATGTATAAATGAATCACTCTGCTGTACACCTGAAATTAACACAACATTGTAAATCAACCATACTCTAAAATACAATTTTAAAATAAATTAATTAATAAAAATAAAAAAGCAAAATAAATAAAATCCCAGCACTATTAAACCTTGGGTTCATCTTACTGGGTCCACCCAGGGGCCTGCAGGGGGTGCAGTGGGCAGTCCTGAGGGTGTTGGCGGAAGGGGGCTCACCATGTTCCTAAAGCTCATTTACCAACAGTGCAGCCTGGGCTTGACAGAATATTGAGGCGAGGATCTAGTTTTTAAACTATATAGGAGTAGGGAAGAAAAGTCATGAGAAAATAGGAGAGGATGAAGAATGTTATGAGAGAAATGCATTCCCATTAAAATTTTGCATTTAAAAACAAAAACAAAAACAGATGCAAGATGCAGGCTCTCTGAGGAGTATACAGGGAAGCCCAAAGTTAAGCAAGGAGAATCATAAAAGGACACTAAAGGAATCTGAATTTCAATCTGAAGCCTCTAGTACCTACTAGAGCAAACATAAAACAGCTCAGCTCCTAGCCAGATTAAAATAAAATCTCACACTAAATGCCTATTTAGCTCAGCTCTTATTACCCAATATGTCTGTCTTTCAACAAAAAAATTACAAGAGATGCCAAAAGGCAAGAAAAAGCACATGCTGAAGAGACAAAGAAAACCTCAGAACCAGACTCAGATATGACAGAGATGTTAGAATTATCACAGGGAATTAAAAAAAAATAGGACAGAAAATCCACGATCTGTGGGACAATTTCTAAAGGTGCAAGATATGCATAATTAGAATACTAGAAAGAAAAGGAGAGAAAAGAGAAGAAGAGAAGAATTTGAAGTAATAATGGTTAAGGACTTTACAAAATTAATGACAGATCCAGAAACTTAATAACACCAAGCAGGATAAAAATCAAAAACAAAAACACTACACATAAGAAATATTATATTCTATCACTTATATGTGGAATCTAAAATATGACACAAATGAACATATCTATGAAACAGAACAGACTCACAGACATAGAGAACAGATATGTGGCTGCCAAAGGGGAGGAGAGTGGAAGAGGGATGGACTGGGAGTTTGGAGTTAGCAGATGCAAACTAGTAAATATAGAATGGACAAACAACAAGGTCCTACTGCATAGCACAGGGAACTATAGTCATAATCCTGTGAAAACCATAATGGAAAAGAATATACACACACACACACACACACACACACACACACACACACACATATATAAAACTGAAAATCACTTTCTGTATAGCAACACTGTAAGTCACCTATACTTCAATGAAAAAAAAAAAAGAAATATCAAACTGGAGAAAACCAAAGAAAAAGGAAATCTTAGAAGAAAGCCAGAGGAGAAAAAAAATTACCTACAGAGGAACAAGTATAAGACACAGTAGACTTCTTATTAGAACCATGCAAGCAAGAAGAGAGTGCAGTGAAATATTTAGTGTGCTCAAAGAAAAAAAAATCACTAACCTAGAATTTTATACCCAGTGAAATTATCCTACAAAAGTAAAGGAGTATAAAGACTTTTTCAAACAAACTGAGAACTGAGGGAATTCATTGCCAGTGAACTTGTCCTGCAAGAAAGGTTGAAAGGAATTCTTCAGGGAGAGGAAAAGGGTATAGGTAAAAAATTCAGATCTAGGGCTTCCCTGGTGGTGCAGTGGTTGAGAGTCTGCCTGCCGATGCAGGGGACACGGGTTCGTGCCCCAGTCTGGGAAGATCCCACATGCCGTGGAGCGGCTGGGCCCATGAGCCATGGCCACTGAGCCTGAGCATCTGGAGCCTGTGCTCTGCAATGGGAGAGGCCACAACAGTGAGAGGCCCGTGTACCGAAAAAAAAAAAAAAAAAATTCAGATCTAAATAAAACTAGGGATGACATGATACTATATATAGAAAATTCTAAAATCTCCACACACACACAAAATTAGAATAAATGAATTCAGTAAAGTTGCAGGATACAAGATTAATATACAGAAATATGTTGCTTATCAATACTAATAATGGACTATCAGAAAGAGAATTCAAGAAAATAATCTCTTCTACAGTTGCATCAAAAAGAATAAAATGCCTAGAAATAAATTTAACCAAGAGGGTGAAAGACTTATACTCTGAAAACTATAGGACATTGATGAAGGAAATTGAAGATGATACATATAAAAGATACCCTCTTTTCATGGATTGGAAGAATTAATACTGTTAAAATGTCCATACTACCCAAGGCAATCTACAGATTTAATGTTACCCTTATCAAAATACCCAGAACATTTTTCACAGAACTAGACCAAATAATCCTAAAATTTATTTTTTAATCTATTTTTTTCATTTAATACTTTTCAACTTGAATTTTAGTTTGTCAATAATAATACTGCTGTTCCCACTTTGTTTGTTTGTCTTGTTTTGGTGTAATTTAGCTTTTTGTCTTCAAAAGATTAAGTAATTTTGTCTTAAGGTATTCTTTCCTCTCTTGCTTTCACCTTCTCTCTCTTTCTCTCCCTCCCTCTCTCTCTCTGCCTTAACACAACTTAAGACATAAGAATCTCTTTTGAGGAATTGAATCCATTCACATTTATACAGTAGGCCCTTACTAGTTATCTGTTTTATATACAGTAGGGTGTATATGTCAATTCCAATCTCCCTATTTATTCCTCCCCACCTTACCCCCTGGTAGCCATAAGTTTGTTTTCTACATCTGTGACTCTACTTCTGTTTTGTAAATAAGTTCATCTGTGCCCTTTTTTTAGATTCCATATATAAGTATATATAATATTTGTCTTTCTCTGTCTGACTTACTTCACTCAGTATGACTACAAAAGACCCTGAACTGCCAAAACAATCTTGAGAAAAAAGAACAAAGCTGGATGCTTCCTGACTTCAAACTATACTACAAAGCTACAGTCATCAAAACAGTATGGTATTGGCACAAAAACAGACACATAGATCAATGGAACAGAAAAGAAAGCCCAGCTATAAACCCATGCACCTATGGTCAATTAATCTATGACAACGGAGGCAAGAGTATGCAATGGAGAAAAGACAGTCTCTTCAGCAAGTGGTGCTGGAAAAACTGACAGCTACATGTAAAGGAATGAGATTAGAACATTTCCTCACCCCATATACAGAAATAAACTCAAAATGGATTAAAGACCTAAATTTAAGACTGGAAACCATAAAACTCCTAGAAGAAAACATAGACAGAACACTTTTGACATAAACTGTAGCAACATTTTTTGGGGATCTGTCTCTTAAAGCAAAGGAAACAAAAGCAAAAATGAACATATGGGACCTACTTAAACTTAAAAGCTTTTGCACAGCAAATGAAACTATCAATATAATGAAAAGACAACCTACTGAATTGGAGAAAATATTTGCTAATGATATGACCAATAAGGGGTTAATACCCAAAATATATAAACAGCTCATACAACTCAGTATCAAAAACAAACAAACAACAAAAACAAACAACCTGATTAAACAATGGGCAGAAAACATGAATGGGCAGTTTTCAAAAGAAGATATACAGATGGTTAACAGGCACATGAAAAGATGTTCAACATTGCTAATCATCAGATAAATGCAAATCAAAACCAAAATGAGATAGCACCTCACATCTGTCAGAATGGCTATCATCGAAACGTCTACAAATAACAAATACTGGCAAGGATGTGGAGAAAAGGGAACCCTAGCACACTTCTGGCGGGAATGTAAATTGGTGCAGCCACTATGGAAAACAGTATGGAGGTGCCTCAAAAAACTAAAAATAGATCTACCATATCATCCAGCAATTCCACTCCTGGGTATACAACCAAAGAAAACAAGAAAAGATACATACACCCCAATGTTCATAGCAGCATTATTTACAATAGCTAAGATACAGAATGGAATATAATTCAGCCATAAAAAATAATGAAATTCTGCCATTTGCAGCAACATGGATGGACCTGGAGAGTATTATGTTAAGTGAAATTAGTCAGACAGAGAAAGACAAATACTATGTGTTATCACTTATACGTGGAATCTAAAGAATAAAACAAAGAATATATATAACAAAACAGAAACAGATTCATAAATATAGAGATCAAACTAGTTATTACCAGTGAGAGGGAAAGGGGAAGGGGTAAGATAGACAGGGGATTAAGAGGCATAAACGACTATGTATAAAATAAATAAGCTATAAGGATATATTGTACAGTACAGGGAATATAGCCAGTATTTATAATAATTTTAAATGGAGTATAATCTATAAAAATATTGAATCACTGTGTTGTACACCTGAAATTAATGTAATATTGTAAATCAACTATACATCAATAAAAATTTTAAAAATAAAAACATTCTTCAGAATAAAATGAATAAATAAATAAATAGGAAGGTTGTTGGAGAAGGAATAAAGTTAAATAAAATCTTTAATTTTTATAATTTCAATCAATCTAAAAATTAACTTGTTTCACATAATAAGGGTAACAATGTACTGCATGATTACAACAGATGAATAGTGAAATGAATGACAGCAATGTCATGAAGTTTGCCAGGGAGGAATTAGGATTATTCTGTCACAAAGTACCTGTACTACAAGTGGAGCAGTATAGTGTATCGTTTGAAGGTGGAGTTAGATTGTTTAAAATGTATATTGTAAACTCTAAGGAAACTACTGCAAATTTTTAGAAAAGAAGTATAATTGATATGCTATGAGAGGAGATAAAACCCAATCACATAAAATGCTCAATAAAATCAAAAAAGGCAAAAAGAAGTAGGAAAAGAACAAATACAAAAAATAGAAAAGTTACAAACACAGTAGCTATTAATCCAACTAAGTCAATAATCACTTTAAATGTGAATGGTCTAAACATACTAATGAAAAGACAGAGACTGAGTGGATGGAAAAACAATACCCAATTAAATGTTGTGTACAAGGAACTCACTTTAAACATAAAAATGCAGATTGGTTGAAAGTAAAGGGATGGTGAAAGATATATAATGTTAACACTAATCAAAAGAAAGATGGAATAGCTATTTTGTTACAGACAAAGCAGACTTCAGGACAGGGAAAACTATCAGAAATAAAGAGGAGCATTACATAATAAAGGGGTCAATTCTCCAAGAAGACATAACAATGTGAAAAGTGTATGAAGCTAAAAACAGAGCATCAAAACATATGACGCAAAAACTGACAGAACTTCAAGAAGAAACAGACAAACTTGCTGTTAGAGCTGGAGACTTTGACACCCCTCTTTAAGCAATTGAAAGACCCAGAAAGCAGAAAATCAGAAACAATATAGTTGAACTCAACATCATTAATCAACTGGACCTAATTGACCTTTATAGATACTCGATCCAGCAACAGAAAAACACACATTCTTTTCAAGCTCCAGAGAAATTAAAATATTTTGAACTGAATGAAAATGAAATATAACTGATCAAAAAATTCTGGGATGAGGCAAAAGCAGTACAAAAGGGAAATATACAGCACAAATACAAATATTAGAAAAGAAGAAAGCTCTAATATCAATAATGTAAACCTCACCCAGGAAGTTAGAGAAAGAAGAACAATTTAAGTCTAAAGCAAGTAAAAATCATAGAGTACATCTGTGTCCATTATGGAATCGAATTAGATATCAGTAACAGAAAGAACAGGAAAATCTCCAAGTGTGTAAATCTTTTCTATGGGTTAAAGAGACAGTCTCAAAGGTATAAAAACTTAAACAATGAAAATAAAAATACAACATATCAAAAATTTTGAGACATAGTAAAGCAGTGCTGACAGAGAAATTAATAGCTTTAAATGCTTAAGTTAGAAAATAGGAAAGGTCTTAAATCAATACTCTAAGTTTCTACCCTAACCGCACCCCCCGCTAAAAAAAAGAGCAAAATAAATCCAAAGCTAGTAGGAGGAAGAGGAGAAACCAATGAAATTAAAACCTTCACTAGGATTAACAAGATCAATAAAATTGATAAATCTCTAGCAAGACTAACAAAGATTAAAAAAAGGAAAACACAAATTAATATAAGAAATGAAACAGGTGATATTAAACATATTCTGCAGTCATTAAAAAGATATAAGGGAATACCTTAAAAAACTTCACACTAATAAATTTGAAAACTGAGAACAGATGAATCCCTTGAAAACCACAAACTACCAAAACTCAACCAAGATAAAATAGCCCACCTGAATAGTCCTGTAACTATTAAAGAAATTGAGTCTGTAATTAAAAAAGAGAAATTTCCAGGCTCACACAGATTGTTTCACTGGAGAATTCTATCAAACACTTAAAGAAGTACTAAGAGGAATTTTTACACTGTCTCTTTCAGAAAAATAGGAGAGGAGGAACACTTCCCAGCTTATTTTATGTGGCCAGTATTACTCTGACTCTAAAACCAGACAAAGAGTACAAAACCAGAAAACTACAGACCAATATCTCTCATGAACAGAGATATAAAAATCCTCAAGAAAGTATTAACAAATTAAATACAGAAATGTATTATAAAAAGAACTATATACCACAATCAAGTGGGAGTTATTCTGGGTATGTAAAGCTGGTTCAATATTTGAAAATCAATGTCATCCAATACATCAACAGGTTAACAAAGAAAAATTAGTATGATATCAATGACCTCAAAAAGTATTTAACCAAATACAACACCCATTCATGATTAAAAAAAAAAACTCTCAGCAAACCAGGAATAAAGGGGATCTTTCTCAATTTGATAAATATTTGATAAAACCTACTGCTTACATCATACAAAATGTCCATACAAAATGGACAGTGATGTCCATTTTCACCACCTTAGTCAATAAAGCAAGAAAAAGAAATAAAAGGCATACAGATTGGAAAGGAAGAAATAAAAACTTTTCCTACTTTCAGATGACATGTCTACATGGAAAATGCCAAGGAATCTATAAAAAATACTCCTAGACTCTTAAGCAAGTTCAGCAAGGTTGCAAGCACATGAGATCAAAATATAAAAATTAATCATATTTCTGTATACTAACAATAAACACATGGAAACTGAATTTTTAAAATATAATATCATTTATAATCATACAAAGAAAGTAAAATACTTGGGTATAAACTTAAAACATTTAAGGATGCTTAAAATTATTAAATGCTGATGAAAGAAATAAAAGAATACCTAAATAAATGGAGAGGCATACTGTGTTCATGAACTGGAAGACTCAGAAATAGTAAAGATGTCAATTCTCTCCAAACTGATCTATAGATTAAATGCAATTCTTATCAAAATCCAGCACAAAATCCAGCTTATCTTTGTTCTTTGGAAACAAAGATAAGCTTATTCTAAAACTTCTACAGAAAAGCAAAGACCTTAGAATAGTTAAGACAATCTTGAAAGAGAAGATTAAAGTGAAAGTATCACTTCACCTGATATTAAGGCCTACTATATAACTACAGTAATCAAGACAGTTTGGTACTGACTGAGGGAGAGACACAGATCAATGAAATTGAAGAGAACATAAGAGATTATCTTCATGACCTTGGCAGTAGGTAAAGATTTCTTAGGACACAAAAAGCACTAGCTATAAAATTAAAATGGATAAATTTGACTTGATCAAAATTAAAACTTTCTACTTTGCAAATTATACTTGTAAGAAAATGAAAAGGCAGGCATCACTTTTGAGATTTTCTTAACTCAGGAAGTTATGTGAATTTTAAGTTATTAGATACTTTGTATTACCTTACTTTAAAAAAAAAACTAAAGTTGGTTAGAACCCTAGTTCAGATAATTTGCTACACCAGAATATATATGGTTGTATAAATAACAACTGAAATGAAACTCAGGCACAAAATGATCTTAAAAGGCAAGTGCATTTTTGAGGATCAGCTATCTAAACTTATTTCTTCCTGTTTTCTTAAAAGACAATTATGTTAACTGAAAAATCATTCATAGAAGTGATGCACTTCATACCACAACCAGTTAATTAAAAATTAAGGTTCTTGGGCTTCCCTGGTGGTGCAGTGGTTGAGAGTCCGCCTGCGTGCCCCGGTCCAGGAGGATCCCACATGCCGCGGAGCAGCTGGGCCCATGAGCCGTGGCTGCTGAGCCTGCGCGTCCGGAGCCTGTGCTCCACAACGGGAGAGGCCACAACAGTGAGAGGCCCGCATACCGCAAAAAAAAAAAAAAAAAAAAAAAAAAAAAAATTTAAGGTTCTAAGCAAAAAAATCCAATTCCATGCAGATATGGGATTGTTATTCACTGAAGCATAATGCTCACTGGATCATCATTAACTCCTTATCATGCTCAACGGGGTAGGGTGGGTAACATGGAGGTGTCATATTTGGGCTACAAAGAAATCCCAAGCCTGTGTATTTATTTATTAAAAAAAAAAAACTTTATTTTATATTGGAGTATAGTTGATTAACAATGTTGTGTTAGTTTCAGGTGTACAGCAGTGATTCAGTTATACATATATGTGTATCTATTCTTTCCCAAATTCCTTCCTATATCTATTCTTTTTCAAATTCTTTTCCCATTTAGGTTGTTACATAATAATGAGCAGAGTTCCCTGTGCTTTACAGTAGGTTCCTGTTGGTAATCCATTTTAAATATAGCAGTGTGTACATGTCAATCCCAAACTCCCTAACTGTCCCTTCCCCAGTGGTAACCATAAGTTCCTTCTCTAAGTCTGAGTATGTTTGTGTTTTGTATATAAGTTCATTTGTATCATTTCTTTTCAGATTCTACATATAAGCGATATAATACAATATTTCTCTTTCTCTGTCTGACTTACTTCACTCAGTATGACAATCTCTAGGTCCATCCCTGTTGCTGCAAATGGCATTATTTCATTCTTTTCAATGGCTGAGTAATATGTGTACTTATTTACTTTTGGGAAACTCATCTAAGAGCATACTGTATCTGCTTGCTTCATTAATGATCTAAGTTGTTACAAGTACATCAACAAGTCTACTGCCTTAACAATGCATTTGTGTTGGTTAGGTCCTTTAAAAAAATTACAGAACTGTGGAACCAGAGACATGATAGTTTCAGGGGAGAAAGTTTTAGCTAAGCAATAAACTCTAGAATTAGGAAAAAGATGCTGATAAATTCTACAAAGAACATCAGACATGACATTTGTTACTTTAGAATCTCTGAGCATACTTATAGGCAAGGCAGAAGAAAGAGCATTTCAGCTTAGTTTTAAAATAAATAACATTATTTTTAAGAAAAAAATCACAATGTTGTTGCATATACTGGAGCCCACAAAAATCATAAAAATGTGGTGTTTTCTTTATAAACCTATTTTCTGATTAGAAACAAAAAAGCATATCCTTGACTCATACAGAAATTCAAGCCAGAAGAAAAATAATATTAGAAAGAATCGATCAGAAGAAATCCCAAGCCTGTGAACATATTAACATGTAAGAGAATTATGTGAGAATCATCTAATAACATAAGGTATTTCTTGTTATATTTATGGTTAATGACTGTCTCTCATGGGAAGATTCTGTGTGCAGAACCAAAGACTTAAATATATACTAGATTTGCCTATGCCCTAGAACTTTAGGGGTGAGATATGTATGGGAAAAGAAGTATCAGGTGGTTTGGTCATAATTGAACCCCTAATACCTAGTAGAGAGTTTGGCACCCAGCAGATGGTCAGTACATGATTGTTTAGTGATACAATGAGAAAGAAAAAGTTAAGAACAATTTATTTAAATTGGTTGAGAAATATTTTACCCGTGTAAAATTTCATAAGTTACCTTAAGTTGGTGCCAACAAATAGGCACCTGCTGAAAGAAAAAAAAAACCCACAAACATAAGTAAGCAATTAATGTCAGTATTACTGATGTCAACTGGTTTCACAGAAGAAAGTAATAGCGACACAACTAGGGTACCTACCAGGCACCGGTGGGGGACCATGGACACCTAAGGGGATGGGAGGAACCCTCAGTGACTGGCTTGTGGGATCTTGATTCCCAAGCTGGAGGTCAGGCCTGAGCTCCTGTGGTGGGAGCTCCAAGTCCAAACTTCTGGACTAACAGAGAACCTTAGATCCAGGGAATATCAATCAGAGTGAGGCCTCCCAGAGGTCCTCATCTCAGCACCAAGACCTAGCTCTATCCAGCTGCCTGGAAACTCCAGTGCTGGAGGTATCAGGCCAAACAACCAGTAAGACAGGAATATAGCACCACCCATCCAAAAAAAAAAAAAAAATGAAATGACAAAAAATTTTGTTACAGATAAAGGAGCAAGGTAAAAACCTACAAGACCAACTAAATGAAGACGAAATACACAACCTACCTGAAAACGAATTCAGAGTAATGATAGTAAAGATGATCCAAAATCTTGTTAACAGAATGGAGAAAATACAAGAAACATTTAACGAGGATCTAGAAGAACTAAAGAGCGAACAAACAGTGATGAACAACACAATAAATGAAATTAAAAATTCTCCAGAAGGGCTCAATAGCAGAATAACTGAGGCACAACAACAGATAAGTGAGCTGGAAGATAAAATGGTGGAAATAACTGCCAGGGAGAAGAATAAAGAAAAAAGAATGAAAAGAACTGAGGACAGTCTCAGAGACCTCTGGGACAATATTAAACACACCAACATTCGAATTATAGGGGTCCCAGAAGAGGAAGAGAGAAAGAAAGGGTCTGAGAAAATATTTGAAGAGATTATGTTCAAAAGCTTGCCTAATATGGGAAAGGAAATAGTCAATCAAGTCCAGGAAGCGCAGAGAGTACCATACAGGATAAACCCAAAGAGAAACACGCTGAGACACATGTTAATCAAACTATCAAAAATTAAATACAAAGAAAAAATATTAAAAGCAGCAAGGGAAAAGCAAAAAATAACATACAAGGGAATCTCCATAAGGTTAACAGCTCATTTTTCAGCAGAAACTCTGCAAGCCAGAACGGAGTGGCAGAACATATTTAAAGTGATGAAAGGGAAAAAACTACAACCAAGATTACTCTACCCAGCAAGGATCTCATTCAGATTCAATGGAGAAATTAAAACCTTTACAGACAAGCAAAAGCTAAGAGAATTCAGCACCACAAAACCAGCTTTAAAACAAATGCTAAAGGAACTTCTCTAGGCAGGAAACACAAGAGAAGGAAAAGACCTACAAAAACAAACCCAAAACAATTAAGAAAATGGGAATAGGAACATACATATCCATAATTACCTTAAATGTAAATGGATTAAATGCTCCAACCAAAAGACAAAGACTGGCTGAATGGATACAAAAACAAGTCCCATACGTATGCTATGTACAAGAGACCCACTTCAGACCTAGGGGCACATACAGACTGAAAGTGAGGGGATGGAAAAAGATATTCCATCCAAATGGAAATCAAAAGAAAGCTGGAGTACCAATTCTCATATTAGACAAAATAGACTTTAAAATAAAGACTATTACTAGAGACAAAGAAGGACACTACATAATGATCAAGGGATCAATCCAAGAAGATATAACAACTGTAAATATTTATGCACCTGATACAGGAGCACCTCAATACATAAGGCAAATGCCAACAGCCATAAAAGGGGAAATCAACAGTAACACAATAATGGAAGGGGACTTTAACACCCCACTTTCACCAATGGACAGATCATCCAAAATGAAAATAAATAAGGAAACACAAGCTTTAAATGACACATTAAACAAGATGGACTGAATTGATAATTATAAGGCATTCCATCCAAAACCAACAGAACACACTTTTTTCTCAAGTGCTCATGGAACATTCTCCAGGATAGACCATATATTGGGTCACAAATCAAGCCTTGGTAAATTTAAGAATATTGAAATCATATCAACTATCTTTTCGACCACAATGCTATGAGACTAGATATCAAGTACAGGAAAAAAAAACTGTAAAAAATACAAACACATGGAGGTTAAACAATACACTACTAAATAACCAAGAGATCACTGAAGAAATCAAAGGGGAAATCAAAAAATACCTAGAAACAAATGACAATGAAACCACGATGACCCAAAACCTATGGGAGGCAGCAAAAGCAGTTCTAAGATGGAAGTTTATAGCAATACAATCCTACCTCAAGAAACAAGAAAAATCTCAAATAAATAACCTAACCTTACAGTTAGTGAAAGAAGAACAAAAAAACCGCAAAGTTAGCAGAAGAAAAGAAATCATAAAGATCAGATCAGAAATAAATGAAAAAGAATGAAAGAAACAATAGCAAAGATCAATAAAACTAAAAGCCGGTTCTTTGACAAGATAAACAAAACTGATAAACCATTAGCCAGACCATCAAGATTAAAAGGGAGAAGACTCAAAGCAATAGAATTAGAAATGAAAAAGGAGAAGTAAAAACTGATACTGCAGAAATACAAAGGATCATGAGAGATTACTACAAGCAACTATCCCAATAAAATGGATAACCTGGAAGAAATGGACAAATTCGTAGAAGAGCACAATCTTCCGAGACTGACCCAGGAAGAAACAGAAAATACAAACAGACCAATCCAAGCATTGAAATTGAAACTGTGATTAAAAATCTAACAAACAAAAGCCCAGGACCAGATGGCTTCACAGGCGAATTCTATCAAACATTTAGAGAAGAGCTAACACCTATCCTTCTCAAACTCTTCCAAAATACAGCAGAGGGAGGAACACACCCCAACACTTTCTATGAGGCCACCATCACCCTGATCCCAAAACCAGACAAAGATGTCACAAAAAAAGAAAACTACAGGTCAATATCTCTGATAAACATAGATGCAAAAATCCTCAAGAAAATACTAGCAAACAGAATCCAACAGCACATTAAAAGGATTACACACCATGATTAAGTGGGGTTTATCCCAGGAATGCAAGGATTCTTCAATATATGCAAATCAATCAATGTGATACACCATATCAACAAATTGAAGGAGAAAAACCATATGATCATCTCAATAGATGCAGAAAAAGCTTCTGACAAAATTCAACACCAATTTATGATAAAAACTCTCCAGAAAGTAGGCATAGAGGGAACCTACCTCAACATAATAAAGGTCATATATGACAAACCCACAGCCAACATCGTTCTCAATGGTGAAAAACTGAAACCATTTCCTCTAAGATCAGGAACAGGAGAAGGTTGCCCACTTCCAAGTTTGGGAAGTTTCTGCCACAGCAATCAGAGAAGAAAAAGAAATAAAAGGAATGCAAGTCAGAAAAGAAGAATTAAAACTGTCAGTTTGCAGATGACATGACACTATACATACAGAATCCTAAAGATGCTACCAGAAAACTACTAGAGCTAATTAGTGAATTTGGTAGAGTAGCAGGATACAAATTAATGCACAGAAATATCTTGCATTCCTATACACTAATGATGAAAAATCTGAAAGAGACATTAAGGAAACACTCCCATTTACCATTGCAACAAAAAGAATAAAATACCTAGGAATAAACCTACCTAAGGAGCCAAAAAACTGTATGCAGAAAACTATAAGAAACTGATGAAAAAAATTAAAGATGATACAAACAGATGGAGAGATATACTATGTTCTTGGATTGGAAGAATCAACATTGTGAAAATGACTATACTACTCAAAGCAATCTACAGATTCAATGCGACCCCTGTCAAACAACCAATGGCATTGTCACAGAACTAGAACAAAAAATTTCACAATTTGTATGGAAACACAAGAGACCCCGAATAGGAAAAACAATCTTGAGAAAGAAAAACGGAGCTGGAGGAATCATGTTCCCAGACTTCAGACTATACTACAAAGCTACAGTAATCAAGACAGTATGGTACTGGCACAAAAACAGAAATATAGATCAATGGAACAGGATAGAAAGCCCAGAGATAAACCCACGCACATATGGTCACCTTATAGTTGATAAAGGAGGAAAGAGTGTACAATGGAGAAAAGACAGCCTCTTCAATGAGTCGTGCTGGGAAAACTGGACAGCTACATGTAAAAGAATGAAATTAGAACACTTCCTAACACCATACACAAAAATAAACTCAAAATGGATTGAAGACCTAAATTAAGGCCAGACAGTATAAAACTCTTAGAGGAAAACATAGGCAGAACACTCTATGACATAAATCACAGGAAGATCCTTTTTGACTCACCTCCTAGAGAAATGGAAATAAGAAAAAATAAACAAATGGGACCTAATGAAACTTAAAAGCTTTTGCACAGCAAAGGAAACCATAAACAAGATGAAAAGCTAACCCTCAGAATGGGAGAAAATATTTGCAAATGAAGCAACCGACAAAGGATTAATCTCCAAAATATACAAGTAGCTCATGTAGCTCAATATCAAGAAAACAAATAACCCAATCCAAAAATGGGCAGAAGACCTAAGTAGACATTTCTCCAAAGAAGATATACAGATTGCCAACAAACACATGAAAAGATGCTCAACATCACTAATTATTAGAGAAATGCAAATCAAAACTACAATGAGGTATCACCTCACACCAGTCAGAATGGCCATCATCAAAAAATCTACAAACAATAAAAGCTGGAGAGGGTGTGGAGAAAAGGGAACCCTCTTGCACTGTTGGTGGGAATGTAAATTGGTACAGCCACTATGGAGAAAAGTATGGAGGTTCCTCAAAAAACTAAAAATAGAAGTACCATACGACCCAGCAATCCCACTACTGGGCATATACCCTGAGAAAACCATAATTCAAAAAGAGTCATGTACCACAATGTTCACTGCAGCACTATTTCCAATAGCCAGGACATGGAAGCATTCTAAGTGTCCATCAACAGATGAATGGATAAAGAAGATGTGGCACATACATACAATGGAATATTACTCAGCCATAAAAAGAAACGAAATTGAGTTATTTGTAGTGAGGTGGATGGACCTAGAGACTGTCATACAGAGTGAAGTAAGTCAGAAAGAGAAAAACAAATACCGTATGCTAACACATATATATGGAATCTAAAGAAAAAAAAAGGTTCTAATGAACCTTGGGGCAAGACAGGAATAAAGACGCAGACATAAAGAATGGACTTGAGGACACAGGGAGGGGGAAGGGTAAGCTGGGACGAAGTAAGAGAGTAGCATTGACATATATACACTACCAAATGTAAAATAGCTAGTGGGAAGCAGCTGCGTGCACAGGGAGATCAGCTCAGTGCTTTGCAACCACCTAGTGGGGTGGGATAAGGAGGGTGGGAGGGAGACACAA
This sequence comes from Hyperoodon ampullatus, assembly GCF_949752795.1. Taxonomy (NCBI): domain Eukaryota; kingdom Metazoa; phylum Chordata; class Mammalia; order Artiodactyla; family Ziphiidae; genus Hyperoodon; species Hyperoodon ampullatus. The sequence goes on from NC_136916.1 coordinate 74,367,134, forward strand.
GAGGGAGGAGATATGGGGATATACCTATGCATATAGATGATTCACTTTGTTACACAGCAGAAACTAACACAAGACTGTAAAGCAATTATACTGCAATAAAGATGTTAAAAAAATAGTAAAAGAAAGTAATATCCACAGAAAGCAAGGGTAAGGAAATGTGAAACATTTCATAAGTGATAAGTGATTTAACCATATAAGTATTAGATAGAATATATTATTTTAAAATAAGCTAGTAGTGAGTGGGAGGAAGGAGTATTAAGTTGTTGTAACAGACAAAGGGAAGTAATAAGACAAAGACAGTTCTGCACGCCCCGTAACAAATGGGTCTCTATCGCAAGGCACAACAGTTACCCAGACATCTGGTCCTCTCATGTAATTACTCTGGCTTAAAAGACCATGGAGAGTTCCTGAAGAAACCAAGCTCTGTAAATCTGAGCTTCAAAGCAGCCGACTGAAGCCATGCTGTCATCACCACCACAGTGCCCTGCTCACAGTAGATGCTCAATGCATGTCTGCTAACTGAGTGGATAAATCAGTAAATGAGTGGATGCATTATTCCGAGCTATTTGGAAATAACTCCAATGGCTTTTTAAAAATGGAAATAGAAAAAAAAATCCTAAAATTCATATGGTCCCACAAAAGATCCTGAATAGTCCAACAAATCTTGAGAAAAAAGAACAAAGCTTAAGGCATCATGTTTCCTGATTTGAAAATATACCATAAAGCTACAGTAATCAAAGCAGTATGGTACTGGCATAAAGACAGATATGTAGACCAATAGAACAGAATAGACAGGCTAGAAATAAACCCACACATATGCAGCTAACTGATTTTCCACAAGGAAGCCAAGCATATACAACGGGAAAAGGACAATCTCTTCAACAAATAGTGTGTGAAAACTGGATATTCATATGCAAAAGTATGGAAGTGGACCCTTATCCTACATCATACACAAAAACATCAACTCTAAGTGAATTAAAAATGTAAACATAAGACCTGAAACTATAAAACCCCTAGAAGAAAACATAGTGCACAAGCTACTTGACATTAGTCTTGACAATGATTTCTTGGCTATGGCACCAAAACCACAAGCCACAAAACAAAAATAGGCATGTGGGACTACATCAAACTAAGCTTCTAAGCAGCAAAGTAAACCATCAACAAAAGCAAAACATAATTTACAGAATGGAAGACAGTATTTGCAAACCCTGTATTTGATCATGGGTTAATACCTAAAATATATAAGAAACTCTTATCATTCAATAGCAAAAAAACCAATCTGATTTAAAAATAGGTAAAGGATTTAAATAGACATTTCTCCAAAGAAGACATACAGATGGTCAACAGGTATATGAAAAGGTTCTCAACATCACTAATCATCAGGGAAATGCAAATCAAAACCACAATGAGATATCACCTCACACCTGTTAGGAGGGCTGCTCTAAAAAAAGACAAACAAAAAAATAAGTGTTGGCAAGGGTGTAGAGAAATTGGAATCCTTACATATGTTGGTGGGAATGTAAAATGGTGCAGCCACTATGCAAAATAATTCCTCAAAAAATTAAAACTAGAATGATCATATCCAGCAATCCCAGTTCTGAGTATATATCCAAAAGAATTGAAATCAGGGTCTCAAAGAAATATCTGCACTCCCATGTTCACTGCAGCATTATTCACAATATCCAAAATATGGCAACAAGCTAAATGCTTATCGACTGATGAATAGATTTAAAAAATGTGGTGTGTACATACAATGGAATACTATTCAGCCTTAAAAGTGGGATGAACCTGGAAGACATTATGGTAGGGGAAATAAGACAGTCACAGGACAAATACTGCATGATTACACTTACATGATTACACTCACTAAAATAGTCAAACTCAGAAGCAGAGAGTAGAATGGTGAGTTACCAGGGACTGCAGGGAGGGAGAAATGGGAGTTGTGTTCAATGGGTATAGTTTCAGTTGTGCAAGATGAGTAAGTTCTAGAGAGCTGCTGTACAATATAGTGCCTACAGTTAATACTATACTGTGCACTTAAAAATTTGTTAAGAAGGTAGATCTCAAGTTAAATGTTCTTACCCCAATTAAAAAAGAAAAAGGAATAGGAAGCATCAAGAATCTGGATCCTCAGTTAGGAAATCAACTAAGAGATATTCTACTTTAACCTAAAATATTAACAGTTGTCATTTCCAGTGGCAGTACTTCCACTTGATACAATTTCCTTTTGCAGAATTCTATTTCCTAATTTTGCTTTGATGATAACATATGACTTGAACAGATTTACTTTGTCTCCCCCCCAAATAAATAAGTAGAAAAGAAACCACTGGTCTACTAATGTTTTAATAATTAAACATTATTTTTAATTTTTAAAGTGACATCAGTTTGTTGTAAAAATTCAACACTACTCAAAGAAAGCCACTGTTACTTTAGTGAGCCATCAAGACGTTTTCTACGTATTTAACAATTTAAACTTTTGGGTTGGCCAAAAATTTGCTCAGGTTTTTCCCATAAGATGTTATGGAAAAACCCAAATGAACTTTGTTGGTCAACAAAGTTGTAAAAGACTATATATGTATGTGTATGTATATATATGTATATATTTATATATATATATACATATACCCATAGCTGACAAAAATTGGATATCACTGTGTAACCTGTTTAAAAACATTTTTACCTAAACTTAAAAAAAAATTGCCCCAAGAACCTTTCCTTGTCTTTTTTAACCTATATAAAGCTTTAAGCAAAGGATTTTTTAAAGTTCCTTTAGATACATACTATTTTTGTTATTTTGTGTATCTATAAAAATACATCCTTATTGAAAATACTCAAATGATTCTGTAGTATGCAGAATTGAAAATTAAAGTCCCCACCTGACTACTCCATAACCCTACATTCCTCCCTTCCAAGATAACCACAGTTTAGAGTTAGATCTACATCCTGCTGGATTTCTTTAGAGCACACACACGTATATGTATACACACATACATATTTCAAAAGTATCTTGTTCAGAATATTAGAGCTTATTTTCATTTTATATTTATGAGTACCATTTCAAAATTTCTTCATGTGTAGTGATTCACTCAGTAGCTAATTACAGCATAGTGTCTAAAACATGGATTTGGAGCCAGACTTGCTATGGATCAAATCCCAGCTCTGCTATGAGGCCTTGGCCCAGTTTCTCATCTTCCTGTCCCTCAGTTCCACACCCTCCTACTCCTGTAACATAGGGGTTATATTAGGTTGAACCACATGGAAGGCATATGATTCACACAGTTCAATCTAATAATGGTACCTATCTTACAGTACTAAGTAACACAGCTCAACTTCCAGCTGGGTCTCCTGACCCCTAAGGCCTATAAGTTCTTTCATTCCAGCCCAGGGCCTCACTGTACAAAAGCAGAGATGTCACCACACCAACACCTGAGTGTACACTGTTAATATCTGCTATGGCCCAAACTTAACCCAAGTGATATGCGAAGGAACACTGGGATCCTGGGCCATTGGCAATTTCTGTCTCAAAACATCCTGGTGATTTAAGTGAGACCTTTTGAATGTCTGTGATGGTTAATTTTATGTGTCAACTTGGCTAGACCATGGTACCCAGTTGTTTGGTCAAATATCAGTCTAGATGTTGCTGTGAAGGTATTTCTTAGATGTGACTGACATTTAAATCAGTAGACTTTGAGTAAAGCAGATTACGCTCCATAAGGTGGGCCTCACCCAATCAGTTGGAGGCCTTTAGAGCAAAGAAGTAGAAGGACTTTTCCTTAAGACAGCAACTTAAAAACCCTGAGTTTCTAGCCTGTTGCCCTGTGAAATTCAGACTCAAGACTGCAATATCAACTCTTTTCTGAACTTCCAGCCTGTCAGCCTGCCCTGTGGTTTTGGACTTGCCAGCTCCCCAGTCATGTGAGCCAATTCCTTAAAATCAATCTCTGTCTATATTTACTATTTACAGATATAGATATAGATATATGTTTTGTTTCTCTAGAGACTGCTAACTAATACAAATTCAGCTACTGGTAAGAGATGCTGCTGTAACAAATATTTAAAAATCTAGATGTGGCTTTGAAATTAAGTAGCAGAGGCTAGAAGAGTTCTGCCTTGAGAAGACTATTGGTAGAAATATAGATGTTAAAGGATAGCTGGTGAGGGCTTACAAAGGAAAGAGGAAAGCTATAGAAAAAGCTTCTATTGTCTTAGAGAATACACATATTGTCATGAACAGAATGTTGCTGGAAATATGAGTGTTAAAGGTGTTTCTGGTGAGGTCTCAGACAAAAATGAGCAATGTGTTATTGGAAAATGAAAGAAAGATGACCTTTGTTGTAAAGCACAGAGGACTTGACTGAACTGTGTTCTGTTGGATGGAAAATAAAACTTGTAAGTGATGAACTTGGATACAGGCAGACCTCAGAGATATTGCAGGCTCAATTCCAAACCACCGCAATAAAGCAAATACAGCAATAAAGCAAGTCACACAAATTGTTTGGTTTCCCAGTACATATAAAAGTTACACTTACACTATATTGTAGTCTATTAAGTATGCAATAGCATTATGTTTAAAAAAATGTATATACCTTAATTTAAAAATAATTTATTGCTAAACATGCTAACAATCATCTGAGCCTTCAATGAACTGTAGTAGTAACATCAAAGATTACTCATCACAGATCCCCATAACAAGTATAATAATAATGAAAAAGTTTGAAGTATTGTGAGAATTACCAAAAGGTGACACAGAGACAGGAAGTGAGCAAATGCTGTTGGAGAAATGGTACCAGTAGATTTTCTTGACACAGGGTTACCACAAACCTTCAATTTATAAAAAGTGCAATATCTGTGAAGTGAAATAAAACGAAGCACAAAAAGATGGGTATGCCTATATTTAGCTGAGGAGGTTTCTAAGCAAAGCATTGAAGGCATGGCCTGGTTTCTCTTTGCTGCTTACAGTAAAATGTGAGAGGAGGGAGATAAATTGAGGGAATTGTTCAGCAAAAAGGAACCAGAACTTGAAGATATGGAAAATTCTCAGGCTATCTACATTGTAAAAAATGAGAAAGCATGTTCTGGAGAGAACACCAAGGGTGTGGCTGGACAACCTTTTCTAAAGAGATTAGGCATGTGACTTGTGGATCCAGTCAACCATTTCAGCAGAAAGGTTGACAGCTTGGACCAAAGAGGACAGAGATGGGACAGGGTGAAGACATGCTGTCAGCCTTCTGGGATTCTACAGGCAGGAAACAAGCTATCAAGTAAAGGGAAGAATAACCCCGGGGATGGGGCTACCTCCTCAATTCCAGAGGATGGGGCAACTTCCTTGGTTTTAGACAGCAGGGCCCCACTCAGGGCTGAGGAGGTGGGGCCACCACCCCAGTGGGCCTAAAGGACAGAGCATCTAGCCAGAGGATTATTCTCAAGCATTAAAATCTAATGGAATTTGCCCTTTTAAGTTTTGGACTTGTTTGAAACTCATGACCTCTTGTCCTCCTTTTTGTAAAGGGAATGTCTATCTTATGCCTGTCCCACCATTATATATTGAAAGCAGACAACCAGTCTGGTTTTACAGGTTTACAGATGGAGAGGAGTTTTGTCCCAAGGCGAGTTATACCTGAGTTTTATCCATACCTGATTTAGATACTTAAGATGAGATTTTGAACTTAAGAGTCATGCTGGAATGGGTTGGGATTTGAGGGGTGTTAGGATGGAGTGAATTTATTTTGCATCTGAGAAGGACATGGATTTTTGGAGGACAGACTGTTATGATTTGAACTGTATCCCCCCCAAATTCATGTTACAGTCCTAATCCCCAGAACCCCAGAATGTGACTGCTATGGACTGAACTGTGTCCCCCCATCCTGCCACCAGTTCATATTTTAAGCCCTAATCTCCAATGTGATGGTATTTGGAGATGGGGCCTTTTGGAGATATTAGGTTTAGATGAGTTCATGAGGGTGGGGCCCTCATGATAGGATTAGTGCCCTTATAAGAAGAGACACTGGAGAGCTTGTGCACATGTGTGCTCGTGTTCTCTGCCACTTGAGGCAGCAAGAAAGCAGCTATCTTCAAATCAGGAAGACAGCCCTCAGCACAACCTAACCACATGCACCCTGATTTCAGACTTCCAGCTTCCAGAACTGTGAGAAATTAAATTTCTGTTGTTTAAGTCACCCAGCCTATGGTATTTTGTTATGGTGGCCCTAGCAGAGTAATACAGTAACCTTATTTGGAAACAGGGTCATTGCCAGTGTAATTAGTTAAGATGAGGTCATTAGGGAGGGCCCTAGTGAAATGTCACTGGTGTTCTTATAAACAAGGGAAATTTGGACACTGAGATAGACACACATAGAGGTAAGATGATGTGAAGAGAAGAAGGGAGACGATGGCCATCTGCAAAGATTAGATCCTTCCATCACAGCCCTCAGAAGGAACCAATCCTGCCACATCTTGATTTCAGACTTCTAGCCTTCAGAACTCTGAGACAATATCTGTAGAAGCTTTGTAAGTCACCCAGTTTTGTGGTATTTTGTTGAGGTATCCCTAGGAAACTCATAAAATACCCTTGAAAAACCTTGGGAAATATAAAACTTATGAGATGCATACATGTGTGGGAAAAGCCAGACACATGTTATACTAGTAAATAATCCTATGAGTTGACATTCTCCATTTTAATAAATGAACGGTAATTTGGGGGAATGAAAATTTGCTATGCCTATCATGATCAAAAGTTATGAACATACTAGCCATTATTCTCTTCTATAAATATTTGAAGATTTGGGTATTCACTATTTATGCAAAATACTGTAATTTCTTTTTAATGGACTCTATTAAATTTAAGTTGGAACTAACACTCGTATGGGACTTGGTATTTTAGAAGAATATTCAATATGTTCTTTTAAAATAAGGCCAGATGTCTACATTAATTTAGATATTGGCTGATACAATATTATTTTATAAGAAGCAATGAACACTGAACAGAATATATTAGAAAACTTAAAAATAATATTATCAAGACCTTTTAGAGTTTATGATACTAAAAATATTGATTTTATTTTTAGCAATAAGCTATTGAGATTCAAGTATTTGGTTTTCAATTACAAAAGAAAGTACTTTAAAAACTATGGTAGAAACTAAAGTCAAAGCTTTTAACACAATCTCCATAGCAATGTGGGAAGAAGCAAAGTCCGTGGACCAAATGAAAGACACAAATTCTCAGTTTCAGATCTTAGCATTAACTCACCACAGAAAGCCATGTTTGTATCTTGGTATTTCATTTTTTGCTATTAACATGGGCACTTCTGGCTTTTCTTAACAAAAGGGCATTGCCTAAGTCCTATGTATTTGATACACTCATTTTATTAAACTAACACTATTATATTTTACGTTTTAAAGCAATATAAGATATTCACACTGAATTTCTAGGTTTAAGCAGAGAAATAAGTAGCAGTAAATATGCAAATGCTTATTGAACAAGTTTCCCAAATTTCATATAAAGATAACACAAAAATGACTTCATTTAAGGGATCTATTTTATTTGCACAAATTAATTACCATGATAGAAAGAAAGTTTATCTTTTCAAACAGGTATTTAGAATTTTACCAGCTACTAACAGAGCATCCTTACCATACTGAATTGTTTTCATTTTCATATTTTTAGTAAGAAAATATCTTCTATAGGAAATTGTGCAACAACAATGCAGGAGGATTTTACTGTAGTTTAATGGAAGATTTTCCTATGATGATATCTTACTAATATGAAGATCATTTGCTAAAGACACATACATAAAATAAATTTTTAAAAGTCTTTGAGCTACAAAAAGAGATCATAGTTAAGTCACTTAATATTTATTACATAACAGGCACCATCCTGGGCTCTTTACATAAATGATCTCATTTAATCCTCACAATGACCTTATTAAATAGATACTATTACTATGCTCATTTTATTGATGAAAAGATGAATCTCAGAGATGTTAAGTAATTTGCCCAAGGTCTCCCATGGGAAAGTCAGAATCAGGGACTGTGCACTTGACCAATATTCCCTACTGCTCCTCATAGATGTGCCTATTTCACTAGTTAATTTTATTCATGTAGTAACATACTCAAATCCTGACTCAGTCCTTTCAACTCTAATTTAAAATGGAATTTTACTAAATTTGGTGATCTGATCACCTCTGATCAGAAGTAGCAGATTAGCAAGGTTTGGAGGAGGGCTTCTGTAGGCAGGCACAGTAAAGCAGGAAGCATTAAAAATACAGAAAGTTGAAACAGGAACTGAAAGTATAGCAAAATAGGATTATGCAGGGTAAGAAAAAGACAAATGCAGTTTTGGGAAGGAGTGGGTAGAGAGATGGAAAAGGTAACTACCATTTGACGAGCACCCATTATGTGCCAAGTGTTTGCCTTCATCATCTGCTAATCCTTAGACGGCCCTGCCCAGCAGGCTGTTCTTTCCCCATTTTGAGGCTCTGAGAGGTTCAGCACCCTGCCCACGCTTGCTCTCATTCTACAAAAATGATTATAAAGGAAACACTTCTAGGACTGAATAGGGGTAACAAGTTATCCTGAAAAATGTACTAACCCAAAATACCACATTTGATGGATAAGTGAGGTATTATAGTATTTTTTTTCATCTTTGAAAAATGTGAACTTAGAAGATCCTAAATTTAGAAAATCTATAAGCTGAGACTGTGCTAATGGGGGATTTTTTCATTTCATGTCCTATTTTTAATTGTCTGATATTCTTTTTATAAACTACCAGAATGGGGGTTTTACTTAGTTAACATTCTTAGCAAACTCAAGGCACTGTGCCAAGAAATAGACAGTGGCAAGAAAATGCTATTTGGAAGGGTTAGAAATTCAAAACAGAAACACACACACACACAATGCTCAGCCACACACTTTCAGTTAGCAATGCAAATTAAATAGAAGAGCTGGGCTGGACCCATTATATAACAAATATTTTGTTCTTACATTCCTTATTGCCTAAGGACTATTGTGAATAGGGAAACAACAGGAAAACACTCCTACAAAGAATGAGCTACTCTAAATAACATATACAATAAAACCGTTCTGTATAAGACCAAAAATGTAATAAAGAGAAATCCAGTTTTCTTGTGATACTGAAAATGTGCATTTGTTTCATTTAGCTGTATGGCAGGAAGCATTCTATGCCCCTTTAAAGCTGCTGACTTACCAACACTTTTATGTGTGTCCTACACCCTTCCCCATGTTCCCACCCCTCGCCCGGGTGTAAGCCCTGGTGTCCACTTAGGAATGATTACCCCTGGTGCAGCCCTGCCATTGGCGTCTCTCTCAAGGGAAATAGCTTGGGGTAAACAATCGTAAACATGGGCTCACTACACCGGTGACAGTGCCCCAAGGGGCAGTGCAGCAGCTCCAGGAGACTTCTGGGTAACGAGATTGGAGACAGAAAGTCCAGATCTGGAACACAAGAGAAAATCATGCACAAATAAAAAATGAGATTTCCTTAAACTTGGCTTCTTAAAATATTTCTTATTGTTAGCAAATAAGTTCAGCTAGTGAAAAGTACTGCATGTTGAAAATTCTGTTATCCAATAGGCATTGAATAAAAATGTAACATTATTTGGAAATGAAAGATGCTTTTTACATTTTTGATACTAAGAGAAAACCTTAATCTACTCTTTTAAGAGCAACCTGAGCTGTCCTGAGGTAGAGGCCAGGAAAGAATAAGACCAAATATTATTTAAGAACAAAGACTGAAAAGGCATTAAGTTTACCCAGGGAGGGTCTGTAAACTTCTATAAGAGACAGAGAATAAAAAAAGGACTGGGACTGAAGACTAAAACAGACTTTCATTAAATTCTTCCTAAATCTATTGGGCATTTAGAATCTTTCAAGCTAAATTATATTTACTGAAAAGAATGAAAAGGGGAAACAAAGAAATCAAAGAAAATGAAAAATAATGAAACCAAGCTTTTCCTTGTCTCACTCCCATGAGCTGTCACTAATAAAGATAGGGTGTTTCCTCCTCAGTTTAGTCTGAGCTACACAAAAGAAACATTTAAAGAAAAACATCCCAGTGGTCCAGGCAATCCTGAGCACAAATGAACACTGGGTTGCTACTGAGCGTAAATCTAGAGGGAGAAACGGTCATGATGAGGTGACACCTAAAAATCACTGAATCATCTTGAGGAAGGAAATACAAATTATCTTATCATCTTTTATATCTGTCCAGACTTATCAATAACCATTTTGAAAAATGTAATTTGCTCATAGGTGAATAACTTCAGTTTTCTGTTTAGGTTTTAAAAACAACTTAATTTGTATTAGACATTCCTGGAAGTTTAATGTTAGATGTTTTTTTATGCACCTTTTTTTTTCTTTAAAGCAAAGACAAAACATTTAGTAGTTTTAAAAGCACTTGAAATGTGTTTTCTTATTAATGTTGCCTAGTGCTTTCTTAAAGCATCACAGGTACACTCCATGTCACCTATGACATCTACACACCGCCAAATCCTGTGGTAATACTGCCAAAGGCTCCTAAAATTAATTTCCCTTTAGGTATATATAGTTCTCAGGTGTAAGGAAGTTACAAGGCAAAAACTTGCTCTGTTGGAAGAAGTACCCAACTTTGCTTTAAGGATAAGATCTTTGCACATTTTTCGATATGGAAGAAAGTACCTCTGCCAGCCTTCTCACTTCCACCAAATATGTGCTCCCAAACACCAATTTCTCTCATTTAAACTGCATAGTTTAACTTTTAACCTCTGTTCTTTGTGACTGAAGACCATATTTAGTGAATGCTTCTCTGTGTCTAAAGGGGGTGCTGAAGGGCTCAGTGTTGATAAAATATTTTAATATTAAAATATAAAATATTAATATTAAAATAAAATATTAAAACTTTTATAAAAAATGTTCCATTACACAACTACACAAATGTACTTAATGCCACTGAACTGAACACTTAAAGATGGTTAAAATGGTAAATTTTATGTTATGTACATTTTACCACAATTTTGAAAAATGAACACCAAAATAGCATAAAACACAATTTCTAAGCTCACTGAATAACAGGCAAGAAAAGAAAAGAAAAAAGAAAAGAAAAGAAAAGGAAGAAAAGAAAAGAGGAAAGGAAAGGAAAAGGAAAGAAAAGGAAAGGAAAGAAAAGAAAAAAGTCCTGGGTACCTTTTAGAAAACTGTGGTAGGTGTGATGCAGACTCCTCATGGCCAGCTCTTGCAGAGGCAGGACATGATCCTTCTCTGTCCCTATGGCCTTCACCTCAGCAGGGAGGAAAACTGTTAGTTGCCCTGATGAAAAGGAAAGCAGCTTCACCTCGGAAACTTGAATGGGAGCACCACAGCTACAGAAAGACACACATTCACAGTAGTATTAGCCAAAAGGAAATGACTATATGTGCCAATAAAAATATGTTAATCAAAATATATATTTAAAATTTTAAGACACTGATGAATTAGCAGAATTCTTTTCAAAGTGAACAGATGCTATTCTGGGTTCCTTAATAAAACCTGGCATAGAAATTTAGATGCATCATTTGGAACTCAGCTAAATCTTCACTGAGGTCCAGGCACTTCCAGTAAGGACAAACTTAGAAGAAATTTCCTTCATAGGGTCTATACAATTTGCTTTGTAAGCTCTATTCATCCTCATTTTCTTACCCTTTCCAAGTTTACGTTTATTGAAATTTTCAAAATTAAAAGGAACAAAGAGTACTCTGTTTAGTTATAGTACTATGGTTTAACAAAATTTTTGTGTTGGGGGAACAAAACCCTACAAAGCAAACAGATTTGTAATGATAGCAGATAACTTTATTGGGTCCTTCCATAAACCTGTGAAGAAAATATTCTTGGCAAAGCCTATTGAATAAGCCAAGTCACATCCTATTCCCTACAGCCACTCATAACCAGAAGGCAGAGACATCCTTGTTCCTTTAGCTACTGGGTTACCAAAACTCAGGAGTCCAATCTCATTCTACCTCCTGTCTGAGACCACCAGCTTACCTAAAAGTCTCAACACTTTTCTTCTCTAACGACAAATAGGCGCCAACAAACCTTGGCTCTCCAGATACAACGTGAGATAATCTCCCTACCCTCAAGTAGAAACAGGCAATGAATAAGGCACAGGACTGGAAGGCAGAAGCCCTCAGCTTATTTGTTCATTACAAGTTTCTGCATTTGCTCATTCCTTTCATCAGAAAATGTTTCCAGAACACCTACTATATACCAGTCAAAATACTTAAATTAAAAAAAAAAAGATTAAAAAAAAAATCCATGGGCTTCCCTGGTGGCGCAGTGGTTTAGAGTCGCCTGCCGATGCAGGAGATGCGGGTTTGTTCCCCGGTCTGGGAAGATCCCACATGCCACGGAGCGGCTGGGCCCGTGAGCCATGGCCGCTGAGCCTGCGCGTCCGGAGCCTGTGCTCCGCAATGGGAGAGGCCACAACAGTGAGAGGCCTGCGTACCACAAGAAAAAAAAAAAAAAAGACCCCCTTTCCCTTGAAAAATGTAATAATTACAATATAATTATTCTAATATTGGGTCAGAGAAGGTGGAGGAACTGAATTTTTCTAAGGAATTAGGGAAGGTTCTACAGAGAAGACAGTATCTGACCTAGAACTCAATTAATTTTACTCAATTTCTCCACTCAGCTCAAGAAAAAAGAACCTCAGAAGGCCACGCTGGCCCTCCTACTAAGCAAAACCTCTATCCCAAAAGGAACCATTTTTCCAAATTCTAACATTATAGTTTGGTTTTGCCTTCTTCAATAGCATGAAGAATCCTGTGTCTGGCTCCTTTTGTCAACATTATCTTTCTGGGATGCATCCACGCTACTGCACATACTATAGCTTATTCATTTTTATTGCTGTGTAGTACTGGTAAACATATGGGCTGTTTCCAGTTTGGGGCTATTATGAACTTTGTTGTATATATTATTTAATATATATGAGCATAAAATTCTGTTAGGGACATACTTAAGATCAGAATGAAGCTTATTATAGTGAGGAGAGATGGACAATTAAAAGATAAACACATGCTAAAATAGAGTGAAGAGGGGAGTGAGAGCTGTACTACTTTAGATAATATAATCAAAGAAAGTCTTTCTGAGGAGGTGACATTTCAGCAGAGACTTGATTGAAGAGAAGAGTTAACTCAGGGAAGGGGAACTCAGTCACCTACCTAGCCTGGTAGGTACCTTAAACTGAGGACAAGGAACTAAGAGTTCAGGGGTCCAAAGCAGCAAGAGTTCACAGGACAGAGAACCTTAGGGGAGAGAGATGTACAGAGAGAGAACTCTGGAGATTTGCAGAAGGTTCCGCTTGAGTATTCAGATGAGTACTGATCAGCACATATGAGGAAACTACCTGAGGCTGGAAAAAGGACGAGCTGAAAAGATTAAAGGTAACAGTGCCCAGCAGTCACAGAGGGTTGGAAATAGTGCCTGCTCTTATCAGTCAGACTTGAACCTCGTAATTCAAGGGGCATTGTGTAGAGTACACAAAAAGGTCTTATCTCAGTAGTGGTGAATAGTTAGTGCTAGACTGAACACCATTCCATTCCCACCTAACAAATCCTTAAGAGCCATATCTGAAAAGATTAAACTGTTTCCAGTTAAATGTATCCCAGAACATATATCAAGAATAGTTACATGAATACAAAAATATCCAGCACTCAGCATCATAAAATTCACACTGTCTGGCATCCAACCAAAAATTACCAGGCTTTTCAATATATGACCTATGATGAGGAAAAAAAAATGCAACTGAAAACAACCAAGACAGATGTTAAAACTGGCAGAAAAGGTCATTATAACAATAATTATAATTACTGCATAGAAGGACATGTTGCATACATAGCTCTCACCTAAAGAAACCAGAAATAAGAGAGCAAATTAAGCCCTAAGTAAATAAAAGAAAAGAAATAATAAAGAGCATAAAGAAAATCAATGACATAGAAGAAATGAATAGAGAGAAATCAGTGAAAACAAAAGCTGGAACTTTGAGAAGATCAATAAAAATGATAAATCTCTAACTAGTCTAATCAGAGAGAAGACACAAATTACCAATATCAGAAATGAGAAAGGAGGTATTGCCCGATTTCTACAGATAATAAAAATATAAGAAGCAACTTTATGCTAATACAAAGTCCTTGAAGGACAAAAATTAGCAAAGCTCACTCAAGCTACAGAGAAGTTGAACAGCCCAACATTTATTAATGAAGTTGAATTTGTAGTTAAAAGGTTGGAATACTTCCCAACTCATTCTATGAAGCCAGGATTATCCTGATACCAAAACCAGATGAACACACAATAAGAAACAACCAGTATCATTCATGAACATAGGTGGAAGAAGTCTAAACAAAATTTTAGCACATTGAATTTAATAATATATAAAGTCATATGACCAAAAGAAGTTTATCTTATTAATCAAGATTGTATTAACCTTAAAAAAATCAATGTAATTCACTATTTTAAGACCTAAAAAAGAAAAACCATATAATCATTTCAATAGATGTGGAAAAAGGGTCTAACAAAATTCGACACCCGTCCATAATTTAAAAAACTCTCAGCAAACTAGGAGTAGAAGGGAATTTACTAATCTGATAAAGCATATGTATGAAAAAACAACAGTCAATATTATACTTAATGTTGAAAGACTGTTTTCCCCATAAGTTCAGCAAGACAAACATGTCTGCTCTCACTGCTTCTATTTAACATTGTACTGGAGCTTCTAACCAGCATGGTCACGAAAGCAAAAGAAATAAAACGTGACCATATTTGAAAGGAAGAAGTAAAACTGTCTTTCTTCCCAGAAGACATGAGTGTATGTAGAAAGTCCATGATAATCTAAAAAAAACCCTACTGGAACTAGTAAGTGAGCTTGGCAAGTTTGGAGGATACAGGATCAGTTATACAAAATCATTTGTATTTCTATATGGTTGCAACAATCAATTGGAAATTTAAAAAACTTTAAATACCATATACGATACTATGAAAAATATGAAATACTTAGAGATAAATCAGACAAAAGATGTCCAAGACAAGGAATTAGACATTTATTGTGATCATGGGCTGGGAGACTTAATATTGTTAAGATGTTAATTCTCCTCCAATTGATCTAAAGACTCAATGGAATTAAAATCACAGGCTTTTAAAAATATATATAAATTGAAATTTTGATTCTAAAATTTATATAGAAATGCAAAGCAGCTAGAATAGTAAAAAAATTTTTTTTTAATTTTAAGACTTATTGTAAAACTATGGTAATCAAGACAGTGTGGTATTTGTGTCAAAACAGACAAATAGATAAATGGAGCAGACAGAGTATCTAGAAATAGACCCACACATATATGGACAACTAATTTTCAACTAACATACAAAGGAAATAGAGTAGAGAAAGGATAGTATTTTAAACAAATGGTGCTTGAACAACTGGAATATCCATATGTAAAAAAAGGAACTTCAACCATACCTTGTACCATACACAAAAATTAACTCAAAATGAATCATAGACCTAAATGTAAACTTAATTCCTTAAAAATTCTAGAAGACAGCATAGGAGAAAACCTTTGTGATTTGGGTTACACTAAAAGCAAGATCGATAAAAGAACAAATTGATAAGTTGGATTTTAACAAAATAAAAAATGTCTGCTCTCCAAAAGGCCCTGTGAAAAAATGAAAAGGTAGGCCATGGACTGGGAGGAGATACTTCCAAAGCATATATATAATAAAAGACTTTTATCCAGAATCTATAGAGAATTTTCAAAACTCAATAATAAGAACACAAATACCCAAGGAAAAAATGGGAGAAAGACTTAGACACTATATCAAAGCAGATATATGGATGGCAAATAAAACATAAAAAGATGCACACCCTTATTTATTAGGGAAATGAAAGTTAAAAACATAATGGAAAAATCACTACACACCTAGAATAAAATTTAAAATATGTAAGAACTGATAATCTCTTATATTACAGGTGGGGATGTAGAATGTTATAGTTATTTTTTTAAAGTCTGGCAGTTCTTCCAAAAATTAAATATACATGTACTGTATGATCCAGACACTCCACTCCTAGGTATTTATCCAAGGAAATTTAAGTCTAGGACCTTTAAAAGACAGTCTACATTTGTTCACATCAGTTTTATCTGTAATAAAGCCAAAAACTAGAACCAACACAAATGTCCATGAACAAGTGAATGGAAACAACCTGCGGTATATCCATACAATGGAACTCTACATAACAATAAAAAAATGAACTGTTGATCCACACTATATCATGTATAAATCTCCAAATCCCTATGCTGAGTGAAAGAAGACAGAGAAAAAGAGAGTATATACTGTTTGATTCTATTCATATAAAACTCAAGAACATACAAATTTATCGACAGTAACAGAACACAGATCAGGGGTTGCCTGGAGATAGGATGAAGATAAGGAAGGAAGGATTACCAAGGGGCACGAGGAAACTTTCGGTGGTGGTGGATATGTTTATTATCTTAATTGCAGTGATGGTTTCAGAGGTATGTATGTATGTGTGTGTGTGTATACATATATACATCAAAACTTTTCAAATTATATATATATATATATATATATATACTTTATATAGGTGCAATGGGGATAAAAGCCTAACTGGTGTGAGAGAATAGAAAGAAGTGGAGAAAGTGAATATAGACAACTCTTTCAAAGAGTTTTTCTCTAAAGGGAAGTAGAAAAATAGTGGAGAAGTTGGAGAATAAAAACAAAAGGCTATGTGAAAGAAGTACACCATAGAGGAATACATACAGCATCATTCAATGTACACAAAGTTAAAGAAAAGATATAAAACTTGACGATACACTATATGGGGATGCATTTACATATATTAAAATCATAACTCAGTGAAAATGAATGATAAATACAAAATTCAGAGTAGTGGCTAACCTTGGAGAAGAAGGAGGAGCATACATGGGAGAGAACCATACAGGGGCTTCAAAACTGTTAGTAATGTTATTTTTGTCAGTTAATGATATTTACACTGATGTGCAGGGTCAAAATATGGAAGCTTTCTAGTCAAATTTTAAGAAATGACCCTCTTACCTTAGTTGATGCAAAAGGGAGAGAACTTAAGCAGAAAGGTATCCCATGGATGCTGGTGGCCTTACCATTTCCTTGTGGATTCTGAATGATACCCCTTAACACAAGCAACACTGTATTCAATGAGCCATGGCTATTCTTGCCTACAGGCCAAATTGGGCCTGGAATTTTCTATATTCTGTCATTCCAGATACAAATTTTACTCTTCCCCAAATCTAATTCCTTTATAAAGCCTCTCCTGACATCATCTTTTACCAATGATATATCACAACGTTTGATGTTTCTAAATCACATATTATCTAACTGCATTATGGGAGTTCTGTTGTTAACTCATCGAATATGATCAGTTTTCTCTTCTATCTAGCAGTTCTATATTGGTGCCTAAGCAGTTCCAAATACAGATTGGTTGTTTTGAGTCTTCACACACAGGGAAAGAAATTTGAAAGAGAAAAGATAAAAAGGAAATGGTGAAAAGAATACTGAGTCATCCACATGGTGCCAAAAAGGAAATAATTTTGGGGTAGTTCGTGGGGGTCCAGTCTGTCTCAGGAGCAGATGTGCCAAATATATGAGCATCACATTATCTGTATTTGGTTACCCACCAGGATGGCAACATTTAAGGAAATGGTTATTTAGGAAAATATAGTAATCTGTCAAATGGAAAATGTCTCATTTATGGATTAAATTAAATATATCTTGAGTTGTGTGTTTATCAGTGGTGAACTATGAAGAACCACAATATAGGCTAGTTAAATCTGTTAAGAGAATGACAGACAAGCCACAGACTAGGAGAAAATATTTGCAAATCACATATTTGATGAGAAACATGTATTCAGAATATATAAAGAACTCTCAAAACTCAATAAGAAAAAGCCCAAACAATCCAGTTTTTAAAAAAAGGGCAAAAGATTGGAATACGCTTCACCCAAGATACAGCTGACCCTTGAACAACATGGGTTTGAACTGCATGGTTCCACTTAAACATGGATTTTTTTCAATCATAAGTACTACAATACTACATGATCCAGGGTTGGTTGAATCCACAAATGTGGAATCGCAGATGCAGAGGAACCCCGGATATAGAGGACTGACTATAAGCTATATGTGGTTTTTGGACTGTGCCGAGCGTCCACCCCAACCTGCGCATTGTTCAAGGGTCAACTGTACATGGAGGGCAAATACGCATATGAAAACATGTTCAACATCAACAGTCATTAGAGAAATGCAAATTAAAACCATGAGATAGTACCCACTTATCAGAATGTCTGAAAGAAGAAAAAACTGACAAGAACTCTCATGAAATACAAAACAGCACAGCCATGTTGGAAAACATTTTGGCAGTTTTTAATAAAGTTAAACATATGCTTACCACATAGCCCAGCAAATGCATTCTTAGATATTACCCAAGTGGAATGAAATTATGTTCACACAAAGCCCCAGACATGAATGTTTGCAGTAGCCTGTGTCATTTCATTTATATGACATTCTGGAAAAGGTAAAACATAGGGACACAAAACATAACCGTTTCCAGAGGCTGAGGTGTCTCCCGAAGAAAAGAGGTTCATTTTAAAGGGACATGGGGGACATTTTGGGGGTGAATGAACTGTTCTAAACCTTGATCATGGTGGTGGCTATACAACTGTATGCATTTGTCAAAATTCACAGTACTATACACTAAAAAGGGTGAACTTTTCTGTATGTAAATTATAGTTTAATAAAACAAGCAAAAAACAAACAAACAGTACCACTGTGCTAAAGCACAGTCCTAGAGCCCTCTGTTCTGCTGGTCATTAGCCTTTTAGTTGCTGGATTATGGGGAGATCTTAGGGGAAAGGCAGACACAGCAGTGGGAGACCTCAGGGGCTTTTAGTTCAATAGCTATTCATTAACTTGTGTAGAAATACTTCAATACTGTCAATAATTTAACAGCTAGTATGGGTACACTAGTGCAAACCAGCTGCACAGTGGCCTGCCAACTGGTGTCAAAATTTCTATGATATTTTTCTTTGATTTGCTACTTTGCCTTTATCCCTCTTACTTTCGAAACCTCAGTTGACGCTTTGTGATCACATAAACATGAAGAGTCTGTAGCAGCACAATTGTGACTTTGCATGAGTATTTCTGTGGGTTAGAAAGGTATTACCCTTATGAAGCATTTTGTGAAGATCAGGAAATAAATTTAAATTTTACTTTATAATTACTATTTGTTTCTTAATATGGAGAAAATTAAGATGAGAGGATCATATCCAAAATGCTATTATGCAGTATGGCCACTAAGTCTGGAAACACAGACAAACACATAATAAGTGACTCTTTTGATGATATACAGCAATACATAGTGTGATGATTAAATTTTTGTATCAACTTGGCTAGGCCAGGGCACCCAGATATTTGGTCGAATACCAGTCCAGATATTTCTGTAAAGGTATTTTAAAGATGAGATTAACATTTAAAACAGTAGACTTTGAATAAAGCTGATTACCCTCTATAATGTTGAGTGGGCCTTGTCTAATCAGTTGAAGGCCTTTAAAAGGAAAAGACTGAGGTCCTCCAAGGAAAAATTCTGCCTCCAGACTGTCTTTAGACTCAAGCTACCACATCAGCTCTTCCCTGGGTCTCTAGCCTGCTCTGTGAATTTCAGACTTGCCAGTGCCCACAGTCATATGAGCCAATTCCTTAAAATAAATCAACCTCCCTCTTCCTCTCAGTGCAAGCCCCCCCCCACCTACACAACACACACACACACACACACACACACACCTCTCTCTCTCTCTCTCTCTATTGGTTCTGTTGCTATGGAGAAGCCTAATACTCATGGTAAAGCACATTATTTGTTTCCAAACTTTATAGCCATACTTTAGTTATGAGAATCCTGGGAAAAATCATAGAACAATAAAAATATAGGGTAAAAAGCAAGCAAGCGATTCATGAATAATTACTTCATACTGTTATTGCCTTAACAGCTGCTGCTTCTTAACCTTATAATTGTTGATGAACTCTACAAGGAACACTGTCCAAAGAATTTAACAATAACAAATAAAGGTTTAGAAAACTGAAAGCCAGACTTTTCCTAATGCTTTCTCTGTCTCCAATAATTAGAAAGATTAGGTTTCTGACAAACTGCTGAAAAGACTCACATTAACAAGTATGTGGATCCTCATTTTATATAAGGTCTAATTTCCTTTTGACAATTCTTTTAGCAGAAGTTCCTACTCTTCACCGCTGGCTGTAAACAGCTAATCAAATTCATTTTATGATACTTCTATTAAATGCCTTCTCTAGTTAACACTGGAGAAGAGTTGCAGCTATGTAGAATGCAGGCTACAAGGCAGGAATTCACATGAGTTAGTAATCTTTCTGTTGGCCATAGCCAACCTCCCTTGACCTCATCAGATACCAAACATCCACCCCACTACATGGAATGATGCAGGAACAAGAAAGGTATTTTTCATCCCTGTTCTCAAGAAGCTAGTAGAGGGGCTCAAACATACAGAGGTGATTCTAGACCAAGGAGAAGAGGGAGACAGTATATGTAGTGCAGTGGTTAAGAGTGTGGACAATGAAGCAGATAATAACTCTACTGCCATCTAGCTTTGTGACCTGAGACACTTAATCTTTCTGAGCTCTGGTTTCTTCATTTCTAAGATAAGGATGATTATCACAAGGGTTGCTGGGAGGATAATGTGCAATATGCAGATAAATCAATGAGTACACTGCCTGGTACACAGTAAACTTTAAGCAATGTTTATAGCTGTGCTTTCTCTTTATTATTATAATAAATGAGTTTTGGGGATAATATACATGGTGTGATGGTTAAATTTTTGTATTAACTTGGCTAGGCCATGGCACCCAGATATTTGGTCAAACACTAGTCTAGATGTTGCTCTGAAAGTATCTACTGTTGAAAACTAAGAATAACATGATGGTATTCCAGAGAAAGGGAACAGGGATTCAGCTCTGTGAATGCACAGGGCAAATGGGGTTACACAAACAGTTCTAGTGGCCAGACTGTCAGGTCCATGGAAGAGAACAGCAAATGGGAGAGAAGGCTGGAAAGGTACCTGTATTGAAAGCTAGTGTCGCTCATCTCAATAAGAAGTAATCATGAAATGAACTGTCAGTAAAGAGGGATGGAAGCTCCATGATATGTTCAGTTCACAATAAAATGAAATAACTAGTAGCTGGCAATTGTTAAGCCTTGGCATCTTTGATTTCTAACTAGATAGTTTTTATTACTTTAGAATAAATGCTGAGGTGGTTACAAAAAAGATTGTACATTCGAACCCTTAAGTGAGTTATTAAAATGAGTTGAAGTCTGTTACAAATGTCAGGACCCTTGGCTTAGTTACATAAATAATTTATAACAATGATCACAATTCCCTTTCAACTCAATGTTTTCAGAGCTGCCATTCAGCATTTAAACCTAAACAAGCTAAATGAATGGTAACATCATTTTGCCGCTGAGATTATGCTCCAAAACATGTATGTGATTTAGCAAATTAATTCATATGCATTTTCAAACTTACCATGTCACCAACTGAAGTGTTAAGAGTAAAGAATTAGTTTCAATTCCCTTACCAGAAGAACCCAAGTAACTGTCTT
Organism: Hyperoodon ampullatus; assembly: GCF_949752795.1. Taxonomy (NCBI): domain Eukaryota; kingdom Metazoa; phylum Chordata; class Mammalia; order Artiodactyla; family Ziphiidae; genus Hyperoodon; species Hyperoodon ampullatus. The sequence goes on from NC_136916.1 coordinate 74,388,818, forward strand.
TTATACTTCAGAAAATACACTGTCATCCACATGCTCATTATTGGGGGAACTGCTACCAGATTAACCCTTTTTAGCAAAAAAGTTTTTTTTCAGCTTAAAATAAGAGGAAAAGTAAAGGGAAAAAGTAGATATGGAGAAGGAAAGAAATTATGTCACCCTGATAGAATAAGCCTTGGTTTGGATAAAGCGTCTGTCCTCTTGGCAGAGCCTCTTTAAGGCTTAGTTTTGTTCCATCTGAGAATGCATTTATTTTACTTTCATTCTTGAAAGGTATTTTTGCTGGTTGCTAGGTTGACTGGTGTTTTTCTTTGACACTTTAAAAATATCATTCCACTGTTTTCTGGCCTTCAAATTTTCTGATGAGAAGGCAATGGTCTTTTGAATTATTTCTTTGTATGCAGTTTGTCATTTTTCTCTGGTTGCTTTCAAGATTTTCTTTTTATCTTTGGTTTTCAGCAGCTTTGACTGGGTAAGGTTTTCTTTGTAATCTATATTATTAAGTTCACTGAGTTTCTTGAAAATGTAAAATTATGTCTTTCATCATATTTGGCAAATTTTTGGACAATATTTCTTCAATATTTCTGTTGTTGTTACCGCCCCATTTTCTCTCTATTCTCCTTCTGGGATAACAAATATCAGGCTTTTTTGTACTGTTTGCCAGGTCCCTGATGATGCTGATGTTCATTCTTGCTTTCAATCTTTGTGTGTGTGTGTGTTCTTCAGACTGAATCATTTCTATTGATCTACCTCCAAGTTCACTGACTTTTCCTCTCTTATACCATTCTGTGTTAAGCTCATCAAGTAAAGTTTTTACTTTCCGTGACACTAGGTCATATTTTCTTTATTCTTCAAATGTTATTTAATTTTGGATTGTACCCTGGACATTTTGAAAGTTATATTGCGGATACACTGGATTCTGTTATATTCCTCTAAAACTTAAAAGGAGTGTCACTATTTTTGTTTTAATAAGCAATTAATTACTACATTGGAATCAAACAACAAACTCTGTCACTTGAGTGACAGCTCAAAACATGCCTCATTTTTTTTTAATATGTAGCTAGGCTGCTTTGTGCCTGTCACATGGAGGTGTGGTTCAAGTACCTAGTATAGCTTGTTTTTTGCGTGTAGGCAGCCCCCACACAAAAATGGACTGTGATCCAAAGGATATTTTCTAGTATGCTGATTTAACTCAGAACTCTGAATGCATTTCTCATAAAGACAACTCTGTTACCTTGAGTGGTTATATTAACAAACCATTTAACCAAATCATTTAACCAATTTGTACCCAAATCCAGCTATAATTGCTTATTTATATAAGAAAAAGCAAAGCAGTGGCTTGGTTTCTTTTTCTCATAATCAGACAACTGAGAAAATAACTCTGGTATAGGGCCACTTTCACCATTAAGTTCTCCTGAGTAAGGAAATGTACCAATCACCACTTTTTAAAATTCTAACATGGGAGGGACTTCTCTTTCGAGATAAAATATAGAAGAATGGAAGACATTTGTTTCTGTGGTAACAGTAAGAAAAATCCAGACAAAATAAGAATTATACTTTTCCAAGAGGCTAGCAAAGAGCATGAATGCAAGGAATCTGTGCTAGCCATCCTCCAGGATGGCTCCCATGCTGCTCCCCTCCTGGTAGTTTCCTCTCACAATGAATAGGGTTAACCTGTGTAATCAATAGGATATAATAGAAATGGCAGTGTGTGACTTCAAAGCTAGGTCATAAAAAGGCAGTCCTATGCTCTAAATTTTCACCACTCTACTTTTCTCTTAGGGTATTTATTTTTTGTATTACAGTTATTTTTATATATTAGGATAAACATCTAAATTATCTTTTCTACAATTATTAGCACAGTGCTGACTTGCTGAAGTTCAATAATTACTTGACCAATAAATGAACATAGAATAAGGAGGAGCTAACTTTATTCACATTTCTATGAATATCAAAGATAATTTTGTGAGACTTCTGAGATTTCTTGAAACTGTGTAACATTTGTTATTAGCTACTTTTATACCTTTTTATATGCCTTATACCTGGTTCTCTATTTTCCTTCTGAGGTGTGAATTATATATATATATATATATCAGACATTTTTATATCATGCCACAGGTCCCTAAAGCTGTATTCATTTTGCTCTAATTTTCTTAGACTGTTAATCAGAGAAGGGTAATACAGCTCTTTCAGAAAAAGCACAGTACAGCAGGAGCTGATGTGTTCTTTATTCCAGACCTACCTCTGGGCTAGAAAGAACATGGGATGGTGGTGGAGAACCAAGTGTACTGATCCTTCTATTCTCAGCTTAAATATCATCTCCTTGGAGAGGATTAACACTGAGTTTAATTATTGACGGTTCACTTGGATCCCTAGCTAGATTATGAAGTCCAGGAAGGCAGGTACTGAATTGTTTGGCTCCTACATTGTATGTCCATTGTCTAGACAGTGACCAAACAGAGTAGTTGCTCAATAAATACTCACTGAATAAACAACCGAACCAAGATCCTTGTTCAGAATCAAAAGGTACACTTTCTAGGCCTCAAATACCCTTATACTCTTTATATAAGATTTACCTTAGAACCCTGTTCTACACCTTGCCCCTCCTTTTCCCAAAGTACCCCCACTTTGACTTGGAATGGGAGAGTCCCTTTGCACATATACAACAGATAAAAGAGATAAAAGAAGGGGAGCCCCTAAATTCTGTTGCCAAGACTTCAATAGTCACCATGTATTAGAATTCTGAATACATTTTTGCCACAGAAATATTTTATAAGTAAGTATAATTTGGGGGGTGCAAAATGGGTTAAATGACCTTTTAATGAGCTGGCTAGGAGTATAACCACCAGAACCGCTTCTATAAGAAATGCATTCTGAGTTAAACCAACAGATTAAAAATACCTTTTGGATCACTGTTTATTTGTATGTGGGACTGCCAACACTCCAAAAACTATTAATATTAGAAAACTGATTGTTTGATAACTGTCTTTTTAAAAATTTTATTTATCTTCTTATTACTACTACCAAAGGAAGATGCTAATAATAATAAAAAGTGTAGACTATCTGCTAGTAATTTGCATATTCTGCCTTACTGTTTTCTCAAAGATTTGGAACTCTCATAAAATTCACTACCTCTGCTACCAGATACCAAGTCAACAATTAAAATATATTAAAAAAAAAAAAAAAGGGAAATCCCTGGTGGTCTAGTGGTTAGGACTTGGTGCTTTCATTGCCGTGGGCCCAGGTTCGATCCCTGGTCGGAGAACTAAGATCCCGCAAGCTGTGCGGCTCAGCCCAAAATGAAATAAATAAAATATACTACCTCTCTACTCTGCACAAATAGAACTTTCTGGCAGTCAGTAACATCCATGTCTAAACACCAAAGGAGAAGGTTCTTTATCTCAAGTAAGAGCTATTCTTTAATTGTGGTAGAGATTTAAATCATATTTCAGTGCAGTCTCTGAAGGCTTTGGTGCAAGAAAATTGCCTTCAGTTTTGGAGCCTGCTTGCATCATTCCGTGTATCTTGGTGATTGAGGGTATTTCACTCACCACTTAGAAAAATTAGGCTATATTATAGATCTTTTACAAACTCATTATGATTAATGAGTGAGTAGGATCGTAGCTGTCACATGATCAGCTGTAGAAAAATCAATGAGCTAAAAACTCCATTACATATTCTATTTTCTATGCTTCATAGAAGGTTCTGGAATATGTCTCTGGGCTTGTATTTCATCAGCCTATACAGGCACTGAATTCATCTAGGGCTTTCCCAAGATAACAACTGTATAATTTTTCCTAGGGGAAGGCCACTAGGATTACCCTCTCTGGAGCAATCACTGCTCAATGCCCATCCCCCGGAGCCATGCCAGCAGGGGAATGGTTGTCGCTACACACAAGTTTAATGTCATCCCTTTCCTTGCCAGAACTACATACAGTATGAGCCAGGTTATGCAGGATGTTTGAAATTATAAGGAGAGAGTCAACACGCTGGCTAAGTACCCTCAAAGGTGTTCCAAGTATCCTTTGGCTGCTTAAGTGAGGCCAGTCAAAAGCAGGTTCTGGCAGCTGAGTTGTCCTATGTTAAGCCCATGCCACTCTGGGAACTACTTTAGGGTTGGTTCTTTCTCACTGCTATAGAAGGAGAAGCTGAAGCCATCTTTCTAAAAGTCTAACTGAGAATGAAAGATCATTGGTGCTCTGAAAATAAAAGCCTATCATTTCCTATTAACTGAAACATATGTTTTGGTTGCTAGAATCATGATTCGTATTGAGGGACTATTTCAAATGTTGACCTCTAAATATTTTCAATTGGTATAGTCCTAGATACTAATGTAGTAACATTGTCACTGCAATGGAGTGCAGAGAAAGAAAAGCTTTTACATTAATGCAGATTCCTCCAGTTTCTGTGACTGATACTACTGAGCTTATAATGGTATGCATAGATTAATTTTTCTTTTGACTGGAAAATAACAACTTACTGACCGAATTTACAGCTTACTAGCTAAACTTGAAGTACAATATTCTAAATTGCTTGCTCAATATTCTTGACTTTTAAGGGTATTTGTTTTAGCATATTAAGCCCCCAAACAAAACTGAACAGGATTATCAAAAGTAGTTCATCTATTTTTGAGTTTTATCAGGACTAAATACTGAAATAGAAACAAAGCTAGCAAAAGAGGTGAGTGACAGTATAAAATGTGAAATCAGCCTTACCCACTGCACCCTATGACTTTGTTGTACAAATAGGATGGCAAGCCTTTCAGATGAATGTTGTTATCCACGTACACATATTGTAGTTCTCGAGATCGACCTAAATCTGGATTAGAAAGAAAAGTGCTATAATTCCTATAAATATACACCAGTATAATGTGAAACATAAAATTTAATACATAATATTAGAATAATTCAAATTTCTACTCTGGAAGAAAAAAATGTTGCAGATTTAACTAGGTGTGAAATTATGTCAGCTGTAATATGAGATTCTACATCAGAAAACATGACTATTGAAAAATTACTCAACCCACCTGAACCTTGAGCATTTAAGCTGTAAAATGAGTACTGGGAATGGAATATTATTAGATTTCCTGCCCACATAAAAATTCTATGACTTTTAATAAACAATTTCTATTTATTTATTAAGTTTGTTATAGGTCGTTTATTTAGTTTCATTTTTCTCCATAGGAAAAAGTGTTACACAAACTAAGTTGGCAGGTCAGCCTACTGTGTCTCACCTCTCCTGGGCAGAAAGATGGGAGGAGGGGTAAAGGAGGGCTAGGGATCAATCTGACCCTGGCTGGGCTGGGCCTCAGGAGCCAGGTGGATCTAGGAATGGATGGAACTGCCCGTGGCTGCAGGGGGAGGAAGAAGCAAAGGGAACCCCAAATCCCAGTCCTCAGTGAGGTGTGAGGTACAGATGGATGGACAAGACCTGCAGGCCAGGAAGCCGGGACAGGAATGGGTTTGTACCAGGAATGGGAAGAGGTGAGAAAGGGAGCCCAAAGAGAAGAATCTGCAATAGGAACAAGTATGCCAGAAAGAGGGACAATCCAGAAGTTTCGCAGAAGTAGCCGGACAAGGGGGGAGCAAAGACTGGAGGAGGATTCAGTGAGGAAACAAAGCACAAAGTACTGAAGGTGATCTCTGGCCATCACAGGCAGCAGAGACACTTCCAAGTGCCGAGGTCATCCCTTCCTGTCTACTGTGTGCCCAAGATTGTTCGACCAGCTTTCCTTTCCACTCCTATCACTCACAGGGTAGAGCTATTTATCTTCATCATTACAGAGGCACAGAACAGAATCCTCAGTAGCCTTGCCAACCCTCTGCCTCCTGAAGTAAGAACATAATCTTTGAAAAGTTTTCAATCTCTGAAAAGTTTCAAACTATAATTCTGCTTGTGAAAATAGGAAATAGGCTGAAGGAGCTCTCTTTTTCCCCTGTCCTTCTACAGTTAGGAAAGACAAAGGCCCAGATAGCTAAATTAGGTGGTTCTTAAGCATATTTACATTTCGAAACAAAACCCATTTACCCATTAAGGACCTTTTAGGCACTATGGTAGGCCTTGGGGATTCAGATATGAATATGATATTGAGGACGGACATGAAAAATGATAACTGAATACAATATGATCACTGCTATTAGAGAGGCTTGTATAAAGTCTGTTTCACAGATGGGTTCTGGACAATTTGTTACATTAAGTGAGAAGGGGATAATATAAGACTGAGGTAAGGAAGGGTTTGCCATGGAAATGGGTAGGAAAAGGTGAACATTACCTCCTCTTTTCCACTACAAGTCCTATCACAGTATTCTTGCCCAGGAATAGCACTGGGGCAAGTTACAAAAAGAGGAACCAAAATTGGCAGCACTGGGAACAGGCAACAAAAGCACTGGGAGGTGGAAACTCTTAGGGAGAAAAAAAAATTACTGGCCTACTAGCTAGAGATGCCTTTTCCCAGTGTGGTGGTTTTAATATATCTAACAAACAGAATAGGCAGAACTGCTGTGTGATTTTGTGATTTCAGAGTAAGTCACAAAAGGCATTGTGGCTTCCTCTTTGCTCTCTCCGTTGGGTCACTTGTTCAGGAAGACAACTCCCGTGTCATGAGGGCCCTCCAGCAGAGGAAATGAGACCGCCAGCCAACAGCCATGTGAGTAAACCATCTTGGAAGCAGCTCCCCCAAGCCCCAGGTGAAGTCTTCAGATTACTACAGCCCCAAGACTATGTAAATATATCCTGTTCCTTCTCAAAGTTTTGCCCATTAATTTTAGCATTCATCAATGGGTCTTGTTTGCAACAATTATTACACGGTATTCATTTAGTGGTGATTTTCAATTACCATCTTTCTGTCTACATTTATTAACTGGAATTCTTCTTTAAGGAAGAGCCATCCCTTCTCCCCCATTTATTTATTTGATTTTTATAACAGTATGGATTCATGGATATTTATTTTATTGTAAGGACTAAAAACCCAATACCATTATTGTTCATTGTAGAGGTTAAAATGTTCCAGTTTTGGCAATTAGGAACACTTAAAATTGGTCCTTATGTTCTTTCAACAAGTTTTCATCCTTTTTTGAGTATCACCATACTTTCTGGCACCACAAGACAGTCCTAGCTCAGCTTGTATTTTCCCTGCTGTAGCGCTGAAATCAACTACTTCTCCAAGGAGCCTTAATTCCTTTTAATAGAGTATGGTGTTTAGAAACCAAGATCTGAGTGCTAGGTGTGCTCATTACTATGGGAATGACATTGCTTCTAGGATCCCTAAGTAGAAAGATCTACAAAACATATATAAGTATACTAACCCATGTATACATATATAACTATATTGTTGGAAGTATACCTTCAGCATAGATTCCTAGGAGTGGACTTGTTAGGTCAAAAGGTAAATACATGTGTAGATGTGTAGATTCTTTGGTATTTCCTTCCAGAGGAGTTACACCAATTTGCATTCCCTTCATCAATGTATGAGGGCATTGATTTTCCCCCAGTTTCACCAAGTTTTAAAACATGTTGTCTTATTTAAAAATTTCTGGGCTTCCCTGGTGGCGCAGTGGTTGAGAGTCCGCCTGCCGATGCAGGGGACACGAGTTTGTGCCCCGGTCCGGGAAGATCCCACATGCTGCGGAGCAGCTGGGCCCGTGAGCCATGGCTGCTGAGCCTGCGCATCTGGAGCCTGTGCTCCACAACAGGAGAGGCCACAACAGTGAGAGGCCCGCGTACTGCAAAAAAAAAAAAAAAAAAAAAAAAATTTCTGTCATTCTGAATTTGTATTTCTCTAATTATTAGTGTGAACATTTTTCAATGTGTCTGAGGGCCATTTTTACATAGTTTCTTTTTTGTGAATTGTCTGTTCATATCTTATGTGTCTGTTCTTTCACTTATTAGCCATGTGGTCAGAGCCTCAGTTTGCACATATGTTAAATGGCATAATAGTGCCTAACCCCTCAACTTTACCAAGTTGTTAAAACTGAATGTGAAAGTAAGCTGTAAAATTTAAATCACTATACAGTATGTTTTTTTAAGCATAAGAATACATAATTACCACAATAATATGTACTGCTACTTTAGTAAACATGTATAAACTTCTCTACTGGTATAAAAGGCTACAAATTTATAAAACATAGATGGAAAAAATATACATAGAAATATCAGAATCTACTTGCAATGAAAGAGTCCTCAAAATTACATTAAAAATTCCTATTTTATATTTTTTCACTACTTCTCTGGCTGTATACAAATCCTTTCATCACATATAGAAATCTGCAGACTTTAAAGGCATATAGAAAAGTTCGGAATTTTTTAAAAATTGAAACTACACTGATAAAATATAAATGAGCTCTGGTCTCAGATATGACTGTCAGAGCCTGCAGGGGTTTCAGGGAAAGATTCTTTACTTGAGTTTATGCAGTGGTAAGGAGTATAGGATACTAATTAATGGAGCAGGAACACACTCTCAGAGTCAGAGAACTTGGGTTTGAATCTTCATTCTTCTATTTACTAAATGTGTGTCCTTAGTTTCCTCATCTGGAGAGATGAATATTTACTAAATGTGTATCCTTAGTTTCCTCATCTGGAGAGAGAAAAATAATGCTGTCCCTTAATTTTAGTGAAAACTACTAACAAAGTTCATAAATTATCAAGCAGAATTCTTGGCATACAGCCTTCTCCAGTATATGGCAGTTATTATTATTCCCATTATTAGTGACACATTTGGAAGTGTGGCCTACAGTAGAAGGCCAATTAAGAGAGAATTCTCTTTGGCATGCAGCAAAAGGTATTCTTTTCTATACTTTAACTGCACTGAAAAGAGTTGGAGGCAACAGCCTCTAGAGACAGTGATTCATCTCCCTGAGCCAAGGACACAAAATGGGACATGACAGAGGAAACACCTCTCTCCTCTAATATACACAAAAGAGCTTGTGCAAATTAAATGAGGCTACATGCAAAGATCATAATACAAAGTTAAATAAAATTTGGCACTTGCTACTTCTTATATGGTTTAGTCCTCTTTCTTATCCTAGTTTTATAGGAAAAAAATGAAGAGTTGATGATTTTAAAATGCTATTTGGTTTAGACCTTATCTCAGGTTTTCAATATTCCAAAGATTTCTGTTTATACCTCCTGACCAATTTGTGTGGGGAATATAATTTTTTATATATGCCCATAATGGAATGAACTACTTTCTACTGAAGCTGAAAGAAAACACAAATCAGCTGTGTTCAAATCTATTATACATTAGCCAGTATATTATCACACAGACATGAGTATTTAATACAAACATTTAAACTTTGCAAATAACACAATCTCAAATAGAGTAAGAAAAAGCAGTACTGAAATTACAAGATGTAGTGGGCTTTGGAGTCAGACCTCTGAAACCTGGTTTTCCAATTCAAATGCTCCAAGCCTGTTACCTCCTCTGTGAAATGAAGATAATAATACCTATGTCATGAGCTTGTTATAAAGATTCAGCAATGCATATAATGTCAAGCTTGGTCCCTTGCATAAGAGTGGTACTCAATACATCTTAGTCTTTTATCTCTCTCTCCTGAATATAAAGTGAAGATCGCAAAACAGAGTGTAGGATTCTAAAGAGAACCAGGCAACCCTTGCTTTAGCTGACACAGCACAGCCTGCTGGCAAGGCTAAGACAACTAAACACTCAGCAAGGTCACAGGCTACAAAGGCACGGCTGTGGGAGTGTGCTCTTGCCAAAAAGCCGTCAGCTGGCAAAACCCCAAGCACAAAGGAATGGCATTTTTAATCATAATGAGGCTGAAATATAGGTATTTTCTGCATGAAAAAGCTTTGAGCTATTTCTTCTATTCTTAAAAAAGAAAATCTTCACTCAATAATTAACTTTGGAAGAGACCATTAATCTACTAGCTAATAAGCTGGTTTGTTTCTTCCTTCTCTTAATTTCAATGGACCAATAGTTTTCAATAAATATATCATGCAGTAATATTTTTTAAAGTTCCTGTGCAAAAATTGCTCAGTATGTGAACTACGTAAAGCAAGGAAGTTGTCCATCTGCAAAGATGCTAAAGCAACAAAGAACTTTTTCATGTGGCTTTTTAAAGTGGTGTACTGTGTCTAAAATGTTTCCCTTTTTTTTCTTCCAGACTCATAGATCAAAGTACTGTTACTTAAAAATTAGCAAAAGCTAACAGTCCTGCATAAACTCCAATTCTCTCTCTCTCCTTAAACTTCAAGGCCCCGGCATATGCAGTCCACATGGCTGAAGATGGAACAAAAACCTCCTGTGTGTTGAGGCTATTACTCTTTTAACTGTAACTGTAAAAGCAAGCATAGAATGACAGCGTGCGCCAGACCAAATAGGATCTGTTTACTGCACACTAACCAGCATGAAACTCATTTATTTTATCAAAAGGTGAATGATGTATTCTCTTCAACAAAATGATGGGGCAATAGAAACCACACATGAAAGCAACAGACCAAAACAGGTTGTTTGGAATGTTCTATCAATGTAATTCCAATTATTGTGGTTCAATAAATCAGACAGATTATTAGTCACAATTACATTTTTAATTACTATAAAAACTGGGTTTCTTCACAATGAATTCAGAGTAATTTACAGTGTATTCCAAAATTATCTTTAAAACTAATTAAATTACCTACATGATGCGTTTGACAAAGAGAAATTTTTGACTACTTATTCAGAATAATGAATTTTTTAAAGTGCTAGTTTCTCTAAATACACACACACACACACACACACACACACACTCCACTAAATCTTTTACATAATCATATTCTTTCTGATCTATTCAACTTTTTAAAAAATATCTTTATTGGAGTATAATTGCTTTACAATGGTGTGTTAGTTTCTGCTTTATAACAAAGTGAATCAGTTATACATATACATATGTCCCCATATCTCTTCCCTCTTGCATCTCCCTGATCTATTCAACTTTTACCAAATAAGATTTCACAGTGAATTTAATAAGATACTTTACACACAGTAGATCATCAACTATTAAATTAAAATAAATTGATTTTAATGAATTTGAATGACTGAAGGCTTCCTCTGCAGTTGGTTTAAGTATTCAAGCATTAGCATCTCTACTTGTGTTGCACAGACAAGTAATAAAGAAATTATTATAAGCAATGGGCAAGACACTGTGCTAGATGCTTAGGGTATAAGACACAAGCTGTCCCAACCCTTTCTAAAAGTCTAGTCAAACAATAAAAGTTTATATTGATTGTGTGCTTATGTAGTATTTATGAGTCATAGAAGTGTTTTAAGTCTTATTTAATTCTCACAAAAGTGTTATGAAGTAGGTATTAATATTATCCCATTACTGAGACTTAGACAAATTAAATAGCTTTTCTAAGCTCAAGATCATACAGCTATTAAATGGTAGAGCTGGAATTTAAAAGCATGCCTGCCTGCTTCACCATGACATTAGTTAGGCAGCCTCCCTTAGCAGATCATTTCCATATAAGCAGGGCTCTCCCACATAATGTAGGAAGTGACACTACCTAGCAGGCTGCATCGGTGCAGTGGGCACCTGAGGACGGGCATGCCCAAGCATCCAGGTGTGATGTCAGGAGACACTGACAAGGAGATAAATGATGAACAAAATATCCCTTGGCTTCTGTTAAAAGATGAGATAAGTGATGGGGTAGTTCTGACTTACAGATTTAGGGCACCAGTTGCAAGAAATACCAAGAATTCCTTCAGAGAAGATCCTAGAGAAGGAGCCTTCATGCTGACTGTCCCACACAGGCTTGGGCATTACAGCAACACATCTTCTAGGCCAGGGCAGCCAGCGCGGAGAGCAAAACATCTTCACTCTGCATCTTACCTTCAGCTCTTGCTCAGCTGGACTGGGACCTGTCCTCCCTCTCCCCAAATTTAAGAACTTGGCTGAAAACTAAGACTGACAGAAACTCTAGATTCTTGCTTTAAAGTCAACTGACAACATCTTCCAGACTTTGCTTGTACCGTAGTACATTCTTGCCACTATTTAGAAAACCAAATTAACAAAAAGTTCACTGGCAAAGATTCTGCTCATGAATCTAGACCTCACACTACTTATTTTTGTTTCACATCTGTACCTTTTTAAGAATAAGCAGCAATTCTTTTTTTAAATTGATATCTGAGGAAAACAGGGTTCACTTTTTCATATTAATCACTGCCTACTCCAAAATCTTATATTCCAAAACTTTGAGAAAAATATACATTTGTCCCTTTAAAGTTCACCTACTCTAGGTGAACTTTTCTCTTCATATATTAGCATAGTAAAGTCAATGTCTGTCCACACTGTAGAAGCCATGTTAAATAATCCTGTTAACTCAGCCATATTAAATAATCCTGTTAATGCCCTAAGAAAACCTTAAGGCAAGAGCAAAGGCCTGACATGATAAAAAAAATAAATAAAGCAGAGGGGATCATTAAGACAGTGGAAAAAGTCAGATGAGTAAGCAGCACCAGGATGAAAAATTTTTGTTATAAATTCTTGCAAAAAGATAGAGCTCAAAAAGGAGGACTGCACATCCATTTTCTTGAACAAATACACACTGCAGAGTTACAACTTTGCTCCTGAAATAGGGTCATATAAACTTCAGGTAACAGAATACTCCCCTCTCATTTCTTCCCACTACTAGTTTTTGAACCTTGTTTTCAAGCCTTTCTTTTCTCCTTATTCATTATGCCTTTGATTAGAGACCTGCCCAATAGTCTCTACAGAACACGATTTTAATGGCATGTTTGGGTCCCTCCTTGGAAAGCAGAAGATACCTTCTACTCAAAAATAAGACTGATTCCAACCTCTGGGACTTCTGGTCTGAACCAGAAGAAACATTTTAGCACTGAAACGTATTTAAGGCTACAAACTTTGCAAACTATTCCCATTAAACAATGACCTCAAGGCAGTACTTCTTCAAGCTGCAGATCAAATACATTCCATGGTTCAGTAAAGTACAGTTTACATGCATCTCTAAGTCTGAGATTAAGGAATTATTAATTGGTTTCCATCTGGTTTCCATCCTGGAGTTGAAGTTCTAATAGCTTCACTTTGTGGACTTAAATATTTCCTTAAAAAACAGTAAACAGCAATGCTTTCCCTGACCTTCTAAGCAGATACAGAGAAAGCAGGAAAGAGAAGTAATAGAAAAAACAAGTGTAGTTAAAAATTTGTGTCTTTTATATGCCATTTGCAACAAAAGAAGAGATTTCAGCATGGGTTTTGAAAATGCCTACAAGCTACTTTCTAAAACTGCAACAATACTTGGAATAAACTTTTTTTCCCCCTACACAATGTATCCAGCTCCTACAAAGGAAAAACGACTACAGCTACTATAAAAAATTGGAGTGATCTCCTGTTATGTGATAAAGGGCCAGTTTCACATCCCTATCAAAGTTATAGGGTATAACCCACAGCAATAAAGGAGCTGTCATTTCACTCATAGCACACGTCCTTGGCACACAGAATAACTTCTCCTGAGAAAATAAATACTTCACTACTAGAATTTCCAAGGAACAACAACTCTGGGACTGATTTAGAAGCATAAATAATTACCCATTGGTAGGAAGCTGTTTTCTCACTAACTTTGGGGTTTACTACATGGTAGTTTACACACCAGGATACTCCGTAAATCTCAATGTCATTTGTTCTTAGTTAAGAATTCATTCACTGTTTTCTAAATTAACACTCAAAAATTCCACCTGCCACCGTGGGTGCAACTTTTGTTTTCTTAAACTACAGAAGTTCCTGACATTGAGTTTAGCTGACACAGCACTTCCTGGGGGCTAACTAAAAAATGCTCTTCCAGAGTCAGTCTGTACATGGGCAACCTCACAGTACTTGTATCTATTATTCAACATTAAATAAGTTGTAAACATTACTGAATAATGGCTTATTAATTATGCAAGAGAAACCAGTAAACCTAGTAAAAAAGCCTTACAGGAAAAAACTCTTTTCTTTGTATTTTCCTAAATTTTCAGAAGCCCAGAGGTGAGTCAGATCTTTATGAGCTATTTAGTCAACAAAGCTATATTGAATCAACAACAAATATTCATGTTTCAAGGCCTCTATTAAATCTCATAGCATGAGGCTCAAGTTATTAATTTCCCCTCCTCCTCACTGATAGCAGTGGGAACAGAGCTTCTGTGTGTAGACTAATCTGTCATTCAGCTGTCATGGTATAGTTATAGCAGGAACATCCTCCTTTCTTGATACAACTTTTCATCTTAAAAAGAACACACTCCACGAGTGTTAATGATTTTGATAGTATTACAAGTGATTTAAGTCATCCTTACTATAGCTTCTGTAGTCACTTTTTGAAGAGGCTGTAATCTGACATGCATTTAAAAAGCCCCATAAAAAACTGCTTTTCTCCTAAGTCAAAGTTCTTTGGCAAGAAACTGAATTCAGTGAGTAGCTCCCCAAAATAAGACTCCTACCTCCAATCACAGGCAGCAATATTAAAGCACCCATTTCATAAACACTCAAGTTCTACATTAGAATCACGGTTAAACATAGGAGCCTTCTATTTGAAAACTGTAGTTATGTGTATGTGTATACACACCGTATCTCCTAACTATTGTAAAGAGGCATCCTTATATGCCAGGTTTCCAGGAACAGTTTAGTTCTCTGAGGAAAGGCAGTGCCAGCAGCTGCCTGCTTCATTTGACTCTGTCCCGCATAGTTCTTAGCATCAGATGGCTTTGCTGTATCAGAAAGGAGTTCAAGGAAGGGTTTCAAGTACACAAACTCCATGGAAGGACAGCTATGAACTTAATTATTTTCTTCCTAAAGACTTAATTGAATTCCCTTTCCAAATCCACCTTCAATGGTGTCAAAAACAAAAATCAAAAACCAAAATGAGACTGAGAAGATTGTTATTTCTGTCAGCTTCAATTTCCTCATCTTCAGATTATGCTGTCTCTGCTCTTCTGAAGCCCTCTTTGGGCAACCTCATACTGTAGCTCTCTGGTTGTCCCACCCATTTCTTTACAAAGATCATCCAACCCAACAATACAGAAAGGCCACCAGTGCTTGTCTTGGACCCCTGGCCCTTTACTCATGCTGTTCTCTGAGACCAGGGCAGAGCATTGCTTCAGGCAGCCTGTTTCTTTCTCACTGGATGATCTTATCACCATCCTCTTGCTTGTATGTCTTTCTAAAGTAGAGTAAAGCCTGCCCACAGGCCTGTGTCCTGTCAGGGCTGTGAGCCTTGTGAGTTGAGATGGCACCCAGGGGAGTGTGGAAGCTGCTTCTATATCTTGGGCTGTATACAGTCCCAGGTTTGAGAGTTATGGTGACCTTGAATGTTGGGAGGGACCCTCCTCAAAACTCAGTGAAGACCCTCTTGCCTCTCTTTGATAACATATTAACAAGTTCACAAAGGAAAACCTCCTCTATCACAGAGGCAAGGCTTTGTGGGTGACAAGAAACCTGGAGATAGAAACTAACTTGTTAGGTTCTCCTTACTACTGAACACTGAGTGCTGAAGAAGGGATGCCCACTTCTGTAGCCACAGCAGCACTCACCACAGTGCACAGAGAAGATGCCCCAGTACATAACTGAAAGCAGAAAGCAGCCGGGCAAAGTGTAGTGAAATCTATCCTCTACCCCACAGCCATTTCTATCACTTTGCACTAGCCACTGCCACTCAGGTCATCTGCTGCTGTAACCACTGAGCAGGACACACAATGTCACTCCTTGGCACCCCAACCGTTAACAGTGGTCAGCCGCCTACTGGAATGGCTTCCCTCTCTTCTCCCAACACCACTGCCACCACAGCACATGCTCGGCTGTGTCACTGGTGAAACAGCAGGTAGGAATGAGTAGCAATTGACTAGGGGGATGAGGAACCACAGCTGGAGTGGATAAAAACAGCTATTTTATTCAACTTGAAAATAACTCTAAAGTAAGCAGGATAAACATTGTTATTTCTGGTTTACAAACAAGGAAAATGAAGCTCAGAGAGGTTTTGGTGATTTACTCCAGGTAATGCTCTACAAAGTGGTGCAGCTAATCTAGAACCTGTATCTTTAGATTTGTAACTTGATGCTTGTCCACTATAATTGTTCTACAACCTGTGGTTTATGCAGCAGGTATATTTGTTTTCTAATATCAATTTATATTCAATAATTTTCTCACTTGAAAAAAAACTCTGATTTCTTAGAAATGTAGGTTACTTCTGAAATGGTTTTACTTTATTTTCTTAATTTTTAAAAAGAATTTAATTATATTTATAGAAAAGTAATCTTCTTAAATTGGATAATTATTTATTATTACTCAAATTGATGTTCATGTCTCTCAGGATTTTCAAGTTTTCTTTTTTTTTTTTTTTTTTTTTGCGGTACACGGGCTTATCACTACTGTGGCCCCTCCAGTTGAGGAGCACAGGCTCCAGACGCTCAGGCTCAACGGCCATGGCTCACGGGCCCAGCCGCTCCGCGGCACATGGGATCCCCCGGGACCGCGGCACGAACCCGTGTCCCCTGCATCGGCAGGCGGACTCTCAACAACTGTGCCATCAGGGAAGCCCTCAAGTTTTCTTAAAGAGGTTTTTAATTGAAAATAATATGTACACTGTATTATGGTGGAAAATATTTCCTTTTAGGGGCTAGTAAATTATTCACTTCATTGCCCTCAGAGATAAATTACTCATAAAAAATGCTTTTATGAATAAGATTATATGATGCTTATTCTAACAGTTTAGGGTTCTGTGGGCCTTCAAATTTTAATTTTTTTTTAAATGGCAGTTTTGCTTCTTACAAGTTAACAAAATAATTCAATTCTCAGTAAAAATAAATATATTGTTTATTAAAGGTCTATGTTCTTTAACATATATCAAAATGGGCCCACTACAGAGATCTACAGTGCAAAGTATGTTATTTATTAGCCAGGGTGACATTTCTAGCTCAGCAGGCAGTTCAAAAGTCTTTAAAATTTTCTAGTCTGGTTACCTGGCAATACTAATCATTAGGATACTCAATAAACGTTTTTCTACATAAAAGTCAACATGTAAGCAGATATATTTGTACAGTAGCTATTCTTTCATATTGCTCAATACCTCTTGTCAATTTTATAATTTTATATATATAAAATATACATATACATATATTTTAATTCCTTTCTCTGAGTAAATCATCTCATATCTCATATATTTTGTCTCTAAACAAACTTTTAGCACAAGTTTTTTAAAATATGAAATCCCTAACAGAAATAAATTTTTAAAACTGGGAATGATGCTTTGTTCACTGCAAAAATGGATTTAGAGAAGCATCTTCAAGATAAACAGAATGAAGGAAACCAACTAATCCTTCCTAGTTAAGGAAACAAAGACTTTCCATCTTGTTCTTTAGCTGTTTTGCTTTACCACATAAACATGATTACTTACCAAGTGGCAAAAATGCAAGATGGTTTCCAGCCATGGAGAGCTCGTTGAGGCTGGGGAGCTGGCAGAGATGGCGCGGCACACACCACAGACGATTTCGGTCCACAGTGAGGTACTGCAGAGAAAGGCACAGGTGAAGCCTCTCGGGTAAAGTTAGCAAACGATTGGTAGAAATGTCTAGTGTCTGCAGCTCCTTCAAATCGCCAACCTCTACAACCAAAATCAAGATAAATTGCATCCTGATTAAATGAATTAATTAAATAAATTAAATAAAATGAATCAACACTGTAACAGTTCAACCAAATAAAATTAGTAGCTGCAAATATTTCCATAGACATTAATACTGAAGTGCAGGATTTAGGTCCAGTATACAAATAATCCAACTTAAGTAGGTGTCTTTAAATTAGTCTGCCAGAATTTTTTTAAAAAGGGAAAAGTGCTGGCATCGGAGAAAGGAGAAACACAAAGTGATGAATCTGAGCCAAAAGTCTGTTACTATGGCTTCTGCTTCCCGATGAATCAAAAGTTGTTGCAAATATGAAAGAAGAAGAATTACAGTCACTTCATGGTACCTGGTTCTTGCTACTTTTGTGGGTTTTACCTTCTATCTAAGTAGATAGTAGGAGACTTAAAAATATAAATTATAGTATCCCAGTAAGTGCACCTTGTTCATGTGAACTAAGTAGAAAATTTCTGGACTAAGAATGAGGATGGCTTTTGAAATTTTCATCACAGTTAAGAATATAATAATAAAAATGAAATTATTGTAAGGTAATATTGTCTAGCCATGTGGTTCCTCTTTTAAAACCCAAAATCCTATGAAGATTTACTTTAATCCCACCTGAATGAAATCCTTCCATTGACTCCAATATTCCTTCATTATTGGTGTCTATATTTGTAATCTATTCCATGGTGAGACAATTATGTCCCTGTCATACACCAAATCACCACTTCTGAAATGGTGGGCGGCGGGGGGAGTTCTTTATAAGGTATTCTGTTCTCCTCAGGGAAAACCACCAGGAAGCACTCAGAGCAGAGGAGGTTCTGCTAACCAGTCTCTAGGGGAAGGACATTACTCTGTCCTGGACAGCACACCGCACGCGAAGCTCTACAGGGAGCACTGTGCAAGACAAGTCTGCTTCTCTTGTATCACAGAACTTCCGTATTGAAGACCACTGTAATGCCACCTCTCACTTCTCCAACCTGACCCTGTTCAACAGGCTGTTCCTCTCAGGTTAAGGTTTCTCATGATCCCCCCCACTTGAATGCACCCCACTGGGCACATTCCAGTTTGTTCAGGACTTGGATTAGTACGAGCAATGTCTTCGCTGTTGGAGAGAAAATCTTCTGCCTCTTAGATGTCCAGTTACACAGATTAGCTTCTCTTATTGGCAAACAGCTTGGCAAACTATGGCTCACAGGCAAAATGTGGCCCATGGCCCACTTTTGTACCGCACGCAAGCTAAGACTGGTTATTTTTAAGTGCGGTAAAACCCAACAACAATGATAAGAAAAAACCATATATATATATGTACACATACACATATGACAGAGACCATATGTGGCCTGCAAAGCCTAAAAACATTTAGTATCTCACCATTTACAAAAAAAAGTTTGCTGGTCTTTGTTATATACTTACTCTTAACAGGAGTGTTTTTAATAACTATTTTTTATAAAAGTAATACAAGTGCAAAAATACATTAATTTCTAGTTATTTTACTAATATATAGAAGGGATTTGTGCTAGGAAGTTCACACTTTATTTTCTCATTTCCCCAATACTACACAAATACATATTTGAAGACAGGAGATAGGATTCAATGAATAGTCTGTGACTCCCAATGGGAGTTTTGTTCTGTTTTCACCTAACTGATGCACATGGGGGTCAATTTCACTCTTGGCTCCATTAGCACAGTATTTCCTCTAGCTAAGTCTGTCTGCCTATCTATTTCAGATTGCTTCTGATGGGGCATGTGGGGGTGAGGGAGTTGACAGAAGAACATGTTTTAGAATTGAATAAAAAGAAAAAGAAACAAGAAATCTTCCTGACCTCACTTTATAGTTATTAGGGGAGTGAAATGGGACAGAAACGCAACGAATCAGCTTACACACCACAGAGCCAGGTGCTGAGAGAAGAATGAGACAAGGTTTCTGCCACTGAGAATCACATTACATATAAAAGACATTGTGTGATAGGAGCTCAGGAAGAGTTAGATGAAGGGTTGGAGAAGCTTTTGCAAAATTTATTGAAGGAAATGAGACCTCGAATAGGTCAAAAAGAAAATGGATATAGCATTTCAAGTGAGGCATGGGGATGGGGTTGAAAGCATGAGGAAAGGCATGCAAGTGAAAAAATAAATACAACATGCACAATGGACTATTTGAGACCTGACAAGTACCAAAGATACCAATGGGAAAAAAAGCAGAAAATAAGTTCAATACAGAGGGCTTGGTGGAGACATGGGTGATAATGAATACTGGGTAGAGAAGTTTGGAATTATCACAGTGAGAACAGAACACTTCCTGAAGATTCTCAAAGGATGAAAGGACTCTTTTGGAAATATGAAAATGGTAAATATGCAGAAAGCAATGAAATGGCAAGAGACTGTAGGCTGGAAAAACAAGTAGACAGTTGATGAGAACAGAGGCAGTGTGACAGAGCTTACAGGTAAATTCCAGAGATATTTTAAGAAAAGCAGAGAGTATGCTTGGTTGGAAATGGAAAATGGTGAAACAGGAAAAAGTCAAAGATAATTTTCAAGTTTCTAGACTATTATACTCTAAGTATGGTGATGCCAATGCTAAAAACTTAATCTTTCTGTAGAAAAAAAATTTTAATTATACCAATACTTCTGAATTGCAGTACCTATAAGCCACCTACTTAAAGGAATTTGAAAAATCCATGAAATATCACATGGGAGTAAAGCAAAATAAACTATTTTCATCATTATTTCAAAAATAAATAACTGTGTAAAACAGTGTTTTGACATGGCTGCAAAAACTACTAAGGCTTGCAACTGTCCACCATTTTGATTCAGCACTGCCTTATTGTACTGTGAAATGGGGAAACAATATGTGATTATGAATTTAAATTTTCTATAATTTGATTACTTTTTTTTTTTTTTTTTTTTTTGCAGCACGCGGGCCTCTCACCGTTGCGGCCTCTCCCGCCATGGAGCACAGGCTCCGGACACACAGGCCCAGCGGCCATGGCCCACGGGCCCAGCCGCTGCGCGGCATGCGGCATCCCCCCGGACCGGGGCATGAACCCGTGTCCCCCGCATCGGCAGGCGGACCCCCAACCACTGCGCCACCAGGGAAGCCCTGATTATTTACTTTTAACAGATCAATATTCACACGCTGTTTTAACAGATATGCATACATTTTCAGATATTAAAATTAATAACACTTTTGACAAAGAAAAGAACACATACTGTCAGTATCAAAGGTCAAAGTACTAAGGAATGGGAAGAGGAAACAGGAGCTGACATTTCTTATTTCCTATATGTGATGAACAAGACTTAAACATGCAGGACTGCATATATTAAATGAACAAATGTAACAAAAGGACATTTTTGTCTAAGTAGCTTAATATATAGGCCTTTTCATTTGTTAGAAAAAAACCTGAGCTAATTATAATATTACTCCAATTACAATACTGAGTAAAATACTATATATAATATAGTTGGAAAATTAACGATTTTGTCATCCTACGAAAGTATTTGGGAAAGAGAGAGAAATAAAATTAAATAGCTTCTCAGGTGGACTGAATTAAACATAATTTTCATGACCATTTTAAAACAGGCCACAAATATAAGACTATACATGGCATCTTTATTCTAACAAAATTAAAAAATATACTTATTAAGCTCAGCTAATGGGAAGCACATTTTTAGAAAATAACAGAGTCAAACAAACTTTATCTAAGATTCTAACTTAAACAGAAGAGACAGGAAATAAACCTGGGGTAGCAATATATCATGCAGGAATAAGGAAACAGAGCCCAAAGTGTGAGCTCAAGTGAAAAACTGGAAAACTATCAGCCAAACATACATCTAGCAAATTTGGTCAAGTTCAGAACCTATACTGAGGCCAGGACAACAGGATACTCTTATATACTCTGCTGAGGACCAAGTACCCTGCTTATATCATTTCCACCAGCCTGAAGAAATTTTATTTCTTTTAGAGTAGGTATGCTGGCAATAAATTCTCTTAGTTTCCCTGGGAATGTCTTTATATCATTGTAATTCCTAGAAATTGTTTTCATTAGATGCATAATTCAGGGTTGACCATTCTTTACTTTCAGTACTTTTAGATGGTGTTCCACTGTCTTCCAGCCACCATGGTGTCTGAGGAGAAGTCCACAATTATTTGAATCATTATTTCTTTAGGTGCTCTCAAGAATTGTTCTTTATCTTTAGTCATTAGCAGACTGATTACGATGTATCTGTAAATGGCTTTCTTTGAATTTATCCTATTTGGAGTCTGCTGACCTTTTTAAATTTGTAAATTTATGTCTTTCACCAAATTTTTGAAGTTTTAGACATTATGTCTTCAAATTTAAGAATTATTATATCTGGGTAAATATAACAAACTATCACTTTTCTCCTTTTAAGTTAAGTTACGCATAACTGCTGAAAGCATTTCAATATATGGCGTACTACTTATAAGTGTAACACAAAGGTCAGTGGGGTAATGTAAAAGGAGTTCCAAAGCAGATTTTGAAAGATCTGTATAATGTAATCTCTAAAGCAATAACTAAAAATAAGATAAATACCCCAAAAAAGATAAACCCAAAAAGCCAATAAATGAATTAAAACAGAATACAAAACATATATTCAAATAATACCAAAAAAGGCAGGCAAAAGGGAACAAAGAAAGAAAACCAGATGTTACAAACAGACAACTAATAAAAAATGGCAGGCCTAAATCTAACAAGATCAATAATAACATTAAAAGCAAATAGCCTGAGAATACCAATTAAAAGAGATGACCAGACTGGACTTAAAAACAAGACCTTAGTATATTCCATCTAAAAGGAATCCATTCAAAATATATATACATAGATAGATAAAACATAAATTAATACAAACATATGCCATGCAAACAATGACCCCCCCCCCAAAAGCTGGAACTTCCAGTATGATGGATTGAGAAGGACGCCAAATCCTCTGCTGAAAAAGCAACTATAAAATTATCAAAAGCAACCATTTCAGCACTCTGGAAATTGACCTATGCTTTTCAACAAATAGAGAAGAGCTTACTCATGAAAAACTACTGCACTTCAGATTAGAAGAACAGAAATCTGTGGCATGCTTCCTTGGGGTGGCTCCTATTCCCCCATCCAGCTTGGTTAGGACAATAGTTCTAATACGGCAGGGCAGACTGCAAAGAACCAACAGCTTCACTGACAGAGTGAGCTGACTTGGAACAAAAGTCAGGGAGTCGGGGGCTTCCCTGGTGGCGCAGTGGTTGAGAGTCCGCCTGCCGATGCAGGGGAAACGGGTTCGCGCCCCAGTCTGGGAGGATCCCACATGCCGCGGAGCGGCTGGGCCCGTGAGCCATGGCCGCTGAGCCTGCGCGTCTGGAGCCTGTGCTCCGCAACAGTGAGAGGCCTGCGTACCGCAAAAAAAAAAAAACAGTCAGGGAGTCGATTTGGAACAAAAGGTGAAAAACCCGTACCCAGTACTGTTGTCAGTAATAATTAGTAATCTTGGTCACAAGCAAACATGAAAGACCAATGATTTTTAGGAGGCTGAGGGGTTCCTGGTTGGGGAAAGCAATGGAATAGGCAGATAAGCCAGAATTGCAACAACGAAGAATGGGATATAAAGCAGTCAGAAAGTATTTCATAGACTCTCCATATATCCCAGGCTGACAGGAGGCGGTGAGCAAGCACAAGGGAGACCACAGAGGGCTCCAGCTATTTACATATCCCAGGACTACACAGAACTTGCACACATGAACAGAGGAGAAAAGAGAGGGCCCAACAGAAAATAATAGCTGGGGTAAAGTTGAAAACTGCCTAAACATTAAATGTGTTTCTGAATCCATGCACAGATCCACTGGCAGAGGATAGGAGCCTTACTAGCTTAAGGTGTTCAACCACTAAGTTACACAGACACAGGGCCAAATCATAGAAAGCTAGGCTTAAAAATTAAAACAAAAATAATGACAACAACAAAAAAACATGAAACAGAGACATCAGTCACTGTGGAGGAAATGAATTTCATGTTTTTAGTCCAGGCAAATTACTAAGATAAATAAGATAGCAACAATCTTTAGGTAGGAAAAAATAATCAGGATCCAGAGTTGCTAAAATATATCATTTAAAATGTACAGTTTAAAAAAAATTATAAGACATACAATAAAACAGGAAAGGGTAACCCATGTCTAGGAAAAAATGAGTAAATAGAAACTGATTCTAAGTGGACCCCCATGTTGGATTTAGCAGACAATGACAGCAGCTATGATAAAAAGCAGCTATAATAAATATGTTGAAAGAACTAAAAGAATAAGTTTAAAGACCTGGTGGAAATTATGATGACAATGACTCGAAAAACAGAAAACGTATTCTCAATAGAGATAAGAAAACAGAAATTTGGGAGTTGAAAGTACAAGTGAAAAGAAAAATTCACTAGAGAGCCTCAACAGCAGGTCCAAATAGGCAAACAAGAAATCAGTGATAAACAGGTAACAAAAATTATCCAAATAGAAACCAGCCAAAAAGACTGAAGTAAAGTGAACAGGGTTAGAGATCTGTGGGACAAAACCAACTGCACAAACATATGTGTGACAGGATTCCCATAAAAAGAAAAGGAGAATGAAGGAGAAGAAAAAAATATTAGAAAAAATAGTGGCCATAAATTCCAAATTTTGATGAAAAATATTACTCTAAAGATCCAAGAGATTCCATAAATACTAAGTAGGATAAACACAAAGAAATCCACACTTATACACATCAGAAACTGTGAAAGACCAGAAAATCTTGAAAACAGCAAGAGAATAATTACTTATTATGTTTAGGGGAACAATACACACACGGCAAGAAGATGCACTCTCTCTACTCAAGTTTCTAGCAAATGCAATAAGGCAAAACAAATAAACTAACAAGAAATATCAAGACTGGAAAAGAAGTAAAACTTTCTTTATTCACATATGACATGCTCCTTAGTAGAAAATACTAAGCAATTAATAACAATTATAGGAACTAATAAACACTTTATTATTGTTTGTCTGTTTGTTTCCTTGGGGAATTGCTCTGTGTTCTAAATCCTCTACTGGGACCAAGGAACTCTTCCTACCTCACCCAGGAAGAGTAGGAAAGCCCTCCTGAGCTGGTGTGGTGAAATGGGGGGAGGGAAGAAAGATGGGGGCTGGGAAATACTCCTAAACCCCAGTACAAGGAGACTCTCCACCTCAGTGGAATAAAGCATTTCTCCTTGGGAAATTCATTCCTGGGAGTATCCACCGTGTGCCGTGAGGTACCCTACTTACACTGTAACCCTCAATCTCAACAACAGTTCTGAGGGGGTGGGCATCATTGCCCCATTTTCCAGATGGGGCCTCTAAGGCTCAGAGAGGTAGAACTAGTCACTGTCAAGATCACCCATGTAGAGCCTGGTGAAGGCCAGGCTGGAATTCAGGTCTCTTTGGCTCCAGAGTCCATGCTCTTCCCTTCCCTTTGCCACGAGGCCTCCAGGTGTCTAAAAACTGAAGCTCCAGGGGTCTAGTGTTCACAGCTCAGGTATTTGTAGGCTGAGGATGTGCCCAAGCCCCCTCTGGATGTTATTTGATCAAATGAAGAGCTCTGTCTTTTTTAAAGTCGCTGCCCCATGTGACGCTGCCTTCCAAATCCTCCTTGTCCCCACCCTCCAGACACAGCTCATGGCCCAGGGAGCAGGAAGCCTGGTTCCTAACCAGGCTCATTGCTGTGTGCCCATAGTTAAGTCCTTTGACATCTCTGAGCCTCATTCTGCAGGTTTAGAAATCCAGGCCAGTCATGGGGCCTTCCTGCTCCACAAGGCGGGGGGCACACACCCAGGGGGATAAGCCTACACCAGGGGTGCACAGGGACTGGCAGAGAGCCAGCACCCTACAAACACGCCAGTCCACTGGGCATGATCTAGCACCAGGAACCAACACTTTTAACAAGGCTACAGGATACAAGATCAATATTTTTAAAACCAATTGTATTTCTATATACCAAGGCAAACAATCCAAAAATTAAATTAAGAAAATAATTCCAGGACTTCACTGGTGGTGCAGTGGTTAAGAATCCGCCTGCCAATGCAGGGGACATGGGAAGATCCCACATGCTGCAGAGCAACTAAGCCCGTGTACCACAACTACTGAGCCTGTGCTCTAGAGCCCACGAGCCACATCTACTGAGCCTGCGGGCCACAACTACTGAAGCCCACGCACCCTAGAGCCCGTGCTCCGCAACAAGAGAAGCCGCCGCAGTGAGAAGCCTGTGCACAACAATGAAGAGTAGCCCCTGCTCGCCACAACTAGAGAAAGTCTGCACACAGCAATGAAGACCCAAAGCAGCCAAAAAAAAAAAAAAAAAAAAAAGACAATTCTATTAACAACATCACCAGAAAAGAAAATACTTGAGAATAAACTTATCTGCTGAAAGCTACAAAATACTGCTGAGAGGCAAAATATCTGCTGAAAGCTACAAAATATTGCTGAAAGAATATCTAAATAAATGAAGTCAGTTCATGTTTATGGACTTGAAGACTTAACACTGGTTAAGACAGCTTGCTCTCCAAACTGCTATAACACAACCCTTATCAAAATCCCAAGAGGCTTTTTTTTTTTTTTTTTTTTTTGCAGTACGCGGGCCTCTCACTGTTGTGGCCTCTCCCGTTGCGGAGCACGGGCTCTGGACGCGCAGGCTTAGTGGCCATGGCTCACGGGCCCAGCCGCTTCATGGTATGTGGGATCGTCCTGGACCAGGGCACGAACCCGTGTCCCCTGCATCGGCAGGCGGACTCTCAACCACTGCGCCACCAGGGAAGCCCCCAAGAGGCTTTTTAAAGTAGAAATCAACAGGCTGATTTTAAAATTTATATTTGATGCTGCAGAGGGTGTGGAGAAAAGGGAACCCTCTTGCACTGTTGGTGGGAATGTAAATTGGTATAGCCACTATGGAGAACAGTATGGAGGTTCCTTAAAAAACTAAAAATAGAACCACCATATGACCCAGCAATCCCACTACTGAGCATATACCCTGAGAAAACCATAATTCAAAAAGAGTCATGTACCATAATGTTCATTGCAGCTCTATTTACAATAGCCAGGACATAGAAGCAACCTAAGTGTCCATTGACAGATGAATGGATAAAGAAGATGTGGCACATCTATACAATGGAATATTACTCAGCCATAAAAAGAAACGAAATTGAGTTATTTGTAGTGAGGTGGCTGGACCTAGAGTCTGTCATACAGACTGAAGTTAGAAAGAGAAAAACAAATACTGTATGCTAACACATATATATAGAATCTTAAAAAAAAAAATTGGTTCTGAAGAACCTAGCGGCAGGACAGAAATAAAGACGCAGATGTAGAGAATGGACCGGAGGACACGGGGAGGGGGAAGGGTAAGCTGGGACAAAGTGAGAGAGTGGCATGGACATATATATACACTACCAAATGTAAAATAGATAGCTAGTGGGAAGCTGCCACATAGCACAGGGAGATCAGCTCAGTGCTTTGTGACCACCTAGAGGGGTGGGATAGGGAGAGTGGGAGGGAGACGCAAGAGGGAGGAGATATGGGGATATAGGTATATGTATAGCTGATTCACTTTGTATAAAGCAGAAACTAACATACCATTGTAAAGCAATTATACTCCAATAAAGATACTAAAAAAAATTTATATTTGAAATGCAAAGGCCCTAGAATAGCCAAAACAATTTTGCAAAAGAAAAATAATTACACTTCAACCAGTGAATGAACAAACTTCAGCATGTCCATATAATGAAATACTACTCAGTAACAAAAGGAAATAACATATACATAACAACATGGTTGAATCTCAAATGCATTATGCTAAGTGAAAGAAGCCAAACTCAAAGGGTACTAATGTATGGTTCCATTTATATGATATTCTGGAAAAGGCAAAACTATACAAGTAGAAAATAGAATAGTGGTTTCAGGGCCTGGCAGGGTGCATGAAGGCTGTCATAGGGGGCATAAAGGAATCATGGGGGCTGCTGGAACTCTTCTATATTTGATTGTGATGGTGATTACATAACTCAAAGGGTGAATTTTTCTGTATGTTAAAATAAAAAATAAAAACAGTAACACAAAAATTATTTTTAAAAAATTCTTTCTAAAAGCTAAAAATATTTCCATTAAATATAATATATAAATTAAACATGTATATTTAAAAATTCCATATACTGATCATCTGAACATTGTAAATCAGAATAATTATTCTTAGCATAAATTCATATAATTTAACCAGTTCTTAGCTGTTTTTATTTCTAACAATGTGTTACCTGCATGTTTTGAAATCTTTTTTCAGTATGGTATTATGTTTCTTTTTAATAAAATTGTTTACAATTCATTTTATTACCAATTAGTTTACTGACACCTTCAGAAGTATTTATTGCTATGCCGTCTTGAAATTAATGTAGTATTACTGATGTAAAGTTACAACGCATTCTTTTTGGAATACAAGGGGAATCCTACTCTTTTCAGCTGTCACCGGGTCACCACACCAATTCTCAGGAAGTAAACAACAGTTTGGACACTTTTTTGCACTGTTTACTTTCATGCTAAATATACAGTACCTTAACTTTTCAGCTACTTATAGAATATCCTGAAAATGATTTCATTACTGCCACACAATAAGTACTTAGACTAAGCATAAAAATAACATTAGAGTGCCAATTTCAAACAAAAAAACAGTAAGTCTCCTTAAAATCATCATTCTCTGCTGATGCATACTGACCTAACCTAAAATTTAAATGGGAATGGGAGGGAAGCCACCCACTCCATGCCAAGCCAGTGACCACAGAGAGTCAATAAAAAGGCTTGATACTTTCAAGCACTGGCTTTTTCTGGTACCCCTAAAAACATCTCTAATTTGAGATCCAAAGCACACTGGGTTAGGGAGAGCATACAGAGAAATAAAAGACAATATTTCAATGCCAGCCAAACTCCATTCTATATACAGTAAGTGTCCCTCTCTAGATTCATTCTCTTTCTCTTGATTGGGCTGTGAAACGTACGTATTCTGGTATGTAGAAATAGGTTCAAACCATCAGCTGTGCAACTTTGGGTTATTTACTCAAATATTTAGATCACTGGTTTGATGTTAATTTAAAAATCATCTGTAAAAAAAAAAAATGGAATAGCACATACCTCAAGTGATTAGATGAAATATTTCACATAATTCAATAGTACATGGCAGAAAATCAATAAATATTTGTTTCTATTTTTTTCAGCTCACCATACTACATAATATTCTAAATGTAAAATCTGAATATAAATATCTTTTTGTAAGCAGCTTTTGGCAGAAAAAGCTTTCTGCAGGAAAGAGTTCTCTGCAGGAGACACCCCTTTGTCTTGTCATTAACCTTAAACCAAGCACCCCCAGGCTCTACTCATCTCTGGCCCTAGCACACCTTTCAAATCTTTTGATCACACAATACTTTGCCTAACTTGTTGGTTCTTTCCGAAGATCAAAGAAGCAGAAATGCAGAATAAGTAATTAACAGATGACCAGATCTATTAAAACAAAAAAAAGTATATAATAAACCATCTTATTTTATGGATGATATTTTTGAACTGGGTAATGACCAAATCTGGGAACAGTACTATAACCTGGCACTTCCTCTACAGGTAGAGACAAATAGAGAACAAAGGCTGTTGAGTGTCCCGTGACAGGCCATACTGCAAAATATGTATCAAATCTGCCGTCTTTCTGCCTCCACTGTTACCACACTGAGCCCGGCACCACTATTCTCTCTTGCCTGAACTCACCAAACTGCCTCCTTAACTGGTCTTAACTGGCCCCCTCCAATCCATTTTATACACAGAAGCTAAAGTGATACTAAGACATAGATCACATTCCTTCCCTGTGCCAAACTCTGCTCTGGCTTCCCACTGTACATGAATAAAATCTTAAAACACCATCTTATTAGCAAACAAGGTCCCCCAATCAGTCCTGGCCTGCCTCTCATCCACCTCACTACAATCCAATTACCCTGCCCTTCTTTCTGGCCCGAGAAAGTGTCAAGCAACTTCGTCCCTCAGAGCCTTTGAATCTGCTGTTTTCTCTGCCAGGAATGTTCTCTGCCTAACTCCTCAAACTGTGAGCTCATTCTTGTTTTTCAGAATTTCACTATCACAATTCTCACAATGACCTTCCCAGACTTTCTAATTAAATAGGACCCCTCTTTCTCAATTGTAGCTATTTCCTTCCCTGAATTTAATGCAATCTTTAATTATTTTGTTTATTAATTTTTTAAAAACCATAGTCTGTGCCTCCCACTAGAAAATAAATGTCATAAGAACAGGCAGCGGCTTTGACTGTCTTCTGTACTGCTATATCCCTACCACCTAGCAGTGTCTAACTCATGGTAGGTGCTCAGTAAATATTCTTTGGATTAATCCAAAGAATTAAGATTAATTAAGAATTAAGATTAATTTAAAACTCTTAAACTGTCTCACTTGTTAAGCAACCACAGACCTGAATCACAGCTGCACAGAAGCCTCACAATTTATGACTCAAATCTGTTGTGGAACTTTGAGACAACTCACAGATCCTTGAAAAAGCAAATGTGAAATCCAAGACTGCCAGAGGATTGTTGCATACTGAATATAATTTGTTTTCCCCAATGCCTTATAATTATCTCCGTGAACTTGATGGGAGTACTCTATGAGATTAAAGAGATTATTGACAGAAGACTAGCTGCCCCAGACTCTTACGCATTTTCAAACTCTCGTGTATGGTTTGCTATATTTGATACAATTTTAGAGAAAAATATATAATGTATATATAACTTACAAAGAGTGACTATAAAATAATGTACCTAAAATTTCAGCAAGAATTTCAGAAGTTAGATAAGCAAATAAATATTGTCCTTCAAGGTTGTCAGCCAGCAAAGAAAATACAATTATATGTTTTTTCCTTCATATCTATTGAAATTCCTATTTTGTAATTGCCTTAAGATCTTGATATAGAATCAATTCATGGATACTAGGAATCAAATCCACCCCAAAAAGGATAAGGATTTGCCACCATCAATTTCATTGAAAACTACATGCCTCAAACTCTGAAGGCAAGTCAAAAAGAAAAAGTTTTTAAAAAGGTTTAAAGAAGATTGGCATCCCCAGAATAACATATGTTGAATGTGTTCAATGACAGCTCAGGGGCACTCATACAGCAATGATGCTTTCTTGGTTTAGGGAATATTTAGAAACGCTATCAAAAGGTAAACCACAGTCTTACTGGAATAATTTGAAGAAATTAACAATGATTTTGGCTTTGTGAATTTAGAATTTGGGTGTATTTGTTCAACTATTACATCCTTTTCACATTTGGGAAGGTGTAACCATATCCATCCAGTTTGGAAAATCCAAATCCATTCCTTAATTTGTCCATATCATGGGCCAGAAACAGCTTGAATTTGGTTCACATCATGATACAGTAAGACTAAGGGAGTGATTATTTGTGGGGGCTCAAACAGTATCAGCATATTTCTCCCATCTTCACTCTTACCATATTTCACTATAGTTTCATACTTACTTGCATGTGCTCCCTCCTATGATAGCAGGAGCATAATTATTTCAAGGGCACCGTGGTTAAACAGGTGTTACAAGACTTGCTTTGGAAACTATTCACCAACTATATTGTTTCTGAGGGATGATGGTTTAAAAATTAAACATGAAATTACAAACAACATTTTTTTTTTTTTTTTTTTTGTGGTACGCAGGCCTCTCACTGTTGTGGCCTCTCCCGTTGCGGAGCACAGGCTCTAGACGTGCAGCTCAGCGGCCATGGCTCACGGGCCCAGCCGCTCCGCAGCATGTGGGATCTACCCGGACCAGGGCACGAACCTGTGTCCCCTGCATCGGCAGGGGGACTCTCAACCACTGCG
The DNA here is from genome assembly GCF_949752795.1 of Hyperoodon ampullatus. NCBI lineage: Eukaryota > Metazoa > Chordata > Mammalia > Artiodactyla > Ziphiidae > Hyperoodon > Hyperoodon ampullatus. Next base: position 74,420,304 of record NC_136916.1, read on the forward strand.
CCACCAGGGAAGCCCTAAACAACATTTTTAATAACCTTAGTAATATACTACCTAGGGTCTTCTAGCATAGGAAAAACTGTCCCTATAACGGGACTGCAATATATTCATAACTTTGTGTGTGGCAGGTTATGTTTAATAACAAATAATCACAATGGAGAATAAAATTGACAATACCAAAAAAGTTCACTGAGAAAATCTATTAACTATGCATTTGTCTGTTATAAGCAATATACAAAAAGAACTTTCTAAGTTAAGAACAGCAAACCAGCAATTAAGAAGTCCTCTTAATTATGAAAGACAATTAAATGTTATTTGGGAGCTTCAAAATAAAATTCTCTGAAACATAGGACATCTAAGAAGCACAATAGAAACTGATTTAACTTAAATATTTATGTCTGGGTATCAAGCTTGTCAATTCGTTCCCAATAGAAATTTTAAAATGTTAAAGACATTGCTTCAAAAAAGAAAATCACATTGTTTTGACATTTTACCTGGTGCTTTGCCTACGATTAAATTATGCACTAGACCTCTGACTGAATGTTCTTCAAAATAAGTTATTTGCCAGGTGTTAATTTTTTATGTAACCAAATAATCAATATGACATTTGAGGTACTGTACCTAGCAAAATGTCACTGAGAATACTGCAGAAGATAAGAAAAAGTATCTAAGAAAGTATTCTTGCTAAGTGGCAATTATAACTACTACTAGAGAGAAATGACATATCTCTTCTTCAGATATATTCTGTCTTAGAAATTTAAAGGCCTTTATTCTAAAACTTTGTACTTTATTATTGCTTTGTGTCAGTACATGGATGACCACTTGGAAAAATCTTTTATAGTCCTCATTCTGTAAGATTTATGGAGCCAACCTACGCAGATTTTCACTTTATGTTATACTTTAGTGATTGTCTATTTCAGATATTTTTCTAGGTAGGCTTTTTTCCTCTTTACTAAGGTAGCACAATGGAGTTTTTAGGTTTTGACCTGAATGAGACCACCAGGTATCCATTGTTGGCATGAGACTATTATAATCACTGCCTCAGAAATATCATCATATCATAGCCCAGAATAAAAATTTATTTTTTCATTTTACTACTTTGCAGAGAATAGCTGCAAGCAATCCACATTTCACTATCTGAAAAGAATAATATTGTTATAATAATGATTACTTTCATCTCACTTTCTAAACTCAAAATAGGAAAAAATTTTAAAGAGAAAATTTTTAGCATAAATACATTTCAAATTGATTCATTCTAGTGTATTTCTTGGAAATTCCCATGAGAAAATAGAAAGTGGTTGATAATAAAATGACCTCCACTGATAGAACACTTAGAAACTAATGGAAAAATATACCATGCTCAACATATGAACCATAGTTTTAAAAACAATTTTCTATTAATTAAAAGAATTCTACATTTAATTCAAAATATAACTTATTTCTAAATATACACTCTTTAAAATAAACTCACATTACCATTATTAACATGAGAAATTTTATGTTAGAGAAATCTTAATTTGTACATGTTGATTGTCAATCTTAATACAAAAGCAAGTTCCTTGATTTACTACCTGCTATTGTTTAGAGTTAAGGAGGAAACCACCAACAGAATGAAAACAAAAAGTACTCAGTAGTGATTAATATGAAGGATAGGAATGAAACAGGGTCATAGAAAGATGTTAACTTTCCATTTTTTAACTTTCCTATACTGTTTATTTATTTCTATGCTCAAATATTACTTTTATAATAATACGAAAAATAAAATAGTATCACATACTAATATGATACTTCATCACATAACTTTGGGATTCCTTAGAGTAAGAGATGCCACAATTCTAAACACGTGTTACACTAGGGTTTTTAAAAAACTTAATAGTTGTATTTATTTTGCCTAAGAGAGATCACACAGAAATCCGTGATTAAATTCTGAGAATTTGGATTTCCTAATGACATTTCAGTTCACTGAAATACAGGGCAACAGAAAAGAAAAATTTAACAGATATATACATACAGCGCTGCTATGCAAATCTATATTGCTGAAAGTTTACAAGTTCTGTCATTATAAAATAAAAAAATGAGAAAAGTTTATACAATTTCTGTTAAATGTTAAGTATTACAGAAAATTGTATGGTGCTTCTAAAGAGAATACATAAAAATATATTTTCTCAGATTTCTATTTGTTCCCCAATCTTTGAAAAAATATTACAAAGTAGTACCACTGCTTTGTTGCAAGTCAGTCAATGTACACTGCAGTTCAAAATCTTTTCTTGTGCTCTATAAACCTTTTGTTGTGCACTGCATTAACAAAAGCTTTCAAATGCCCCTCAATAACATGAAGTAACAGAATAGTGGAACAAAAAGAATGATAAAAACTTGTAAGCACATAAAGAATACTAAACAGTTCAATGTGAACAGATGACTTATGGCTCTATAACTTGTATTTCTTTCAAAAATTAGTTGTACATAAAATTTCTAAGAACATTAACATTTTCCAAATTAATTTATTTTAGGATCTACTCATCCTATTATTTGAACTGGCAGTTTCGTACCAAATAAGAAATTATGTTAAAACAATACCCAAGGGCTTCCCTGGTGGCACAGTGGTTGAGAGTCCACCTGCCGATGCAGGGGACACGGGTTGGTGCCCTGGTCCAGGAAGATCCCACATGCCGCGGAGCGGCTGGGCCCATGAGCCATGGCCGCTGAGCTTGCGCATCTGGAGCCTGTGCTCCACAACGGGAGAGGCCACAACAGTGCGAGGCCCACGTTAAAAAAAAAAAAGAGAACAAAAAAAAACCAATACCCAAAAAGCAACTTAAAAAAAAAAAGAAATTAAAAAAGCCTATATTTAATTTTTATATTAATTTTTATCAAAAACAAATCTTTCCAATAATAATTGTGACACAGCTTTGGAACACCACCTACCTAGAGCAGTGTTTACTCCAACTACGTTCACAGGAACACCAGTTTAGAGGGATGTACCCATGGACAAATAAGTTTAGGAAAAAGTACATGCTATACTGCTTATCATAATACACATTAGCTTATTAAAGAACAGTTATCCAGTCAGGAAAACCATTTAATTGTGATTCACCAGCAGTTTCCCATTCAATTGTCCATGGTACACTTCTTTGACAGAGCATATAGAATTTGGAAAATGCTGATAATCAGCATTTAAGGCATGTTTTCCCTCTATGTACTCAGTAAGAAAGGTCTAATACTCAAAATAGTAGTAGTGATCTTTTTTTTTTTTTACTTTTGTATAGGAAAAGCAAAAAAGAATAATTACATTGAATGCTGCTCAAGAGAAAACTAAAATGTGATACTAAACTCTGACTTTATTTTAATACTCATGGTCATTGTAACATGTGTACATATGACATCTATGAGACCATGATTATCATAACCTCAAGTTATCAGCTTAAAAATTACTGCCCTGAGGTCCAAGCCTGTATCAGCCATGGTCTTTTCAACACAATTTTTCAGATATTTTAATTTTATTCTTGAAGCCCTTCTGAAGAATGTTCAGAGAATTTTAAAATTAAATCTTGCCTAATCTATCTTTATAACCCTGTCCCATCACCCATCAACTTTACACTTTCTTCCTTCTAGGTAAACAGGCATTTCAGCCCTTTATGGCCCATGCTGCCATTATAACACTAGTAATTTTAAAGTTTTTTATAAAATATAAAACAAGCCACATCCATGATCTCTTCAAATCCTTCCACAAATATATGACTTTCATTATTCCTAGACAAATAGCTTCTACCATGGAAATTCTTCAGAAAAAAGTTCCAAACAGAAAACTAATAAATGAAACTAAAAAGGAAAAAAGGTCAGCCTGGCTTGAAATGACTCAACAAAAATGGGTACAACTACTGTTCAAATAATTATTAATATTTCTTTGTATTCACTTTCATTAACATACAATAACAGTATTTATGACATAAATTATATTTTATGTGTGACTGAACACAGTCACTATAAACATTGTAAAAGGCTTACTGGTTGAGCAAATATGGCATTAGAACTAATTACACTTATATGGGGTGTTTAAATTTGCAGAAAGCATGAGCTTATTCCATTAATGGTGCAGAAAAGTTGAAAATTTGATGCTTTAATTTTTTCAAATGCAATACTTTTTGTTACAAATTTATATTTTAAAATAAAAGCTTCATGGATAAGATACAGGCTACTAGTAGGCAAAGACAGTGTTTCTAACACCTTATCTTAATCATGACCACTGTCATAGTTGGTGCTTAGCCAAATTAGTATCACAGAGTTTCAGAAAACTTCAAACCTTTCTGCAAGGCCCCTTTCGTTACCCACAAAGTAGCAATAGCTAATTTTTGCAAAACTAGGTCATGGTTGGAAAAAACAAAAAAGAAAAAAACATGATTGGGTCAAAGCATATGGACATATAACTGCATGGGAATCTACAATTACCTCAAAATTAAAAGTTTAATAAACAAGCAAACAAACATATAAACTGCCAATGGCACTGCTGGCGTACGATCCTGGAACTCTGTTTCCTACCATAAAAATTTTAGGATAGTAGCAACTTTCCACTGGAAGTTCATTTTAAGCCTACAATTAAGACAGTAAGAAAGTTATTTAGGTTGGTGATTCAAAACACCAAGACACTCTTGGCATCACAAAAACAATTAATACAGAAACAGCACCTAAAACAGTAAAATCAATCAATTTCCTCTTCTGTTGCCAGGATATTATTATCTGTTGATCTGCTGTTGTCCTCAACAACTCAATAATGTTTCATATTTTAAATAAATAGTCAACATTGGAATTGTACTGTGCTCTTCTAAGAATTATTACATGAATTGCATACTTATTGTTTAAATCCATTATAGGATAAAATCTCAATTTTTCATTCTCTGAAGAGTTGAAACTCTATAAAAACCATTTTTTAGCTTTTATTATTTTATTCCTTTTGAGTAAAGAACATAAAAAAATGTTAAATAATGCGTTAAGTAAGTAAAATCCAAGGCCTGACTTATATATACACATTATTGCTATCTGTGAAAACTATAATCAAAGACTTACATTTGTCTTTGATTATAGTTTTAGACATGAATCTGCAAGAATGGAAGTAACTCTGTTGTTCTGAATGAACCACACCTCAGAAAAATGCTAAAGATACCAAAAAGATTTCTCAAGCTATGCTTGAAGCAAGAATAATTAGCTAACAAATGACCAACAAAAGGCTTCCACCTTCTCCACCAAAGAAAGTGATGTTCAAACATCCTAAAGAGACACTTAAAGCCCAAGTTAGGTGAAGTGGCTGGGAAGATTTTCACACGTCTTAGAGCAGTTTACAAACTCAGAGAAAGAGCATCCCAAGATACTGAACGAACATAACAAGCATATTCTCAGTGCTTTTATCAAAAACTATGGACATAGGACCTTGTCCAATAACTTTAGAATAGAAGTGACAAAGACCCAGGAATGGGAAGATATTGTCAAAAAATTATGATAAAAATAGGGATTCTGAAGCTCCATGAGCCCCTTCAAAAGTTTAAAAAGCTAATTACACAAATGGCTTGAGAATATTTTAAGAGTGGGGGCCTAGGGTAGTGTGAAGAGCTCCATGAAGTCTCTCCACCAAAAATAAGCATAATGCTGGACAAAACTGTGAAAAAACAACTATTTCAGTGCTCTAGAAATCAACCAAAGGCAGACAAATTCAGAAATGTTTATTCTTGAAAACCTGTTAAAGCTTCATCCAAAAATAGTGGGTGTCTACAACCTTTTCTGGTTTGGTGTGGCCCCTCTCCCATCCTATCCCCAAGTTCAATCTCAAGAATGTTAGTTTGCCAAGGCAAGATTGACTATGAAAACAAGCAGCTTGGCATTCAGAGAGGGAATCTTTGATTTGGGGCAAGGGACAAAATCCCACATCTTTTTCAGCTAAAAGTGGCAAACTCTGTAGGAAAAGAATGAAGAAAATACAGAGCATCTGCTTTGCCAGCCTGGAATTGCAGACCCAGTTGGAATGAGCTATTGAACACTCAGAAATTGAACTGGGAGATTATGGAAGTGAGAGAGCCAAAAAAGTGCTAGATATGCTCTCTACAAGTCCTTAGACAGCTAGGAAACTATGTGGATGTGCAGGGGAGACTCAAGGGAGTCCACAGAAATTAAAAGCCAAGGCAGATGAAGTAACTGACTGACCCTGAATGCACTCCTCAATCCAAACACATTTCAAACAGCAAAGATAGAAGCCTTGTACGCTTGACGTGTTTGAACAAACCTCTTTTCAAATCAATGGCTACCCTAAGCTATATAGACACAGTGACAACCACTAGGAAACTAGGTTAAAAAATAAAAATAAGAATAAAATCTGAGCAGAGCCATCAGAGGCTACACACTACAGCAGGGGAAGATTCTCCACTTTAAACCCAAAGTAACAAAAAATAAATAAAAACAACTCTCAGGAAAATAAATCAAAATCCAAAGTGGACATATTACCTAAATTCGATATATTACCTAAATTTCCAGTTTTCAACAACAACCACCAAAATACAAGACATACAAAGAAACAGAAAATTGTGACGCATAGCCAGGAGAGGGGGGTGGGGGAAGGAGTCAACAGAAACTGACTCTGAATAGGTCCAGCTGTTGAACTTGGCAAAGATTTCAAAGAAGCTGTTATAAATGTGTTTAAAGAAGCTAAGGAGACTATGTCCAAAAATTAAACAAAAATATGATGACAATGATTCAATAGAGAATCTAAATAGAAAAATACAAGCCATAAAAAGAACCAAAGAACAACTCTAAAGCAGAAAATACAATAATTGAAATGAAAAAATTATTAGATGTTCTCAGGAGCAGATCTGAGATAGTAGAGGAAAGAATCAGTAAACTCAAAGACATATCAATAGAAATTATCAAATCTGAAGAGAAAAAAAATCAAGGGAAAATAAACAGAGCCTCAGTACATGTGGGATACCATCATATGCATAATAGGAGTCCCAGAAGAGGAGAAAAAATATGTGAAAAAACAATGGCTAAAGATATCCCAGATTTGATGAAAAACATTAATCTACAGATCCAAGAAGTTCAATGAATTCCAAGTAGGATAAACACAGAGATCCACACCTAGACTTACCACAGGCAAATTGCTGAAAGATAAATACAAACAGAAAATCTTGAAGTCACAAGGGAAAAAGTGACTCATACATATAGAAGAGTAACAATACAATTAAAAGCTAACTTCTCATCAGAAACCACAGAAGTCAGAAGACACTGAAATGACATGTTTAAAATGCTGAAAGAAAAAAAAATGTTAATCAAGAGTTACATACAGGGCTAAATGAAGTCACAGAAAAGACATCCTCAGATGAACACAAAATGAGAAAATAAGGTGTTAGTAGACTTACCCTATAAGAAATATTAAAAGAAGTTTGTAGGGCTGAAAAAAAATGATACCAGATGGTAAATAAATCAACAGGAAGGAAAGTTCTTTTATGAGATAGCATATGATCTATCCTGGAGAATGCTGTATGTGTGCTGGAAAACAGTACGTATTCTGCTCTTGTTAAGTAGAGAAATATATTTAAGTTCAAGTTGGTCAATGGGTTGTACAAGTTTTCTATATCCTTAGTTGTTCTATCACATGAAAAGAAAGAAGTATTAAAATCCTCAACTATAACTGTTGAGTTGTCTATTTTCCCTTTTAATTCTGTCGTTTCCTGCTTCATGTATTTTGGGCCTCAGTAGTTAAGTAGATATACATTTATAATGTTACATATTTTTAATGTATTGATCATTTTATCATTATGAATTTTCCCTCTTTAACTCCAGTAAGACTCTTATCTTAAAGTTTACTTTGTCTGTTCTCAAAGTAGTTACTGCACCTAATACTGTCTGCAAGATACAGCTTTTTATTTTTAACTTATTTGAACCTATTCAACCTATTTCAATCTATCTGGCTCTATGTATCTCTTTTGGTAGGATACAGTTGGATCTTGCTTTTTTATCAAGTTGGAAAATTTCTGCCTTTTGATTGCAGTGTTTAGACCACTCACATTTAATGCAATTATTGATAAGGTTATATTTATATTTGATTTTACTATTTTTATTATGTCTAATGTCTTCTCTTTTGTTAAATCTTTTGTCTTATGTATTTTTATATACTATTTTAACTTCCTTTGTTAATTTTTTTAGCTGTACTTCTTGAGTTATTTCCTTAGTGGCTGTTCTAGGGACCACAATACACATCATTAACTAATAACAATATATTTCAGATTAATACTGGCTTAATTCTGGTAAAATATAGCAACTTTGCTCCAGTATAGCTCCATTTCCACCTTTCCCATTGTTATAACTATTGCTTTAAGAAATCTTTATGTTTTCTTAAAAGAAATTAAGAAATATACATCAAGCTTTTATATATCCTAAGCAATTAGACCATATATTAGGACAGGGGTTGGAAAACTGTTTTGATAAAGGGTCAGAGAGTAAATGTTTTAGGCTCTGCAGATCACATACAGTATCTGCTGCATATTATTGGGGTTTTTTCCCTCAGATTCATTGAAAAATAATTGATATACATTAGTGTATAAGTTTAAGGTGTACACTATAATGGTTTGATTTACATATATGGTAAAAATGATCACAATAGGTTCAACTAATATCCACCTTCTCACATAGGTACAATTTAAAAAAGAAGAAAAGGAAAAAAATTCTACTTGTGTGAGAACTCACAATTTACTCTCTTAGCAACTTACCCATATATTGTACAGCAATGTCAGCTATAGTCATCACACTGTACATTACATCCCTAGTACATATTTAACTTATAAATGGAAGTTTGTACCTTTTGGCCACTTTTCTCCATTTCCCCCTCCCACCACCCTCTGCCTCTGATAAACACAAGTCTGATTTCTGTTTCTATGAGTTTAGAAACATAGATCATACAGTATTTGCCTTTCTCTGTCTGACTTACATCATGTAGCATAATGCCTTCAGGTCCATTCATGTTGTTGCAAAACGGTATATATATATATCACAACTTCTTTATCCACTCAACCATCAATGTACACTTAGATTATTTCCATGTCTTGGCTATTGTAAAAAATGCTGCTATAAACATGGGGGTACAGACACCTTTTCAAGTTAGTGTTGACATTTCCTTTGGACAGATTGCCAAAAGTGAAACTGCTGAATGCTATGGTAGATCTACTTTTAATTCTTTGAGGAATTTAAATGCTGTTTTCAATAGTGGCTGTACCAATTTATAATTACATCTAGAGTGCAGAGGGGTTCCCTTTCCTCTAGATCCTGGCAGCATTTGTTATCCCTTTTCTTTTTCATGATACAGCCATTTTACAGGTGTGAGGTATCTCATTGTGTTTTAACTTGCATTTTCCTGATGACTAACGATGTTGAACATCTTTTCATGTACCTGTTGGTCTTTTACATATCTTCTTTGGAGAAATGTCTATTCTGATTCTTTGCCCATTTTTAAATTGGAATATTTGAAATTTTTGCTATTGAGTTGTATGAGTTCTTTATGTATTTTGGATATTAACCCCTCATCAGATATATGGTTTGCAAATATGTTTCCCCATTCTATAGGTTGTCTTTTCACTTTGTTGATGGTTTCTTTGGCTATGCAGAAGCTTTTTAGTTTGCTGTAGTCCCACTTGTGGATTGTTGACTCTGTTGCTTGTGCTTTAGGTGTTTTCTCCAAAAAATTATTACCAAGACCCATTCAAGGAGCTTTATTCCTATGTTTTTTTTCTAGGAGTTTCATAGTTTCAGGTTCACATCTAAGTCTTTAACCTATTTCAAGTTAATATTTGTGAGCAGTGTACACAATATGAGTCCAGTTTCATTCTTTTACATGTGAATATCCAGTTATCCCAGCACCATTTACTGAAGAGACTGTCTTTATTAATTATTCTTGCCTCCATTGTCAAATATTAGTTGACCATATATGATTGGGCTTCTTTCTGAGCTTGGTATATTTCTCTGATTTCATGCCAGTACACTACTGCTTTGATGACTATAGCTTTACATATAGCACAGCTTAAAATCAGGAAGGGCAAGGACTCCTTCTTTTTTATTCCTCAGGATTTCTTTGACTGTTCAGGGTCTTTTGGGGTTGCATATAAATTTTAGGAGTGATTTTTCTACTTCTGTAAAAAAAATGCCACTGGAATCTTGATAGGTCTTGCACTGAGTCTATTGATGTCTTTTGGTAATACTGACATTTTAACAATATTAAATCTTCCAATCCATGAATTCAAGATAGCTTTCCATTTATATGTGTTTTCCTCAGTGATTTTCAACAAAGGCCTGGTAGTTTTCATTGTAGAGATCTTTTACCTCCTTAGTTAAATTTATTCCTAGGAATTTTACTTATTTTGATGCTATCATAAATGAGATCAATTTCTTCATTTCTCTTCCAGAAATTCTGTTGTTAGCTTACAGAAAGGAACTGATTTTTGATGTTAATTTGGTGTCCTGCAACATTACTGAATTCATTGATTATATCTAACAGTTTTTTGGTTGAGTGTTTAGGATTTTCTATATATAAAATCATGTCATCTGCAAATAGAGACAATTTTACTTTTTCCTTTCAAATTCTGATACTTTTTCTTGCCTGACTGCTCTAACCAGGATTTCCCATGCTATGTGAATGAGTGGTGAGAATGAGCAAACTTGTCTTGCTCCTGATCCTAGAGGAAAACCTTTCAACATTTCACCATTGGGAATGACGTTAGCTTGAACTTGTATAGCCCTTATTACACTGAAATATGTTTCTTTTATGCCTAATTTGTTAAGAGTTTTTTTTTTAAATCATGAATGGATACTAGAGTTTTCTCAGCTGCTTTTTCTGTGTCTGTTGAGATGATCATGTGATTCTTTTCTTTCTTTTTGATTTAAAAAATTTTCATTTTATATTAGAGTTGATTAACAATGTTGTATTCATTTCAGGTGTACAGCAATCTGATTCAGTTATACGTATCTATTTTTTATCAAGTTCTTTCCCCATTTAGGTTATTACAGAATATTGAGCAGAGTTCCCTGTGCTATACAATAGGTCCTTGTTGTTTTATCTATTTTAAATATAGCACTGTTCATATGTCAATCCCAACCTCCCAGTCTATCCCTCCCCCTCCCCCTCCCCCTGGTAACCATAAGACCATAAGTTAATTCTCTAAGTCTGTAGGGCTATTTCTGTTTTGTAAATAAGTTCATTTGTATATATTCTTTTAGATTCAGCATATAAGCAGTATCATATGACATTTGTCTTTCTCTGTCTGACTTACTTCACTTAGTATGATAGTCCCCAGGTCCATCCATGTTGCTGCAAATGGCATTAGCTCACTCTTTTTAATGACTGAGTAATATTCCATTATATAATGTACCACATCTTCTTTATCCATTCATCTGTCGATGGACACTTAGGTTGCTTCCATGTCCTGGCTATTGTAAACAGTGCTGCAATGAACATTGGGGTGCATGTAACTTTTCAAATTATGATTTTCTCCAATATATGCCCAGGAGTGGGATTGCTGGATCATATGGTAGCTCTATTTTTAGTTTTTTAAGGAACCTCCATACTGTTCTCCATAGTGGCTGTGCCAATTTACATTCCCACCCACAGTTTAGGAGGGTTCCCTTTTCTCCACACTCTCTCCAGAATTTATTATTTGTAGACATTTTGATGATGGCCACTCTGACTGGTGTGAGTTGATACTTCATTGTAGTTCTGATTTGCATTTCTCTAATAATTAGTGATGTTGAGCATCTTTTCAAGTGTCTCTTGGCCATCTGTATGTCTTTTTTGGAGAAATGTCTATTTAGGTCTTCTGCCCATTTTCTGATTGGGTTGTTTGTTTTTCTGATATTGAGCTGCATGAGCTGTTTATAAACTTTGGAGATTAATCCCTTGTCTGTCACATCCTTTGCAAATATTTTCTCCCATTCTGTGGGCTGTCTTTTTGGTTTTGTTTATGGTTTCCTTTGCTGTGCAAAAGCTTTTAAGTTTAATTAGGTCCCATTTGTTTATTTTTGTTTTTATTTCCATCATTCTGGGAGATGTCTTGAAAAAGATATTGCTGTGATTTATGTCAAAGAGTATTCTGCCCATGTTTTCCTCTAACAGTTTTATAGTGTCTGGCCTTACATTTAGGTCTTTAATCCATCCTGAGTTTATTTTTTGTATGGGGTTAAGGAATATTCTAATTTCCATTTTTTATATGTAGCTGGCCAGTTTTCCCAGGACTATTTGTTGAAAAGATTGTCTTTTCTCCATTGTCTTACCTCCTTTGTCATAGATTGACCATAGGTGCAGGGTTTATTTCTGGGCTTTCTATCCTGTTCCATTGAGCTATATTTTTGTTTTTGTGCCAGTACCATACTGTTGTGATGACTGTAGCTTCATAGTATAGTCTGAAGTCAGAGAGCCTGATTCCTCCAGCTCCATGTTTCTTTCTCAATATTGCTTTAGCTATTTGGGGTCTTTTGTGTCTCTATACCTATTTAAATTTTTTTTTGTTCTAGTTCAGTGAAAAATGCCATTGGTAATTTGATAGGGATTGCACTGAATCTGTAGATTGCCTTGGGTAGTAGAGTCATTTTGACAATATTGATTCTTCTAATCCACGAACATGGTATATCTTTCCATCTGTTTGTGTCTTCTTTGATTTCCTTCATTAGTGACTTATAGTTTACAGAGTACAGGTCTTTTACCTCTTTAGGTAGGCTTATTCCTAGGTATTTTATTCATTTTGATGCAATGGTAAATGGGGTGGTTTCTTTAATTTCTCCTTCTGATTTTTCGTTGTTAGTGTATACAAACCCAACAGATTTCTGTGTATTAATTTTGTATCCTGCAACTTTACCAAATTCATGGATGAGCTCTGGTAGTTTTCTGGTAGCATCTTTAGAATTTTCTATGTATAGTATCATATCATCAGCAAACACTGACAGTTTCACTTCTTTTCCAATTTGGATTCCTATTATTTATTTTTCATCTCTGATTGCCATGGCTAGGACTTCCAAAGCTATGTTGAATAAAAGTGGCAAGAGTGGACATCCTTGTCTTGTTCCTGATCTTAGAGGAAATGCTTCCAGCTTTTCCCCATTGAGTATGGTAGCTGTAGGTTTGTCCCATATGGCCTTTATTATGTTGAGGTATGTTCCCTCTATGCCCACTTTCTGGAGAGTTTTTATCATGAGTGGGTGTTGAATTTTGTCAAAAGCTCTTTCTTCACCTATTGAGATGATCACATGGTTTTATTCTTCAATTTGTTGATGTGGTGTATCACACTGAATGATTTGCAGATACTGAAAAATCCTTGCATCCCTAGGATAAATCCCACTTGATCATGGTGTATGATCATTTTAATGTATTGCTGGATTTGGTTTGCTAGTATTTTCTTGAGGATTTTTCCGTCTATGTTCATCAGTAATACTGGCCTATAATTTTCTTTTTTTGTGGTATCTTTGTCTGGTTTTGGTATCAGGGTGATGGTGGCCTCATAGAACGAGTTTGGGATTTTTCCTTCCTCTGCAACTTTTGGAAGAGTTTCAGAAGGGTAGGTGGTAACTTTTCTCTAAATGCTTGATAGTATTCACCTGTGAAGCCATCTGGTCCTGGACTTTTGTTTCTTGGGAGTTTTTCTTTCTTTTTTTTTTAAATCACAGTTTCAACTTCAATGCTTGTGACTGATCTGTTCATATTTTCTATTTCTTCCTGGTTCAGTCTTGGAAGTTTGAATCTTTCCAAGAATTTGTCCATTTCTTCTAGATTGTCCATTTTATTGGCATATAGTTGCTTGTAGTAGTCTTGCATGATCCTTTGTATTTCTGTGGTGTCAGTTGTAACTTCTCCTTTTTCATTTCTAATTTTGATTTCAGCCCTCTCCCTTTTTTATTGATGTGTCTGGCTAAAGGTTTATGAATTTTGTTTATCTTTTCAAAGAACCAGCTTTTAGTTTCATTGATCTTTTCTGTTGTTTACTTCGTCTCTATTTCATGTATTTCTGCTCTGACTTTTATAATTTCTTTCCTTCTACTAACTTTAAGTTTTGTTTGTTCGTCTTTCTCTAGTTGTTTTAGGTGTAAGTTTACATTGTTTATTTGAGATTTTTCTTGTTTCCTGAGGTAAGATTGTATTTTTATAAACTTGCCTCTTATTACTGCTTTTGCTGCATATGATAGGTCTTGGATCACCATGCTTTCATTTTCATTTGTCTCTAGGTATTTTAAAATTTCCTCCACAATTTCTTCAGTGATCCATTGGTTGTTTAGTACTATACTGTTTAGCCTCCATGTGTCTGTGTTTCTTACAGTTTTTTCCGTGTAGTTGATTTCTATTCTCATAGTGTTGTGATCAGAAAAGATGCTTTTCTGATATGATTTCAATTTTCTTAAATTTACCAAGGCTCGCCTTGTGGCCCAGCATGTGATCAATCTTGGAGAATGTTCCATGTGCACTTGAGAAGAATCTGTATTCTACTGCTTTTGGATGGAAGGTTCTATAAATATCAATTAAGTCCATCTGGTCTAATGTATCATTTAAGGCCTGTGTTTCCTTATTGATTTTCTGTCTGGATGATCTGTCCATTGATGAAAGTGGGGTGTTAAAGTCCCCCACTCTTTTTGTGTTACTGTCAATTTCTCCCTTTATGGCTGTTAGTATTTGCCTTATACATTGAGGTGCTCCTATGTTGGCTGCATTTATATTTACAATTGTTATAGCTTCTTCTTAGATTGATCTCTTGATCATTATGTAGTGTCCTTGTCTCTTGTAACAGTTTTTATTTTAAAATCTATTTTGTCTGAGTATTGCTACTCCAGCTTTCTTTGATTTCATTTTCATGGAATACCTTTTTCCATCCCCTCACTTTCAGTTTGTATGTATCCCTAGATCTGAAGTGGGTCTCCTGTAGACAGCATATACATGGGTCTTATTTTTGTATCCATTCAGCCAGTCTATGTCTTTTGGTTGCAGCATTTAGTACATTTACATTTAACATTATTATCAATATGGGGCAATATTGTTATTGCTCTTTTGTTAATTGTTTTGGATTTGTTTTTGTAGGTCTTTTTTCTTCTCTTCCTCTTTTGTTCTCTTCTCTTGTGATTTGATGACTAACTTGAGTACTATGTTTGGATTCCTTTTTTTGTGTGCATCTATTGTAGATTTTTCGTTTGTGGTTACCATGAGGTTGTGATATAGCAGTCTATATATAAAAAACATTGTTTTAAGTTGGTGGTTTTTAAATTTCAAATGCATTTCCAATATCCTGCATTTGTACTCTCCTCACGATTGTTGGTTTTGATATCATATTTGTGTGTGCATGATTTCCTACATTTACTGTATCCTCGTCTTTACTGGGGAGCTTTTCCATTTGTAATTTTCTTGTTTCTAGCTGTGGCCTTTTCTTTTCCACTTAGAGAAGTTCCTTTAGAATTTATTGTAAAGCTGGTCTGGTGGTGCTGAATTCTCTTAGTTTTTGCTTGTCCTACAAAATTTTTGATTTCTCTGTGGAATCTGAATGAGAGCCTTGCTGAGTGGAGTATTCTTGGTTGTAGGTTCTTCCCCTTAATCACTTTAAATATATTGTGCCACTCCCTTCTGGCCTGCACAGTTTCTGCTGGGAAATCAGCTGATAACCTTATTTCCTTGTATGTTATTTGCTGCTTTTCCCTTGTTGCTTTTGATGTTTTTTGCTTTGTCTTTAATTTTTGTCAATTTGATTACTATGTGTCTTGACGTGTTCCTCCTTGGGTTTATCCTGCCTGGGACTCTCTGTGCTTCCTGGACTTGGGTGACTGTTTCCTTTTCCGTGTTAGGGAAGTTTTCAGCTCTTATCTCTTCAAATATTTTCTCACTTCCTTTCTCTTTCTCTTCTCCTTCTGGAACCCCTATAATGTGAATGGTGGTGCATTTAATGTTGTCCCAGATGTCTCTTAGACTGTCCTCATTTCTTTTCATTTTTTCTTTATTCTGTTCTGAGGCAGTGATGTCCACCATTCTGTCTTTCAGGTTACTAATCTGTTCTTCTGCCTCTGTTACTCTGCTATTGCTTCCTTCTAATGTATTTTTCATTTTAGTTATTATATTGTTCATCTCTGTTTGTTCTTTAGTTCTTCTAGGTCTTTGTTAAACATTTTTTTGTATCTTCTCAACCTGTGCCTCCATTCTTTTTCTGAGATCTTGGATCATCTTTACTATCATTACTCTGAATCCTTTTTTGGGTAGATTGCCTATCTCCACTTCACTTAGTTGTTCATCTGGCATTTCATCTTGTTTCTTCACCTGAGACATAGTCCTCTGCTGTCTCATTTTGTTGGACTTTCTGTGATGGTGATTTCTGTTCCTCAGGCTGCAGGGTTGTAGTTCTTCTTGCCTGTGCTGTCTCCCTCATGGTGGATGAAGCTGTCTAAGAGGCTTGTGCAGGGTTCCTTGTGGGAGGGACTTGTTCCTGCCCACTGGTAGGTAGAACTGGGTCTTGTCCTTCTGGTGGGCAGGCCTGTGTCAAGGGTTGTGTTTACCAGGAAACTGTTTATTCAAAAAGACTTTAAGCAGCCTGTATGCTGATGGGTGGGGCTATGTTCCTTCCCTGTTAGTGGTTTGGCCTAAATTATTCTTCTATATCACATTTGGATATGTTGAACCATCCTTGCACCCCAGGGAGAAATCACACTTGATCATGCTGAATGATCCTTTTAATGTGCTGCTGAATTTGGTTTGCTAGTATTTTATTGAGAATTTTTGCATCTATATTCATCATGGATATAACCTGGTAGTATTCTTTTCTAATCATGTCCTTTTTTTGGTTTGGGCATCAAGGATGATGCTGGCTTTGTAAATCGAGTTTTGGAGTGCTCCCACCCCTTCAATATTTTGGGAGAGTCTAAGAAGGACTAGTGTTAATTCTTCTTCACACATTTGGTAAAATTCACCAGTGATACCATCTAGTCCTGGGCTTTTCTTTGTTGGGAGATTTTTGATTACCGATTCAATCTTATTACTAGTAATTGGTTCATTTCTAGATTTTCTATTCCTGATTCAGTCTTAGAAAGTTGTATGTTTCTTAGACTTTTCCCAATTCTTCTAGGTTGTCTAGTTTGTTGGCATATAGTTGTTCATAGTAACATATTATGATCCTTTAAATTTCTGTGGTATCAGTTGTAAGGTCTCCTTTTTCATTTATAATATTGTTGATTTGGGTCCTTTCTCTTTTTTTCTTTGTTAGTCTAAGGGTTTGTCAATTTTGTTTATCTTTTCAAAGAACCAAACTCTTTGGTAATCTTTTCTACTGGTTTTTTGTTCTCTATTTCATTTATATCTGCTCTAGTCTTTATTATTTCCTTTCTTCTGCTAATTTTGGGATCAGTTTGCTGTTGTTTTACTAGTTCCTTAAGGCATGGAGTTTGGTTGTTTTTGGGGGGGATCTTTCCTACTTCTTAATGTAGGCATTTATTGCTATAAACTTCCCTCTTGGAACTGCTTTGGTTATATCCCATAAATTCTGGTATGTTATGTTTCCATTTTCATTTCTCTCAAGAAATTATTTCCCCTTTAATTTTATCTTTGGGTCATTGGTTGTTCAGGAAAGAGTTGTACAATTTCTATGTTTTCATGAATTTTTCAGTTTTCCTCCTGTTATTTTTTTTTAATTGATGCAGCTCAGTAATTTTTATTGCAACTGGAAGACAATACGTCACAGAAACTTTATGGTAGGTCTGGGGAAAAGTGTTATTCAAAATAGATGATGAAACAGTTTGTCTTTGGCAATATGATTACATATGAAGAATGTGAAATGCAAGTATGGATGCCTCCAATGCAACACTATCAGGTCCCTAAAGTTCAGTGGATTGTGCCTGTTTCCACACTGCTCCTTTAGATAAAACAAACACAACTGAACTTCACTTTCTCCTCTATGGTTCTCCCTTTCTATTCATGATATTGGCAGTTTCATGCAGAAAAAACATTGAAAAAAATTGGCTTTTGAAAACTTATTACTCTAGTAAATTAATTTGGCCATGTAGGACTATTGGCCAGAGGTCAGACAACCCTAAGTATTGAGAGTAAACCTCTTGTCTTCTGATTGCTTTATCACAGCTATTTATTTTTGTAAATTTTGTAAAACAAAAACAGAACTCAGAAACATTACAGAATCAGAGTATAAAAAAATGTACAAATGGATAATGCTTCCCAGACACACATGGAAACTTGTTTCCTCCTCATTGTCAGCATGACAGTATAAGTAGTGAGTGTGAATGATAGCAGGAAGCTGGTTATTGAATCAGCTATGAGGGTTGATGGTTCAACATACATACTCAAAGAGATGCTGAATGTGTAAATAACTGAAACTGTGCTAAGAGTTTCATCTAAAAACTGGGAGGGGGTTGGGAACTCAGGCCACAGTCACAAAAGGGTGAAAGACAATTTCTAGGTTTTATAGATTCACCATATCAAAGTCTTGGAGAATCCAATATGGAATATTAATTCTTTGCAAAAAGTAGGGAAGGCTATTCTCAGCTTTTGCAAATGAAGTACAGTGGAAAACACTGTTGTAGTTATTCCAAATAAATAGTCTTGATTTTAACACTAACAAAACAAACAGGAAGGGTACTCGTGAGCATGATCACAGTAAGTCAGAAGTGGTCTTTCACCCAGGCCTGATTTCAAAAGTAGGACAGACAGCATCCTCTTGTTACTGATATCTAGTTTCTTGCCACTGTGGCCAGAGTAGATTATTATTTCAGTCTTCTTAAATTTGCTAAGATTGAAGGTTTTCTGGGTAACATGGTGTATCTTAGAAAATGTTCCATGTACAATTGAGAATAATGTGTATTCTGCTATTGTTGGACAGAATGTTCTGTATATGTTTGTTAGGTCCATTTAGTCTACAATGTCTATTCAAATCTGCTGTTTCCTTAATGATTCTCGGTCTGGATGATCTATCCTTTGTTGAGAGTGGAACAGTAAAGTACCCAGCTATTACTGTATTGCTGTTCATTTCTCCTTTTAGTCTGTTAGTTTTTGCTTTATATATTTAGGTGTTCTGGTGTTGGGCACATAAATATTTATAATTGTTACATCTTTTTGATGGCCGAGCACCTTTATCATTATATAATAAACTTCTCTGTCTCTTTAAAATGTAAGTACCCTTTAAAATGTAAAAACCATTGTTACCTTGCAGGTCATTAAAAAAAAAAGTCCACAGGCTACAGTTGGCTTATGGGCTACCATTTGCGAACCCCTGTGTTAGACTATAAAACAAGTCTTACTAAAATTTTAAAAACACTGAAAACATACAAGAATATTCTCGGACCATAAAAGAATTATACTGGAAATCACCAACAAAGAGAAATTTCAGAAATTCCCAAACATATGGAAATTGAACAACACACTTCTAAATAACTCATGGGTCAAAAAAGAAATCGTGAAGAAAATTAGAAAATATCTTGAATCAAATGAAAACAAAAATACAACATAAAAAAATTTATGAGAAGCAGCTAAACAGTGGTTTAATAGAGAAATTTATAAGTTTAAATGTTTTCACTAGCCAGAAAGATCTAAAACCATATAATATAAGCTTCCACCTCAAGAAGCTAGAATAAGAAGAGCAATAAAACCCAAAGAAAGTACAGGGAAGGAAATAATAAAGATCAGGGCAACAAGCCATAAAATAGAAAATAGAAAAACAACAGAGAAAACCAATGAATCCAAAAGTTGGTACTTTTAAAAGATCAACAAAATTGGCAAACATTTACCTAGACTAACCAAAGAGTGTGAGAGCAAGAGAGATAGAGGGAGAGCAAGAAAGAGAACACACATTACCAAAATTAACACTTATTCTACAGAAATTAAAATAATTGTAATGGAACAGTATGAATAATTTTATGCCCAAAACCAGACAGTGTAGACAAAAATGGACAAATTCCTAAAAAATGATGAAAGGGTCTAAAGAAAAAGGAAATCTCAGTAGAACTAAAACAAGTAAAGAAACTGAATTAGTAACAAAATCTTTATACAATGAGAAAAACAGGTACCATTTATCATAGGTAAATTTTATCAAACATTTTAAAATAAAACTACCAATCCTAAAGAAAATTTACAAGCTAATCCTAATATTTATATGGAAATGAAAGGACCCAGAATAGACAAAACAATTTTGCAAAGAAGAATAAAGTTGGAAGACTGATACTACCTGATTTCAAGTCTTATTATAAACACAACTACCAAGGCAATGAGGAAAATTTTCAACAAATGCTGCTAGAATAGTTGGAAAATATCCACATTCAAAAATAAACTTAGACCATAATCTCACATCAAACATAAAAGTCACCTGAAATTTGAGCAGACTAAATATAAGAGATAGGGCTTCCCTGGTGGCGCAGTGGTTGGGAGTCTGCCTGCCAATGCAGGGGACACGGGTTCGAGCCCTGGTCTGGGAGGATCCCACATGCC
This sequence comes from Hyperoodon ampullatus, assembly GCF_949752795.1. NCBI lineage: Eukaryota > Metazoa > Chordata > Mammalia > Artiodactyla > Ziphiidae > Hyperoodon > Hyperoodon ampullatus. Next base: position 74,440,765 of record NC_136916.1, read on the forward strand.
GTGGAGCAACTGGGCCCGTGAGCCACACCCACTGAGCCTGTGCGTCTGGAGCCTGTGCTCTGCAACAAGAAAGGCCGCGACAGTGAGAGGCCCTGCGCACCGCGATGAAGAGTGGCCCCCGTTCGCCGCAACTAGAGAAAGCCCTCACACAGAAATGAAGACCCAACACAGCCAAATAAATAAATAAATAAAATTTAAAAAATAAATATAAGAGATAAAACTATGAAAAATCCACAAAAGAATTTAGGAAAAAATTTACAAACTGGGCTTCATAAAAATTAAACACTTTTGCTCTTTGAAACATACCATTAAGAAAATGAAAAGGGAAGTCACAGACTGGGAGAAAATATTTGCAAAACATACATTTGATAAAGGACTTGTATCTGAAATATATAAAGAACTATAAAAACTCAGTAAGAAGATGAACAACACAGTTAAGAAATGAGCACTTCAGCAAAGAATACATATTAATGGAAAGTTTTCATTTGAAAAGATGCTCAGCATCATTACTGATTAGTGAAATTCAACTTAAAACCACAAAGTGACATCACTACGTAACCCACTAGAAAGGCTATAATCAAAAGACTGACAATACCAAGTGCTGATGAGGATGTGGCAAAAACAGAATTCTCACACATACTGCTGATGGAAATGTGAAATGGTAAAGCCACTTTTGAAAAGAGTTTGACAGTTTCTTAAAAAGGTAAACAAACACTTATGATGGACTCAGAGATTCCACTTGTAGTTTATTTATCCAAGAAAAATAAAGACATATGCCCACACAAAGACTTGTACACAAACATCCCTAACAGCACTATTCATACCTGCCAAAAACTGGAAACAGTCCGAATGTCTATCAGCTGGCAAATGGATAAAGAAAATATGGTATATCCATACAATAAAACATAAATCAGCTCTACAAAAAGGAATGAACTACCAAGGCATGCAACTACACAAATTAACCTCAAAAACATTAAGCTAAGTGAAAGTATCCAAACACAAAATTCTACATATGTTATGATTCCATTTATATGAAATCTGTATAAAAAGCAAAACAAGAGAAACAGAAAGAAGGTCAGAAGTTGTGTCACAGAGTGAGAATGGACTGACTAGAATTAAGCATGAGGGAAGTTTCTGTGATGATAGAAGTGTTCTAGAAGTGGATCATGGTGATGGTGGCACAACTGATAAATTCACTAATAATTAAGAAGTTAGAATTGCCATTTGAAACACCTTGAATCTTTATATCATAAATTTATGGTATGTAGTAAGCTATACCTCAATAAACCTGTTATAAAATGTTTACCAAAAGGGATGTGGTACTAATTAGGACCCAGCTTAGACTGAGCTACTAATAACAAACTAAAAGGTTACTAGATTAGGATAATCATAATCATAATTCATCAAGATTCCAGCATTAAAACCACTGATGTAAAGGTAAAGTATTATAGGTTTCTTCTGTATGGCTCTAGCCTGTTAGACATTTTTATCAGTTATTTTTGTAAAGACACAGAGGACTTGCTTTTCAAATGTGTAATTGATTTAAAAGTGGGAGGGATAGCTAATTTGACAACTGACAGAATCATGACTGAAAGTGATTTTATATCTATTTATTGGCAAATAATTTAAAGTTTCATGGGACTTCCCTGGTGGCGCAGTGGTTAAGATTCCAAGCTCCCAATGCAGCAGGCCCAGGTTCAATTCCTGGTCAGGGAACTAGATCCCCATGCATGCCACAACTGAGAGTTCGCATACCACAACTAAGGAACCCATGAGCTGCAACTAAGGAGCCCACTGGCCACAACTAATAAGCACATGTGCTGCAACTAAGGAGCCTGCCTGCTGCAACTAAGATCCAGCGCAACCAAAATAAATTTTAAAAATAAATAAATAAAGTTTCACAAAGGCAAGTATTAGGAAAAATGTTACTGGCTCTCGGGGCTTCCCTGGTGGTGCAGTGGTTGAGAGTCTGCCTGCTGATGCGGGGGACGTGGGTTCGTGCCCTGGTCCGGGAGGATCCCACATGCCGTGGAGCGGCTGGGCCCGTGAGCCATGGCCGCTGAGCCTGCGCGTCCGGAGCCTGTGCTCCGCAACGGGAGAGGCCACAGCAGTGAGAGGCCCACGTACCACACAAAAAAATAAATAATAATAATAATAATAATAGCTCTCTAGGTGGGAATGTGAATTGCTACAACCACCATGGAGAGTCAAATATATTCCCTGTAACTAGCAATTGTACTCTGATGAATGTACCCTAGGTAGGAGCTGCTCTTCTCTTGTGCCCTTCAAGTGGTTCCAGAAGGGTAACCTTTGATTTGAGCAGCTTTACTCAGGATTTCCAGTCTCCTCCAGTTTACTTCAACATGCTGGAAAAACACCATTTTCAGCATGTACCATGACGTGAAAAGGATTGGGAAGCAATGCCTTACAAAAGCTCTCACACATAAGCACCAAGAAACATGGACAAACAACATTATATCCTCCACTCCCAAATAAAAACCACATCATCAACATCCATCACCTCAGTAGCAGAAAGCACACTTAACACCCAGATCTGAGTTTCTAAATACCACTCTCCAATAGAAAATACAAAATGATCCTTGAACTACTTATGATGGCAGCAAACAAGGAAGTGCTTGAAAAAAGATGGGGCATGTCAGAAAGACACAGGAGCCAATCAGAAGGAACTCTCAATGGCTAACACTGGAACAATTTGAGCAACAAAGTAATAACAGCATTGGATTATAACCCATAGAATAAAATAAATATCCAAGAGTTCTTATTGGCATGAATAAATAAAAGAGGGAGAACTCTTTGCATAATTCCAACTGATAACTGTAGAAGGAACAAAGGAAATACAAATGGCACAATTAGTAAACATCACAGTAATCACTGCTGCAGCCAAGATCCACCAATGAATGCCAAAATCAGACGTGAAAGTCTGAGAAGAAACGGCATAACGATGTAGTTTCAAAGTATCTCCAAAATACTTTACAATTACAAAGGGAAAATAAAAAGTGGAGAAACCCAGTAGCCAACAGCTTAACCAAGAGATCAAGATTAACATCACTAGCAACAAGACACAGCAATACTATGTACCTCACAATATGACACAATCAGAAGGATACAAGATCACTTCTGTAAAACCTCAATCTAATCATGAGGAAATAGCAAATTCTATATAAGGTCATTTCCTGTGCTAAAGTTCTAGGATTCCAAAGGTAACAAACCAGCATCAACAGCTTCCTGAAAATTTCATTATGAGAAAAGTACAAAAGATAACAAGAGGTAAGACTATAAGACAGAAAAATTTAATGTCCCAAAGCATTATAAATAATGGGTGTGTTTTAAAATGCATATCATATATCATACACATATATATTTAACAGATGACTTAAACAAGAACATCAAATTCTTATAGCATAATATCTTAGGCTCTACGAAGGATACAGTGTGACAAGTCTCTCTCCCTTGGGTACCCAGATAATATACTCCTTTCTCCTTAAACTTTGACTATGGTAAAGAGCAAACATTTTTCTCCATCTTCCATTCCAGATATGTGCCTTCTCCCTCTCACTCTATTTTCATTCATTCATTATTAATTGAACTACCTATGTGAAAGGCAGGGCACCAAGAGCTGTGGGAGATACAAAGATAAATAAGATTAATTGCCTCCTGTCCCCAAACAGCTTCCATTTTCTGAGGCTTTTAAAAACAGGAGTTTTGACACTTACCCAGTTTTACCTTGTTTATTACTGTGGAATCACTGGCCTGCCTCAACTAACTACATCCTCCTTGAAAGTTCAAGTTGCTGAGACTTTTCAATCCTGACTTTCATGAAAATCATCTCTGTCTTTTCACTTTTCTTTTCACTCTTACCAGCCAACTAAGCATCCCTATTATTATATAAAATTTTTTATTATATTATATATAATATATAGTATTATACTAAAATAACTATTATTTCATTTTGCTTATTTCAGAACTTTATATAATTAGAATCATATAATGTACGTTCTTTTGTAACTGGCTTCTGTTCCTCAACATTATATTAGTGAGGTTCAAACATATTGTAGAATGTAGCTGCCTGCTCCTTTTTATTGTTGTCTAATATTCCATTTTATGAATTAACCAGTTTCATCCATTCTATTGTTAAAGGACACTTGTGTTGTCTGCAGTTTGGGACAATTATGAATATTATGAGTTTAATGAACATTATTACACGTCTTTTAGTTCATATGAGAATAAATCTAGGAGAACTGCTTGGTCAGAGTATGCATATCATCAACATTATAGGGTATGAGAGCCCCTGTTGCTCCACAAGCTCATAAATGCTTAGTTTTGTCAGTCTTTAAGTGAGCCTAGTTGCTATTTAATGTAACCTTGTTGTGGTTTCAATTTGCGTGTCTCTGATAACTAACAAAGCTTAGCATATTAACATATGTTTACTGGACGTTTGGATTTCCTCTCTAGAAAAGTACCTATTCAAGTTTCCTGCAAATTTTTAAAACTGGGTTGTTGGTCTTTTTCATATTGATTTGCAGGAGTTCATTATGGATACAAGTCCTTTGTCAGTTATATGTATTGCAAATATCTTCTCCCATGGTGAGATGTACCTTCTCCTTATTTGATGATCTATGTCAAATAGCTGGTCCACATGCCAATTCTGGCCCACTATCTATTTTTATATATAAAGTTTCACTTATTATTTATTACACATCATTAAAATATTGTCCTTTGTTCACTTTCATGCTACAAGGGAAGAGGTGAGTAGCTGGGACAAAGACAGTAGTGCCAGAGTAATTGGCCCTTTACAGAAAAAAGTTTGCCAATCCCTGATCTAGGTAATGAAAATGCTTTCTAAATTTCTCAAGTCAATCTTTATCAATCTTTCCCTTTATACCTATGCATTCTGTATCCTGTTTTAAGAAGTCCCTACCCTGATGACATGAAGAAATTCACCTGCATTATCCAGGGGAATTACTAGTTATGTTACTGTATTGATTTCTAGTTTAACTGCACTGTGGTAAAAGAACAGTAAGATTTCACTTCTTATTGTTTTTGTAAACATTCCATGTGCTTGAAAAGAATGTGAATTCTTCGGTTGCAGAGTATGGTATTCTATAAACTCTATTGGGTTAACTTTACATTTGAAAAACATGTTATACAAATAATTTGAGACCTAGAATAATGTTATCTTCTGCTTGAGAATATTTCTATTTGCATCTGTCAGGCATGTGGGGATATAAGCACCTAAAATGCAATGTCAGAAATTTTCATGTTTTTGGCTGCCCAGACAACTGGAAGCTGGGCTGCAATCTATGCAACGTCTATTTTATTTCATATTCACCTCATGAAGCATTTATCTTGCAAAAATACTTCAGTATACATCCTAACAGATAAGGACTTTTTAAAACAACCCACAGAGAGACCTTCAAGATGGCAGAGGGGTAAGACGTGGAGATCACCTTCCTCCCCACAAATACATCAGAAATACATCTACATGTGGAATAACTCCTACAGAACACCTACTAAACGCTGGCAGAAGACCTCAAACTTCCCAAAAGGCAACAAACTCCTCACGTACCTGGGTAGGGCAGAAGAAAGAAGAAAAAACAGAGACAAAAGAATAGGGACACACCGTTGTAAAGCAGTTATACTCCAATAAAGATGTTTAAAAAAAAAAAAGAATAGGGACACGACCTACACCTCTGGGAGGGAGTTGTGAAGGAGGAAAAGTTTCCACACACTAGGAAGCCCCTTCACTGGTGGAGACGGGGGGTGGCGGTGGGGGAAACTTTGGAGCCATGGAGGAGAGCACAGAAACAGGGGTGCAGAGGGCAAAGTGGAGAGACTGCCGCACAGAGGATTGGTACCGACCAGCACTCACCAGCCTGAGAGGCTTGTCTGCTCACCCACCAAGGTAGGTGGGGGCTGGAGGTGAGGCTTGGGCTTCGGAGGTCAGATCCCAGGAAGAGGACTGCGGTTGGCTGTCTGAACACAGCCTGAAGGGGGCTAGGGCACCACAGCTAGCCGGGAGGCAGTCTGGGAAAAAAGTCTGGAACTGCATAAGAGGCAAGAGACCATTGTTTTGGGGTCTGCGAGGAGAGGAGATTCATAGCACCACCTAAATGAGCTCCAGAGACAGATGCGAGCCACTGGCAATCAGCACAGACACCAGAGATGGGCGTGAACTGCTAAGGCTGCTGCTGCAGCCACCAAGAAGATTGTGTGCAAGCAAAGGCCACTATCCACACCTCCCTTCCCAGAAGCCTGTGCAGCCTGCCAATGCCAGGGTCCGATGATCCAGGGACAACTTCCCCGGGAGAACACATGGCGCGCCTTAGGCTGTTGCAATGTCATGCCGGCCTCTGCTGCCACAGGCTTGTCTCGCATACCGCATGCCTCCCTGCCCCCAGACTAGTGAGGCTGAGTCCCCTAATCAGCTGCTAATTTAACCCCGTCCTGTCTGAGTGAAGAACAGAGGCCCTCAGGGGAACTACATGCAGAGGCAGGGCCATAATCCAAAGCGGAACCCAAGGAGCTGTGTGAACAAAGAAGAGAAAGGGAAATTTCTCCCAGCAGCTTCAGGAGCAGCAGATTAAATCTCCAAATCAACTTGATGTACCCTATATCTGGGGAATACCTGAATAGACAACGAATCATCCCAAAATTGAGGCAGTGGACTTTGGGAGCAACTGTAGACTTGGGGTTTGCTTTCTGCAACTAATTGGTTTCTGGTTTATGTTTACCTTAGTTTAGAATCCACAGTTTATTATCATTGGTAGATTTCTTTATTGATTTGGTTGCTCTCTTCCTTTTTTTTATATATAGATAGATAGATTTTTTTCCTTTTTCTCTTTTTGTGAGAGTGTACCTATATGCTTCTTTGTGTGACTATGGCTGTATACCTTTGCTTTTAGCATTTGTCCTATGGTTCTGTCTGTCCCTTTTTTTTCCCATTTTTTTTGCTTTTAGAACAGTTTTACTGCTTGTTATCATTGGTTGATTTGTTTATTGGTTTGCATGCTCTCTTCTTTCTTTCTTTTCCTTATGACTTTTCTTTTAATTATTAATAAGTTTTAAAATTTTAATAAATTTATTTTATTTTATTTTATTTTATTATTTCTTTCTTTTTTCCCTCCCTTTTCTTCTGAGCCGTGTGGCTGACAGGGACTTGGTGCACTGGCTGGGTGTCAGGCTTGTGCCTCTGAGGTGGGAGAGCCGAGTTCAGGACATTGGCCCACCAGAAACCTCACGGCTCCATGTAACATCAAATGATGAAAGCTCTCCCAGAGATCTCCATCTCAATGCTAAAACCAAGCTCCACTCAACGACCAGCAAGCAACAGTGCTGGACACCCTATGCCAAACAACTAGCAAGATAGGAACACAACCCCACCCATTAGCAGAGAAGCTGCCTAAAATCATAATAAGGTCACAGACACCACAAAACACACCACCGGACATGGTCCTGCCCACCAGAAAGACAAGATCCAGCCTCATTCACCAGAACACAGGCACCAGTCCCCTCAACCAGGAAGCCTACACAACCCACTGAACCAACCATAGCCACTGGGGGCAGAGACCAAAAACGACAGGAACTACGAACCTGCAGCCTGCGAAAAGGAAACCCCAAACACAGCAAGTTAAACAAAATGAGAAGGCAGAGAAACACACAGCAGATGAAGAAGCAAGGTAAAAACCCAGCAGACGAAATAATTGAATAGGAAATAGGCAGTCTACCTAAAAAGAATTCAGAGTAATGAGAGTAAAGATGATCCAAAATCTTGGAAACAAAATTGAGAAAATACAAGAAATGTTTAACAGGGACCCAGAAGAACTAAAAAGCAAACAAACAGTGATGAACAACACAAATAATGAAATTAAAAATTCTCTAGAAGGAATCAATAGAATAACTGAGGCAGAAGAACAGAAAAGTGACCTGTAAGATAAAATAATGGAAATAACTACCAAAGAGCAGAATAAAGAAAAAAGAATGAAAAGAATTGAGGACAGTGTCAGAGAACTCTGGGACAACATTAAACGCACAAACATATGAATTATAGGGGTCTGAGAAGAAGAAGAGAAAAAGAAAGGGACTAACAAAATATTTGAAGAGATTATAGTTGAAAACTTCCCTAACATGGGAAAGGAAAGAGTCAATCAAGTCCAGGAAGTGCAGAGAGACCCATACAGGATAAATACAAGGAGAAACATGCCAAGACACATATTAATCAAACTGTCAAAAATTAAATACAAAGAAAGAATATTAGAAGCAGCAAGGGAGAAACACAAATAACATACAAGGGAATCCCCATAAGGTTAACAGCTGATCTTTCAGCAGAAACTCTGCAAGCCAGAAGGGAGTGGCAGGACACAGTTAAAGTGATGAAAGGGAAAAACCTACAACCAAGAATACTCTATCCAGCAAGGATCTCATACAGATTTGACACAGAAATTAAAACCTTTACAGACAAGCAAAAGCTAAGAGAATTGAGCACCACCAAACAAGCTTTACAATAAATGCTAAAGGAACTTCTCTAGGCAGAAAACACAAGAGAAGGAAAAGACCTACAATAACAAACCCAAAATAATTAAGAAAATGGTAAAAGGAACATACATATCGATAATTACCTTAAATGTAAATGGATTAAATGCTCCCACCAAAAGACACAGACTGGCTGAATGGATACAAAAACAAGACCCATATATATGCTGTCTACAAGAGACCCACTTCAGACCTAAGGACACATACAGACTGAAAGTGAGGGGATGGAAAAAGATATTCCATACAGATGGACATCCAAAGAAAGCTGGAGTAGCAATTCTCATATCAGACAAAAGAGCCTTTAAAATAAAGACTATTACAAGAGACAAAGAAGGACACTACATAATGATCAAGGGATCGATCCAAGAAGAAGATATAAGAATTGTAAATATTTATGCACCAACAAGGAGCACCTCAACACATAAGGCAAATGCTAACAACCATAAAAGGGGAAATTGAAAGTAACACAATCATAGTAAGGGAATTTAACACCCCACCTTCACCAATGGACAGATCATCCAAAATGAAAATAAATAAGGAAACACAAGCTTTAAATGATACATTAAACAGGATGGACTTACCTGGTATTTATAGCACATTCCATCCAAAAACAACAGAACACACTGTCTTCTCAAGGGCTCATGGTGCATTCTCCAGGACAGAAAATATCTTGGGTCACAAATCAAGCCTCAGTAAATTTAAGAAAATTGAAATCATATCAAGTATCTTTTCTGACCACAGTGCTATGAGACTAGATATCAACTACAGGAAAAAATCTGTAAAAAATACAAATACATGGGCTTCCCTGGTGGCGCAGTGGTTGAGAGTCTGCCTGCTGATGCAGGGGACACGGGTTCGTGCCCCGGTCCAGAAAGATCCCATACGCCGCGGAGCGGCTAGGCCCATGAGCCATGGCCACTGAGCCTGCGCATCCGGAGCCTGTGCTCTGCAACGGGAGAGGCCACAACAGTGCGAGACCTGCGTACCGCAAAAAAAAAAAAAAAAAAAAACACATGGAGGCTAAACAACACACTACTAAATAACCAAGAGATCACTGAAGAAATCAAAGAGGAAATTAAAAAATACCTAGAAACAAATGACAATGAAAACATGATGACCCAAAACCTATGGGATGCAGCAAAAGCAGTTCTAAGAGGGAAGTTTATAGCAATACAATCCTAACTCAAGAAACATCTCAAATAAACAACCTAACGTTACATCTAAAGCAATTAGAGAAAGAGGAACAGAAAAACCCCAAAGTTAGCAGAAGGAAAGAAATCATAAAGATCAGATCAGAAATAAATGAAAAAGAAATGAAGGAAACAGTAGCAAAGATCAATAAAACTACAAGTTGGTTCTTTGAGAAGACAAACAAAAGTGATAAACCATTAGCCAGACTCACCAGGAAAAAAAGGGAGGAGACTCAAATCAATAGAATTAGAAATGAGAAAGGAGAAGTAACAAGTGACACTGCAGAAATACAAAGGATCAGGAGAGATTACTACAAGCAACTATAGGCCAATGAAATGGACAACCACAAAGAAATGGACAAATTCTTAGAAAAGCACAACATTCCAAGACTGAACCAGGAAGAAATAGAAAATATAAACAGACCAATCACAAGCACTCAAATTGAAACTGTGATTAAAAATCTTCCAACAAACAAAAGCCCCGGACTGGATGGCTTCACAGGTGAATTCTACGAAACATTTATGGAAGAGCTAACACTTATCCTTCTCAAACTCTCCCAAAATATAGCAGAGGGAGGAACACTCCCAAACTCATTCTACGAGGCCACCATCACCCTGATACCAAAACCAGACAAAGATGTCACAAAGAAAGAAAACTACAGGCCAATATCTCTGATGAACACAGATGCAAAAATCCTCAACAAAACACTAGCAAACAGAAGCCAACAGCACATTAAAAGGGTCATACACTATGATCAAGTGGGGTTTATCCCAGGAATGCAAGGATTCTTCAACATACGCAAATCAATCAATGTGATAAACCGTATTAACAAATTGAAGGAGAAAAACCATATGATCATGTCAATAGAGGCAGAAAAAGCTTTTGACAAAATTCAACACCGATTTACGATAAAAGCCCTCCAGAAAGTAAGCATAGGGGGAACTTACCTCAACATAAGAAAGGGCATATATGACAAACCCACAGCCAACATCATTCTCAATGGTGAAGTACTGAAAGCATTTCCTCTAAGATCAGGAACAAGACAAAGTTGTCCAGTCTCACCACTATTATTCAACATAGTTATGGAAGTTTTAGCCACAGCAATCAGAGAAGAAAAAGAAATAAAGGGAATCCAAATTGGAAAAGAATAAGTAAAGCTGTCACTGTTTGCAGTTGACATGATACTATACATAGAGAATACTAAAGATGCTACCAGAAAACTATTAGACCTAATCAATTAATTTGGTAAAGTAGCAGGATACAAAATTAATGCACAGAAATCTCTTGCATTCCTGTACACTAATGATGAAAAATCTGAAAGAGAAATTAAGGAAACACTCTCATTTATCATTGCAACCAAAAGAATAAAATACCTAGGAATAAACCTACCTAAGGAGACAAAACACCTGTATGCATAAAACTATAAGACACTGATGAAAGAAATTAAAGATGATACAAATAGATGGAGAGATATACCATTTTCTTGGATTGGAAGAATCAACATTGTGAAAATGACTCTACTACTCAAAGCAATCTACAGATTCAATGCAATCTTTATCAAACTACCAATGGCATTTTTCACAGAACTGGAACAAAAAATTTCACAATTTGTATGGAAACACCAAAGATCCCAAATAGCCATAGCGATCTTGAAAAAGAAAAATGGAGTTGGAGGAATCAGGCTCCCAGAATTCAGACTATACTACAAAGCTACAGTAATTAAGAACGTTTGGTACTGGCACAAAAACAGAAATATAGATCAATGGAACAGGACAGAAAGCCCAGAGATAAACCCACATACATATGGTCACGTTTTTTTTTTTTTCAAGTGTGATTTTAATTTACCTTAAAGTTGGAAAAACTTCTTTCAGTCTCTTATCCCACCTCCACCCATGAGCTGAACACCCCATGAAAGCACTGTGTTCAGTGGGGTTGGGCAGCAGCTGTCCACCAGCCCCAGCCTGGCCCATCCCTCCTGAAGACACAAGCTCCTCAGACCAAGCAGGATGATTTCGAGAGTGGCGTTTCATGGACCTTGTGGGCTTCACATCTGCTGGCTTCCTCTCTTCACTTCTGTAAATCCTAAGACTTTTTCTTATTTTGAAAAACTTACACCCTAAGGGCCACTTAGTCCATGCCTGTGAGAAGGCTGACTTTATTGTCCCAGGTCACCTTATTTTTGATAAAGGAGGCAAGAATATACAGTAGAGAAAAGGTAGCCTCTTCAGTAAGTGGTGCTGGAAAAACTGGACAGCTACATGTAAAAGAATGAAATTAGAACACTCCCTAACACCATACACAAAAATAAGCTCAAAATGGATTAAAGACCTAAATGTAAGGCCACACATTATCAAACTCTTAGAGCAAAACATAGGCATCACACTCTATGACATAAATCACAGCAAGACCCTTTTTGACCCACATCCTAGAGAAATGGAAATAAAAACAAAAATAAACAAATGGGACCTAATGAAACTTAAAAGCTTTTGCACAGCAAAGGAAACCATAAACAAGACCAAAAGACAACCCTCAGAATGGGAGAAAATATTTGCAAATGAAGCAACTGACAAAGGATTAATCTCCAAAATTTACAAGCAGCTCATGCAGCTCAATATCAAAAAAACAAACAACCCAATCCAAAAATGGGCAGAAGACCCAAATAGACATTTCTCCAAAGAAGATATACACATTGCCAACAAACACATGAAAGGATGCTCAACATCACTAATCATTAGAGAAATGCAACTCAAAACTACAAAGAGGTATCATCTCACACCAGTCAGAATGGCCATCAACAAAAAATCTATAAACAAGAAATGCTGGAGAGGGTGTGGAGAAAAGGGAACCCCCTTGCACTGTTGGTGGGAATGTAAATTGTTATAGCCACTATGGAGAACAGTATGGAGGTTCTTTAAAAAACTAAAAGCAGAACTACTATATGACCCAGCAATCCCACTACTGAGCATATACCCTCAGAAAACTATAATTCAAAAAGAGTCATGTACCAAAATGTTCATTGCAGCTCTATTTACAATAGCCCGGAGATGGAAACAACCTAAGTGTCCATCATCGGATGAATGGATAAAGAAGATGTGGCACATATATACAATGGAATATTACTCAGCCATAAAAAGAAACGAAATTGAGCTATTTGTAATGAGGTGGATAGACCTAGAGTCTGTCACACAGAGTGAAGTAAGTCAGAAAGAGAAAGACAAATACCGTATGCTAACACATATATATGGAATTTAGGAAAAAAAAATATCATGAAGAACCTAGGGGTAAAACAGGAATAAAGACACAGACCTACTTGAGAATGGGCTTGAGGATATGGGGAGGGGGAAGGGTAAGCTGTGACAAAGCGAGAGAGAGGCATGGACATATATACACTACCAAACGTAAGGTAGATAGCTGGTGGGAAGCAGCCGCATAGCACAGGGAGATCAGCTCGGTGCTTTGTGACCAACTGGAGGGGTGGGATAGGGAGGGAGGGAGGGAGGGAGATGCAAGAGGGAAGGGATATGGGAACAGATGTATATGTATAGCTGATTCAATTTGTTATAAAGCAGAAACTAATAATAAAACAGAAAAAAAGGCAAAAAAAAGAGTAAAACTGATATGAAATGAAAAAAAATAATAATAAATAATAAAAAAATAAAAGGAGTCATGTACCACAATGCTCATCACAGCTCTGTTTACAATAGCCAGGACATGGAAGCAACCAAGTGTCCATCGACAGATGAATGGAAAAAGAACATGTGGCACATATATAGAATGGAATATTACTTAGCCATAAAAAGAAACAAAATTGAGTTATTTGTAGTGAGGTGGATGGACCTAGAGTGTGTCATACAGAGTGAAGTCAGAAAGAGAAAAACAAATACCGTATGCTAACACATATATATGGAATCTAAAAAAAAAAAAAAAAAAAAAGGCTCCGAAGAACCTAGGAGCAGGACAAGTATGAAGACGCAGACGTACAGAATGGACTTGAGGACACGGGGAGGGGGAAGGGTAAGCTGGGGCAAAGTGAGAGAGTGGCATGGACATATATACACTACCAAATGTAAAATTGATAGCTAGTGGGAATAGCCACATAGCACAGGGAGATCAGCTCGGTGCTTTGTGACCGCCTAGAGGGGTGGGATAGGGAGGGTGGGAGGGAGATGCAAGGGGGAGGAGATATGGGAATATATGTATATGTATAGCTGATCCTCTTTGTTATAAAGCAAAAACTAACACACCATTGTAAAGCAATTATACTCCAATAAAGATGTTAAAAAAAAACCCAAAATACCATTATTGTACTTAATAAAATCAAGAACTTCTTAAACCTAATACCTTATCCATGTTCAATTTTCCCAGATAGTCACAAAAATTGTGTTTTTGTAACAGTTTATTTGAATCAAAATATAAACAAGGTCCAACAACTTCATTTGGCTGATATGATTCCTACGTTTTTTAACATTTATAACAGTTCTCCCTCCTTTTTTTCATGTTTCACTTATTTTAAAAAGTGGATTTTTTTTGTAGAATTTCTAACATTCTAAATTTGGTTTATTATGTCTTTATGGTGTCATTTAAAATATTTATTCACCTCTTGTATTCCCTATAAACTGGCAGTTAGAAAAGCTTAAATAGATTTCAGGTTCAATTTTCTTTGGTAAGATTAGATCTTAAGGATAGGGCTTTGTAGTTCTGATTACATCACACTGGGAAGGATATAATGCCTGTTTCGCCCACTTTTAGTGATGTTAAGATTAATCAGTGGATTCAGGTGTCATCAGCCTGATCCATCCAGCATGAAGTTCCTTATCAACTTCTTACCTAATGGTTCCGTAAGCTATGATCTTTGCTGCAATCAATTATTTCATTAGATATTCCAAAATGTTGGTTTTTCTAATTGCATCATTCCTTCTATATTTATTAGGTATCATTATTCCATATGGAAAAACTCTCCTTCATTCAACTATTTAGTTACCCTGAAATACAACTGGTTTAGAAAAGGCATAATAATGTTTGATTCTTTCCCTTTACCCTGTCAACCTGCTGTTTACCAACTAGTTTTTTTCAACGAGTATCATTATGAACTCATTGAAGTTTATATATCTGATGTTTTCAATCCATTTCAATCATCATTCTTTTTGATGGTCAAATTGTCCAGTGTTGACTCCTCTATTATTTACACATGACCCCAGTAGCCTTTGATTGGTTTTCTGTTCTCTGGCACAAGACATCGCAGGTGCATCTTTTATGCCTCATCCAAGCAACTTAGATTTGTTTTAGTGTAAAACAGCGTGTAACAACTGCAATCTCTTTGGCCTGGGAATTCTTCAGTACGTTGTTAGCTCACAAGTACCTTCAAAACAGACTTTTTCCCTCCAGTTTTTCTAATTGACCTTAAGGGAGGGTTGGTTTAAATTACCCAGTCTGCCAATTTTGTAAGCAAAAGTCCTAAAGTAAGTAAAGCAGAAAGCACAAAGAAACAGACTAACAGGATAATTTATTAGTGGAAGAGAGTACCAAGACCAGATTTTTAAAGTCCATTTTCCTCTGCTGTATGTCATAAAATGGAAGACTAGTTCAGAATAATCAACTAAACTGCAGTAAAATTTGGAAAAGCTACAGGACTGGAGATTCAGATCACTGTTCAGAGTGGTTTTTTCCCTGAACCCAGAAGTTGGTTCCAAAGTTAATTTTCTTAATTCAGCAGTCAAAGAAGCTACAAAATATCACACTGGCACTGGACTAAGAACAAAAGTAAAAGTGAAATGGAAAATAACCATTAACAGGCATAATTAGTGTGTTTAGCAGTGGCAGCAAAATGAGGAGCCAGATAACACCCACCAACACACCGTCTGGATACCAAGATTCTTATAGAATGGAATGAACAAATTTTTAACACTCCAAATGCTAAGCATATACATCTAAAGTTGAAGTAAAAAGGGAGAGATCCTACAGGGAAAAAAGACAAGGGCACCGTTCTTTAATAGAATTCTTTCCTTTGGGCAGCAAAAACAGTCAAAAATTCCTTTTGTTAGATGGCTGACATACTAAACTTCATTATATGACTTCAACCGTTTTTGTCCCCATCTCACACACCAGAAGCAATATTAAAAGATCTTGACAGTAACTAGCAATCAGGCCTCAGATGAGATCATAGCCCTCAGCCAACCCAACGTTGGCTGCAGCCTTGTGAGACCCAAAGCAGATAATCTAGCTAAGCTGTGCCTAGACTCCTGATCCACAGACACTGAGATAATAAATTTGTGTTTTTTTAAACTGCTAAGTTTGTGGTCATCTGTTACCCAGCAGTAGATAACTAACATAGTATCACAAGCTAGTACACGTGTTTAATTTAATTTCCTCAATCTTATAAATCTTTGAATTGGACATTTTTTTTAAAAGACTATGAATTTCTGGTAACAGCTTAGAAAAAAGCACAGGACTGAGAATCAAAAGACATGGTGAAAGTCATGATTCTACCTTACTAAGTAACCTTGTGTAAGGTTCAAAACCTCTCAGAGCCTCAAGATTCCTTATTTGTAAGCAGGGGTAAAACCAGCCCTGAAGATGAAAGAAAACAAGTAAAGCACTGTGAGAGTTACAAAGCATGAAATAAACCAAAATCCAACTGCTTCTCATCAACAGTTCTGATACCACTCTAGTGTAAGCCAACATCCTCTCTCGCGTGGCTTATTTCAGTAGATTCCTGACTCATTTCTCAGTTTTTATCCTTGGCTCCTTCTTTACACAGTTGCCTGGGTGATCCTTTTAAACCTAAGTCACATGATATCACTCTTCTGCTCAAAATCTTCCAGCGGCTTTCCATCACATCTGGAATAAAGTCCATAATGACCAAGTCTTTAATAAGTACAGTCATTCAACTCTTGGTTTATAAGGGGGATTGGTTCCAGGACCCCCACAGATACCAAAATCTTTGGATGCTGAAGTCCGTTATATAAAATGGAGTAGTACTTGCGTATAACCTACACACATCCTCCCATATACTTTAATTGACTTCCAGATTACTTATAATACCTAATACAAAGTAAATGCTATGTAAATAGTTGCCAGTGCTGCAAATTCAAGTTTTGCTTTTTAGAACTTTCTGGAATTTTTCTTCCCCAAATATTTTCAACCCACAGTTGGTTGAATCCACAGATACGGAATCCACACATACAGAGGCCCAACTGTGTAGTACAGATGATCCCTGACTTACAATGGTTCAACTTACAATTTTTCAACCTTATGATACTGCAAAAGCAATACACATTCGGTAGAAACTATACTTTGAATTTTAATCTTATAAATTTCTTGTGATGCTGGGCAGTGGCAGTGAGCCACAGCTCCCAGTCAGCCAGCTGATCAGGGTAAACAACTGATACACTTACAACCATTCTGCACTCATATGACCAATTCTGTTTTACACTTTTAGTACAGTATTCAATAAATTACATGAGATAGTCAACACTTTATTATAAAACAGGCTTTGTGTTGGATGATTTTGCCCAACTGGAGGCTAATGTAAGTGTTCTGAGCACATTTAAGGTAGGCTGAGCTAAGCTATGGTGTTCAGCAGGCTAGGTCTATTAAATGCATTTTCTACTTAATGGTATTTTCAACTTACAATGGCTTCTTACGATGTAACCACATTGAGAAAAACCTCTGTACTACACCTTAGCAAAAATCTCAACTGTAGTTTTTTGTTTTTTTTTTTTTCCAGTACACGGGCCTCTCACTGTTGTGACCTCTCCCGCTGCGGAGCACAGGCTCCAGACGCGCAGGCTCAGTGGCCATGGCTCACAGGCCCAGCCGCTCCGTGGCATGTGGGACCTTCCCAGACCGGGGCACGAACCCGTGTCCCCTGCATCGGCAGGCGGACTCTCAACCACTGCGCCACCAGGGAAGCCCCTCAATTGTAGTATCTTTAATTTACTTTTAAAACTTAATGGGTGGAGGATTAGGAACCAAGATGGCAGAGTAGAAGGATGTACTCTCACTCCTTCTTGCGAGAACACCAGAATCATAACTAGCTGCTGGACAATCATCGACCGGAAGACACTGGAACTCACCAAAAAAGATACCCCACACCCCCCAAAAAAAGGAAAAGCCACAATGATATGGTAAGAGGGGCACAATCACAGTAAAATCAAATCCCATAACTGCTGGGTGGGTGACTCACAGACTGGAGAACACTAATACCACAGAAGTCCACCCACTGGAGTGAATGTTCTGAGCCCCACGTCAGGTTCCCAACCTGGGGGTCCAGCAACAGGAGGAGGAATTCCTAGAGAATCAGACTTTCAAGGCTGGTGGGAATTGACTGCAGGACTTCAACAGGACTGCGGGAAACAGAGACTCCACTCTTGGAGGGCACACACAAACTACTGTACGCATCCGGACCCAGGGGAAGGAGCAGTGACCACAGGGGAGACTGAACCAGACCTACCTGCTAGTGCTGGAGGGTCTCCTGCAGAGGAGGGGGTGGCTGTGGCTCACTGTGGGGACAAGGACACTGGCAGCAGAAGTTCTGGGAAGGACTCCTTGGCGTGAGCCCTCCCAGAGTCTGCCATTAGTCCCACCAAAGAGCCCAGGTAGGCTCCAGTGTTGGGTTGCCTCAGGCCAAACAACCAACAGGGAGGGAACCCAGCCCCACCCATCAGCAGTCAAGCAGATTAAAGTTTTACTGAGCTCTGCCAACCAGAGCAACAGTCAGCTCTACCCACCACCAGTCCCTCCCATCAGGGAACTTGCACAAGCCTCTTAGATAGCCTCATCCACCAGAGGGCAGACAGCAGAAGCAAGAAGAACTACATTCCTGCACCCTGTGGAACAAAAATCACATTCACAGAAAGATAGACAAGATGAAAAGGCAGAGGGCTATGTATGAGATGAAGGAACAAGATAAAACCACAGAAAAACAACTAAATGAAGTGGAGATAGGCAACCTTCCAGAAAAAGAATTCAGAATAATGATAGTGAAGATGATCCAGGACCTTAGAAAAAGAATGGAGGCAAAGGTGGAGAAGATGTAAGAAACGTTTAACAAAGAACTAGAAGAATTAAAGAACAAACAAAAAAGAGATGAACAATACAATAACTGAAATGAAAACTACACTAGAAGGAATCAACAGCAGAATAACTGAGGCAGAAGAACGGATAAGTGACCTGGAAGACAGAATGGTGGAATTCACAGCTGCGGAGCAAAATAAACAAAAAGAATGAAAAGAAATGAAGACAGCCTGAGAGACCTCTGGGACAACATTAGACACAATAACATTCACATTATACGGGTCCCAGAAGGAGAACAGAGAGAGAAGGGACCCGAGAAAATATTTGAAGAGATTATAGTCAAAAACTTCCCTAACATGGGAAAGGAAATAGCGACCCAAGTCCAGGAAGTGCAGAGAGTCCCATACAGGATAAACCCAAGGAGAAACACGCCAAGACACACAGTAATCAAACTGTCAAAAATTAAAGAAAAGAAAAATTATTGAAAGCAGCAAGGGAAAAATGACAAATAACATACAAGGGAACTCCCATTAGGTTAACAGCTGATTTCTCAGTAGAAACTCTACAAGCCAGAAGGGAGTGGCATGATATACTTAAAGTGATGAAAGGGAAGAAACTACAACCAAGAGTACACAACCTGGCAAGGATCTCATTCAGATTCTATGGAGAAATCAAAAGCTTTACTGACAATCAAAAGCTAAGAGAATTCAGCACCACCAAACCAGATTTACAACAAATGCTAAAGGAACTTCTCTAAGTGGGAAACACAAGAAAAGGACCAACAAAAACAAACCCAAAACAAGGAAGAAAATGGTCATAGTAACATACAAATCGATAATTACCTTAAACGTGAATGGATTAAATGTTCCAACCAAAAGACAGAGGCTTGCTGAATGGATACAAAAACAAGACCCGGTAAGCTGTGACAAAATGAGAGAGTGGCATGGACATATATACACTACCAAACGTAAAATAGAGAGCTAGTGGGAAGCAGCCGCAAAGAACAGGGAGATCAGCTCGGTGCTTTGTGACCACCTAGAGGGGTGGGATAGGGAGGGTGGGAGGGAGGGAGATGCAAGAGGGAAGAGATATGGGAACATATGTATATGTATAACTGATTCACCTTGTTATAAAGCAGAAACTAACACACCATTGTAAAGCAATTATATTCCAATAAAGATGTAAAATAAATAAATAAATAAAAATTACAAAAAATAAAAAGTAACAATGGAAATTTAAAAGAAAAAAATATATATTGCGTGTTTAATTACAAAAAAAAAAAAAAAAAAAAACAAGACCCGGGGCTTCCCTGGTGGTGCAGTGGTTGAGATTCCTCCCGCCGATGCAGGGGATACGGGTTCATGCCCTGATCTGGGAGGATCCCACATGCCGCAGAGCGGCTGGGCCTGTGAGCCATGGACGCTGAGCCTGCACACCCAGAGCCTGCTGCTCCACAACGGGAGAGGTTACAACAGTGAGAGACCTGCGTACCACAAAAAAAACCCCAAAAAATAAAATAAGCCCCACCTATATGCTGTCTACAAGAGACCCACTTCAGACCTAGGTACACATACAGACTGAAAGTGAGGGGATGAAAAAAGATATTCCATGCCAATGGAAATCAAAAGACAGCTGGAGTAGCAATACCCATATCAGATAAAATAGACTTTAAAATAAAGAATGTTATAAGAGACAACGAAGGACACTACATAATGATCAAGGGATCAACCCAAGAAGAAGATATAACAATTATAAGTATATATGCACCCAACATAGGAGCACCTCAATACATAAAGCAACTGCTAAGAGCTATGAAAGACAAAATCGACAATAACACAATAATAGTGGGGGACTTTAACACCTCACTTACACCAATGGACAGATCATACAAAATGAAAATAAATAAGGAAACAGAAGCTTTAAATGACACAGTAGACCAGACAGATTTAATTGATATTTATAGGACATTCCATCCAGAAACAGCAGACTACCTTTCTTCTCAAGTGCACATGGAACATTCTCCAGGATAGATCACATCATGGGTCACAAATCAAGCCTCAGTAAATTTAAGAAAATTTAAATCATATCAAGCATCTTTTCTGACCACAACGCTATGAGATTAGAAATGAATGACAGGGAAAAAAACGTAAGAAACACAAACACATGGAGGCTAAACAATACATTACTAAATAACCAAGAGGTCACTGAAGAAATCAAAGAGGAGATCAAAAAATACTTAGAGACAAGTGACAATGAAAACACGACGATCCAAAACCTAGGGGATGCAGCAAAAGCAGTTCTAAGGGGGAAGTTTACAGCTATACAAGCCTACCTCAAGAAACAAGAAAAATCTCAAATAAACAATCTAACCTTACACCTAAAGGAACTAGAGAAAGAAGAACAAACAAAACCCAAAGTTAGCAGAAGGAAAGAAATCATAAAGATCAGAGCAGAAATAAATGAAACAGAAACAAAGAAAACAATAGCAAAGATGAATACAACTAAAAGCTGGTTCTTTAAGAAGATAAAAAGATAGATAAACCATTAGCCAGACTCATCAAGAAAAAGAGGGAGAGGACTCAAATCAATAAAATTAGAAATGAAAAAGGAGGAGTTACAACAGACACCGCAGAAATACAAAGCATCCTAAGAGACTATGACAAACAACTTTATGCCAATAATATGGACAACCTGGAAGAAATGGACAAATTCTTAGAAAGGTATAACCTTCCAAGACTGAACCATGAAGAAATAGAAAATATGAACAGACCAATCACAAGTAATGAAACTGAAACTGTGATTAAAAATCTTCCAACAAACCAAATTCCAGGACTAGATGGCTTCACAGGTGAATTCTATCAAGCATTTAGAGAAGAGCTAACACCCATCCTTCTCAAACTCTTCCAAAAAGTTGCAGAGGAAGGAACACTCCCAAACTCATTCTATGAGGCCACCATCACCTTGATACCAAAACCAGACAAAGATACTACAAAAAAAGAAAATTACAGACCAACATAACTGATGAATATAGATGCAAACATCCTCAACAAAATACTAGCAAACAGAATCCAACAACACATTAAAAGGATCATACACCATGATTAAGTGGGATTTATCCCAGGGATGCAAGGATTCTTCAGTATACGCAAATCAATCAATGTGATAAACCCTATTAACAAATTCAAGAATAAAAACCATATGATCATCTCAATAGATGCAGAAAAAGCTTTTGACAAAATTCAACAACCATTTATGGTAGAAACTCTCCAGAAAGTGGGCATAGAGGGAACCTACCTCAACATAATAAATGCCATATACAACAAACCCACAGAAAACATCATTCTCAATGGTGAAAAACTGAAAGCATTTCCTCTAAGATCAGGAACAAGACAAGGATGTCCACTCTCACCACTATTATTCAACATAGTTTTGGAAGTCCTAGCCACAGCAATCAGAGAAGAAAAAGAAATAAAAGGAATACAAATTGGAAAAGAATAAGTAAAGCTGTCACTGTTTGCAGTTGACATGATAATATACATAGAGAATCCTAAAGATGCCATCTGAAAACTACTAGAGCTAATCAATGAATTTGGTAAAGTTGCAGGATACAAAGTTAATGCACAGAAATCTCTTGTATTCCCATACACTAATGATGAAAAATCTGAAAGAGAGATTAAGGAAACACTCCCATTTACCACTGCAACAAAAAGAATAAAATAGCTAGGAATAAACCTACCCTACCTAGGGGGACAAAAGACCTGTATGAAGAAAACTATAAGACACTGATGAAAGAAATTAAACATGATACCAACAGATGGAGAGATATACCATGTTTTTGGATTGGAAGAATCAATATTGTGAAAATGACTACAGGACCCAAAGCAATCTACATATTCAATACAATCCCTATCAAATTACCAATGGCATTTTTTACGGAAGTAGAACAAAAAATCTTAAAATTTGTTTGGAGACAGAAAAGACCCCAAATAGCCAAAGGAGTCTGGAGAGAAAAAAACAGAGCTGGAGGAATCAGACTCCCTGAGTTCAGACTATACTACAAAGCTACAGTAATCAAGGCAATACGGTACTGGTACAAAAACAGAAACATAGATCAATGGAACAAGATAGAAAACCCAGAGATAAACCCACACACCTATGGTCAACTAATCTATGACAAAGGAGGCAAGGATATGCAATGGAGAAAAGACAGTCTCTTCAATAAATGGTGCTGGGAAAACTGGACAGCTACATGTAAAAGAATGAAATTAGAACACTCCCTAACACCATACACAAAAATAAACTCAAAATGGATTAGAGACCTAAATGTAAGACTGGACACTATATACTCTTAGAGGAAAACATAGGAAGAACACTCTTTGACATAAATCACAGCAAGATCTTTTTTGATCCACCTCCTAGAGTAATGGAAATAAAAACAAAAATAAAGAAATAGGACTTACTTCAAAGCTTTTGCACAGCAAAGGAAACTATAAACAGGATGAAAAGACAATCTTCAGAATGGGAGAAAATATTTGCAAATGAATCAATGGACAAAGGATTAATCTCCAAACTATATAAACAGCTCATGCAGCTGAACATTAAAGAAACAAACAACCCAATCCAAAAATGGGCAGACCTAAATAGACATTTCCCCGAAGAAGACATACAGATGGCCAAGAAGCACATGAAAAGCTGCTCACCATCACTAATTGTTAGAGAAATGCAAATCAAAACTACAATGAGGTATCACCTCACACCAGTTAGAATAGGCATCATTAGATTATCTACAAACAACAAATGCTGGAGAGGGTGTGGAGAAAAGGGAACCCTCTTGCACTCTTGGTGGGAATGTAAATTGATACAGCCACTATGGAGAACAGTATGGAGCTTCCTTAAAAACTAAAAAGTGAATTACCATATGATCCAGCAATGCCACTACTGGGCATATACCCAGAAAAAAACCATAATTCAAAAAGACACATGCACCCCGATGTTCATTGCAGCATTATTTACAATAGCCAGCTCATGGAAGCAACCTACATGCCCATCAACAGACGAATGGATAAAGAAGATGTGGTATATATATATACAATGGAATATTACTCAGCCATAGAAAGGAACGAAATTGGGTCATTTGTAGAGATGTGGATGGATCTAGAGACTGTCATACAGAGTGAAGTAAGTCAGAAAGAGAAAAATAAATATCGTATGTTAGCGCATATATGTTGGACCTAGAAAAATGGTACAGATGAACTGGTTTGCAGGGCAGAAATTGAGACACAGATGTAGAGAACAAACATAAGGACACCAAAGGGGGAAAGCGGTGGGGAGGTGGGGCTGGTGGTGTGATGAACTGCGCGATTGGGATTGACATGTATACACTGATGTGTATAAAGTTGATGACTAATAAGGACCTGCTGTATAAAAAAACAACATTAAATTTAAAAAGTAAAAAAAAAAAAAAACTGAATGGGTGATGGAAGTCAGAATAGTAGTTATCCTTAGAAGAGGGGTGAGAGTGTCTAGAAAGAAGTGCAAGCAGGCTTATGGGGTTCTGGTTACAAAAGTGTATTTATTTTGTGAAAATTCATTGAGTATTACTTTAAATCTGTGTACTTTTCCATATGTAACAACTTTTACATTTTTCAAACATGAATGAATTCGATTAGAATCTTTGATCCCCCATTTAATAGCTACACTTCAGGTTCCCCATCTTTAAAAGAAGTGAAAAACAATAATACCTATTCTGTCTGATTATTGTGGCAATTCATAGAGAAAAAAGAGTTAAGCATTTAACATGCTTGGCCTAGTTTAAACACTTAATAAATTTATTAACAATAATAATAATCTCTTAATTATCTGGAGAGTTACCACTTTTTACAGTAACTGTTAAGATATGATTATTATTACTAGCAATAACAATAGCATGAATATATACATTTAAGAAATCAAAATTACTAAGACAGAGCAAAAATATCTACATATTAGATCTTCACTATTGTTTAGAATTACGTAGTAACCAAGAGATGCCACTTTAAGTTGCTGACAGCAGAGACGCCTCCTCCCTTTGTCAGGGAAATCTTGTAAGAACAGTGTCTTCTCTCTCCCAGGAAAGCAAAGGAAAGGCCAGTAGCAGGGAAACTATGAACCAGTATCCACTGGGTGTGAAAGGCAGAGAATGAGGTAAGGAAGGAAGTCAAGAAGGAGAAACCCTGATGCTAGGACTGGGCATCTGCCTTATTCAGATGTTCACAAAAGTCAAGAAATAGATCATTTAAAAATCTGACTTTTTTATAGATTAGTAACCTTCTGACCACTTTCAGTCGAAGTATTTGTGATGTTTAGTATTCTTTATTATATTTTGGATTGCATTTATACAATGGGAAATCATATTGATCCTAAAGTCAATGTAGTTTGACTAAAGTTTGTATTAAATCCCTTTTGTTCTAATTGTGAACTAATACTGCTTTAAGTATGATTATAATGCACACTGTATCCTCCTCCACACACCACCTATACTCTCTCAAGTACTGGAATTAACTGTCCATTCCTATTTGTCAGAAGTCTTATAAGAGGGACTTCCCTCATGGAGCAGTGGTTAAGAATCCACCTGCCAATGCAGGGGACACGGGTTCGAGCCCTGGTCTGGGAAGATCCCACATGCCACGGAACAACTAAGCCCATGCACCACAACTACTGAGCCTGCGCTCTAGAGCCCAAGAGCCACAACTACTGAGCCAACGTACCACAACTACTGAAGCCTGCATACCTAGAGCTGGTGCTATGCAACAAGAGAAGACACCACAATGAGAAGCCCACGCACCACAGTGAAAGTAGCCCCCGCTCACCGCAACTAGAGAAAGCCCGTGCACAGCAACAAAGACCCAACGCAGCCAAAAAAAAAAAAAATTAATTAATTAAAAAAAGAAGTCTTATAAGAAATGAGAGATTCTCATTCATTCATATTCTCTCTCTCTTTCAATGAAATTACACTTCAGAATATGCCTCCAGAGTGTATAAAGTCTAAAGGAAATCAAAAAAAAAGATCACCAGGGTGGACAGCTGGCCCTCATCTGACAATAAAAGACAGTGGCCAGAAGAAATACATAAAGGTTTGAAGGAGAAGTGGGCTAATCCTTGGGCCTCAAGGCTCTTCCCCAAATTCAGAAGCAATGGACCTTAAGAAGACTAAGATGAAAAAGAAAGAAAAGAAAAGAAGACCAGGAATATGCCAGATAAGAAGCAGCAGCGAAAAGGAAAAGTGTCAGCAGACAGGAAAGCAGCCTGTGTTCAAACATTCCAAGAAAGCACCCACTGCAAACCCACCCGAGCACAGTGAGTGCTGCATGATGCAGAGCACTGACAATATCTGTGGTGGAGGAAAAGACAGCAGGAATCGAGGCCACCCAGCCAAGCAGGTGCCAGAGGTAGTGTGCAAAACCACGCTTTTTAAAATTTTTTCTTAATTTATCTCTGTCAGAACTTTCTTTCATTTTTCTCACACAGGAACACAGTACATATCTATATTATTGACTGTTTTATATTATGCTATCTTGAAAGGTATTAGAAATGCACAAAATAATTGAATAGAGTTAACTAATTTTGATACGTTATTTATTAAAAGAGAAAGTGCTTTTTAAAAGTGTACAAAAATATGAAATTAATAGCACAAAGATGAGGGGTAATTTTGGAAAAGGAAACAATACATCATTTAGTGTGTCTGTGTGTTTAAACAAAACTGAGCTTTATTTAGGTGGCAGTGGGTTAGTCCAGTTCCTTTAAATAGCTAGGAATTTGCGAAGTGCAAAGCTCATGTAACTTAATCTGTGTTTTCCGCAAATCCCCATTGGTCCATTTACTTAAGAAACCCATGCTTCTCAGCTGGGTGCCAGCATACCAAACCTGCCCAGTCGTGCATAGTTTTATTTCTGTTACTAAATTAGGAAACCAAAGCGGGCAATGTCTGGGACTACAGCAAAGAGAAAAAGGTTCAGCATCTTTAGTCGGCATGTCTTCTTAAAAGCCAGATCACTGTAAGATATTTAAGTTTTAATTAGAGATACCAAAATAATTTAGCCTAATAAGGAGTAATACTAAGAAATAATTAAATGAAGATAAAGGGAGAAATACAAACATTTAACAGAAGCATTCTTCTAAAGAGCCTTAATCATGATGTTGAAAATAAATTAACTACTACCCCTCAAGGCTTAATGTCTCAGTGACTGACACTAAAATACTGCCATCTTTTTCTAGGCAGTGAGGAAGAAATGGGAAGTTATTCATCGCAATTTTTACAAAGATTTACTAATATACTTTATGTAAAGCACTGTTTAAAGAAAGTAAGTAGAGCATTCAGAGAATGGATGAAACAAAAAGAAGGATTTGAAGAGAACAAAGCCACTGTGTTTACTTTCAAAGTAATTTTAAAATGACAAAAATACAGAAGGAAAAATACATAATTTTCCACCTTTATTTGACTCTAATTAGCACATTAGGGGGCTTAAAAAGACAGTGGTTGATAATTAACATTCTATGAAGTATAAACATACTTTAGACATATCCCAATACTTTGTCAATAGCTGAAGCCTGTATCCTAAAGGTGTTGGGACAATTTTAGTTCTAGCAGTAGCTGAACTTTTCTTATAAACAGTTTGTTAAATACTGATAAATTTCAAAGTAGTATTTATTTTACTTTAGTTCTATGAAAGAATTTTAAAATTAATTTATTTGCTACAAAATCTGTATTTTTATATGGATGAAGGCTGTTTAAATACCAGAATTTAGAAATTATAGAAAAATTAAATAACAAAGTCTGAGTGCTATGATAGGCCCTGAATGGCTTATCAGAAATGAACAACAACAAAAAAGATGTTCACAATATTTACTTTCCCAATCTTTAGCAATACAGAAATTCATTCATATTTATAAAGAAGGCACAGAGAAAAGAACTCTTCCAGTAACCATCCTCATTGTCTGGTATCCTTTCATCTAATCTCTTTATATATATTTATATAATCTTTATAGGACACTGAGAAGCTCTTGCGGTGATTGGCTGTGAGCCAAAACTCAGTCTTTACCTTCTTTTGCTCAACTCCCACCACCAAGATCTGGCCATCAGTGAAGAGGAGAAGCAGGTCCACAGTTGGGTGGGGGGACAAGCAGAAACAGTTTCCCTCAGTCTCAAGTCTGTCTGTCCTTCAACCATCCATCCTACTGGAGGCACAATGTAGACCACGTCACTGGCCTTGTCTGGCCCTTCACTGTCCCTATGTTATTGATAAGAGGCACACTGTTGTGGGAGGCACAATAAAATTAGAGAAGCAAGCTTAAAGTCATAAGTTACATAATTAAAAATGAAAGCAAGAAACAGACTGGGTAGTTAGAAATGATACTGAACAGTGTAATGATCCCCATAGATCACTGTGTTGAAAGGTCCTCCAGACCTTCATCTTTATCTTCTTACTGCTATCCATACATACATACAAGAATATATATACAGATGAAACGCCCAAAAAAGAGGAAAAATGAATTTTCTTTGGTTTGAAAAATATCAATTAAATTTAATTTTTTAAAAAGAAATCTGAAAAAGAAGAAAAATGCTGAGAACTTACATGGCCTCATTTCAAAGCTTCCTATAAAGCTACAGTAATCAAGCTAATGTGGTATTGCCATAAGAATATAAACATAAAGACAAAGGGAACAGAACTGAGAGTCTCTAGAAATAAACCCAAATACTTATGGTCGGCTGATTTTTGACAAAGGTACCAAGGTACTTCAACAAAGAAAGGATAGTCTTTTCAACAGATTATGCTAAAACAAGTGAATATCCCGCATCTAAAAATATCTCAACCCTTACCTCACATCATACACAATAATTACCTTGAACTGGATCATAGACATCAATGTAATAGATAAAATTTTATATAAACTTATATAAGAAAGCATAAGAGAAAAACTTTGTGATCCTATGTTTGGCAAACCGTTTGACAGCACAATTCATAAAACACAAAGCTAATAAATTGGGCTTCATCAAAACGTAAAACTTTTGCTCTTCAAAAGATATTTTTTTAAAAAATGAAAAGACAAGCCACAGACTAGGAAAAAATATTTATAAATAACATATCTGATAAAGGACTTGTACCCAGGAAAAAGCAGGGATCAGCAACTTTGCTATAAAAGGTCATTTAGTAAATAATTTAGGCTTTGTGAGCCATACAGTCTCTGTCACAACTATTCAACTCTGCCACTGTAGCACAAAAGCAGCCACAGACAATGTGTAAATGAACAGGCATGGCTGTCTTCCAATAAAACTTTATTTACAAAATCAGGTAGTCGGTCAGATTTGACCCACAAGTCAGAGTTGCTGAGCCCTGCTCTATAGCTCTTCATTCCAGGTGATCTGATTCTCATCCTATGAGGGCTATTTTACAACTCTGTAAGTTGTATTGTAGATTACAACCTGATAAAATTTAAAATAACCCTTATTTACAAACACAAAAATAAATTATATCCCACAATGGGGAGACACCCTCTGCCATTGTGGAAAAAAACCTCCTTTGGTTCCATCTGAATGTTCATTTCAATATTCCTGATCTATAAATGTGTCTGTTCTTTGGATCCTCCTTTGAACTGGTAATAACACCTTACCAGTTTTCTCATTAACAGGTTAAATAAAAACTTTAACACATTAAAAAAGTTTTATATCTATACAGGAGTCATAATCTTACCTTTTTGTGTGAAAATTATCCTTTAACACCAGAATATATAAAGAACTCTTACAACTAAAAATAACACAAACAACTCAGTGTAAAACAGAGCAAAAGATTTCTGAATAGAAACTTCACCAAAGAAATGGCAAATAAGTACATGAAAAAGATGCTGTCAGTCTGTTCAGGATGCTATAACAAAACTACCATAAACTGGGTAGTTTAAAGCAACAGAAACTTATTTCTCACTGTTTTGGAAGCTAGGGAGTCCAAGATCAAGGTGCTGGCAGATTCAGCGTCTAGAGAGGGCTTGCCCTCTCATTGACTGTGGAATTCTCACTGCAACCTCACCTGGTAGAAGGGGTGAGGAAGCTTATAAAGAGCCTCCTTTATAAGGGCACTAATCTAATTCATGAGGGCTCTGCCCTTATGGCTTACTGATAATTATCTCCCAAAGACCCCACTTTCTAATACCATCACTTTGGGGGTTAGGATTTTAAATAGGAATTTTATAAGGACACAAACAGATGCTTAGTCTTTAGTTTTGAGGGAAATGCAAAATAAAACAATAATGAGCTGACTATATAGCCACTAGAATAGCCACAATTAGAAGACTGAAAATACCAAATGTTGGCAAGGATATGGAGGAACTGGAACTCTCATACATTGCTGGTGGGAATATAACTGGTACAGATACTTTGGAAAACAGTTTAGCAGTTTCTTTCAAAGTTAAAAATATGTTTACCATGCAAACAGCACTTCTACTCATAGGTATTTACCTAAGAGAAAAGAAAACATAAGCCCACAAAAAGCCTGTACACAAAAACAAAATAAAATCTAAAATTAAAAAAAAAAAACCTTGTACACAAATGTTGTTAGCAACGTTATTCATAACAACCCAAACTGAAAACAATCTAAATGGCCAATTAACTGGTGAGTAAACAAAATACGGCATATCCATACAATAAAATATTACTCAATAATAAAAACAACCTACTAAAACATAAAGGAACATACATGTAAAAAAAATCTATGCTAAGTATAAAATAAGCCAGACAGGAAAGACTGCATATTATTGTACATGATTCCATTTTTATGAAATTTCTAGAAAAGGCAAAGCTACTTATAAAAATAGAAAAAAGATTAATAGTTGGATGGGGGAGACAACAGGGGCTAGCAACAAACAGGCAATAGAGAATTTTCTGGGATGATAGATATATTCTAAAATTAGATTGTAATAAGGCTTCCTCAACTGTGTACATTTAATAAAATTCAAGAAACTGTACATATAATAAATTTTCTGCTATGCAAATAGTATCTCAATAAAGCTATTTTAAAAGATGAATGGGCAACAGTTTAAATAAATTATTAACTCATGCTAGGAACAAAATTACTGACATTGTAATAAAGTTTAAAAAGATATTGTCTAGGGGCTTCCCTGGTGGCACAGTGGTTGAGAATGTGCCTGCCAATGCAGGGGACACGGGTTCAAGCCCTGGTCTGGGAAGATCCCACATGCCGCAGAGCAACTAGGCGCCGTGAGCCACAATTACTGAGCCTGCGCGTGTGGAGCCTGTGCTCCGCAACAACAGAGGCCGCGATACTGAGAAGCCCACGCACTGCAATGAGGAGTGGCCCCCACTTGCTGCAACTAGAGAAAGCCCTCGCACGGAAACAAAGAGCCAACACAGACATAAATTAATTAATTAATTAATTTCATTTAATTTAAAAAATTTAAAAAGGCAAAATTCAAACAAAAAACAAACAAAAAAACACCACCACAAGGAAGCAATCAGCAAGATCCATATTTTTTTTAAAAAAGATATTGTCTAGAAGACTTTTAAAAGTGATATGGAGGAAAAATGTTATGTATACATCACACTTTGTAAACCAGTTCTAGACACTGCCTTAGAGATAAGGAAATCAAAGCTCTATTCCTTGCTTTACCATTTATGTATCATAACTTTACATGTGTTTCTGATTTAGAAGTAGAAATATAAACTATGTATAGGAAATAAACAGACATAGTATGTAAATCCTGATACCCTATTATGTCATGTCTTTTAGCAGGAGAAGTAAACTTTCAAGACTGTCATTCTATACATTTTATAAAATTAAATCTTTAGAGTCAGTACAAATTAAGTATGTTGCATATTAGTGAGAGAAAGAATATCAGAACCCATCAAGTTAAAACCTACCTACCATATTGGATAAGAAAATGGAGAAGAGGGATCAAGTAACATTAATTTTATAGGCTGTTGTTTTATTGAAAGTGAGAGCTCATAAAGTCCCATGGCATTCTAGGTATGGGAAACTTAAAATAGCTTTATCTATTAAGTTCAAAAGCAATTTCACAGGACACCATAGGCAAACCAAGAACAGTCAACTAAAACACATATGGTAACGGGCACTTTAGAAAAAAATTCTTAAGAAGTATAGAATAGGAGACGTCGAGGAAGGTGGCAGAAGAGTAAGACGCGGAGATCACCTTCCTCCCCACAGATACATCAGAAATACATCTACATGTGGAACAACTCCTACAGAACACCTACTGAATGCTAACAGAAGATCTCAGACCTCCCAAAAGGCAAGAAACTCCCCACGTACCTGGGTAAGGTAAAAGAAAAAAGAATAAACAGAGACAAAAGAATAGGGACGGGACATGCACCTCTGGGAGGGAGCTGTGAAGGAGGGAAAGTTTCCACACACTAAAAGCCCCTTCGCGGGCAGAGACTGCAGGTGGCGGAGGGGTGAAGCTTCGGGGCTGAGGAGGGGTGAAGCTTCGGGGCTGAGGAGGAGAGCACAGCAACAGGGGTGCGGAGGGCAAAGCAGAGAGATTCCCGCACAGAGGATCAGTGCCGACTGGCACTCACTAGCCCGAGAGGCTTGTCTGCTCACCGACAGGGGCGGGTGGGGGCTGGGAGCTGAGGCTCAGGCTTCAGTCGGAGCTCAGGGAGAGGACTGGGGTTGGCAGCGTGAACACAGCCTGCAGGGGGTTAGTGCACCACGGCTAGCCAGGAGGGAGTCCAGGAAAAGTCTGGACCTGCCAATGAGGCAAGACACTTTTTCTTCCCTCTTTGTTTCCTGGTGCGTGAGGAGAGGGCTTAAGAGCGCTGCTTAAAGGAGCTCCAGAGACGGGCGCGAGCCATGGCTAACAGTGCGGACCCCAGAGACGGGCATGAGACACTAAGGCTGCTAGCTGCCGCCACCAATAAGCCTCTGTGCGAGCACAGGTCACTATCCACACCTCCCTTCCGGGGAGCCTGTGCAGCCCGCCAGTGCCAGGGTCCCGGGATCAAGGGACAACTTCCCCGGGAGAATGCACGGCGCGCCTCAGGCTGGTGCTACGTCACGCTGGCCTCTGCCGCTGCAGGCTCACCCCACATCGTGCCCCTCCCTCCCCCATGGCCTGAGTGAGCCAGAGCCCCGGAATCAGCAGCTCCTTTAACCACGTCCTGTCTGAGCGAAGAACAGACGCCCTCCAGTGACCTACATGCAGAGGCGGGGCCAAATCCAAAGCTGAGCCCCTGGAGCTGTGCGAACAAAGAAGAGAAAGGGAAATCTCTCCCAGCAGCCTCAGGAGCAGCGGAATAAATCTCCACAATCGACTTGATGTACCCTGCATCTGTGGAATACCTGAATAGACAACGAATCATACCAAATTGAGGAGGTGGACTTTGAGAGCAAGATTTATTATTTTTTCCCCTTTTCCTCTTTTTGTGAGTGTGTATGTGTATGCTTCTGTGTGAGATTTTGTCTGTATAGGTTTGCTTTCACCATTGGTCCTACGGTTCTATCTGTCCGTTTTTTTTTTGTTTGTTTTCTTTTACTTAAAAAATTTTTTTTCTTAATAATTATTTTTTATTTTAATAACTTTATTTTATGTTACATTACTTTATTTTCTTTTATCCTCTTTCTTTCTTTCCTTCCTCCCTCCCTCCCTCCCTCTCTCTCTCTCTCTTTTTCTTTCTACTTTTTCTCCCTTTTATTCTGAGCCGTGTGGATGAAAGGCTCTTGGTGCTGCAGCCAGGAGTCAGTGCTGTGCCTCTGAGGTGGGAGAGCCAACTTCAGGACACTGGTCCACAAGAGATCTCCCAGCTCCACGTAATATCAAACGGTGAAAATCTCCCAGGGATCTCCATCTCAACACCACCACCCAGCTTCACTCAACGACCAGCAAGCTACACTGCTGGACACCCTATGCCAAACAACTAGCAAAAGAGGAATACAACTATACCCATTAGCAGAGAGGCTGCCTAAAATCATAGTAAGTCCAAAACACACCACCAGGCGTGGACCTGCCCACCAGAAAGAAAAGATCCAGCCTCATCCACCAGAACACAGGCACTAGTCCCCTCCACCAGGAAGCCTACACAACCCACTGAACCAACTTTAGCCACTGGGGACACACACCATAAACAATGGGAACTACGAACCTGCAGCCTGCAAAAAGGAGACCCGAAACACAGTAAGATAAGCAAAATGAGAAGACAGGAAAACACACAGCAGATGAAGGAGCAAGGTAAAAACCCACCAGACCTAACAAATGAAGAGGAAATAGGCAGTCTACCTGAAAAAAAATTTAGAATAATGATAGTAAAGATGATCCAAAATCTTGGAAATACAATAGACAAAATGCAAGAAACATTTAACAAGGACCTAGAAGAACTAAAGATGAAACAAGCAACAACGAACAACACAATAAATGAAATGAAAAATAATCTAGAAGGGATCAATAGCAGAATAACTGAGACAGAAGAATGGATAAGTGACCTGGAAGATAAAATAGTGGAAATAACTACTGCAGAGCAGAATAAAGAAAAAAGAAAGAAAAGAACTGAGGACAGTCTCAGAGAACTCTGGGACAACATTAAATGCACAAACATTAGAATTATAGGGGTTCCAGAAGAAGAAGAGAAAAAGAAAGGGACTGAGAAAATATTTGAAGAGATTATAGTTGAAAACTTCCCTAATATGGGAAGTTGAAAACTTCCCTAATATGGGAAAGGACTTTCCCAAGTCCAGGAAGCATAGTTGAAAACTTCCCTAATATGGGAAAGGACTTTCCAAAGTCCAGGAAGCACAGAGAGTCCCATACAGGGTAAATCCAAGGAGAAACATGCCAAGACACATATTAATCAAACTGTCAAAAATTAAATACAAAGAAAACATATTAAAAGCAGCAAGGGGGGCTTCCCTGGTGGTGCAGTGGTTGGGAGTCCGCCTGCCAGTGCAGGGGACACGGGGTCGTACCCCAGTCTGGGAGTATCCCGCATGCCGCGGAGCGGCTGGGCCTGTGAACCATGGCCACTGAGCCTGCGCATCAGAGCCTGTGCTCCACAGCGGGAGAGGCCGCAGCAGTGAGAAGCCTGCGTAACGCAAAAAAAAAAAAATCAGCAAGGGAAAAACAACAAATAACACACAAGGGAATCCCCATAAGATTAACAGCTGATCTTTCAGCAGAAACTCTGCAAGCCAGAAGGGACTGGCAGGACATATTTA
Organism: Hyperoodon ampullatus; assembly: GCF_949752795.1. NCBI lineage: Eukaryota > Metazoa > Chordata > Mammalia > Artiodactyla > Ziphiidae > Hyperoodon > Hyperoodon ampullatus. Next base: position 74,475,729 of record NC_136916.1, read on the forward strand.
AAGTGATGAAGGAGAAAAACTTACAACCAAGATTACTCTACTCATCAAGGATCTCATTCAGATTTGATGGAGAAATTAAAACCTTTACAGACAAGCAAAAGCTGAGAGTTCAGCACCACCAAACCAGCTTTACAACAAATGCTAAAGGAACTTCTCTAGGCAAGAAACACAACAGAAGGAAAACAACTACAATAACAAACCCAAAACAATTAAGAAAATGGGAATAGGAACATACATATCGATAATTACCTTAAATGTAAATGGATTAAATGCTCCCACCAAAAGACACAGATTGGCTGAATGGACACAAAAACAAGATCCATATATATGCTGTCTACAAGAGACCCACTTCAGACCTAGGGACACATACAGACTGAAAGTGAGGGGATGGAAAAAGATATTCCATGAAAATAGAAACCAAAAGAAAGCTGGAGTAGCAATTCTCATATCAAACAAAATAGACTTTAAAATAAAGACTATTAGAAGAGACAAAGAATGATCAAATCAAATAATGATCAAGGGATCGATCCAAGAAGAAGATATAACAATTGTAAATATTTATGCACCCAACATAGGAGCACCTCAATACATAAGGCAAATACTAACAGCCATAAAAAGAGAAATCGACAGTAACACATTCATAGTAGGGGAATTTAACACCCAACTTTCACCAATGGACAGATCATCCAAAAATGAAAATAGATAAGGAAACACAAGCTTTAAATGATACATTAAACAAAATGGACCTAATTGATATTTATAGGCCATTCCATCCAAAAACAACAGAATACACATTTTTCTCAAGTGCTCATGGAACATTCTCCAGGATAGATCATATCTTGGGTCACAAATCAAGCCTTGGTAAATTTAAGAAAATTGAAATTGTATCAAGTATCTTTTCCAAACACAATGTTATGAGACTAGATATAAATTACAGGAAAAGATCTGTTAAAAAGACAAACACATGGAGGCTAAACAATACACTACTTTCTAACGAAGTGATCACTGAAGAAATGAAAGAGGAAATCAAAAAATACCTAAAAACAAATGAGAATGGAGACACGACGACCCAAAACCTATGAGATGGAGCAAAAGCAGTTCTAAGAGGGAAGTTTACAGCAATACAATCCTACCTTAAAAAACAGGAATCATCTCAAATAAACAACATAACCTTGCACCTAAAGCAATTAGAGAAAGAAAAACAAAAAAACCCCAAAGTTAGCAGAAGGAAAGAAATCATAAAGATCAGATCAGAAATAACGGAAAAAGAAATGAAGGAAATGATAGCAAAGATCAATAAAACTAAAAGCTGGTTCTTTGAGAAGATAAACAAAATTGATAAACCATTAGCTAGTCTCATGAAAAGAAAGGGAGAAGACTGAAATCAATAGAATTAGAAATGAAAAAGGAGAAGTAACAACGGACACTGCAGAAATACAAGAGATCATGAGAGATTACTACAAGCAACTCTATGCCAATAAAATGGACAACCTGGAAGAAATGGACAAATTCTTAGAAATGCACAACCTGCCAAGACTGAATCAGGAAGAAACAGAAAATATGAACAGACCAATGACAAGCACTGAAATTGAAACTGTGATTAAAAATCTTCCAACAAACAAAAGCCCAGGACCAGATGGCTTCACAGGCGAATTGTATCAAATATTTAGAGAAAAGCTAACACCTATCCTTTTCAAACTCTTCCAAAATATAGCAGAGGGAGCAACACTCCCAAACTCATTCTACGAGGCCACCATCACCCTGATACCAAAACCAGACAAGGATGTCACAAAGAAAGAAAACTACACGCCAATATCACTGATGAATATAGATGCAAAAATCCTCAACAAAATACTAGCAAACAGAATCCAACAGCACATTAAGAGGATAATACGCCATGATCAGGTGGGGTTTATTGCAGGAATGTAAGGGTTGTCTTTTGGACAACCCTCAGAATGGGATAAAATATTTGCAAATGAAGCAACTGACAAAGCATTAATCTCCAAAATTTACAAGCAGCTCATGCAGCTCAGTATCAAAAAAACAAACAACCCAATCCAAAAATGGGTGGAAGACCTAAATAGACATTTCTCCAAAGAAGATATACAGATTGCCAACAAACACATGAAACAATGCTCAACATCATTAATCATTAGAGAAATGCAAATCAAAACTACAATGAGATATCATTTCACACCGGTCAGAATGGCCGTCATCAAAAAATCTAGAAACAATAAATGCTGGAGAGGGTGTGGAGAAAAGGGAACACTCTTGCACTGCTGGTGGGAATGTGAATTGGTACAGCCACTATGGAGAACAGTATGGAAGTTCCTTAAAAAACTACAAGTAGATCTATTATATGACCCAGCAATCCCACTACTTGGCATATACCCTGAGAAAACCATGATTCAAAAAGAGTCATGTACCAAAATGTTCATTGCAGCTCTATTTACAATATCCAGAAGATGGAAACAACCTAAGTGTCCATCATCAGATGAATGGATAAAGAAGATGTGGTACATATATATATATACAATGGCATATTACTCAGCCATAAAAAGAAAGGAAATTGAGTTATTTGTAGTGAGGTGGATGGACCTAGAGTCTGTCATACAGAGTGAAGTAAGTCAGAAAGAGAAAAACAAATACCGTATGCTAACATATATATGGAGGCTAAGAAAAAAAAATGTCATGAAGAACCTAGGGGTAAGACAGGAATAAAGACACAGACCTACTAGAGAATGGACTTGAGGATATGGGGAGGGGGAAGGGTAAGCTGTGACAAAGTGAGAGAGTGGCATGGACATATATACACTACCAAACGTAAAATAGATAGCTAGTGGAGAGCAGCCACATAGCACAGGGAGATCAATTTGGTGCTCTGTGACCACCTAGAGGGGTGGGATAGGGAGGGTGGGAGGGAGGGAGACGCAAGATGAAGACATGTGGGAACATATGTATATGTATAACTGATTCACTTTGTTATAAAGCAGAAACTAACACACCATTGTAAAGCAATTATACTCCGATAAAGGTGTAAAAAAAAAAGTATAGAATAAGTAAAATTATTACTAATTGCTGATTTATGGACCTGATTTGATCTACAATATTAAGAACCTGAAAAGACAAAAAGATTAAAACTTTCATTTTTTCTGTATTTAAAATTAACAGTATTCTGTTGTCTGTATTTCATATATCACTCCCTAAAAAAAATATAAGTATTTGGTTCTTAAATTGCTAAATAATTTAGGAATTTGTTATGTGTAGAATACATATTCAATTATGCCATTGGATCATTTCACTTTAAGTGAAAAAGTCATGGAAATTTATCCCTGAAGACCCCACTTGTGGGTATAAAGACTGGAAGACAACACTCCATATACACAAGACAGTATGAGTGATTCTTCCTTCACTGGTTATGCACTGATACAGAAAAACTGTCTCACATTTTCAAATGTGTAGTATTCAGCCTCCTGATGATCTCAGGTGATAGAAGAATTGCACCGCAAAAATCATAATTTGGGTTTAAGATATATATAACAACATGCATAACTGTGTATACTTTAAAAAATATTTTCCAATGTATATTTACTCTTGTTTTTTTGTGTGTTTCGCGGGCCTCTCACTGTTGTGGCCTCTCCCGTTGCGGAGCCCAGGCTCTGGACGCGCAGGCTCAGCGGCCATGGCTCACGGGCCCAGCCGCTCCAAGGCATGTGGGATCTTCCCGGACCGGGGCACGAACCCGTGCCCCCCGTATCGGCAGGCGGACTCTCAACCACTGCGCCACCAGGGAAGCCCTACTCTTGTTTAAGTTAAATATATTTTTCAAAGCATCAAAGAGGGCAGAGTAGAAGGATGTGCACTTATCTCCTCTTGCGAGAACACTGAATTCACAACTAACTGCTGAACAACCATTGACAGAAAGATGCTGGAACCCACCAAAAATGATACTCCACATCCAAAGACAAAGGAGAAGCCACAGTGAGATGGCAGAAGGGGCTCAATCAGGATAAAATCAAATCCCATACCCACCAGGTGGGCAAACCACAAACTGGAGAACAATTACACCACAGAAATTCTTCCATTGGAGTGAAGGTTCTGAGCCCCACATCAGGCTTCCCAGCCTGGGGGTCCAGCAATGGGAATAGGAATCCCCAGGAAATCTGACTTTGAAGGCCAGTGGGATTTGACTGCAGGACTTCCACAGGACTGGGGGAAATAGAGACTCCACTCTTAGAGGGCACACACTAAGTCTTGTGCGCAACAGGACCCAGGGGAAAAGAGCAGTGACCCATAGGAGACTGAACCAAACCTACCTGATAGTGTTGAAGGCTTTCTTGCAGAGACGGGGGCAGCTGTGGCTCACTGAAGGGACAAGGGCACTGGCAGCAGCAGAATTGGGAAGTACCCATTGGTGTAAGCCCTCCCAGAGGCCGTGATTAGCCCCACCTACAGTTTGTAGGCTCCAGTGCTGGGCTCCCTCAGGCCAAACAACTACGAAGGAGGGAACACAGCCATACCCATCAGCAGACAAGCAGATTAAAGTTTTACTGAGAAAGGCTCTGCCTACCAGAGCAAGATGCAGTTCTACCCACCAGTACCTCCCATCAGGAAGCTTACACAAGCCTCTTAGATAGCCTCATCCACCACAGGGCAGACAGCAGAAGCAAGAAGAACTACAATCCTGCAGCCTGCAGAATGAAAACCACAATCACAGAAAGTTAGACAAAATGAAAAGGAAGAGGATTATGTCACAGATGAAGGAATAAGATAAAACCCCAGATAAACAACTAAACGAACTGGAGATAGGCAACCTTCCAAAAAAAGAATTGATAATAATGATAGTGAAGATGATCGAAGATCTTGGAAAAAGAATGGAGGCAAAGATTGAGAAGATGCAAGAAATGTTAAACAAAGACCTACAAGAAATAAAGAACAAACAAGTAGAGATGAACAATACAATAAATGAAATGAAAAATATACTAGAAGGAATCAATAGCAGAATAACTGAGGCAGAAGAATGGATAACTGACCTGTAAGACAGAATGGTGGAAATCACTGTCACAGAACAGAATAAAGAAAAAAGAATGAAAACAAATGAAGACAGCCTAAGAGACCTCTGGGACAACAATGAACACACCAAAATTCGCATTACAGGGGTCCCAAAAGGAGAAGAGAGAGAGAAAGGATCCGAGAAAATATTTGAAGAGATAATAGCTGACAACTTCCCTAACATGGGAAAGGAAACAGTCAACCAAGCCCAGGAAGTGCAGAGAGTCCCAGGCAGGATAAACCCAAGGAGAAAAACAGAGACACATAGTAATCAAATTGACAAAAATTAAAGACAAAGAAAAAATATTAAAAGCAACAAGGGAAAAATGACAAATAATATACAAGAGAACTCCCATAAGGTTATCACCTGATTTCTCAGCAGAAACTCTGCAAGCCAAAAGGGAGTGGCATGATATATTTAAAGTGATGAAAGGGAAGAAGCTACAACTAAGAATACTCTACCCAGCAAGGCTCTCATTCAGATTTGACAGAGAAATCAAAAGCTTTACAGACAAGCAAAAGCTAAGAGAATTCAGCACCACCAGACGAGCTTGGCAACAAATGCTAAAGGAACTCCTCTAGGCGGGGAAGAGACTGGCAACTTAACAAAAAAACAAACAAACAAAACCTTGTACATACATAGACTGTTATATCAAAACTGCATGGGGGGCTTCCTTGGTGGCGCAGTAGTTGAGAGTCTGCCTGCTGATGCAGGGGATACGGGTTCGTGCCCTAGTCCGGGAGGATCCCACATGCTGCAGAGCAGCTAGGCCCGTGAGCCATGGCCGCTGAGCCTGTGCGTCCAGAGCCTGTGCTCCGCAACGGGAAAGGCCACAACAGTGAGAGGCTCGCGTACCGCAAAAAAAAAAAAAAAAAAACAAAAACTGCATGGGAACAGCAAACCCAAAAACTACAATAGATACACACATGCAAAAGAAAAAGCAACCCAAACACAACACTAAAGAGGGTCATCAAACAAGAGAAGAGAACAAAATAGGAAGGGAAGAAAAAAGACCTATAAAAACAAATCCAAAACAATTAAGAAAATGGCAACAAGAATACACATATCGATAATTACCTTCAATGTAAATGGATTAAATGAACCACCCAAAAGACACAGACTGGCTTAGTGGATACAAAAACAATACCCATGTATATGCTGTCTACAAGAGGAACATATACAGACTGAAAACATACAGACTGAAAGTGAGGGCATGGAAGAAGGTATCCCACACAAATGGAAATCAAAAGAAAGCTGGAATAGCAGTACTCATATCAAACAAAATAGACTTTAAAATAAAGACTCTAATAAGAGACAAAGAAGGACACTACATAATGATCAAGGGATCAATCCAAGAAAAAGATATAACAATTGTAGATATATACGCAACCAACATAGGAGCATCTCAATATATAAGGCAAATACTAACAACCATAAAGGGAGAAATCGACAGCAACACAGTAATAGTGGGGGACTTTAACACCCCACTTTCATCAGCAGAAGATCATCTAGACAGAAAATGAATAAGGAAACACAGCCCTACAATAACACACTAGAACAGATGGACTTAATTTATATTTAGAGCATTCCATCCAAAATCAGCAGAATACACATTCTTCTCAAGTGCTCACAGAACATTTTCTAGGACTGACTACATGCTGGGCCACAAGGAGAGCTTCAGTAAATTTAAGAAAACTGAAATCATATCAAACATCTTTTCTGATCACAATGCTATGAGATTAGAAATAAACTACAAGAAAAAAACTATTAAAAACACAAATGGGCTTCCCTGGTGGCGCAGTGGTTAAGAATCTGCCTGCCAATGCAGGGGACACAGGTTCGAGCCCTGGTCTGGGAAGATCTGACATGCCGCGGAGCAACTAAGCCCATGCATCACAACTACTGAGCCTGTGCTCTAGAGCCCGTGAACCACGAACTGAGCCCACATGCCACAACTACTGAAGCCCGTGCACCTAGAGCCTGTGCTCCGCAACAACAGAAGCCACCGCAATGAGAAGCCCACGCACCGCAACAAAGAGTAGCACCCTCTTGCCGCAGCTAGAGAAAAGGGTGCATGCAGCAATGAAGACCCAACGCAACCAAAAATAAATAAATTTATTTTAAAAAACCCACAAACACGTGGATGCTAAACAATATAGTACTAAACAACCAATGGATCACTGAAGAAATCAAAGAAGAAATCAAAAAATACCTAGACAAATGAAAATGAAAGCACAATGATCCAAAACCTATGCACTGTAGCAAAAGCAGTTCTAAGAGGGAGGTTTACAGCAATACAATCTTACCTCAGGAAACAAGAGAAACCTCAAATAAACAACCTAACCTTACACCTAAAACAACTGGAGAAAGAAGAACAAACAAAACCTAAAGTTAATAGAAGGAAAGAAATCATAAAGACCAGAGCAGAAATAAATGAAATAGAGACAAAGAAAACAACATAAAGGTCAATGAAACTAAAAGCTGGTTCTTTGAAAAGATAAACAAAATTCATAAACCTTTAGCCAGACTCATCAAGAAAAAAAGGGCGAGGGCTCAAATCAAAATTAGAAATGAAAAAGGAGAAGTTACAACTGACACCACAGAAATACAAAGAGTCATAAGAGACTAATACAAGCAACTGTATGCCAATAAACTGGACAACCTGGAAGAAATGGACAAATTCCTAGAAAGGTACAATCTCCCAAAACTGAACCAGGAAGAAATAGAAAATATGAACAGATCAATCACAAGCACTGAAACTGACACTGTGATTAAAAAACTCCCAGTAAACAAAATTCCAGGACCTGATGGCTTCATAGGTGAATTCTATCAAACATCTAGAGAAGAGCCAACATCTATCCTTTTGAAACTCTTCCAAAAAGGTGCAGAGGAAGGAAAACTCCTAAACTCATTCTATGAGACCACCATCACCCTGATACCAAAACCAGAGAAAGATATTACAAAAAAAGAAAATTACAGGCCAATATCACTGACAAACATAGACACAAAAATCCGCAACAAAATACTAGCAAACCAAATCCAGCAATACATTAAAATGATCATACACCATGATCAAGTGGGATTTATCCCAGGGATGCAGGATTTTTCAATATCCGCAAATCAATCAGTGTGATACACGACATCAACAAATTGAAGAATAAAAACCATATGATCATCTCAATAGATGAAGAAAAAGCTTTTGACAAAATTCAGCACCCATTTATGATAAACACTCTCCAGAAAGTGGGCATAGAGGGAACACACCTCAACCTAATAAAGGCCATAGAGGACAAAACTACAGCTAACGTCATACTCAATGGGGAAAAGCTGGACGCATTTCCTCTAAGATCAGGAACAAGACAAGGATGTCTACTCTCACAACTTTTATTCAACATAATTTTGGGAGTCCTAGCTATGGCAATCATAGAAGAATAAGAAATAAAAAGAATCCAAACTGGAAAAGAAGATGCTAAACTGTCACTGTTTGCAGATGACATGATACTATATATAGAAGATCCCAAAGACACTACCAGAAAACTAGAGCTCATCAATGAATTTGGTAAAGTTGCAGTTTACAAAATTAATACACAGAAATCTGTTGTATTTCTATACACTAACAACGAAAGATCAGAAAGAGAAATTCAAGAAACAATCCCATTTACCATCGCATCAAAATGAATAAAATACCTAGGAATAGCCTACCTAAGGAGACAAAAGACCTGTACTCTGAAAACTGTAAGACACTGATGAAAGAAATCAAGGAAGACACAGACAGATGGAAAGCTATACCATTTTGTGGCTTAAAAGAATCAATACTGTCAAAATGACTATACTACCCAAGGCAATCTACAGATTCAACACAGTCCCTATCAAATTACCAATGGCATCTTTCACAGAAGTAGAACAAAAAATCTTAAAATTTGTATGGATATACAAAAGACCCCAAAAAGCCAAAGAAGTCTTGAGAAAGAAAAAATGGAGCTGGAGGAATCAGGCTCCCTGACGTCAGACTATACTATAAAGCTATAGTCATCAAAACAGTATGGTACTGGCACAAAAACAGAAATATAGATCAATGGAACAGGATAGAAAGCCCAGAAATAAACCCACACACCTCTGGTCAATTAATCTACAACAAAGGAAGCAAGACTACACAGTGGTGTAAAGACAGTCTCTTCAACAAATGGTGCTGGGAAAACTGGACAGCTACATGTAAAACAAATGAAATTAGATCATTCTTTAACACCATACACAAAAATAAGCTCTCAAAGTGGATTAAAGATTTAAATGTGGACTGCCCTGGTGGCGCAGTGGTTAAGAATCCTCCTGCCAATGCAGGGCACATGGGTTCAAGCCCTGGTCTGGGAAGATCCCATGTGCTGCAGAGCAACTAAGCCCATGTGCCACAACTACTGAGTCTGCACTCTAGAGCCCATGTGCCACAACTACTGAAGCCCATGTGCCTAGAGCCTGTGCTCCGCAACAAGAGAAGCCACCACAATTAGAAGCCCACACACTGCACCGTAGAGTAGCCCCTGCTCACCACAACTAGAGAAAGCCCACACACAACAATGAAGACCCCATGCAGCCAAATGAATTAATTAAATTAAATAAATAAATAAAATTAATAATAAAAAATGCTTTTAAGTAAAAATAAATTTTTTTTAAAGATTTAAATGTGAGACGACACTATACAACTTGTAGAGGAAAACATAGGTAGAACACTCTCTGACATAAATCACAGCAACGGGCTTCCCTGGTGACACAGTGGTTAAGAATCCACCTGCCAACGCAGGGGACACAGGTTTGAGTCCTGGTCCAGGAATATCCCACATGCCGCGGAGCAACTAAGCCTGTGCACCACAACTACTGAGTCTGTGCTCTAGAGCCCACTTACCACAACTACTGAGCCCACACGCCACAACTACTGAAGCCCGTGCACCTAGAGCCCATGCTCCACAACAAGAGAAGCCATCACAATGAGAAGTCCATGCACCACAACAAAGAGTAGCCCCCACTCGCCACAACTAGAGAAAGCCCGTGTGCAGCAACAAAGACCTAATGCAGCCAAAAAAAAAAAAATCCCAGCAATATCTTTTTCGATCCATCTCCCAGAATAATGGAAATAAAAACAAAAATAAACAAATGGGACCTAATTAAACTTAAAAGCTTTTGCACAGCAAAGGAAACCATAAACAAAATGAAAAGACAACCCACAGATTGGGAGAAAATATTTGCAAATGATGTGACCAAGAAGGGATTAGTCTCCAAAGTTTACAAACAGCTCATAAGGCTTAATATCATAAAAACAAACAACCCAATCAAAAAATGGGCAGAAAACCTAAATAGACATTTCTCCAAAGAAGACATACAGATGGCTAAGAGGCATATGGAAAGATGTTCAACATCGCTAATTATTAGAGAAATGCAAATCAAAACTACAGTGAGATATCACCTCACACCAGTCAAAATGGCTATCATCAAAAAATCCACAAATAATAAATGCTGGAGAGGGTATGGAGAGAAGGGAACCCTCCTAAACTGTTGGTGGGAATGTAAATTGGTACAGTCACTATGGAGAACAGAATGAAGGTTCCTTAAAAAACTAAAAATAGAGCTACCATATGACACTGCAATCCTATTCCTCGGCATATGTCTGGAGAAAAACATGATCCGAAAGGAAGCATGCACCCCAGTGTTCACTGCAGCACTCTTTACAATAGCCAAGACATGAAAGCAACCTAAATGTCCATCGACAGAGGAATGTACGAAGAAGATGTGGTACATATATACAATGGAATATTAGCCATTAAAAAGAATGAAATAATGCCATTTGCAGCAACATGGATGTACCTAGAGTGTCACACTGAGTGAAGTAAGTCAGAGAAAGAGAAATATTCTATGATATCACTTATATACAGAATCTAAAAAGAAATGATACAAATGAACTTATTTACAAAACAGAAACAGACTCACAAACTTAGAAAACAAACTTATTGTTACCCGGAGTAGAGGAAGGATGGGGGGAAGGGATAGTTAGGGAGCTTGGGATCGACATGTACACACTGCTATATTTAAAATGGATAACCAACAGGACCTACTGTATAGCACAGGGAACTCTGCTCAATGTCATGCAGCAGCCTGGATGGGAGGGGAGTCTGGGGGAGAGTGGATACATGTATCTGTATGGCTGAGTCCCTTTGCTGTGTACCTGAAACTACCGCAACACTGTCAATCAGCTATACTCCAATATAAAATAAAACGTTAAAAAAAGCATTTTTTAATGCATTTATAAGAATATTTCTTTGGTTACTTGACTGAAGATTTAATAATTAAAATTTTAACCTTATTTTACTTGTAAGAAACTTGTACTTTCCTTCATAAAAATGTACATTTATATTTTAAAAAGAGGTAAAAATGGAAGAAGGAAACAGAAATTCTGAGATCTATTACTCTAAACATCTATGTATATTTCAGCTATTTTTTCCAACAAACTTCTGTGTTAGGACCTAAATGTATGTGTAAATAATATGACTCCTACAAAACCTGCTGTTATTCCTAAAAAAATAAATAATAAGACACTAATATTGGTACTATAAATTCATACTAAAGTGATGAATACCAAACTTTTTAAATTAAAAAGAAAAAAGTCATCAAAACAGACCTGCCAGACTGATTCTTTTTCAGAATAAGTCAGGAGCAGGGAAGTCAGCAGATCCAGCTAAGAAGTAGAAGAGACATACAACCAACTAATGGCATTTGTTATAAGCATATAAGGACATTCATTTTTTGAACACTTTGTCACTTCCATAGCCACAGTTTTTATTTCAAGTTCTCTCACCACCTTATAAATACCCAGTGGAAACCACAACAAATTGCTCAAAAACATCAACGTATCTGCTTAATATGTTGATTTTTTATAAAGAAATTGAAAGAAACCCAAAGAACTGTGATGCCAATTGTGTGCGGGTGCGGGCAGGGTGAATTTGGTAACAAACTAAATTTTGTTTAATTACTTCTCATTACATCAATCCTTGGCAGATCATAATGCTTTTTCTGCACTAAAACAATCATTAACTTTAAAATTACTTGCAGAACAGACAATCTGATTTAAATTAAAACCTTTAACAAGATAAAACAGATGAAGTAACCAATAAGCATGTTCAAATAACACATGAAGAAACAAAACAAAATATTTTACACATTGAAGACATTATTTTTTAAGAAATAAATATTTCGGCACATCACCTATATTTTGCCAGTTAATTTTTCTCCACAATTGTATCAACATGAAACTGTAATTCTCTGATTATGTCACAAAACAACAGTATACTGAAATCAAGGTAGAAAAATCAATTAAAACCATACAACAACCATGAAAATATAACCTTTGTTTATGTATCTATTTAATACTTGCCTTTCCCAAAGATTGCTTAATAAATGCAATATATCAAATCACTCTATTAATATAAGAAAAACATGCTGAATACTTGAAAGCTATGAATGAACTGTGTAAAAATGAACTACAAACCCAAGTTTTGCCATATCAAAAGGTATGATAGAAATTACTCCTTGCCACCTCCAAAATACTGCAAGTTGATCTGAATAAAAAAATAATATCTCTGAATTCCCATTAATAGGTTGTGCCTAAGAAAATATGTAAGTTCTGAAGAAATTTTATTCCAAAAGATTAAGAATACTTCTACAGGGCCTCTCCCTGGCAGTCCAGTGGTTAAGACTTCACCTTCCAATACAGGGGGTGTGGGTTCGATCCCTGGTCGGGGAGCTAAAATCCCACATGCCTCATGGCCAAAAAACCAAAACAGAAGCAATATTGTAACAAACTCAATAAAGACTTTAATAATGGTCCACATCAAAAAAAAATCAAAAAAAGAACACTTCTACAATTATCAGGGTTTTTTTTTAATATTCCTAATTCTTGGCCTTCAAAATAAACAAATGATTATTACCCAACATGGGCTTCCATTCCGGCAACCACACACTTTTAGCAAATTATTTCAATGAAGGATTGAAATAATCCTTGAAGGATTTTAATTGGGGAAGTAGTTTACCAAATCTGTATTTTAGAAGGATGATCCTAGAAGCAGTGTGTATGATAGACTATGAGGCAGATACATTTCAAAGACAAAATAATGGAAAATATCCAAGTCATTGCTCTTGCACACCACGTAAACATCAGCTCAGTCCCTCACATCATGCCTGACTTCTCTTTAAACTCTCTTCACTGACCTCAGTACTGTCTTCAAGGTTCCCATACAGCACCAAGCTTGTAATAGACCATGGAGTAGAAAATTGTGTACAGAAAGGGAAGAGAAGCAGCACTGCATGTGAAGTGAATTTGGCAGTATTCCCCTTAAATGATTTCAAATTAGATCACTGCTGTGATGATATTAGCTGCTTTGAAATCTTTTCACAAAGGAATGGGCCACAGAAAGGAATTCAACATGCCTTAGCCAATTGTATGATGGGAGAGGCTTTCCAAGTCTGCGGGACCAACTATTCTCCTTTTGCTTTTTTTAAAAAGTATCATCAGAATGAACTTTTGTGTTTCTGACATTTGGGAAGTTTTCCACCACTTCCCTTCACACCTTTCCTAAAAAGGAGTATTTTCTGTATCTATTTGCACTGAGAAGGATGCATAGTCCAGAAAACAATTTTTTTTCTTTTAGAAGAATTTTAATGGTCATTTTGATTCTAAGACTTTTGCCCAATTTTCAAAACTTGTAAAAGTTTTTAAATACAATTAAAAAGTTTTAACTCTATTTGTAAACAGATTTTACAATATGTAATAGTATTGACAGAATTTTTTTCTGATAAATCTGTTTTATCTAATCTAGTACACCAAAATAATTTTATGTAAAAGTCTGAATTAAAAATCTATATAATATTATAAAGTTACTAATATATGTTTAACTATATAGTATAAAGTTAACTTTATGAATAAAGTACTATATGTGCTACAAAGAGACTAATAAAGTAGATGGAAGTCTATAAGAGACACTGAAAGAACAGGTTATGAATATGAGTTTAGGACTCTGCTAGACAATTTATTCATTTATTCAGTGATCACCTAGCAAACTGAGGGTAGGCAGATTGCTAGATTTTTATCCCTCTATCCATTAGTTGCCAAAGTGGATATCTGAACCACTTGGCACAATACCAAGGTAATGACCAACTACTAACACACTCAATACTTCTTTCTCTCTCTTCTCCACCTAGTCTCTTCTTTGGAAGTTCACAGTTTAAACTATTTGACAATAAAATATTATAAGCTCCTTGGGCTTCCCTGGTGGCGCAGTGGTTGAGAGTCCGCCTGCCGATGCAGGGGACACGGGTTCGTGCCCCAGTCCAGGAGGATCCCACATGCCGCAGAGCGGCTGGGCCTGTGAGCCATGGCTGCTGAGCCTACGCGTCCAGAGCCTGTGCTCTGCAACGGGAGAGGCCACAGCAGTGAGGGGCCCACGTACCTCAAAAAATAATAATAATAAATAAATAAATAAAATATTATAAGCTCCTTTGAAACCTGGCTCTGGATTTTGTACCCCTTCACTGTCCCCAGTTCCTCTAGTACATAGCATGGTATTTTGAACCAACAAATACTTTTCTGTTGAGTAGGTGAAACAGTAAGTGCCCCAGGTTATGTAGATAACCCTGTAAAATAGAGAAAATCTATTTACATATATTGATGACTATACGCATATAGCCTGGTAACACCAGATGGGACTCTGCCAGAGATTAATTATTTACATTTTTTTAGTGAGAAAAGTGCTAGCTAGCTATTTTGCCAGTACTGATGTGGAATCAGTGAAAAGCTGTCTCACTAGCAGGGTAAATCACACTGAATTACTATGGTATCCACCCAAGGAGGGTAATACAGGGGTAAACAACCTTGATTATTTGGCGGCAGTGGCACAGTAAGGTCCTTTGTGCTTTGAGGATTCAAAAAGAAAGCTGCTCTCTTCTCCCTTTCAGTTGATCACTAAAGAAGAAAGAGAACACAGGCACAGTGAAACCAGGGCTGACCCAGTGTTCCCAGGGCCACCCATCATTCCTAGAAACTGAAACCCACAGAATGCAAATGTGGAGCACCTCTGACTAGGCCTGTACCTACAGGAGCGGGGTCAGCACCTCTGAAGAGTCACAGCAGCCTGCACTACTATCTGTCAGACTATGCCAATGAATTTTCAGCAGGTGGGCAGCAAGCAACAGGGGAAGCTCTAGAGTGACTGGGCTTCCTAGGAAGCCTGTCCTCTGTAGGAAGAAGGCTGACCCCAACCTCCACATCAGACCAGTGAGCATAAAGATTTCAGAATAATTTGGTGGCAACAGGACAGAGCTAAGAAGAGATACTAAATTTCATTTTAATAAAGCAACAGAGGCTCAACTGGAAGAAAAATAAATTTTAAGAAAAAATGATAAACTTGACCATACTTGAAGCCTGAGTTTTAGAACGATTCATGCTAGTTATATGTAGTATGTATTTCTGTTTTTGCATGCTTTTATCCATTTAAGTACAACATAGACTGCTTTTCTTTTTTTATACATTTATTTATTTATTTATTTTTGGCTGCATTTGGTCTTTGCTGCTGCACGCAGGCCTTCTTTAGTTGCGTTGAGCGGGGGCTACTCTTCGTTGCAGTGCAAGGGCTTCTCATTGTGGTGGCTTCTCTTGTTGTGGAGCACGGGCTCTAGGCAAGCAGGCTTCAATAGTTATGGCACGTGGACTCAGTAGTTGTGGCACGTGGGCTCTAGAGCACAGGCTCAGTTGTTGTGGCGTACGGGCTTAGTTGCTCCGCGGCATGTGGGATCTTCCCAGACCTGGCTTGAACCTATGTCCCCTGCATTGGCAGGCGGATTCTTAACCACTGTGCCACCAGGGAAGCCCCTAGACTGCTTTAATGTTTTCAATTTGGGCTAAAAAATCCTTCCCTTTTTGGTATGCAGAACAATTTTTCAAAGATAAAACCATTTTAAAAAAAAAGGCTGATTTATATCGCAGATGTAAGCAACATCTTTTCTGACTCCTAGTTACATTTTGTTGTTTGTCTGTCACCATAATCTTCTCTCATGGGAATTCACAGAGTTTATAGTGAATCACAGCATCAGGATTCTCTTTACTATCAAGGGGCAGATGGATTTTCTGATTTTTCTAATATCCATTGGCCTTTGTGGCCAATGGTGAATCACAAAGTATCTGGCAAGTTGCTCTGCACTGATGGAAATCTTTCTCCAGTAACCCTTTATTTGTAAGTGCACTGTACTCTTCATAATAGATAATGTAATTTTACTTAAGTTAGAAAAAGCCTTTGGAAGAAAATGAGTTTAAATTTATTCTGTAACAAATAATGTTATAGTTTTGATACTGGAAGTAGGAGAAGGCAACATATAAATGTTTAAATGGCATACAAGTTATATATATATAAGAATGCAGGTAAGCAATCAGATGAGAAATCAAAGAACATCTAATAGGACTTCCACTTCCAGATATGACAGGGACACTGACACCAGACTTGCCTCCCACCAAAATATAGCAATCAAACTAGTCAAAAATATATGAGGCAACTGCTTTCAAGCAACAAACAGGAAACAAAGGACTCTGATCATTGAAATAAGGTAAACACCCCTTGTGTCCCAAGCTGGACAAGGCTTTCTTGCCCACAACACAGGGAAGTGGAACCCAAGTAGAACCTTGCAGTCTCACAGTGCTAAAGAGACAGAGATCACAGTTTGGGAGGCTGAAGCAGCTGGAAAATGCAAGACAAGGTACCAAGAGGAAAAAGCTGTGAGAGGGTGAAGAGGGGCTTAATAAATAACATATGCAAGATCACAAAAGAAGTTACTGGAGTAGAAGACAGATACACAGATATTATCCAACCTCTAGATGAGGAAAAAAAAAAGATTAAAAAAGAACAAAGCTTCAGTGACCTGTGAAACATTATCAAATGATCTAATGTGTGTAACTGGAGTTCTTGAAAGAAAAAAAAATGTGGGGCAGAAAAATATATAAAGAAATAATAACAGGTAACAGGAAACTTCCCAATTTGGGAATCAAGAAAAGCCCTTGCAGGATAAATATAAAAAATCCTACATCATGGTACATCATAGACAAACTGCTAACACCAAAGATAAAGAGAAACTTTTTTTTTTTTTTTTTTTTTGCCGTACGTGGGCCTCTCACCGTTGTGGCCTCTCCCGTTGCGGAGCACAGGCTCCGGACGCGCAGGCCCAGCGGCCACGGCTCACAGGCCCAGCCGCTCCACGGCATGCGGGATCCTCCCGGACCGGGGCACGAACCCGCGCCCCCTGCATCGGCAGGCGGACTCTCAACCACTGCGCCACCAGGGAAGCCCGAGAAACATTTTAACATAGCCATAGAAGAAGACATATATGGGGTAACAATGATACAAATTACAACTGACTTCTCATCAGAAACAATGGGATCAGAAGACAATGGAAAGCTGTCTTTAAAAGTGCTAAAAAAACCTGTGAACCCAGACTCCTATATCCTGAGAAAACATGCTTCAAAGTCAAAGGTGAAATAGACATTTTTGCATTAAGAGAAAGTGACATAGTTCAGTAGAACTATGACAGTAGAACTACACTACAAGAAATATTAAAGAAAGTATCAATACTTTAGGCTGAAAAGAAATGATACCAAATAAAAAAGAGATCTACAAGAAAGAATGAAGAGTACAGGAAGTGGTAAATATATGGGTAAATACAAAGAATATCTTTTTTAAAAATTATCGTGGGCTTCCCTGGTGGTGCAGTGATTGAGAGTCCGCCTGCCCATGCAGGGGACACGGGTTCGTGCCCTGGTCCAGGAGGATCCCACATGCCGCGGAGCGGCTAGGTCTGTGAGCCATGGCCACTGAGCCTGCATGTCTGGAGCCTGTGCTCCGCAACGGGAAAGGCCACAGCAGTGAGAAGCCCGCGTACCGCAAAAAAAAAAAAAAAAAAAAATTATTGTGATTTCCTTTAAAGATAACTGACCATTGCAAAATAAACATTATATTGTAGGGTTCATAACATATATAGATATAAAATACATGATACAATAACACAAAGGAAGGAGGGTAAATGGAAGTATACTATTGGAAGGTTCTTTTTTTAAATATTTATTTATTTATTCATTTATTTTTGGCTGCTTCAGGTCTTAGTTGCGGCACATGGGTTCCTCATTGCAGCACGAAGACTTCTAGTTGTGGCACGATGGCTCCAGAGCACGTGGGCTCTGTAGTTGTGGCACGTGGGCTCCAGAGTGTGTGGGCTCTGTAGTTGCAGCATGTGGGCTCTCTAGTTGTGGCACACAGGCTCAGTAGCCCTACAGCATGTGGGATCTTAGCTCCCCGACCAGGGATCAAACCCGCATCCCCGGCACCGGAAAGTGGATTCTTAACCATTGGATGATCAGGGAAGTCCTTGGAAGGTTCTTAAAATTTATATTAAGTGGTACAGTATCTTAAGTCAGTTGTAATAAGTTAAGGGTGCATATTGTAAACTGTAAAGAAAAACCAGTAGAGGAAATAAAATGGAACACTAAAACATACTCAAGTAATCCAAAAGACGACAGAAAGTAGGTAGAGAAAGAAAGGTAGAGAGGAACAAAAACCAAATTGTGGTAGCCTGTGAGGGAAGAGAACTTAATGCCAGTAAGAGAATAAAAAGTCAAAAGAGTTGTCACTTACACCCTAACCATGAAAAGAAGTTGGATAAGCTACATAATTATAGTTTTAAAATTTTTTCAGAGACTGAGGACACCCAGAAACCAAAATCAACTCCAAAAAGTGATAAGCCCATTTTAACACAGAAGAGATTTCCAGTTGCTATCACCCTTGACTGTAATGGGAAGACAAGGAATCTGCCACAGACAAGCGCTAAAAAGAAACCAGTCTAACTTTGAAGGGCTATGTGTGGACTGGCATACCAGCATAGAATCCAGAGCAGCCCCAGACACAGAGAGAGGCTGTATGAACTACCTGGCCCCCCTTCACACAAACTCTTTTCCACTAGTTTTCACCAAAAATGGGGGCAAGAGAAGAGAGCTGAGATCATCTCCCCAAAGTCCTCTAGGCTTTGAGCTAAGGAAGACTTGAGGAATGGAAGATAACAGGAAAGCCAAGAGAAACTTTGCAGAGCCAAGACCCACCTTCAGAGTACAGGGCAGCCATACACAGGCCAACGATGGGGCAGCAGGGCTAAAAGAGCTCTCAAGGCACAGAAAGCAAGGGGCAGAACTAGAGAGCAAAGAGAATTCTTCAGCAACCTAAATCTGGCCACTGGTCTGTAAAGCAGGGAGATACTGCCTACAATTCAAAAGAAGATTTGGAATAGTCCACGAATACATTAGAAGGTGCTCAATACCGTTAGTCAAGGCGGAAAGACGCATTCAATTAAATAAAAATTAAAACAATGTAATGTAACTTCACATCCATTACTACAGCTAAAATAAACAAAGCCAAAAACAGACAACACCAAATACTAGCAAACATGCAGAGTAACTAGAACTCTCATATATTTCTGTGAGAAGTGTAAAATGGTATAACTATTTTAAAAACTGCTGGGCAATTTCTTATAAAGTTAAGCATACACCTATACTATGAATCACATTTCTACTAATAGGTATTTACCCAAGAGAAATAAAAACATATACCCATAAAAAGTCTTATACAAGAACGTTTATATTAGTTTTATTGATAATAGCCCAAAGCTAGAAAAAACTGACATGTCCATTAAGAGGAAAGTAAATTATAAATTATATGTTTATACAATGGAATTCTACTCTGCAGTAAAACAGGATGAACTACTGACACATGCAACAGCATGGATGCATCTTGAAACTATTATTTTGAGGGAAAGAAGTCAAACAGAAAACATACTATATGTTCCCATTTATATTATTTTCAACAACAGGCAAAATTAATCTATGGTAAGAGAAATCAGAATAGGGTTT
Organism: Hyperoodon ampullatus; assembly: GCF_949752795.1. Taxonomy (NCBI): domain Eukaryota; kingdom Metazoa; phylum Chordata; class Mammalia; order Artiodactyla; family Ziphiidae; genus Hyperoodon; species Hyperoodon ampullatus. Next base: position 74,495,756 of record NC_136916.1, read on the forward strand.
GCCTATAGCAAACAGATTGACTGGAAGTGGCGTAAGAGAACATTCTGGGTTAATGGAAATGTTCTGTATCTCAAATAAGATGTTGGTTACATGGGTATGTACATTTATCAAAACTCAGAATTGTACACTTGAGCATTTCACTGTATGTAAATTTTACCCCAATTAAAAAAAAAACCTTAAGAGAGGACAAAAATATGAAGAACAAAAGTTAAAAGAAAAATAATACAAGAGAGGAGAAAGCCATGATAATTGTTAAAGTTAGGTATTGGGTATATGGGGGCTTACTATTCTATTCTGTCTACTTTTGACTGTGCTTAAAATTTACCACAATAAAAAGTTTTTTAAAAAGGCAACTGAATAATAGTGTATTGTGTATTTGAAGTTTTCTAAGAGAGTAGTAAGTGTTCTCACCACACACACAAAAGGTAACTTTGGGAGGTGATAAATATGTTAATTAGTTCAATTTTAGTAATCATTTCACAATATATACATATGTCAAAACATCACACTGTATACTTTAAATATGTACAATTTTTACTTGTGAAAAATAAACAAAAATTAAAAATAAATTTTTAAATATCGCAGTGAAAAAAAGCCAAAATATTCATTTAACCTTTTCCATATGGTATTTAAAATATAAACCCACAACACTCATTGCCAAATAATATACAAAGTTATTGAAAAAAAGGGAGGAGGGACTGGATCTGCTCAGAAAAATAGTGCTTCAGGTTCCAAATTTCTTACACCACAGACTATGATTTCAATAACATTAGCCAGAAGATTTTTTTTGGGGGGGAGGTAATTTGGAACCAAGTTATACCCAAACTATTAAATTAGTCTTATCTCTCAGGTTGGGGTCCATGGACCAAGTCTGGAAGATTTTGAAAGCAGATGTACCAAGCACCTCTCTTCATCCATGGTTCATGATGTCTGTGAGAGCTTGTCAGAGCTCCACACATATCACCTAGGTGGACCACTTCAGTGTTTTCTGGCCATTGCTCCACTACCAGTATCCATATCACTGTGGCTGAGGACTTCTCTGAAACTGCAGAAGACTGCTGCTCTGTCCATGTGTGTACATGTGCAGCATGCCAGAAGTAACAGAGAATTAACACCCACCCTCCCACCCAATCAGCTCTCAACCATAATTTTTGGAAGTTGATGTTGAAGTACTGTAGCTCTTTCAGCACTTTAGTGTGATGATTCTGAGGGATATGTTTCACACAGAATTAAGCTCTAGTTGCCCACTGTGGTGGCTGGTGTAGGAGTTCAGAGTATGCCACCCCAAAATATGCCATCCTGGTGTACTGATTATTTTAAGTTAAAGGCACTGAAAAACAGCAGATGCAAGAAGGGCACTCTAAGCTTCCTTCTTCTTCCTGAAAGCAGGAGATAAAATTCCCATGCAAAAGGTGTAACCCCCATACCAGGAGGAAGGAAGACATTCTTATGACCAGAGACAGGGAGGTGAGGCCAAACGACAAACAAACCCTGTTAAACCAAACCTTATCTTCCTAGTCACTTTTCTACAAATAACTGCCCTTGCTCAAACTCCTCTGTCTTGTCACACTTTCACAATTTACTACTCATTGTCCAACCTAGTATATATGTGTTTGGTTCTAACTACACTTCTTTGGGTCTTCAGTTTTCTTATGAAGGCTCCTGTGTACATGTAAAAATTACTAAATAAAATCTGTATACTTTTCTCCTGTTAATCTGTCTTATGTCAGTTTCTCAGGGCCAGGTACAGGGCCAAAGAGGGCAGTACACTTTCCCTATACTGACTTAACAACATACTCTTTATAGCCTGTCTTCACATTTCTATACCCATCATCACCCCACACCAATGTTCTCTGTACCTCCTCCAAAATTACTTGAGTTCAGGTTAAAAAAAAAAAAAAATATATATATATATATATATATATATACACATACATACACACACACACACACACACACACACACACACATATATAAAATAGAAAGGGTACAAAGCATACTACAAAAAGGAAAAAACAGATGACAGAATGAACCACTTCACAGACATACTACTGATCATGCTGTTGCTAACCCTGGACTTCCTACTATTAATAAGAGCTTTTGCAATTTCAAAGCATAACAGTTAAGTAAATAGGAGAGTTCAATATACAATTAATCCTATACCCCAGACAGGCTGTTTTAAGCCTTTGGGGCAGCTATGTTACATGGAGCTCTTTTGCTGACAATTCACAGAAGCCAACTAGAGTTAGCTTAAGCACGAAGTCTATGGACCTTAAGAACAGAATCAGTGATTGGGAAATTAAAGAAAACTTAGGAAGTCTCTGCCTCCATCTTCTTTCTAGTTATCTACTTCATCTTTCTCTCCTTGTTTCCCAGTCCACACGGCTACTACCAGACCTCACAAGATTACACAGTATTGTATAGAAGCCCAGAGAGAAAGAGAGCCTGATTTTCTTTCTCAGCCTCCGCTGTTCTCTCTTGTTCTCTTTCCTTCTCCCACACCATCTCTTTCAAAATGCCCAGGGAGAGAAATGGTCCTGCTTGGGTCAGGTACCTACATGAGGACCAATCAACTGTGGAGAGAAAGCAATGTCACAAGGTAGAAAAATGGCAGTACTTTGCAATCCAACAGAATGGGGCAAAGGGACATTCCCAAAGAATGGGTATTGGCAAACAACCCAAGGGAATCAACTATATGAGTCATGGATCTGTTTGAGAAACTGATAAAAACATTGGACCTTCTTCACAGCAATATGTACACACTCACAAACACCAAACTGTCCATACAATTTGAGGGCATTCATGAAGCCCCTGTAATCCATTCTTAGATCCTAATTTTAAAACTCTCTATTATCCATTTAGATATTTTAAATGCTTAAAATTTTTCAAATACTGCTCTTAAATTTTCAAATTTTAAATACTGAATGTGAAATTACATTCAATGGTTTTTCAACCACAAAAAAATACACATAATGAAATATTAAGTCTTTCACAGGAACATAACATGTAAGAAGTCTTTACTAATAACATGGACTTGGTAGAAGAGGCTAGCTATCAGACATCAACTGGAGTCTACTGTCATCAAATGGACGCTATATGGCAGTCCCTCACATTTTTTACTGTACTTAAAATAACTTTTCCATAGTATGTCCCCAAAGACGGTCAAACACTTGGGGGATGTGTACCTAGCCCCTCTCCCATTCAAATCATAACACTTGAAATTACCTCATAAAGAGATACATAAAGTGATGCAAAAAATTAGTAAGATCTAGTGCATTGCTACATATGATGGCCTAGAAAAAAAGTCTATACATAGTTTAATCAAAAGTTTCTACTCAAAATACACAGCTATTACTGTATGCAATTTTACTCAAAACAAGCAAAACCAAACACAAACAACAGAAATAAGCTAGGGAAATAAAATCAGAGGTAAATGCCTCAAATCTATTATGAAACAGGTGAAATTTAAAATCATATTAAAGTAGTCAGGAAACCTATACCCTCCACTGGTTACTAGGAAGCAGTCAATGACATTAGTAGTATATCCTTAACCTCTGAGAGTATATAATGGAAGCAAATGGCCACATTTTACCACAAAATGTTCTTACATTACAGGAAAAGACAGAAAAATAGAAAACAAAGAACAATGTTTTAACAGAGAGTTGTGTTACTCAGACGTTCTTTAAATGTACAGAAAAAGGGGCTTATGAATACAGTACTATACCTATGCATTTTGATTCTACAACATATCTTGTATAAACTTCATATATGAAAATACTACAAAAATCTAAAATATTCAGTATTATATCCATGCGTTTTGACTCTATAATGTATCTTGTGTAAGTTTCATATATGAAAATATCCTGAAAATCTAAAGTATTATCTTTGCTGATATATTTTCTAGACAATCTCTGAAAGAGAATCTTATTTCCTGAGTATGTGAATACATAAACTTGATGAAAGTTAGAATGATGAACCACCACTGAGTCTGATTACATACAATAAAATTTAAAGATCATATTCCCACACCATACTGAAAATTTTTGTATTAAGTAGAGTTGGAAAAAGGAAGACTCTCATTATATGAGGTTAAAAAATAGTTTTTAAGCAGAGTCAATTGCTATACTAATTATCATTTTTGTATACAATATTGAACCTATATATGAAAGTCAGCACATAAAGTCTAAAAATTAATCAGCTACTGTGTTTCATTTAGAAATTTCTGTACTTGAAAAACTTTGGAGAAAGTATTTTTTAAATTATAAATTCATTCATGGATTTAACATGAATAGTTTTTAACAGTTTCACATGTCCCTGAAATTCTATGACAGGTAGTAATTTGTAATTTTGGTTGAGTCACACATTTCACTCGGATACACTAAAAGACTAGCTGGTATTCCTGAGTTACTAGGAAGAAATAATCCCAGCCAATGTGAGTGACATCTGTATTTTTTTTGCTCATTTTTGAATGCAGAGTAACTCTTATGTAATACCTGAAGCACAAGTTTTTTTTTTAAATCATACTTCACTTTTTAAAAACATATGCGAAATGACATAGGACAGAGGAATCTGCAAATGTGTGGGTTCACAAAGGAAGGTCTCTGAATACCCCTTGTAAGAAAGTCAAAGGGTTTAATGGTAGCTCAAGAGAATGCAGGATTTTGGTACTATCAATAGGTACATCATAATCTAATAGGATGATCAGAAGGCAGAACTGACAATTCTAGGACTCAAACTTAAATTCTGCTACTAAATTCTAGTATGATTTCACATTAAATCCAAGTTAATGTACATCATTTACCTCACTAGAGAATGAGAGAAAACACTGTATGTATCTGCTTTTTGGACACTAAAATGCAACGTTCATATCAATTCTCCTATGTGAAATTCAGAACTGAAGTAGCTTTTGGTACAAATATTTCACGAGGACAGTGATTTGAAGGAGCATTGATTCCAATGCACAACTGTAGTAATTGTAGCTGAAAAACATATATGCCACCTTCTCATACTTGCATCAAGGAAAAGACTCTGAGTCATATTTCATCCACATTCCTTAGTGTCATCTTCAAACAAGTAGACAATCAAATACTTACAAATATATCTAAAGCCCACTGCCTAGACACAAAGTAAGAAATATTAATAAAAATAGACTTGTAATATACAAGAAGCTCGTGTGCTACAGACTATGATTACCTGGAGGTAGGAATTGCAGTTGGTTATTAGCTAATCGAAGATGACGTAAAGCTCTCAGACGACCAATTTCTGGGCAAACAATTTCTAAGGCATTGTCACTAAGATCCAAACACTGTAGTTTTACAAGGGACCCAATGGCTTCGAAGAGAAAAGAAGGGTAAAAGCATGATTAATTTGACCCAAGTGTTTTAACACCAAACTTTAATGCAAGTACTCCAAGTTTAAATATCTTAATGCTTAATAACCCTGTCTCCAGAGTTGACATAATAGTAAAAACATATATCAAACTAAAATTTTTAAAATTTTTTATTAGAGTATAGTATCAACTAAATTTTATGAAGTGATAACACTTCTACCTTGATATAAAGTAAGTTTAAAAAGAGCACGAATAAAAATGTTAAAACAATGTAAAAATTACTTGAATAAATAATTCATGAAATGATATATAAAGTCTTTTTTATCTAACCAAAATGCTTAACTGGATTTATTAAACTTAAAAGTTATCATTTTATTATTTACCCAATGCCAGTTTATCTGATAATAAATTTTTACCTAACCATTATAACCATTTTAGACTTCTTAAATTTAATTTAATCGTAACAGTTAACTGGATTGCTAATTAGAGGAAAAAAAGCTTTGAAACTAATAAAGATGCTCTATAATTAAAATTCCCTAATTTTCCAACCAAAATTGGTTTAAAGAGACAATCTGTTCTACTATTATAAACTACAATAGCACTATACTATCTGTTCTACTATTTAAACTATAGCACCTCCTAACTAAAAACTTGAAGTGCACTTACCTTCCGGAACCACAACTATGTTATTTGAGTGAAGATACCTAGAGGAAAAGAAGGGAAAAAACAGCTGTTATCATTCAGTACTTCTGCTAGATAATCACTCTGTAAAATGCTCGCTTAGAGATTTACCAAATATAAAGGGACCAGATTTTTTTTCATACCCTACTCTAAATGTGTAACACAAAATATATGGTCATCATGGATAATTAATAATACTTTGAGAATAATATTGTATGCTAGAATTGAAAATATTAAAACTATTTGCTAATTTAGTTGCTATTTTAAAATTAAAACATATACAATAAAGTATTTTTTTCAGCCTCATAAAACAAATTACTAGTTTCTCTAGTTCATTTTAAATTATTCAGGTTTTCAAAAAAACAGCTATTGTGTAAAGAAAAGTCAGCACCTATTGTGTAAAGGAAAATGCAACTTTTAGTTTTTAAAGGATAACTTCACAAAATAATCAAAGATATTTCAAGCCAGTATGGAGAACCAAAAATGAAGTGATTAAATACTCATCATTTATGATATCTGTAGAAATATTCAACTGTCAAGGTACAGAATATATTTCACAGCAAAAGGAATTTTGTAAATAAGAAATCAAATTCTTTTCTTAGAAAAAAAAAGTCTACCCGCTGACAAGTCCAGGCAAGTCTAAGTAAATAACATTCCCCACTGAAGTATCTTTAGCACTCTCTGGTGGAGACTTCATGCAATGGTCGGCAGCCAACTATTCAGAGCAAAACAACAGTGACCAATGAAAATCACATAATAATAATTTAAAAAATAAATTTAGATCATTGATTTTGAGACCAGAGAACTAGATTTTGATAAACTATTTTCAAACCTGTTGTCTTATTTATTATACCTCATAATCACTCTTCATATAATATATTTTAAATAGAATTTAAAATTTTGTTTCTATATATTTCAGCCGAATATCAAATGTTAAAATTTCAATGACACAGAATAAGAAAGATACAAAATTAATAAATTTAAGAAGATTTTTATATGCTGGATTAAATCAGTTTTGTGTAGGTATTAACTTGCTGGGCCTAACACAATTTAAACAATTACACCATTCTATGATTCATTTTATTCCTTGCTTTGTGTATACAGAATGATTCCATATTTTACTTTTTTTAGAATGTTTCCATATCTTAAAATCAATATTCTTTAAACATGATTTTTAGGAAGAAATATCTAACTACTTTAACAGATTACTCTAAAAATTCTTTATGCTGAAAGACTATATATATATAAGTGTACACACACATTTGCATGTATTACACAAAAGGCAGAGTGCCTAGACACCAAAATAGATAACTGATTTTTCAGTAATCCACAAAATTTTTGCCTCAACTCCAATTCTACCTACAAAAAAGGACCTTAAAATGTCCAAGTCAAAATATGAACTAAAGTACCATTATCATTAAAATCAAAAAGTATATTTTAACATATTAAATTTATCTACATTATAATGAAAAGCAGTAAATGGTAGTTTAGAATGTTCTCAATCCTGACTACACATTAGAATCACCAGTGGTCTTCAAAATATAGATGTCCAAGGCCATCTCAACTCAAGTTGTTCTGATGTGCAGCTGATGAAGAATCATCACTGGTAAAGTGGATCAGAGTAGGTTCTGGAGCCAGACTGCCTGTACCTTAATATCTATGTGACTGGGGAAAATTACTGACCTTTTTACTTTCTTAATCTACAGAAGTAGAGGATAACAGCACCAACAACATAGGGATGCTGTGAGGATTAAATGAATTAATAAATGTAAAGCCCTTAGAACAGAGTTCCATGAATGCCACTGTTATAATTATTATTGTTATCACAAGTCATTTGTAATCAAAGGCTTATTAGCAATTTTAAGTCACTTCTCTCTACTTAATTTTTGTAATTTCAAAGTAGTTAAAATGTTGGTGTTTTGACATAACTGGTTTTCATCATGTTATTCTTCTACTCAAATAATGCAGGAACTCTCATTCACTGCTGCTGGGAATGCATGACTATACAGCCACTTTGGAAAATGGTTTGGCAGTTTTTTAATAAAATTAAATATAAATATTTACTTAATAGTAATATGGCAATGTCAGCTTCTTAGTCTTGACAAATGTTCAATGAAATTGTAAGATGTTAACAACAGGAGAAACCTGGGCATACTGGAACTCTGTACTTTTTATCTTTACAACTTTTCTGTAAATAAAAACTGCTCCAAAATAAAAAAAAATTTTTTTTATTAAAGGAACAAGACTTATACTTCCAGCCATGACGAAATAATAAGGACCAGATTTACCTAATTGCTATAAGCAACAAGAAAACCAGATGGAATATATGAAACAATTATTTTCAAATACTGACAAGAGGCAACTAGTACTATGTTCCCTGAGAGAGAAGAAACAAGTGAGGTGAGCCACACAATGTCCACAGATTTATGCCTGGAGGCAAATTGTGCACTGTGGTACAAAAATGGGATCCCAAACAAAGAATGGAAGTCTCACTGAGTTATGAAGAAATATATCAGAGTTCAGGGAACCTGAGGCAGCTGTAAGTTGTGGGTACAGTTCTGGAGGAGAGGGCACTACTGAAAAAAAAACTTCAAGGGATCCTTTGACTCTTAGCTGAATTCTAAAATGCACTCCAGTCAACAAGTAACTGAAAACCTATCAGCTGAACAGTCCACAGAGCTCATACAGGGCTAGAAAGCATTCAAGCTCTGAGAAGCAAGTGTACCAAATCCTTGTTGATCACTTGGTGCATTTAAACGAGATTCTAGAAAGGTCCTGTGTGGGTAATAGGGCTAAACTATCCCTTTAGTAGAAGTTACTCTAGACCTGTCCTAACAAGCATAAAGACAGGCCATGAAAGGATCAAATTAAATTGCAAATAACCGCAAGCCAGAACCAACCACAAAAAGGAAGACAACAAAGTGTAGACACAATAAAGTATTCATAAGGCCCAGCATCTAATCAAAAAGTGCTAAGAATTAGGAAAATGTGACCAATAACCAGGATAAAAAACAGTTAATACAAATGGAACCAGTATGACACAAATGACGGAATTAGCAAATAAGAACTTTAAAACAAAACAACTATAACAACTATATTCGGGTATTCAAAGAAAAATATAAACATTGTGAGAGAAATGTTAACATATAAAGAAGAACCAAATAGAGCTTCTAGAGATCAAATATACAACAAACTAAGTGAAAATGTCACTAGGTTGGATTAACAGCTTATTAGATACTGAAGAAGAAAATACTACCAACCCTGAAGACAGAGAAATATAATTTGTCCTAACTGAAGTACATTAAAAAAAAAAAAAAGACTGAAAAGAATAGAACTGAACAGTGTGTCAGTGATTATGGGACCATATTAAACTAACAAACATGTAAGAGTCCCAGAAGCAGGGACCAGAGATAAGGGTATAGAAATAAATATCTAAAGAAATATGTTTAAAAAATCCAAATTTGATGCAAACTATAAAGACACAAACCCAAGAAGCTCAATGAATGTCAAGGATAAAGAAAAAGAAAACCACAACAAGGTACATCAAAATCAAATCCCTGAAAACCAATAGAGGAATCAGAAATTCTTCAAAGTAGCCCAAGGAAAAAAGACACATTACATACTGAGGAAGAAATATAGGAATGTCAGCAGATGTCTCTTCAGAAAGTATGCAAGCCAGAAGACAATGAACACCGTGAAAATGTTGAAAGAAAAAAAGTAAATGGCAACCAAGAACTCTAATTCCAGAAGGCAAAATATACACATTTCAGAACTATGAAGATGAATGTAAAGCAAAAAACTATACAACTTTTAGAGAAAAAAAGCAGGAGAAAATCTTCAGGGCCTAGGACTAGACAAAGTTCTTAAATTTGACACTAAAAACATGATACATAAAAGCAAAAATTGATAAAGTGGACCTCATCGAAATGTAAAACTTCTGCTCTACAAAAAACATGAAAATAGAAGTTATACAGAGGGAGAAAATATTTGTAAACAACCTATACAACCAAGGACTGTTTTCTAGAATATGTAAAGAACTCTTAAAACTCTTACAACTAAAGAAAAATATCCAAATAGAAAATGAGCAATAGACATGAACAGACATTTCACAGAAAAGAAAAAGATCACAAGTACTTGAAAAGATGTTAAATTAACGTTATTAGTCATTAGAGAAATACAAATTAAAACCATAATTAGATAAAACCACACATCTATCTGAATGACAAAAATTAAAAATAATGACAACAAAATAATGCCGGTGAGATGTGGAGAAACTGGAACAATCACACATTGCCGGGGGAGAGTGTAAAATGGTACAGCCAACCTGGGAAATTGTTTGGCAGTTTTTAATGAAACTACAAATTCAGATCAAAAGTGGCAGAGTAAGGACCTCCAAAAATTCTTTTTTGTAAAATCAACAATAATATTGGCAAAAGTTATCAGAAGCTACATGTACAGAACTCTGGAAATTAACCAAAGACTTGCAGTAATGCAGGGAGGGTTTATGTAAGAAAAATGGCAAAAATCTCAGTAAGAAGACTAAGCTGTGAACTTTGGTGTATTTTTACTTGCCCCAATCCTATACCCTACTCTCCACCTCTGCAGAAGCCTGGAAAATCACTTTGCTTTTCACTTCAATTGCAGTAGCCTGGCTAGTACCTAAAGGGGCAGAACCAAGTTGGAGTTCAATTCCAGAGAACTGTCATTTGACTGTCTCATGGATCTCTGAAAGACCCCACTTGCAAGGCTGTTTTTAATTTGATCTGACTAGAAGCTTGCCCAGCACAAAAACCCTTTCCCCAGTTGAGATAAATTACAGGCAATTGTTTAACTTCACTGGTGCCTGAGGCACTAGATAACAGCTGGAGCAAACAACAGACAACCAAAAACCTTAAATGAAAAAGTTGGGGAAGGAGACTTCCAGAGGAACTTTGAAAAACTCTGACATATTTCTAGAAATCTAGAAGGTCACATGCATGCCCAGAGCTTCACATATGCTCAGGAAAGACCTGAGAAGACCCTAAGCTCTCACCTTTGCTGGACTTGAAGCTCTACATAAGAAGTGAAGTCTACGGCAAAGGTGTCAAGTGCCCAGCTGAGAGGGCAAAGCATGCCACAATACATATACAGAGACCCTCAGCAAGGACTGGGAGACTTAGCAGATTCAGGTAGGTAAGGAAATCTCTGCTTGATCATTAGCTGACCACTAAGGTAACTGAGCACAAGAACAACACAAAGATGTCTCGTCTCATCACTTCTATTCAACATTCTATGTTCTAGCCAGGGCAACTAAGCAAGAAAAAGAAATAAAAGGCATACAGATCAGAAAAGAAGAAATACAACTCTTTATTGGTAGATGACTTGATCTTATATATAGAAAATCCCAAGGAATTCAACAACAAAAAAGAGTTAATGAATGAGTTTGGCAAGGTTGGAGGATATAATATCAATATACAAAAATCAACTGTATTTTTATATACTAGGCACTGAACAATTCTAAAGTGAAACTAAGAATATAGTTCTTGGGCTTCCCTGGTGGTGCAGTGGTTGAGAGTCCGCCTGCCCATGCAGGGGACATGGGTTCGTGCCCTGGTCCGGGAAGATCCCACATGCCGCAGAGCGGCTGGGCCCATGAGCCATGGCCGCTGAGCCTGTGCGTCTGGAGCCTGTGCTCCGCAACAGGAGAGGCCACAACAGTGAGAGGCCTGCGCACCGCAAAAAAAAAAAAAAAAAAAAAAAAAAAAAAAAAAAAAAGAATATAGTTCTATGTACAACAGCATCAAAAAGAATAAATCTAACAGAAGAAATTCAGTATTTTTACACTGAAAAGGGTTCAATGTTCAAATTTTAAAACTGTTGAAGGAAACTGAAGACCTAAATAAATAGAAAGATATCCCACATTCAAGGATTAGAAGACATAATACTGTTAAGATGGCAATAATCCACAAACTGATCTAAAGATTCAGTGTAGTCGTTATCAACTATCACATTTGGCTTTTTTTTTTTTTTGCATGAATTGACAAGTGGATCTTAAAATTCACATGGAAATGCAAGGGATTTAGAATAGCTAAAACAATTTTGAAAAATAAGGATAATGTTGGAGGATCCATACTTCTCAATTTCAAAACTTACTACAAAGCTAGAGTAATCAAGTCTGCATGGTACTGGCAAAAAGATAAAACATACAGATCAATGGAACAGAAGTGAAAATCCAGAAACATGCCCATGTGTCTATGGTCAACTGATTTTTAACAAACATGCCAAGACAATTCAATGGGGAAAGAGTAGCCTTCTCAATAAATGGTGGTGAGATAACTGGATATCCCATGCAAAAACAGAACATAGACTTCTACATCACATCATATGCAAAAATTAACTCAAAATGGATCAAAGACCTAAATGTAAGAGCTAAAATTATACAACTCAAATAAGAAAAGAGGGGTAAATCTTCATGACGTTGGATTAGAAAGTTTCTCAGACATGATAACAAAACACAAGCAACCAAATAAAAATTTATCAAGAAAGTGAAAGATAAACCACAAAATGGAGAAAATATTTGCAAATCATATATATCAGGGGTCCCCAACCCCCAGGCCACAGACCGGTACTAGTCCGTGCCCTATTAGGAACCAGGCCACACAGCAGGAGGTAAGTGACAGGCAAGCAAGAGAAGCTTCATCTGCCGCTCCCCATTGCTCCCCATTGCTTGCATTACCACCTGAACCACATGCCCCCACCCCGTCCGTGGAAAAATTGTCTTCCCCAAAACCAGTCCTTGGTGCCAAAAAGGCTGGGGACTGCTGATATATATGATAAGGGTCTAGTATTCCAAATACATAAAACACTCTTAGGTAATAATTTTTAAATGGACAGCAGATTTGAATAGATTTCCCCAAAGAAAATACACAATTGGCCAATAAGCACAGGAAAAGACATCATTAGTCATTAGAAAAATACAAATGAAAACTACAAGATACCAATTCACACCTATTAGGGAGTTACAGGGAATTGGGGGAGGGGAATGACTATTGATGGGTTTCTTTTGGGGTGATGAAAATGTTCTGGATTAGACAGTGATAATGGTTGCTCAACCTTGTTTATATACCAAAACCACTGGACCATACACTTTAAAAGTGTATGATTATAATTTTATGGTATGTAAATTATATTTCAATTTAAAAAATGAAACATGCAATTTCCATGTGACTCAGCAATTACATTCTTAAGCATTTATCTCAGAGAAATGAAAACTTATTCACACACAAAAAAACATGTATGTGAATGTTCATAGCAGCTAAAATTTCATAATAGCTAAAAACTGGAAACAACCAATATGTCCTTCAATAAGTGAGTGGATGAAAAAACTCCATTACATCCATACTGTGAAATATAACCCAACAACATAAAGGAACTATTGGTACATGCAACAACTTAAATAGATCTCAAGGAAATTATGCTGAATGAAGAAAAAAGCCAGTCCTGAAAGGTTATATACTATACGATTTATATAACATAAATTAAAATGACAAAATCATAGAGATGGAGAACAGAGTAGTAGTTGCCAGGGTTTGGGGGACAGGGGGAATGTGATTATAAAAGGGTAGAAAATGATGAAAACTGAATAATATCAATGGATTGTAGCAATGTCAATTTCCTGGTGGTAATCTTATACTGTAGTTATACAAGACATGAACACCGGCAGAACCTAAAAGAGTACACAAGGATGTTTACGTATTATTTCTTATGATTACGTGTGACTACCATTATCTCAAAGTAAAAAGTTTAATTTTTAAAAAAGGAGAAATAAAGACTTTTCAGGCAAACCAAATCTGAGAGAATATAGGAATTAATATAAAAGACATTTTTTCTCATTTTTAAATTTCTTTAATTAACAATTTAAATTCAAAATTATAATAGTGTATTTTGTCAGTTATCAATTTTGTCTCTCAGCTCCAAATCTACCTGCTATGCCATATTGGAGCTGGACCCTGTCAAAATCTCTCCTTTGCCAACTGATCTAATGTTAGGCCTAATGTTATCAAAAGAGGGTACTGGAGTGACTCTGCAAGATGAGAGCAGCAGGAAGGCATTTCCCCTCTGGGTCCAGTCCCCTTTTAATTTTTTATTCAGCACACAGCCAAGGCCCAGTAGCCCTCTTGGACAACCTTAAACCACATTCTCAAAGTGACCATGAAGTCACTTTTGTGGCATCTCAGGCTATTATCCTCAGGCCACACTCTCCCCATCCAACAATGCACTTCTATAAAGAACTTCAGTTGGCCTCAAGCAACTGTCTTCCCACACTGTGGCTACTTCTACGTTAGCTCTGCCACGCTCTCAGGCAATTGCCTCCTCCCCACCAGTCAGACTGCTTCTAATAGATCAGCTCTACATTACCAACACCGTCCTGCAACAGTGAGCTCATATTACAGATCTGCTCTGGCCTAACCAGATGGCAAGGTTCTTCACCACCAGAGCACTGTATGTTTTGTGGCAGCCACATCTTCTCTGAAGAAGTCTAATCTCAGCCTAGGTTAGGGGCTCTCCTAAGTCTTTAGTTCCTTCATTGTCTACTTTCTCTTGGTCCAGATCTACTTTTTTGTACTTACTAATTAATTATGAATACCATGGAGTCCTCTTTTACCTCTTTTAGTAGTTAATAACATTTTACTAGTTAACAATTCTTTATATTAATTCTCTCTGCTTAAATTAGGGGTATGGTTTCTATCTCCTAACTGGACCCTGATTGATACATACATGGTTTATACATACATAGATCTATCTCTCTCACAACACTCACACACATGTAAAACACAGGACAGTAGCACAAAGGATAGAAGCGATGAACTGAAAGTATTGATCTAAGGTTCTTATATTAAATGTGAAGTAGTATATTATGTGAAGGTAGATTATAATAGGTTAAAGAAACATAATACAAACCTTTCAACATTGAAATGAAGTAGAGTTAATAAATCAATAATGGTAGTAAAATTTAATCCTAAATAACACAAAAATAATTTAAAAGAAGAAAAGTAAAGAGGGAAAAAATAACAAAGAACAACTGGGACAAACAGAAGACAAATTGTTAAGTTGGTGAACTTAAATTCAATCATATCAGTAATCATATTAAACATAAACAGTCTAAACACTCCAGTTAAATGAGCCAGATTGTTAGACTGGTCAAAATCAAAGAACCAACTAATGTTGACCTCAAGAAACCCACTTGAGTTATAAAGGCAGAAACAGATTAAAATAAAAGAATGCAAGTTCTAATTCCAGTACAGCAGAATAAACTCCTACTGGACCAATCCTCTGGCAACTAAAACACTGAACAACACACACAGACAAAATGAACCTAAGGCACTGCAAGAGTAAATAAAAAAGCCAATTCTGAAGGAGAGTCAAAACTTACAAGAAAGAATGGCACTGGGTGAGTCTGAGTTTCATTTAAAAAAAAAAAAGCATTTAGTCTAAGGAAGGATACAGTTAACACAAAAAATGGCTAAAATTCCAATAGAAAACTGTAGTCTTGCTAGCCTAAAGGAGGATAGAGTTCAGGGCAACCATGGCCCCTGACAAATAAAGGGAGAATACCAGAAAAAATAAAAATAAAAAAGCCAGGGAGGGAAACCCCAAATCCTATGTATAAATTTTGCCTAAATCAGTGGCTGACTGCAAAACCATTTACATGTGGAAGAACTACAACTAAAGATAAAAGAACCAGACTGAGATTTCAGCTGCCTTCCAAGAGGCTGTTTACTGCTTGAGTCAAACCAGGTAAATTAATCACTGAAATATTGGGCTGGCCGGAAAGTTCGTTCAGGTTTTTCCATAAGATGTTATGGAAAAACCCAAACAAACTTTCCGGCCAGCCCAATAAAAACATCAACACTCTTTGATGAAATATAACAGATTCCAGTCTCCAAAACATACGTCCTCATTTGTCAGAATATAATCTAAAATTACTCAGTATATGAAAACCCAGAAAAATGTCAACAACAACAATGGATAGCAACCTCAGGAAAAGACAGCAACCTCAGGAGACAGTCAAATACTTTTAAAGGGCTCAAAGAAATAAAAACCATCAAGTTAGAATTCAACAGCCATTGTATAGATAATTCAGTGTGGAGTCTTATGGTGCAATCTTCTTCATCTTCATGATTGTTTCACCTTTTTGCCTGAAGCCCCCAAGAATTTTTCCTTTAGCTTTAAAGTCTGAAAAAACCTTTGAAAAAATTTCACACCCATTACTAACAAAAAAATCTTGAGAAAATAGGAATTAATAGTGTGGTAAGTAACCCCTAGGATGGTCCCCAATGATCTCTGCTACCTGGCATTCAGGACCTTGGGTAATAGCCTCCCCTTGAGTGTTCATTAGATCTAGTGGCTCCCTTCTAAAGGACAGATATAGTAACAGTGACAGGATGCCACTTCCACGATTAGGTCAGAAAGAGACTATGGCTCCTGTCTTGTATACCCTCTCTTGCTCTTCTGCTTGCTCACTCTGATGGAAATCAGCTGCCATGTTGTGAGCAACATAACAGAGGCTAAGTGTCAAGGAACTAAAGGAGTTCTCTGGCCAACAGCCAGCTAGGAACTGAGGCCCTCAGTCCAACGAACTGCAAGAAATTGGTTGAATCCTGCCAAACAACCACATGAGTGAACACAGAAGAGGATCTTTCTTCAGTTGAGCTTTCAGGTAAGTCAGCAGCCCTGGGCAACCATCTTGATTAGAGACTTGAAAGAGACACTGAAGCAAAGGCACCCAGCTAAGCCAAGCCCAGACTCTGGACCTTCAGAAATATCAGAGAATAAGTGTTTATTCTTTTAAGCACCCCTACATTTTAAGCAAGTACATTTTGGGTAATCTGTTAAGCAGCAATAGATTACTAACATAGATGGATATTTACTGAACACAAAAGAATTGTGTTAACTGTAAAGCCAGCATCTTTCTTAGTGGGGAAAACCTGGAGGTATTCCCACTAAGGTCAGAAAGATGACAAGGATGCCCACTACCTCAAGTACAATTTCACACTGCTCTGGAGAGGGAGTAGCCAATGCAATCAGAGTAGAGAAGATAATTAAAGATTTTGAAAAGAAGAAATAACACTGTCTGTATTTTCAGACATGAGAATATACCTGGAAAACTCTGGAGAATCAATGATAAAACTAACTCAAACAATAAAAGATTTCAGGAAGGAGCAAGATATAAAGTTAACATGCAAAAACCCATAGTGCTCCTATATACAAAAAATAGCCAGTTAGAAGATATAACAGATAAGAAAAATCATTTACACAGCAAAAAAATTAAATATTTAGGAACAAACTATTAGAAATGTTCAAAATCTATATGAAGAAAAATATAAAGCACCTATTAAGGACAGAAAAGTAGGCCTAAAAAATGTTAAGTCATCCTTGTTCTTGGAAATACACACTGAAGTATTTAAGGGTAAAGAACCATGATGTATGTAACTTTTTCTCAAAAGCTTCAGAAAAAAAAATACACATATAATATGTATAAAGAGAATGAGAGCAAAAACTTGATAAAGCAAATGGGGTAGAACATCACCAAAGATGTTTAAACTGAACCTAATCCAGAGGAAACAATCAGACAAATCCAGACATCTACTTCAAAAAGATATTTTGGGGGGAAAATTGGGATAATTTAAATACAAACTATATATTAGATGATATTACTGAATTAATATTACTTTTCTTAGGCCTAAAAACAATACAATTATGTGCAAAAATGTCTTTATTCTTAGGAGATACATACTAATGTATTTAGGGGTAAAGTATAATGTGTGAGAGAGAGAGAGAGAAGGAAGGCGAAGGGAGAGACCGAGAGTAAAGAGAAGGTAGGAAAGGCAAAGAGAGAAAGGAAATGTGGCAAAATGGTAACTGGTTAAATTTAGGTGAAGACTGAACAGTTGATCCTTGAACAACACGGGTCTGAACTACACAAGTCCATTTATACTGATTTTTTTTTTTTCAACAAGTACCTACTACAGTTCTACACCATCTGAGGTTGGGTGAGTCCACAGATGTGGAACCGTGGATATGGAGGGCCGACTATAAAGTTACACTTGGATTTTCAACTGTGAAGGAGTGGTACCTCTAACCCTCATGTTGTTCAAGGATCAATTGTATGGATGCTCATTGTACAATGCTTTCAACTTTTTTGTTGGTTTGAAATTTTTTAAAATAAAAGGATGGATAAAAAAAGAAAACGACAGAGACTCCCGGCTTATAGATGAAGGTAAAGTTAGCTTTCCCTACTTTACCTCCTGAAAATCATGCCAAATAATAAAAGGAACAAGGAAAGGTGATGCAAATTCCTCCTTCAACAGAATTAGACAGGTAGAAAGAAAGGGAAATACAAGATATTGAAATTTCTTATATTCCTTAGTGAATAGATACTTGAAGATGATGTACTAAAAAACAAAGGTGTAAACATTATTTAGTATTATGGACGTAAATCATCAACAGAACTAAAACAAATGTAGGATGTAAGGAAGGGGGCTTTTACTCTATATTTTAAATATTTTATACCATCAGACTGTTTATATCAGTATCACATGTAGTAGTAGTAACAATAATAATAATAAATATTCCCAATTACATGGACTATCCAGAAGGATTCTGTGACAAAGATGCTGCACCCAGAAAAAATGTATCTTTCATCACTTTCACTACCCTGAAGTAAGATATTTAAAACACAAATTTAAATAGTAAAATACTTTAAAATACTATTGGGTTTAGCAGAACCACAGGTCTACCTACATGAGCACCATGATCATAATACCAAAAAATAATAAATTAATATATTAAAATTTTATTTCCCATTATTTCAAATAACTTAAAATTATGTTCATTCTTGTCTTTTAAAAAAATTTGAATAAGCAGACTCACAGTTCCACAAGGTTTGGAAGCTTCTGAGCAAGGTTTTCTGGCTGAAAATTAAAAACTCAGAATTAAATTTTATTTTTGAAAAATGTATAAACATTTCTAAGTAGCTTAAACACAAAGTACTACCTTTTGAAGGGCTGTAAATTTTCAGAAAATGTGAAAATAATGAATCAGCAGGTCTGGGTTTATACTTCCATAGACCATACTACAATTTAAATTTATACATTTGAACAGAAACCAGATCTCATACTCCACAATCATGGAAGAAATGAAAATGTTTTTAACAGACACAGACAGAGGGAATAACACTATGTGACGTCGGAGCCAGAGATTGGAGTGATGCAGCTGCAAAGTCAAGGAACACCGCTGGCAACCTCCAGAAGCTCGGAGAAAGGAACAGATTCTTCCTCAGAGCCACGAGAAGAAACCAACCCAGCCAACACCTTGATTTTGAACTTCTGCCCTCCAGAACTGTGAGACAATCAATTTCTGTTATTTTAAGCCACATAGCCTGTGTAATTTGTTATAGCAGCCCTAAGAAAATAACACCTATCCCCCGCCAAACCAAAATCCCAAATTGCTCCTCAGAAGGAAGAAACTAAAATCCCAGGGGGCCAACATGAAGACCTTACTAAACTCAGGATAAAAAGAGTAAGCTGGAGCTCAGGTGGTCTAAGGGAGTGTCACATCTGGCCCAAGTTCTAAGTTTGGAGTAGGAGTGTGATGTGGCAGGGATAGGAAACTGGTCATTGGGAGGAGAGGATGGGAGATGGGTCTAGGTCTCTTATACAGAGTCATAGCTCTGGAAGGACTGGCTATTCCATGAAAAGAATCCTAGAAAAATTCCACTCGAGGACTGAAAGCAGACTTCTCTCTGCTGGAGGCCCTGGGTAGAAGGAAAAGCCTCCTGTAAGTAACAGAAAGTCAGCCTGCATCTCTCACACATGCACATGCACACAGATACACATAAACACAAAGACAGGAGTTGTTAAAGCTAAAGGAGCACACTGAGTCAGGAGTAATTTTTTTTTTATTCTACATTAAAACATACTGTAGAGTTAAGCTAAATATCAGTAACAAAGAATCAGGAATGACTTTTTAAAAGAAATTATGTCTAACCTGAGGCTTGAAAGACAAATATAAATTATCAGAGGTTGCCATGGAGCGGGGAGGAGGAAAGTTCTGGTTAGCTTTGTAGGCACATGAAGCAACATATGAAAAGACAAAAAGAGAGAGAGGTATGTTTGGGAAATCAAAAATATAATTTTTTCTGCTGTAACTCCCCAACAGTACTCATGACAAAATCTTATATTTTCAAACACCTGTTATAAAAACAATTGTGTCAACAGAAAAACAAAAGTTTGGGGGACTATAAAGTTTTAGATTTGTAACAAATAATTTTTCTGACAGAAACTTATAAACAGTGATTATCATGAGGAAAAGGACCAGTGTTGCTATTCTCCATCTACTTTTTTATCATCTGAATCTTTAACAATGAGCATGTATGTCTTTTAAATTAAAAAAATTAAAATTAAATTTTAAAATGTAGTATTTAAATTGCTACATAATTGAGTAACCAATCATGTGATATACAATTTAGGTTCTAAACACTCAATAAGAGAAATGCCATTAGTTTGGTATTTCTGGGCCATTGGGTATGAAGGTATATGATTTTGCAGAGAGTACCAAGGAACAGATCACTAAGGGCTTATATTTTATATTGAGGAAAAACTATTTTTAAAAATCTTGAACACAATGGAAATCCACTAGTTTATTTTAATCAAGGAAATAAAACTATTAATTTCATATAGGTATATTGATGTATTTAAATACTTAGCAACAGTATCCCAAGCTACTTACATATATAATATCCTCGCCCTTTTACAATAACCAAATAGCACTGAATATGAATACTGTTTATGAAGTCAATGAAACATTTATTGAGTTCCCACTTTTGATAAAACCACATTTTGTTTTCAAATGCTGAATGCTGTGATTCCCTTTCCCCCATGTTTTGACATCAATATCTGCAATGAGGTCCTTCATGAATGGTCTTTCCTTGAATGTTGCTCTTGGATCTGTCCAAGTCACCAAAATGTTTCTTCTAGTACTGGTGTCTCGCCTAGTAAGAGGAATATACACTTCCACTTATGGGCATACTTACAAAGCATTCCAGGCAAACTAAAGCACTCTGTGGGTGGTGGAGGGGAGGTAAGAGGCTTAATAGTTGTTCCTCTAAAAAGGAAAGGCTTGTCCAGAAAAGAAGTGGTATTAGACCCTGATCTAGTTTGATCTGCTACAATATCAGTATCATATCTGGCTAACTAAAGGACCCATGGTCATTCTTTCCAGATGCCTACTTGTCTCCATCAGACAGTATCACAATTTTTCCATGACAAACTAGTTACCTCTTTGAGCTATTTAGCTACACACACAATTAAGCACTGAATAATGTTCCTGCTGCCATTAGTGCATCACTATGTCTTTATTAGTAAGTACCCTGTGCTTTAATTTAAAAATAAGCACACCAACCTTGAGAAAATTGTAGTTCATTAGAATACTGGGTTTTAAAAAACCCCAAAAGCCTGGTAAATAATCAGCCTGCTGCAAAGGCTGTGGCTGACACCTACTGGTGTTCTATAATACATTCTCTGCTTTCTAGTGGCACATTTTAGCAATGTAACTGAATAATATAAGAGAAATATTACACATTTTAATTTTTCTATTTCCATAGTTTATGAAAAGTGGGTAAGAGACTGGACAACTATATGTTAGCATCAACACTTTTGTTACTCTGTGGGTAACTAAGCTCTAATGCTGGATTACAGATGCCACACAAACTAGTTTACCTTGATCTATAGGATTTAGCCTATTAAGTTTTAAAATGTTTTTAAATTTTAAAATCCTGATAGACAAAAGTAATAACCTTAGGGCTTCCCTGGTGGTGCAGTGGTTGAGAGTCCGCCTGCCAATGCAGGGGACACGGGTTCGTGCCCCGGTCCGGGAAGATCCCACGTGCCGCGGAGCGGCTGGGCCCGTGAGCCATGGCCGCTGAGCCTACGCGTTCGGAGCCTGTGCTCCACAATGGGAGAGGCCACAACAGTGAGAGGCCCGCGTACCGCAAAAAAAAAAAAAAAGTAATAACCTTAAAGTCCCTTGCAAAACTGTTATTACTAATATTTCCTTCTTTTTCACAATTTTGACATACAAAAGTTTTAATAAACAACATGTACCCAAATTCCTTGAGTATGAATACTTCCTACTAAACTACTTAAAAATTGTTTTATAAAGTAAGCCAAAATTCTCTTCATTAAATCTCATACTATCACTTAACTGAACAATTTTTTCTTTACAAATAATGTAAAGGTAAACTTCAGCAAGCACAGTTAGTATAAAATTTACCTCAAATTTTGAATCAATGACGCTTTACCATGTCCTTTTACGGAAAACTTTCAACCCCCTTAAATGGGAATGTTTTAAAATTGTGTATCTTGGAACAAATATTTCAAATATGTTGCAAACACATGTTCAACCCTGTTCTCTTGTAGTGACTGTGCACTACTTACTTGCTTTTCTTCTCCTTCTGGGCAGCTGGTAGGATTACACTTCTCTCTTCAAGCTCGACGTGGCTAAGTGACTTGCTTCGGTCAACGGAATTATGTCAAAGTAGAGGCCTTAGAGAGCTTGAGAATGAAAGGTCCACAGTGACCTTTATCAGCTTCCATCCCTGAGTAAAGATACCATGAACCAAAGTCCCCAAGAGATCTGAGAGAGTAGTGCAGCATGAATGAGAAATCAGTGTGCTGTTACAAACCACTAGGACTCAGGGTTCTGCAAAACCTGCTCCATCCAGCCTCTAACAACACATTTCAAAGAAGTCATGAATTAAGTGCATAGTTTTTACAGCAGTTCTAAAAAGTAGAATAAAGTCAGACTTCTACCTCACACCATATAAAAAAGTTAACTAAAAATTAACTAAAAACGGATCAATGACTTATATCTAAGAGCTAAAACCATAAAACTCATAGAAGAAAACATGGGTAAATCTTCACGATCATGGATTTGGCAATGGATTCACAGATATGAAACCAAAAGCAGGAGCAACAATAGAAAAAATGGATAAACTGGAATTCATCAAAATTTAAAATTTTTGTGCATAAAAGGACATTTCAAGAAAGTGAAAAGGCAACATATAGGAGAAAATATCTGCAAATCATATATCCAATAGGGGTCTAGCATTCAGAATATATAAAGAACACAAAAAACAAACAACCCAATTGAAAACAGGCAAAGGATTTGAAAAGACATTCTTTAAAGAAGATATGCAAATGGTCAAAAAGCACATGAAAAGACACCCAAATTCATTAGCATTAGGGAAATGCAAATCAAAACCACGATGAGGTACCACTTCAAAACCACTAGGATAGCCATAATTTGTTAAAAATATAAAATAACAACTATTGACAAGGATGTGGAGAAATTGGAACCCTTGTACATTGCTGGCAGTGATGTAAAGTGGTTCAGCCACCGTGGAAAACAGTTTGGCTGTTCCTCAAAAAGTTAAACATAGAATTGCCATAAGACTCCATAATTCCACTCCTATATATATACCCAAAATAATTAAAAACAGGTACTTAAACATGTACATGTACACCCATGCTCATAGCAGCACTGTTCATAATAACCATAAGGTGGGAACAGCCCAAATGTCCATCAATGGATTAACAGATAAACAAATTATAGTACACTCATACAGTGGAATCTAATTAAGTCATAAGAAGGAATGAAGGAATGATACATGCTACCACTTGGATGAACCTTGAGAACATTTTACTAAGTGAAAAGAAACCCTACACAAAAGGTGACATATTGAATGATCCCATTTATATGAAATATCCAAAATAGATAAATCCAGAGAGATAGAACACAGACTGCTGGTTGCAGGGCTGGGGTGTGGAGGGGAGTGGGGAGTAACTGCTTAATGGATAAGGGGTTTTCCTTTGGAGTCATGGATATGTTTGGAGCTAGAAAGAGGTGGTGGTTGTGCAACACTGTGAATATACTAAATGTCACTTAATTTTGCACTTTAAAATGGTTAATTTTACATTATGTCAATTTCACCTCAATAAATTATTTTTAATTTTAATAAAGTTAATAAAGTTTTGGTACTGAAGGCAAAAAGTACTTCATTCAAAATCCACCACAACATACTCAACAAGCTTTCTAGTTGGATTAATAATTTGGTGTCACTGCTTCTGGGCAAGCATACAGCAAGGGTTAAATACCATGTGGCTATATGAGAACAACTAAGGTAAACCTCTTTTACTACCAGGAATATTACTTCATTTCTCCTCCAGTATTTCTCCCTCTTTTATATATGCTATAGAGCAGGATCTCTCAGCAGGAAAGTCAGAAGCTCTGGCAGGCTAAGGGGAACAGAGAGAAATGAGCAGCACCACCTTTCCTTGTCCACAATAGCAGAAAGGCCCTCCACAGTCCTACTCACCATTTGCTCCCCAATGTCCCTTACCATTTACCCTCTTATCTCTTGGCTCACTTCCCATTAACTACTCATTTTCCTCTTTTAAAATTTCTCTCCAAATAAACATTAAGCAGACCAAAAAAGCATGAGCCTGTCTTAAACACTTGTCTTATTTCCTTGGTGTTTCCAGGAGATAGAAAAACACAGCAGATTTTCAATATCTGCATCTACCATCATCAAAATCTCTGACGGTTAAATTCCTTTCTTCTGAAACGAGTGACACAAAGGAATGTTATTAACTATGGTTTTCATTTGAATTATCCTAGAAAGCCTGACGCACATTTTGGGAGGAGAGGGATGAGGGGAGGTGCTAGGGAGAGGGAGAAGGGGCAATAAGAAATGTGCTTAAGAGCATTAACAGCTCACTAACCCCTCCTAACAAGGGCTGTGCAATCACTGTTAGGTCAAGGACCACTAGAAGTTACCACTGACATCCTGTTTCCCAGCAAAAATGTAATGACTACACTGGGCAAATAATAAGTAATCTAGTCATAAGCAATACAAAAAGATAATCCCAAACATATGTCAGTGTTTTATGGGAAAATGCAAATTTTGATTATTTGGATATGAAAGCATAGCATCTTTAGGGTTTTTTGTTTATTTTCATGGTTCTAAAAGAAAAACAATGAAAAACCATGGCAAATACCCAAATTTCTTGGAATGCATCCATCAAAATAATCACAGATATTTTATGTCCCAAGTTCATTAAAACAAAAATTTCATTGGAAATTCATTGAATACAAGCATTACAAATATAAAAATAAAGCCATTTTAAAAGGGAAGGAAAGGGGGGGAAACTGAGGAAAGGAAAATTTTTCAAAATGTGGACAAGTTCTTTTGTTTCTAAAGTTGTCTTTGAGGTGTCTAAAAAGAATTCTGGGAAAGTTTTTCTTTGCAATTCTGTAGCATTAACACACTGGCAGTTTGACTTTCAGGATAAAAATGAGTTGCTACTACCAATTTTAAGGTATTCTTTTTTTTTTTCAGTCACGCACACCACTGGTCCGACAGAATTTCTACAATGATGGAAATATTCTCTAGCTACATGACCAATATAGTGGCCACTAGCCACATGTGGCCATTAAGCACTTAAAATGTAGTTATTGTGACTATGGAATTGAATTTTCAGTATTATTTTGTTATATCAATAATTTAAACATTAGTACCACACATAACTAGTAGCTATCATGTTAGTGCAAAATTTATATCATTACACTCACTACCAATTTTTCACTTAAAATCAGCTCTTTTAGATATAAAACATAAAAGAACTACTTAACTGCATGAATGATAAAATTTTTAGATTACTTTTCTTCGAAATGATGAAATATTTGTGTGACATTTACAGAGGCTAAAATTATCACCTTAAAAAATATAAATAAATAAATGTTAAGTATCTGCAAAACTGCAAGTGTTTCATTGCCAAAAATGTAAAACAAACTTCAAGACATATTTTTTACTTAGCAAAAACTCTTACAGAAAATACGCTCAAAATTAAAAAGACTGTACATCTGATACATTTACAAAACTGAAATATGTACAGTCGGTCCTCTATGTGTGCAGGTTCCACATCCTCTGATTCAACTAACCACAGATCAAAAATATTCAGGGGAAAAAAATTCCAGAAAGTTCCAAAAAGCAAAACTTGAATTTGCTACACCAGCAACTATTACATAACATTTACATTGTATTCACAACTACTGATATAGCATTTATATTGTATTAGGTATTATAAGCAATCTAGAGGTGATTTTAAAGTATATAGGAGGATATGCATAGGTTATATGCAAATACCAAGACATTTTATGTAAGGGACTTGAGCATCCTCTGATTTTGGTATCGGAGCGGGTACTGGAACCAATCCCCCGCAGATACCAAGGGATGACTGTATCCGAATATTTTTCAAAAGAAAACAAACATTAAAAATTACTTAAATTCTTTGTAAAGTATTGGGACTTCCCTGGTGGTCCAGTGGTTAAGAATCCGCCTTGCAATGCAGAGGACGTGGGTTCGATCCCTGGTAGGGGAACTAAGATCCCACATGCCACAAGGCAACTAAGCCCGCATGCCGCAACTACTGAGCCCACGCGCTCTAGAGCCCACACGCCACAACTACAGAGCTAGCGTGCCCCAACTACTGAGCCCGTGCACTCTGGAGCCTACACGCCACAACTAGAGAGAAGCCCACACACCGCAACTAGAGAAGCCTGCACACCACAATGAAAAGATCCCGCATGCCACAGTGAAGATCCCGGGTGCCACAACTAAGACCCAACATAGCCAAATAAATAAATATTTTTAAAATTTTTTCTGTGAAGTGTTAATATTAAAAATATCTGTTTAAAAAGGAAAGGTATATAGATATCATAAACAAGGGTTGAAGATTAGATCATCATTTGCCCCTACCTACTTTCTATTTTTTATTTTTTAAAAAACCTATTTAATATGCATTCAGTAAGTATGATTTTATAAATGGAATTTTCAAAGCAACAAAAATAGACACAAAAAAAGAATACTAAACACTTTTTCCATAGGGCCAGATCAACTATTTAAAAATATACCTACCCTTTATAATTCTATATGCTTAAAACATAATTGTTTGTTTTAGGAGGGAACAGTGTTCCAAGCTCAATGTATGATATTTTAAGCACCTTACATACATTTTATCTATTTATCTATCTATCTAGAGAGGGAGAGGGAGAGACAGAGACTGATTCGATGGGGCTAACATTTAAAAATTGGTATCTCACTCAGTGCACAGGTACCTCATTTTTAGTACAGTGAATGCTTGAAAATGAATTTAAACTGGTGGAAACATATACAAAGTAATGGCTTCTGAGTCTTCTGCTTGTACACAGAATCCCTCAAGTGGACAAGGATATGGTCTAGTGCTAGATAAAGATCTGTATCCCTGCCCCCTCCTTCTAAACCCTCCCTCCTAATTCCCCAGGCAAAAACTACAAATCACGAAGAGTGGGTTAAATCATGTTCCCCATATTTCTTTAAGAAAGTATAGAATGATGCATGTTGTAGAAGTATTTCTATCAAAACAGCTAGACTCACAGTAAAACTCACAGGTAAACTTCAAAGAGGTAACTAGGAAAACTCACCTAACATGGAACACCTCATTGCTCCACAGTGGCTAAATGTGGTTAAATTTTAACTACATGGTGCTAGGCTAGAAACAGGTTATCAATAAATACCTGCAGAATTAAAAAAGCAAGACTGACTGGACTACAAGTTAGAAGACCTGCTTTTTGCTCTAACTGGCCATAAAAATGACTTTAGACCCATTTATTAACCTCTTCTAAGCTTACTTACCTCAAAAAAGAAAAACTGCCTAAATCATCTATAAAGTTCCATACAGCTTTGAAATTCTATGATTCAACAGAATAAATTATAGGTCAGACATTCATTTTCCAAGCTATTTCAAATAGTTTGTTAAGTATTTGACAAGGAGCTACTGTCAACCAACCAGTAACAATGAGGAAAAGTTACTTAAATCTGAAAATTCAGTAGGAAAAACAGCTTTGATTTATAACAAAACCCACAGTTTTCAGGCACAGGTATATTACTGAGATGGGGTACATTTGTAATGAATGTTTTGCAGAACTATAAGCATTAAAACATAAACAGAGCATCAGAATGCTTTACCATTTGACATAAGTCGTTTCCACACATTCAATTTAAGAAATAACTAAGATGTTTTTATACAGAGCTAACTCAAGAACAGAGTATTCACAGTGATTATGGAGGCCCTACACCCTAGCAGCAGTGGAAGCTGCAGGGGTCCGACAGATTAGGGAAAAACAAGAAGCCCTTGTGCTGGAATTCAAAATGAACCAATCAAACAGAAACAAAACCATTCCCTCTCCCTACTTCTTCTGGCACACTTGATTGCATGGTGCTCTTTTTTTTTTTTTTTTTACCATCTCTTTAACTTATTGTTTTTCCCTTCAGGGTGTTCTGATGTTCATTTGATCCAGATCCTACACCTACCAAATTCAAAGTGGGCAGAGCGTGTAGCTGTGTGACTTCTCAGTCATCAACCCCTTTCACCCTCAACCCAGCCACCAGTTGCAAGGAACATAAACGCAGGCATCACCATCATGGTAAATCAAAACGTTTAGACTCACTGATTAATAAAATTTGTGAGCTGGATAAGATCTTAGTGGCACTAAATTCCAACAATCTTATTTTGATTTTTAATTATAAAAATCATATACTGAAAAGAATATAAACCAAACTTAGTAGTAGGAACTTTCCCTTTTACAATAAACACTTAAATGTAAGGCTCTGTTTATTCCAGCTCCCACCCCCCTTCTTGTGCCCTCCCCTCTTCCACAGCTATAATCACTATTGTTTGATGTATTCTTTTTTTATGCCTTAGTTTATTTGTCTATAAAGTAGGAATAATAGTGCCTACCTCATAGGACTGTCTTGCAGATTAATTAGATCAATACATATAAATCACTTAAAACAGTGCTTGGCACTTAGTAAAGACTCAAACGATGGTAGCTGCTACCAGATTTCAACCCACCCCATATTGATGAACACTTAGGTTTTCACAATTTTTCATCATATACAGTGTTGTGATGAGTATCCTTGTCCACTTGACTATTTTTTCTGTTGGGTACATTCCTGCAAGTGAAAATGCTGGTTCAAACATATGCACATGTAAAATTCTGCTAGATATGGTCTAACCACCCACCAAAAGTAATGAGTCAATTTCCATTCCTTCCAATAGTGTATGAGAGCATCTTCTCCCCATTGTCTTCAACATAGGGCACTGATAATCTTCAACACCAGGTATTAAATCTTTTCTAATTACTAGGTAAGGATGATCAATGTTTTATCACTTCTGTTGAAAGTTAAACATTTTTTTGTTTTGACTATCTGTATTCTTTTATGATTTGCCTGTTTATATTTGACAGGGGGAGGTCAGGAAAATTTTCTCCTGGGTCAATAGGAAAGAAATAACATCCTCATCCCCCACCTCATCCCCCACCCCAATTCAGGATTGTGATGGACATACCTCTTCTTCCCTTGAATCTCAGAAGGATATCATTTTTAAGTTCTCTCCTGTTACATAGATTAACTGCTTAATCAGGATCCATCTACTCTTATTGCTCTTAGCCATAAGCCAAACTCCCTTCTTTCACTAAAATTTAGATGCCTCTTTCTTATCCATTCATATTTATAAATAAAATTGTCAACAGGTGAGATGAGAGCTCCATCAGTATTTGGGGAGGTCACTCTTCCACATCCCCAGGAAGGCCTGCTGCCTACTACACTCATTAAGAGAAGCTGGCAGATCCATTAAGTGATTTTGCTTCCAAGTTGAGTTTTTTTCTTTTCCCCTCCAAGTCGCTTGTGGCCTTTTATTTTATAAATGAAGGAACTGAGATCCAAAGAGGTTAAGCACATAGGATCTTGGTCTATTACTTCCTAGTACTAAGTTGTGCTACCAAACAAGGAAACACTCTCTTGCTGGAGCTGCAGAACTCAAATGCTTCCACTGCTAATTCCTGCTTCCATGTTTCATTCCTTCTTTAACTCTTACAAAGACCCCAGCTACTTGCAGGGAGCGGGTGTGGGGATTAGGGTGCAAGGGGACAAGGTAGGCTCTACCTCAGCCCCCTCCAGCCTGCACACTCATATCCTGTCATCATCTGAAACTTCTCCATGACTGATGTCTCTCTCCACAACTAAAATATCCCATCCTCCCAGATGGCTTACTCAATCATGCCCAGTATAATAAGTCTTCAACATCAATGGATCCTTTGGACCCTCTCCATTTTCCCTATTCACTCACTCCTTTCTTTCTTTGCCTCCAATCCACCTCAGACTCCATGTCCCATCATTTTAATCACTCTTGCCAAAATCCTAAACCTCCTTAGTCCCTCTATACCTGGCAGAAACCTAAGCCTGCATAAATGCAACATCCCAACTTCTTCATACCTCAGACATCTGAGAACTGCAGGAGAAAACTCCCTAAACAAGCAGATGGTTCCACCATACGCCTAGCCATCAACTGCTTGCTGAATGATTCTACTACCAGTGATTCTACTACCTTTCTCTAACCAAACTGCTGTGACTCTTTGCAACAATAATTTCAAACCTGCACTCTCCACAAATCTTCACTCCCTAAGCAGCTGGCCTTGCCTGGTAGTCACCAGACAAGAATTCTCTTCCCCACAATCTGAATCTTCCTTTGCACCTATCCTTCCTTTCTCTTGTTAAAGGCGGAAGGGATACTATTTCTAAAGTCCTTCCCTCCAATTGTGCTCTGGAGACCATCCTTTCCTACCTTCTTAGGAATCTTGAACTTTTAATTGTTCCTTATTTCTGAATCTTCAACTCCTCTCTAATGGAGATTTCCCATCAGCATTTATACAAGCTCAACTCTTTCCTCTTAGAAAAGAGAAGAGGGGTGAAGAGGAAAGAAAAAAGGAGAAAGAAGAAAAAATTCTCCTTTTTTGTCAAGACCCCTCCAGCTATGACCGCTTTTCCACATCAAAACCAAACCTGAAGACCCATCTACCTTGTTATCTAATTTTTCATCTCCTTCTCACCAATTAACCCCTCAAACTTGCATTCTACTCTCCAGAGCTTCTAACATAATCACCATCATAGTCACCATCACTTTGTCACTAAAGTCTTTGGACAAATATTGATCCTAATCTTCTGCCACTGAATCTCAGATCATATTTTTTTCTTCAGCTTGGGATGTCAAGAAACAAAAATTCCATGAGAGTAAGAATTTGTTCCATGATGTATCTATGTCAGTGCCTTGTAGAGTACTGGATACACAGAAAGTACTCAATAAATACATGCTGAATGAATGAATGATAGTTTTCCTCCCAGGCTCCTGACAAAGTCATTCTTCAGGGTCAATGCAAATAGCACCTTCCTTAAAAAATCTTTTACAATCCTGCTACACAGAATTAGATTATGTGTCCTACAAACGTTAGACAGTAGCCAGGCACTGGGGATACAGAATTTAAGACAGAGTCCCTGCCCTCAAAGACTCTCGGTCTGGAACTGTTATACCTGTACTATAGATCTTATGCTCTTCTACTTTATATTCATTTATTTATTCATTCAACAACTATGTGGATGCCTATCAAATACAGAACCTGTATCTCCTATTCTCTTATTAACTTTAAACTACCACAAAGATCAGAGACTTAATAATTCTTGAACTGCATTTAAAATAATTATGGAAAAATTCTTTAAATCATTTTCTAAGATAAATGTTAGGAACCAAAATCATAATGTTTCCTAACTACTTCTTATTCACCTATTAATTATATAATTGGATTCTTATATAAATTGACTCATTATATTTTAAAGTTTTAAGACTTCTCAGTTATACAAATAAGTGGAAATACTGTATAATGAAATACTGCTAAAAAGTACTTTAAAATATAAAATGTTCCTACCCTTTGATCCAGCAATCCTACTTTTGAGACCTGATCCTAAATACAAGGATGTATATATATTTCTTGGCCTAGAATTTAGTGGAATGAGAATGAAGTGAAGAGAGAAATCTGCAGAGAAATATGTAGAGTATGATTCCCTTTTGTTGTTTAAAAAGAGAAAAAAATACAGAGTACATAATTACATAAACACAAGCAAAGGAGTGGAAGGACACAACCAAACTATTAACACTGGTTATTCCAAAGCACAGAATTGGAGGAATAGAAAGAGAAACTACTACTTTCCATATATTTCTTATGTTGGTTGCTATAAGGGCACATATTTTTATATGTAAAATATGAACAGTTTATTCTTTTGTATACAAAAAAGGCTTTTCCCTGTGCTTTATTTTTAATATGGGCATTCCCCAAGTTCTAAGCATCTGACATACAATCATCTGACAAATATAAACCATAGTGCAATACTGAGCAGCTTGAAGGGAAAAAGGAAGGACAGAAGTCAGGCATTAGTGACTCCTCACCAAGAGGCTTCATACGAAGAGGGGAGAAGGGGAATGCTGAGGAGAAGACATTTAAACACAATAAAACAATGTTAATAAGAAATAATAAAACAATGTGGAAATGGAAATGATTGGCAGGTTCCCAAGCTTCTCTAAAAAAAAAAAAACAAAAAGGCCAATTAACTCATAATGTGTTTGAGATAGTATATGCTTCCAATAATGTGTTTTTTTCCTTTGGAGTATTGCAGTTTAAGTCAAATTTTACATACTAAATCTCTATTATTTCTATAGGAAATATACTTTATCAATAACACCAGCAAACATTATAAAAGCCTGCAGTCACTAGTTTGGAGCACTCAAGGGCAAGTACTGTTTCGTCAGCTTTGAAAACCTGTGCAGTATGCCATTCTCAGACTATGCTGGATATAAGTAAGCTGTCCTATACTCAGTATAGTCACGGAATGGTATGGTTGCTACCATTCCCACCATCTCAATCTGTATGGCACTTCACAGTTTAAAAAGCTCTTTGATACAAAGGAATCAAATGTTCCAGCTAAGAGAAAGCATTAAAATAAAATATATACACCTGCCATTAAAAACATATGCAACAATTTAATCTTCAGTGACTAAAAAGGTGGCAAAGCATGAACTTGAAATGTATGCTTGGGAGCCATTATATCAGTTAAAATTGTATAGTAGATACTTAAATATTTTCATAAATAGAAAACTGTAGCCAAGAAACGGCCACAAAAACAAAAGTTTGTTGTAACATTTATAAGCAAAGGTCAATTTCTTCTACCCGTGGACTATAACTGATGGTTGAGAAGTAATCCACTCACAACCTTTTCTTTGTACATCAACAACAAACATGAGAAAATGTGGGCTGTAATCCTTGACAAATTATTTCTTACACCACTTCTCCAAAGGGCAGAAAAACACTAGGTAAATACGGTTTCACTTCATGCAATGATGATCTCACAAAAAGGGTTAATATAACTATATACAGATTGTTAAAGCTTGAAAAGTGAAAAATCTAATTTAAAAAAATCTAATTAGGCATGCAAAATAATATATACACAAATATGTCAAACACTAAAAATGAAAGATATACTTGCACTTACTTTCAGACACAACAAAGATAAACAAATTTTATAATGCTTTCTACACATTGTAGGTATTTTGCAGATTAACTAAAACTTTTCCAGAAGAATACTCCATATATATGAAGCCAGTAAGGCATGTTTTCAGATACTCAGATACTTTCAGAGAAGGGAATGAAAAATGGGTCTGTTCACAAAGAAACAACAAGAATTCATAAATCATCTAAAGAGAAAAAGAACTAGAATTCAAAGTATAAGATTTAAATGAGGTTCAGTGATAATCAGAAAAGGCCACATAAAGCAAAATCCATTTAAAACAGAGACCAAATATCATGATAAACAGTGGGAATAAAAAGTCTGACAGGCACACTCTCTTGAAAAATATTTTAGTTTTTTTAATCTCATAGGTAATAAAATTTAGGTTATAATGATAACTATGTGCTTATTCTTAGAACATAAAAAGAGTGAACCAAATGTTGGCTTTTGTGGCAAAAATTTTTCCAACAAATTGGATGACAGCCCAATTCAAAGTCATCTGATTTTCACAGTGCAATCATAAAGAAGATTTTTTGGTTTTGGGGTTTTTTCAAAACACTCAAAGGCTACATCAAGCCTCCTAATGCCTGTCTTAATATTTTAATCTTCAAATCATTCCCTTTTTAAATACGTCTAAATCAAAGTCATCCTTGTTGGTCTTTCTCTTCTTTACTTTTTAACTGGTCTGTTGGGTACTGTAACATCCATAAATCATCTAAGAATCTTAACACACAAAGAAAGCACAGGCCCAGAGAGATGCACAGGCTAAGTGAAGAGGGATTTCTGAATAGGGACTAATTTTTTTTTTAATTTTATTGAAGTATAGTTGATTTACAATGTTGTGTTAGTTTCAGGTGTATAGCAAAGTGATTCAGTTGTACATATATTGATACATGTATTCATTCTTCTTCAGATTCTTTTCTTAGATAGCTTATCACAGAATATTGAGTAGAATTCCCTGTGCTATACAGTAGGTCCTTGCTGGTTATCTATCTTATATGTAGTAGTGTGTGGGACTGATTTCATAAGTGGTATATTAGTGAATATTTTGCTTTCCTACACGACTCTTGAAACTTCCTAACTGCAAGAACTTGGATAGTGAATTCTCATGTAATGAGAACCCTCTGTATGTGTACTTTTATTACCTGTTTATACAACAAGAGGGGATACAAATCTTGGTCTGAATATCTTAAGATATATAAAATATATCTTGCTCAGGACCACATTATAAATGACTTTTTTTTTTAATGCAACATAATACTGTACCAAGGTTGTAAGGGAGTTCCTTTTCATGTAGAGTCTCTCCAAGTACTGTAGTCCCTCATCTTTTAGTAACTCCAATGGGAAATGCTGCAGATTCCTATAATTTAAGAACAAATTCTTGTGCTTTTCCAGCCTTGCCACAGAGATCGTCTTACAAAGTTCAGATGCCATGACTGAACATATCCCATCAGGCACACTGCAGCACTACATCTTGTCAAAACTGGTCCATTTCTAAAGAGAACAAAAAAATGGAAAATTATGATACTGCTAACAAACGTTGCCAAATAAACCAGTTAGTATATATAGCTATTTGCAGACATTAAAAAGAGAGTTCTACATCAATTCCTATATTTTTCTTTTATAACAACTAAATTTTCACACATATTTAGAAGATTAAATGAATAACTATTTAATAAAAATACTCTCACTATTTAAGCAATATTTACTACTTAGCAGAAATAGTCCTATTTGAAAAAAATAGTTCTTGAACTTGAGATAGGAATCCCTATCTAAGAGAACAGAGACCAGTTTCATAACATGCAACCAAAGAAAGAGCTTAAAAAATTAGACACAGCAAAACCATTTCCTTCTTGAACTACCTCATTCTGTCTTTAGCTTAAAACATTTTTAAAATATTTGAAATGTATATAATATAAAATATAACTAGATCACTTACAGCTTCATTTTCTTCACCTCTTACTACCTAAATATTGTCCTATATTCTAATATTTTCTTTCTTTTATCTCTTTGTTCTCTTTTCTTTCTTTCTTCTTAGCTTTGCAGATGATCAGAAGTAGCAAAGAAACAGGCCTGGAAACATAGAGTTTTACTTAATTATTTCAATGAAAGAAGAAATACTGCACTAGGAAATAAGAATCCTGTACTTTTCTATTACAATCTTTCTGGGCCTTAGTTGCCTAACATTAAATGGAGACGGCAATTTATTGGTAAGGGCCAGAACCCAGAACAGATTAAATTCCTTTCTAGCTCCAAATTGACAAGGATAGGAAGAGAAATAACATTTCCCATCTTATCAACTAGGCACAGGGCAGAAACAAACTTCACATCACTTACCACAAGAAGAAACAAACTCAGAGATTCAATAATTTGTCCAAGGTCAAACAGCTCATAAGGGAACAAGGATTTTTTTTTTCTTGGGCTGGGGAAGGGTGTCCAGTGGATTTCAAAGCCTGAAGTCTTTATACACACAGACTGACAGGATTCCACAGGATACTAAGAAAATGCTAAAACACTAAAAACAAGTTGAGCTTTGTTCAAAGATTCTACTCTGGTTTTCCTGGGCACCCTTTCTCAAACTCTCCGAAGAGAAGTACCTTTCAAAGAAAATGTTTTTTCTTAAGAAAAACTATTTTCACTGGGAATTAATACCAAGTTAGTACAAAATGCAGTAACATAAGCTTTCAAGAAGCAGTTTTCTAACTTTTTGGTTGTTTTCTATTATTTCCAAACTCTTAATTCCCAACTAATAAGAAAGTATTTGCTATTTATATAAAAGGTCAGAGAATATGGAGTATTCAATTATATCCCCAATGCAACATGAGGGTCCAGTACCTTCCCATATTTATACTAGCTACTCACTTACCTATTTTTATGAGACATATTACTTGACTTTGAACAAGATACTCAATCTTTCCACATCTTAATTCTCTCCCTGTAAAGCAAGGGGAACTAGGCTAGAAATAACATCGTTGATTGTATTTAGAAAGGGAAGTTTTCTGGGTAATTATTCATTGAAATAGTAAACTAGAAGCCGTTTAGATGTCTCACAAGCATCTCAAACTTAACACATTCAAAAAGAGTTTTTGATATTCATCACCAATCCAAATCTTCCCCAGTCTTTCCAACCACCAGGAAAGAGGAAGTCATGAATGATTCCTCCACCACCTCCAATCTATCACAAGGCGTATGGTTTCCATCTCCAAAATATACCTCAAATCTATCCACATCTCTCCATCTGACCAAATGGAAAGCCACTGTCATCTCCTGCCTTGCCATATGTATTACTGGTCTCCCTGTGTTCACTCAAGTCATTTTGCAATACATTAATCACTTAGCTGGTAGCATTTAAAAAAGTAAATCCAACTATGTCTGCCTCCCTTTCTCAGGTAAACTTGCTCCCTAGTCACATGCATTCTAAATAAACCCTTCAAAAGTTTATTAAGAAAAATCAAACTTACCAAGTATTGAGGGCTCTTCACAATCTGGCCCCACCCACTTCTCCAGCCTGGCAGCACCCTCCCTGGCTTCTCACCAAACTCCTGGGCTTTTCTAGTGCTTGAAAGTGCTGAACTCTTCACACCACTTCCTTCTCTCCTTTAGCCTTTGAAAGCACTGTCCCAACGCCCTTCACGTTTCAATGTAAAAATCACTTCCCCATCCCAAGCTAAAGTCTTCTCTCTTACTCTTTCTTTGTAGGACTCTTCACAATTTGTAATCTATATATTTATTGGTGTATCTATCTATTGTCAATCTAGCCAAGAGACTGTACCGTAAGCTCCTGAGGGCAGAGACCTTGCTGTTTTCTTTACATTTGTATACCTGCCTCTAGCACAAAACAGGCCCTCAAACAGCTGATGAACAACTGACAGTAGGACATGTGAGTAATATTGCAAGGTAGATTTTTTTTCACCTCTGATCTAAGGTCGGCTTGCAGATACTATATGCTGAGTGCGTGCTATGTGCAATAAAGATCTCTCAATCCTTAAAACTCTGCACTGCAATAAACATTATTTAGCCTATTTTATAGATGAGGAAACTGAGTTTCTCAGAGGGTAACTTGCCAGAATACCAACCCAGGTGTTCAAAGCCTGTGCACTGCTCTTACAAGGCAGACTTCCATGAACTTCAGTGGGGCCTGTGCGTCTTCCTATTATTATTTAAGCGGTAGGCAAAGTTTATACAAAGCTAAGACTACAAAGCAAAACCCACACTCCCTGATGGGAAGATCCAACAAGAGAATACAGTGTAACCTGACGGCTTTCCTTCTAATCCTGCTGAATCCTGATGGGTGGGATTGGTTGCCCTTAAAACGTCATTACACTCTGTTAAAATGCGCCTTGCTAGGAAGGCAGTTTGGGAGATGAAATCTAGACAAATGAAATCTGAAAGCTTCCAATAATAAATAATGGTAATGGTTTTCCGTATGCATTCACTGGCAATGCACAGCCTTTACCAGCATAATTTTCTTACACATATTCCTTTCACTACCTCTTATCTACGATTAAAATCAAATGGTATACTTAATATTAGCTGTATACAACTGCACCTGCATAACAGTTTTCTGACAGGTAAACACCAATCCACTCTATTATTATTTAAAGCAAACTAACCTTTCCATCTTAAGAAAATTCCACACATTTTAAAACAGGTGTGTTTTAAGGGAAAGGAGTCCCTTAGATTGATTTCCGTACTTAATTCAGTGGAATACCCACTCCAATTTCCTAATATTGTAGATTAATGAATTAAAACCCGCACATTAAAAGCATTTATTAAAGGTTATTTTCTCAGTACTGAAAAGAAGGCTGGCAGAAGTCTTAGGCAAAACACATGCCGTTTTGCCCGAGTTAATGAAACACTCTGGTCGTCAGAGTTTGGAAGCAGTGAGCCCAGTGGCAGGGATTTCACAGACCCGGTATCGGGATTCTCCGACCACCGAGGGAGAGGAGGGCCCGGCAGCTGTGGCGACCCGAGGCCCGGACGGGCCCGCTCGGGCCGGGGTCCACTCGCTGCAGCCAGGACGCTTCTGCCAGACCCGGCCTCGGGGCCGGGGGTCGGGCCAGAGGGCCTTGCTACGTGAGCCACCCGAAATGGCGAAGTGCCACACTCACCTCGACCAGCAGAGCCAGCGCTCCCGCGCGCAGGGGCGCCGGACGGCAAGCCGGGACTCGGCGGGCGGGGCGGGG
Source organism: Hyperoodon ampullatus (assembly GCF_949752795.1). Taxonomy (NCBI): domain Eukaryota; kingdom Metazoa; phylum Chordata; class Mammalia; order Artiodactyla; family Ziphiidae; genus Hyperoodon; species Hyperoodon ampullatus. The sequence goes on from NC_136916.1 coordinate 74,534,481, forward strand.
CGCCGGGAGGGGGACGGGGCGGGGCGCGGACGACGCGGGGCGGGACGGGGCGGAACCCTCACTTCAGAGGGCTGGGGGAAAACAGAGCGGAGGAGAGGAAGACGGAACCTCGCGATAATGCTCCACCGTTCTCGCGGTTTTTACGATAGATCGCACGAGAGGCTTGTTTTCCAAGCGATGTGCCTATTGGCCAACAATGTGGCTTCTCCGCGACTTGGCCCCGCCCCTGGCTCGGTCTTTGCTTCCGGCTCCGGCTTCCCGGTTTGCTGGCGAGATCAGGTTTTTGCTGAGAATTTTGAGGGGGTAGTTTAGCCGGCTCCAGCCTCAGGGACGGTCAGTAACTGATCAGTTCTTTCATTCATGCATTCACTGACGCAGTCCTCTCATTCAATGCATACATTGAGAAATTACAACAGTAATAACACCAGTCGCTTTACTGTATACCAGGCAGCGTTCTAAGGTCTGTGCATACGTTATCTCAACCCTCACAACAATCATATGACACAGGTACTATTACTATACTCGTTTGACGGATGAAAAACTTAGGTCAGGTAGGTTTATGTAATATGGCCAAGGTTAGTAACCAAGTAGTGAGCTTAAGCCCGGTATAAAAGAAGTCACTGCACGCTGGCAGGTTCGTTCCAAGCGTGAGGCAGTAACCTAGTCTCTGCTCTTGAAATACCGTAGGTCTGCTGTGAGAAACAATCGTTAAAACGACAATAACAGCTGTGAGAAATAATCGTTAAAACGACAATAACAACTTTGTAAGTTAAATATTCTGGCAGTTCCTAGCATGACTGAGTCATCAATAAATATTAAATAAATATTTAAATATTTCTATCAATAAATATTTCTTCAAATATCAATAAATATTTCTTCAAGACAGAATTTCCTATGTCAGCAGAAAGAGTCATCAAAGGAAGAGACCTTTATGATGATTAAAAAAAATCAAAGCATTGTTAGGGAACAACAAAAAAAATTTTTTTAAAGTACCTTGCTTGTTAACATGACAACTTTTCTTCTGAAATGAAGTTTTTAAAAAATTTCCTCTCATGAAACTACTGTTATTTATTGTTCTTTGGCAAGCTTGATGTTGATTATAATGTAGCAGTTCATTGTCAAGATATCCTGACTTTATAGATTTACGTTGGTTTATTTAATTACTGTTAGAGGTAAATAACCTAGAAAGCAGAGTTATATTAAATAAAAATAAGACCTATCTCAAAACAAAATATGAGTTATAATGAAATACTTACCAATTATCTATTTAGTAAACCTGGTCTTCAGAAGTTACTGAAGTATATGGATGGTATATGTCATGTACTTCTAAGACCTTTTATACAGGTTTCCAAATACTTAAGAATTTGTAGTACTAGAACTTTTTTGCTAGACTTAAAATGAGGAAATCTTCAGGTTATGTAAAAACAAAAATCTTTCGGTTATTAAAGATCAACCTAAATAATATATATTTGCTCCTAATATTGAAGAGTCACACATACAAAAAAGGCAACTATAGATAGAACAATTTTTAAAAAGTAATCAATGTTAGTCTCTTAGTTTTCATTTCTTAAAAAATGAAATATTTTAATGCATTAATTTGACATCTGATATTTGATCATGAAAAATGAACCATCTTAAAACAACTTCTGCCCTCTGAAGCTGACACAAAAGTAGCCATGTGATTCTTCGTATTAGTATATTATCCTATGGCCACTCTTAAAAGTTCTCTAAATTTGTCAAGTGTCAGTTTCACATTTTGCCTCACTCAGAACAAGGGGGAGGGAATTCTCTGGCGGTCCAGTGGTTAAGATTTCCCTTTCCAATGCAGGGGGTGTGGGTTCTATCCCTGGTGGGGGAGCTAAGATACCACAGACCTCCTGGCCAAAAAACCAAAACATAAAACAGAAGCAATATTATAACAAACTCAACGAAGACTTTAAAAAAAGAAAAAAAGTCCACATCAAAAAGGTCTTTTAGGGCTTCCCTGGTGGCGCAGTGGTTGGGAGTCCGCCTGCCGATGCGGGGGACGCGGGTTCGTGCCCCGGTCTGGGAGGATCCCACATGCCGCGGAGCGGCTGGGTCCGTGTGCCATGGCCGCTGAGCCTGCGCATCCGGAGCCTGTGGTCCGCGACGGGAGGCCACAGCGGTGAGAAGCCTGCGTAACGCAAAAAAAAAAAAAAAAAAAAAAAAAAGTCTTTTAAAAAAGGGGTGGGGGGGTAATCCTCTAATACAAACTAGTGATTGGACAATCTTTGGCAAACTTTAACATCATCAGGCAGCGATACCACTTTAAGAAAATTCCAAGGAAAGGACAACCCCATTTTAAAATTCCCACCTCTGGCTCCCAAGGATTGGGTTGCAAACTTAGATAAAACACTATTCTCCACTCCCTATTGGTGCATGCTCTATCATTCATTTTCCCTGGAATTTTGTTAGCTACTAAGTTGCTTTACGGGAAAAGGCTGTTCCAATTTAGTCTGGAATTGCCCTACTTTAGACTTTTTCTGGTTATCAATCTGTACAAAGAATCACCAAACTGATACAGCGTGGACCAAACTGATAAATCAGGCTGCCGAGACAACTGTGTAATTCGATCGAAAAAGAAACGGACAACCTCTCAAGCACATCGGGTAATTGACAAAGGATTTTACGACACAGTGAGAGATGTAAGAGTTAAACTTTTCTGATTTTTTTTTTTTTTTTGCTAGTTTTAAAGGAGTAAGTGTCAAAGAAGCAGATAAAATGCTGGCATAATGCAAGAGTGGCAGGAAGAGAGTTTCAGAGGGTGTTTTTAGAAAGAACATTATTCGCAGATTAGCAATGGATTTTTGAATGGTAAAGGGAAAAAGGTAGTAAGATTAATAATAGATTATTTTATCCTCCAAGAAGCTGTGTATTTTTGTTGCTTTAATATGGATTTAGAGGAACACAGTAATATTATTGTAATTATTAGAGGAAATGGATATTTTTGTATGTATATTGTCTTACCTAGCATAAGACAATCCAACTGTTAAAAGATATGAGAAAATTACCATCATCTCTGGATCCAAGTTTTGTGTATATTTGTAGATTCGGAGATCCAGGGACAGATCTGCTAACAACAAAGGAAAACGTAATATTGGTATATGAAACAGAATCAGTAGGTAATGAATGTAAGGATAAATTCTTAAAAATGAAATCCAGCATTTATACTTTCAAAAATGATATTTTCACTAAAACTAAAATATAAAAGTTCAGGAAATACTGATAAATGAGGATAATGTATATTAAAACATATTTGAAATAGCAACATTTTTAAAAAATCCAGCCCAATAAAAAATTCCACAATATAGCATCTTAAAGAGTCTTCAAACATTAATTCAACTAGTAAATATAATACCTAGTAGCACATCTATACCTCTACAAGGCCTAACTCAGAGTAGGTATGCAATAAATATTTCTTGAGGGTCCTCTGTTAATCCATATATGGGGATATAAAGTAATAAAATACAGTCTCTCAAGAAGCTCATACTCTAGCTGGGATAAAGAGACTCAAAAAGTTTAAATGAAGACTTCTGGATAGTTTTTGGTGCATAGATGACTGCTGTAGACCCTAGGTGCTTCAGGTGCTCAGATCATTGTGAGCAGAAATATTCAGGGAGAGTTTCACAGTAGGGTTAAGACACATTTTGAGCTTCAGCAATGAGCAAACTTTCAATAAATAGAAAAGAAAAGAAACGGCATCCCGGGTAGTGGGTGAGTTGTTAGCAAATATGTGCAGCCTAAAGAATAGAGAATAATTAGCTCTGACGCAGGAAAAGCTTCATGGGGACCTTGGTATAATAAAATTTTTTTTTTAAAGCATGAGAAGTTACACGAAAAGTCAAAATTGCCAGAATTAAGGAGTTTGGTCCTGCGTTTTAAAGGTAATATTTGAAACAGATAAAACTGACATTGCAAGAACAGAGACCAGAAGCTAAGGGGCTAAATACTATAAATAATGGAAGTGCAGACTGGTAACAGCCTCGTAAGACATTTTCTCCAAATAACTTCACATGGTTGAATAACATAAATCTTGATGCATTTCCTTCTATTCTTCTAAAGCATTGAGCTTATTTTTTGTTAAACACTACAAATATAAATTTTATTAGATGAGGTGTTAGTTGTGGTGTAATAAAACAGTAAAAGTAATTGTTTACATTGCATCAGTTCTTGCTCCTTTTCCCTCCGAGTTTAACTGTTTCTTGGTTCTATTTAACTGAATTGAAGGAATTTCAACCCCCAAAAAAAGTTGTGACTGAAGAACACCATGGGAAGATGGGAGATATTTGTACTCAGACTGTAGGCTTTCACCTGATCTGTTTCTCTGAGACAAAACTCAGTTCCATATCTCAGTGAGCTGCTACCATGTACCAGATGATATCCTTAGTGTTGGGCAAAAAAGGTGAATCAAGAACCATCTCCTCCCAAAAAAGCTTCAGGGATACCAAGCAGGGTATTTGTCTCCTGCTTCAAAATTTGCTTCAAAGAACCTGAAGGTTATCTATTTAAAATTTTTTTTAAATTGGAGTATAATTGCTTTACAATGTTGTGTTAGTTTCTGCTATACAACGAAGTGACTCAGCTATATGTATACATATATCCTCTCCCTCTTGGACTTCCCACCCACACCCCCCACACCCACATCCCTCCCATCTAGGTCATCACAGAGCACCAAGCTGAGCTCCCTGTGCTATACAGCAGGTTCCCACTAGCTATCTGTCTTACTATTCTAAATTCTTGATCAGTGGTTCTTAATCGGATAGATGGAGAAGGAGGTTATCTCTAGCTGTGGAAAAGAATGCTGAGAAAAAGTCCCCTGATGACAAATGTAGCAGACTGCAATGCTCACCATATATTCCATTTACTCCCCTGGATATCTAGCCCTCTTTGGAGTTAGGGAGCAAATGAAATATTAGCAGAAGTGAGGTGGGTCACTTAAAGGCAATGGTAGTGAAAAGCCCATACACAGTTTTTCAATCTCTGTTAGTCTACCATGACTCCTGTTGATGTACAGTTAAACCTTAGTCAGCCTGGATCTCTGAAAGACTGTGGATCAGACATTCCCACTCTCCACCTCCATCTCCACCCCCACTAAATCAAGTGTCTGTAGCATGTAGGAGTTAGTATCTTACCTCATTATAGCCTAACTGATCCTGACTACCTAAGCGCTTATCAGCTTTTCCCCTGGGGATATCGGCATTTCATTTCTTTCAGTTTTCTTAAGAAAAAAATGCCCTAATCAACTGAGTTTCATCTATCAGGTAGATGTACGTTTGGGGGAAAATCACACTATAAAGATGGTTTAATTGTTCATCCAATAAACATTTATTGAGGCCTATTAGGTGTCAGGCAATAATGCCATGTGACCCATCTATTCGTAGAGCCAGAATGTTAAGATTGATTTACAAAATTTTTGGAGCCTCTGCCATGTTGTCTTTGGGAATCAGTGCTGCCCTATCTTATGAAAGTCTTGTAGTTATAAGATGTATAAAAGTCAGAATTACATATAAAACTGCATGGTGGTTTAATAGCTATTTTTTAACAGCTTTAGTAAGGTATAATTTACACACCATAAAATTCACTCACTTTAATGATATAACTCAATGATTTTTATAGAAAATTTACAGAGTTGTGTAACTATCACCACATTCCAATTTTAGAAAATGTCCATCACTGTAAAAAGATACCTCATGCCCATTTGCAAGCACTTCTCATTCCTACCCCCAGCCCAGGCAATCAATAATAAAATTTCTGTCTCTATAGATTTGCCTTTTCTGGATATTTAATACATTAATGCAAATGGAATCATACAATATGTGGTATTTCGCATCTGGCTTCTTTCACTCAGCATGATGTTATTGAGGTTTATCCACGTTGTAGTATGTGTCAGTCCTTCATTCCTTTTTTTTTTTTATTGAAGTATAGTTGGTTAAGAATATTATACTAGTTTCAAGTATACAACATAGTGATTCAATATTTTCACAGATTATACACTCCATTTAAAGTTACTACAAAATAATGGCTATATTTCTCTGTGCTGTACAATATAACCTTGTTGCTTATTTGTTTGGTACATAGTAGTTTGTATCTCTTAACCCCATACCCCTATCTCACTCCTCCCCTCTTCCCTCTCTCCACTGGTAACCATTAGTTTGTTCTCTATATCTCTGTGTCTGATTCCATTTTGTTATATTATTCAATTCTTTTATTTTTTTAGATTCCACATGTAAGTTATAACCAGTATTTGTCTTTGTCTGACTTATTTCACTAGGCATAATACCCTCTAGGTACATCCATGTTATTGCAAATGTCAGAATTTTATTATTTTTTATGGCTGAGTAATAATCCATTGTATGTGTATATATATATGTGTGTATATATATATATATATATATATATATATCACATATTCTTTATACATTGATCTGTTGATGGTTGCTTCCAAATCTTGGCTGTTGTAAATAATGCTGCTATGAGCATTGGGTGCATGTATATTTTGTTTTATTTTCTTCAGATATATGAGTGAAATTATTGCTGGATCATATGGTAGTTCTATTTTTAGTTTTTTGAGGAACCTCCATACTGCTTTTCATAGTGGCAATTTATTCTCACCAATAATGTATAAGGATTCCCTTTTCTCTGCATCCCTGTCAACATTTGTTATTTGTGGTCTTTCTGATGATAGCCATTCTGACAGGTGTGAGGTGATATTTCATGTGTATTTGATATGCATTTTTCTGATGATTAGTAATGTGCATCTTTTCATGTGCCTGTTGGCCATCTGTATGTCTTCTTTGGGAAAATGTCTATTCAGGTCTTCTGCCCATTTTTTAGTTGGGTTGTTTGTTTTTATTGAGTTATGTGAGCTTGTTATATATTTTGGATAGTAACCCCTTATTGATCATAGCATGTGCAAATATTTTCTCCCATTCAATAGGCTGTCTTTCATTTTGTCAATGGTTGTCTTTGCTGTGCAAAAGCTTTTAAGTTTAATTAGGTCCCATTTGTTTACTTTTGCTTTTACTTCTTTTGCCTGAGGAGACAGATCCAAAAACAATATTGCTACAATTTATGTCAAAGAGTGTTCTGCCTATGTTCTCTTTTAGGAGTTTTATGATTTCAGGTCTTACATTTAGGTCTTTAATCCACTTTATTTTTGTATATGGTGTGAGGAAATGTTCTTGTCTCATTTTTTGACATGTAGCTGTACAGTTTTCCCAGCACCACTTACTGAAAAGACTTTCTTTTCTCCATTGTATATTCTTGCCTCCTTTGTTGTAGATTAATTGACCATAAGTGTGTGGGTTTATTTCTGGGCTCTCTATTCTGTTCCATTAATCTATGTGTCTGTGCCAGTATCATGCTGTTTTTATTCCTGTAGCTTTGTAGTAGTCTGAAGTCAGGAAGTGTGATAACTCCAGTTTGTTCTTTTTTCTCAAGATTACTTTGGCAATTTAGGGTCTTTTGTTGTTCCACATAATTTTTAGGATTATTTGTTCTAGTTCTATGAAAAATTTCATGGGTATTTTGATAGAAATTACATTAACTGTGGAGATTGCTTTGGGTAGTATGGACATTTTAACAGTATCAATTCTTTGAATCCAAGAACACAGGATATCTTTCCATTTTCTTCATCAAGGTTTTATAATTTTCAGAATTTAAGTCTTTTACCTTTTTGGTTATGTTTATTCCTATGTATTTTATTCTTTTTGATGCAATTTTAAATGGAATTGTTTTCTTGCTTTCTCTTTCTGATTATTACTATATAGAAAAGCAACAGATTTCTGTATATTAATCTTGCGCCATGCAACTTTGCTGAATTCACTTATTAGTTCTAATAGTTTTTTCAGTGGAGACTTTAGGGTTTTCTATGTATAGTATCATGTCATCTGAAAATAGTGACAGTTTTGCTTCTTCCCTTCCAGTTTAGATGCCTTTTTTGTTTCTTGTTCCTCTCTGATTGCTATGCCTAGGGCTTCTGACACTATGTTAAATAGAAGTGGTGAGAGTGGGCATCTTTGTCTTGTTGCTGATTTTAGAGGAAATACTTTCAGCTTTTCACCAATGAATATGATGTTAGCTGTGGGTTTGTCATAAATGGCCTTTATTACGTTGAGATATGATACCTCTATAACAACCTTGATGAGTGTTTTTATCATGAATGGATGTTGAATTTTGTCAAATGCTTTTTCTGTGTATATTGAGATTATCATGTGATTTTTGATCTTTCTTTTATTAATGTGGTATATCAGATTGATTGATTTATAAATATTGAGCCATCCTTACATCCCTGGAACTAATCCCACTTGCTCATGGTGTATGATCCTTTTTATATATTGTTGAATTTGGTTTCCTAATATTTTGTTGAGGATTTTTGCATGTATATACATCAGATATATTAGCCTGTAATTTTCCTTTTTTGTACTATCCTTGTCTGGTTTTGGTATCAGGGTAGTGGGAGACTCAAGGAATGAATTTGAGAGTGTTCTGTCCCCTTCAATTTTTGGAATAGTTTAAGAAGGATGGGTATTAGCTTTTCTTTATATGTTTGGCAGAATACCCCTGTGAAGCTGTTCAGTCCTGGACTTTGGTTTTTTAGGAGTTTTTTTATTATTATTAAAAATTCAATATCTCTACTAGTGATTGGTCTGTGCGGATTGTCTATTTCTTCCTGTTTCAGTTTTAGCCGGAGGTGTGTTTCTAGAAATTAGTACATTTCTTCTAGATTATCCAATTTTTTGGCATATAACTGTTCATATTAGTGTCAAAATTTTTTTTGTATCTCTGTGATATCAGTTGTTCTTTTCTTTCATTTCTTGCTTTGTTTATTGGGGGCCTTTCTCTTTTCTTCTTGATGACCATGGCTAAAAGTTTATCAATTTTATTTATCTTTTTAAAAAAAACAGCTCTTGGTTTCATTGATCTTTTCTATTTTTGTCTCTATTTTATTTCCTCTCTGATCTTTATTATTTTCATGTTCCTGCTGACTTCGGGCTTCATTTTTTTTTTCTAATTCCTTTAGATGGGAAATTAGATTCTTTGAGATTTTTCTTGTTTCTTGAGGTAGGCTTGTATCACTGTAAACTTCCCTCTTAGAACTGCTTTTGTTGCATCCCATAGATTTTGGAAAGTTTTGTTTCCATTTTCATTTGTCTCAAGGTATTTTCTGATTTCCTTTTTGACTTCTTCATTGACCCACTGAATTTTTAGTAGTACATTGTTTAGTCTCCATATGCTTGTGCTTTTCCCATTGTTCTTCCTGTAGTTGATTTATAGTTTCATACCATTGTGATCGGGAAAATGCTTGAGATAATTTCTATCCTCTTAAATTTGTTGAAACTTGTTTTGTGGCCTAGCATATGGTCTATCCTGGAGAACATTTCCTGCACACTTGAAAAGAATGCGTATTCTGGTGTTTTGGGATGGAATGTCCTGTAGATATCTCTAAAGACCAACTTGTCTGTGGTGTCATTTAAGACCACTGTTGCCTTATTGATTTTCTGTTTGGATGATCTGTCCATTGATGTGAGTGGGGTGTTAAAATCCCCTCTTATTATTGTATTATTGTCAATTTCTCCCTTTATGTCTGTTAATATTTGCTTTATATATTTAGGTGCTCCTGTATTGGGTGCATATGTGTTAACAAGTGTAATATCCTCTTCTTGTATTTTTCCCTTTATCATTATATAATGCCCTTCTTTGTCTTTTGTCATAGACTTTGTTTTTAAATCTATTTTGTCTGATACAAGTTTTGCTGTCTCCACTTTCTTGTTTCCATTTGCATGAAATATCTTTTTCCATTTGCTCTCTTTCAGTCTATGTGTGTCTTTAGCTCTGAAGTGAGTCTCTTATAAGCAGCATATAGATGGATCTTGCTTTATTATCATCAGCCTCTCTATGTCTTTTGATTGGAGCATTTAGTCCGTTGACATTTAATCATTGATAGGTATGTACTTATTTCCACTTTATTAATTTTTCTCCAGTTGTGTTTGTAGTTCTCTGTTTATTTCTTCTTTTTTTGTTTCTTCCCTTGTGGTTTGATGATTTTCTTTATTGGTAGGCTTGTATTCCTTTCTCTCTAGTTTTTGTGTATCTACTATAGGTTTTTGATTTGTGGTTACCTATATATATGTTGACCTATAACTATATCTACTTGTTTTAAAAAAGGTAGTCCTTTAAGTTCAAATGCATTCTACAAGATCTACAGTTTTTACTCTCCCTCCACCCCAACATTTTGGGTTTTGATGTCATATTTTATATCTTCATTTTTATCCCTTTACTGATTATTGTCATTATAGTTGATTTTACAATTTCTTTGTCTCTTGATCTTCATACTACCTTATTTAAGTGGTTGATCCTCAGCCTTTACTATACATTTGCCTTTACTAGTGATATTTTTCCTTTCCTATAGATTCTTACTTCTTGTTATAACTTTTTCTTTTCCATTTAGAGAAGACCTTTTAACATTTCTTTTAGGGTAGGTTTAGTATTGATAAACTCTCCGTTTTTGCTTGTCTGAGAAGTTCTTTATCTCTCCTTCAATTCCAAATGATAATCTTGCTGGGTAGAGTATCCTAGGGTGCAGATTTTTCCCTTTCAGCACTTTGAGTATATCACACCACTCGTATATCACACCACTCCCTTCTGGAATGCAAAGTTTGTTCAGAAAAAATGAACTGATTAGTCTTATGGGGGTTCCATTATATATGACTCTTTGTTTTTCTCCTGCTGCTTTAGAATTCTCTCTTTAAATTTTGCCATTTTCATTATGATATGTCTTGGTATAGGTCTGTTTGGGTTCATCTTGTTCGGGACCCTCTGTGTTTCCTGTACTTGAATATCTGTTTACTTCTTCAGGTTTGGAAAGTTTTCAGCTATAATTTCATGAAATAAATTTTCAACCCCCTTCACTCTCTCTTTTCCTTCTGGGAACCCTGTAATGCAAACATTGGTAACATTAATGTTATCCCAAAGGTCCCTTAAACTGTTCTCATTTTATGAATATGTTTTTCTTTTAGCTGTTTGATTGGGTGATTTACATTATTCTATTCTATTTACATTATTCTATCTTAAATTGTTCTATCTTCCACTTACGCATTCTTCTGTATCACCTAGTCTCCTATTAATTCCTTCTAGTGTGTGTTTCATTTCAGTTATTGTACTATTCAGTTCTGACAGGTTCTTTTTTATATTTTTCTAGTTCTGTGTTAAAATTCTCACTGTGTTCATCTATTCTTTATTCAGTTAGCATTCTTATTACCAATGCTTTGAATTCTTTATCTGGTGAATAGTTTATATATATTTCTTTTTTCTTTTTTGGCTGAGTTGGGTCTTTGTTGCTGTATGCAGGCTTTCTCTAGTTGTGGCGAGTGGGGGCTACTCTTAGTTGCAATGCACAGGGTTCTCATTGTTGTGGCTTCTCTTGTTGCAGAGCACAGGCTCTAGGCATGCAGGCTTCAATAGTTGCAGCATGCGGGCTCAGTAGTTGTGACCTGCGGGCCATAGAGCACGCGGGCTTCAGTAGTTGCAGCACATGGGCTCAGTAGTTGCAGTGCACAGGCTCGAGGGTGCACAGGCTTCAGTAGTTGTGACGCACAGGCTCAGTAGTTGTGGCTCACGGGCTCCAGGCTCAGTAGTTGTGGCACACAAGCTTAGTTGCTCCACAGCATGTGGGATCTTCCTGGACCAGAGATCGAACCCACGTCCCCTGCATTTGCAGGCAGATTGTTAACCACTGCACACCAGGTAAGTCCCTCATATCTGTTTCTTTAGTTGTCTTTTCACGGGTTTTCTCTTGCTCTTTCAATTATGACAAATTCCCGTGTCCTCTCATTTTGCTTAACTTTCTCTATTTCTATGAAATTAGGTGAAATAGTAACCTATTGCAGTCTTGAAGGGGTGTCCTTATGTGGAAGCATCCCTATACAGTCTGCATGTCCCCAGTGGCCTTGGTGGGAGAGCGGAATTTGGCATGAACACAAGTCATGTCTTTCCTCAAGGTGAACTGGCAGCTATCACCTTGGTAGAAGGTGGGGCTGGAGATGGAGGGGCTAGAGCCAGAGCCAGGTGTGAGCTGAGGCTTCCCCTCTGCTCAGTGGCTTTTGCCACCATATTGGGGTTGTGGGTGGGTGTCAATTCCTGAAGCAGAAACCCTGAGGCTCAGGCCCAAGCTGCCTCAGTTCCCTTCAAGTGTGTGCTCTCCTCCCTCCCAGCACTGGCACCACTGCCCCAGAGGGGAGCTGTACTTGAGCAAGAGGGGCTGGTGTGGTCACTCGACATGTGTCAGGGCACAGGCTGTGGCAGTCCATCTTGGGTCAGAGATCTGGACTGCTTTTGATGTGTTGCCTGTGTAAGCAGCACGAATGGCTGCCCCTGCCCTGTTCAGATGCCACCTCAGGCCCAAGACTCCTTTGTCTCTCACCGCTGGGCTCTCCCCATAACCTCAGCCACCCCTGCCCTAGTATGGAGATAGATGCACCACAGAGCAGGCAGGGCCTGTGTGGGGTCTCAGCATGTGTCGGGGTGTGAACTGTGGTGGTCCAGCCACAGACAGAGACACGACTTTTCTGATGAGCTACGTTTAGCACCAACAGTGGCTGCCCCTGCCCTGTAGTTGCTGCTTCAGGTCTGAGCCAAGTTAGAGTCTCACAGCTAAGCTCCCAAGCAGCACTCACTCAGCTCAGGCTGTGGTGCACACCATGGTAATCATGGGAAACCAACCAGTCACTTGCACAGCCCTCAGTCTGCTCCCTCTCACCTGCCTTGGGAGCAATCAAGTGGGCACATGATATTCATGAGTGGAATTCAGACTTCCCACAGCCTTCCTGTTAGTCCCACTGGCATTCCAACCAGTCATGGGGACTTGTCTTCCCTGTGTCAGACCCCAAGGTTGGGGCACCCAATATGTTGCTCAAACCACTCACTCCCCAGGGAGGATCTCTACTTGTGTAATCTCCCTTTTCCTCTGAATCTCCTCCCAGGGGCACAGGTACTGACCTGATCTCATTTCTTCTCTTCTTGCCTGATTCCGTGTGGATTTTTCTTACAGCCATGGTTGTACATGAGTCTTTTTGCCAGTCTGCAGTTAGTTTTCAGTGAGAATTGTCCACATTTAGATGTATTTTTGATGTATTTGTGGGGGGAGGTGAGTTCTGTGTCCTCCTACTCCACCATCTTGATCAGTTCCCTCCTCATTCCTTTTTATTGCAAAATAATATTCCATTACATGGATACTACCACATTTGTTTTATCCACTCACCAGTTGATGAGCATTTGGATTGCTTTCAGTTTTTAGCTATTGTAAATAATAGTGCTATGAAGATATTCACAAGGTTTTGTGTGAATGTGCTTTTAGTTCTCTTGGGTATATACCTAGGAGTGGAATTGCTGAATCATATAGTAACTCTGTGTTTAACTTTTTGAAGAATTATGCAATTGCTTTCTAAAGTGAATGCATAATTTTACATTCCACCAGTGTTGAATGAGAGTTCCAACTTCTCCAGATCTTCACCAACACCTCTAAATGTCTGTCTTTTTGTTTATAGTCACTCTGGTTGTTGTGAAGTGGTTCTCATTATAGTTTTGATTTGCATTTTCCTAATGACTTATAATGGTACCTTTTCATGTGCTTGTTGGCCATTCATATATCGTCTTTGTAAAATATCTATTCAAATCTTTTGCCTATTTTTTAATTGGGTTATTTGTTGTCTTATTATTGAGTTGTAAGTGTATTCTAGGTAAAAGTCCTTTATCAGGTATATGATATATTTGCAAATATTTTGTCCTATTTTGTGGGTTGTCTTTTAGAGCAATGAAAGTTTTTAATTTTAATAGAGTCCTATTTATCTATTTTTTTCCTTTTATCCCTTGTGCCTTTGGTGTCGTATCTAAGAATATTTGCCGAACCCAAGTTCATGCATAGTTTTATGTTTTCTGAAAGTTTTATAGTTTTAGCTCTTACTTTTATGTCTGTGATCCAGTTGGAGTTAATTTTTGTATATGGTGTGATGTAAGGCTCCAACTTCATTCTTTTGCATGTGCCTATCCAATTGTTTCAACACCATTTATTAAAAGGACTATTTTTTCCTAATTGATTTATCTTGGCATGCTAGTCAAAAAATAGTTGACAGTAAATGTAAGTGTTTATTACTGGATTCTCAATTCTATCCCATTGAACTCTATGTCAGTTCTTATGTCAGCACCACACTCTTTTGATTATTGTAGCTTTGTAGTAAGTTTTTAAAATGGGAACTGTGATTCCTCCAAGTTTGTTCTTCTTTTTCAAGATCATTTTAGCTATTCTAGGTCTCTTACATTACCATATGAATTTAAGGTCAAATTCTGGGGGGAAAAAGGCAGCTGGAATTTTGATAGAGATTACATTAAATCCATAGACCAATATTTAGGGAGTAGTGCTGTCTTAATATTATTAAGGCTTCTAGTCCATGAACATGGAATGTCTCTCCATTTATTTAGATCTTCTTTCACTTCTTTCAGTAATGTTTCCCAGAGTGAAAGTCTTGTACTTTTTTGTTAAATTTATCCTAAGTATTTTATTCTTTTTGATGCTATTGTGAATGAAAATTTTTTCTTAATTTCATTTTCAGATTGACAGAAATACAATTTTTGTTTCTTTTGTATCCTACAACCTTGCTTAAATTGGTAGTTCTAATAGGGTTTTACTGTTGTTTTCGTTTTGTTTTTTATTTTGTTTTTCTGCGTGGATCCCTTAGGATTTTCTACACAGAAGATCATGTCATCTAATAATAAAGTTTTATTTCTTCCTTTCTGATCTGCATACCTTTTATTTCTTTTCCTTGCCTTATTGCACTGGCTAGAACATCCGTTAAAATCTTGAATACAAGTGGTGAGAGTAAACATCTTTGCCTTGTTTCCAACCTTAGGAAGAAAGCATGCAAACATTCAGTGTTAAGTATGATGTTAGCCTTAAAATTTTAAAATCAAGCCTTTTATCAGGTTGAAGAAGTTTTTTATCATAAGTGGGTGTTGGATTTTGCCAAATAATTTTTCTGCAGCTATCAAGATGATCATGCAGTTTTTGTCTGCTATTCTATTAATATGGTGTAGTACATTAATGATTTCAGATGTTAAACAAACCTTGCATTCCTGGGATGAATCTCCCTCAGTCATAGGGTATAATCCTTTTTATATGTCACTAGATTTCATTTGCTAATATTTTGTTGAGGATTATTTTATGTCCATATTTATCAAGGGTATTGGTTTGTTGTTTTCGTGGGTTATCTTTGTCTGGCTTTGGTATCAGGAGAACACAGGCTTCAGTATCAGGATAATACTGGCATAGTAGAATAAGTTGGAAAGGGTTCCTCCTCTTTTTTCTGATAGAGTTTGCAAAAGGTACACATTATTCTTTTCTTGAAAGGTTTAGTAGAATTCACAAATGAAGCTATCTGGGCCTGGGTTTAACGTTGTATGAATATTTTCAGTTACTAATTTATTTATTTGTTATAATTCTATTCTGATTTTTTATTTCCTTTTCATTCAGTTTTGGTATTTTGTATCTTTATAGGATGTTTTTCCATTTCACAGCTTTTTGATGCCTCAGCTTATATATTGGCAAAGTTGGTGTTTAACTAGTACACTCTCATACAGTCATAATGGTTGTTATTTCCTAGGAGCCAGTAACCTCCTCAAGCCTCCCTACAACTCCCCACAAGTCAGCACCCAAAGGTTAACACCTGGAACAGCAGGGAACATTCAGAACCCAGCTCCAGCATAGTTGCCATCTATACGGATTAGTTGGTCCTCCTGCTATACCAGTTATTAAATTTTTGAATATCACCTCTTGGAAATGGAAGACTGAGACCCCGCTTCAGACCTCTACTTCCTCCCACTTTGATCTGGTGCTGATCATGTGCTTCAGCATTCTACTGGACAGGTCTGGCAGAAGAAATAGTATCAATTGATTGGGTATGTCTGACTGGCAGTTGTGGGCCAGTGGATTGAGAGGCCTGGGAAGCTGAGCCCAAGAGGGTAATGTGTGGGCCTGGGCTGATTTCTACTGAAAATTTAAATCCCAGCTATGGCTATTACAAAGAAAAGTGACTGATGATAAGCAGGTAGCTCAAAGTAAGTGAACTGAAAAGTGTGTCTTTGTGCTAAAGGTGTTACTATATGGTGCCACACACATTGAAACAGACACATATTTAAAGAAAGGTCACTGATTCAAATGCTTCCAGAAGCCAGGCAGGTATTGATAACATTCCTCATTTCATTGATTCAAAGATGCACATTTCTTTTGGCATCTAAACATCTCTGAAACTGGAATTCATGTTACAACTGATGGTAAGTCATAGTTTAATAGCAGTGTTGATTCTGTCTTAGTGTTATAATATACTAGTGTGTCATAATCAGATGTTTTAGATTAAGTTCAATTCAGGAAGTGAGTGGCTAGCAGCATGGGCCAGGAAAATCACATCCTTTTATGTCAGCCTTGCACTTCGAAAGAGAGGTATGGATACAGAGACCTATTCTTCTACAACGAGAAAAACAACAACACAGGAGGGATGACAAATGCCAACTACTTTGTTGCTTCTGTGTCCAGGAATCAATAGAGAGCAGTGGCAACTGGCAAACTAGAGAGTGCATCCTACCTCCAGGGGCAGCTGCCTCTCACCTCCTCACCCTAATTGTTGCCTGTGGTGACATAGGCCCAGTGTTGACAAGTGTTAGGTGTCTTCAAAGGAAGCCAGAAATCTAGAAATCTAGATCTTTATGTGAAACTTCTAATTTTTAAATAATGGCTCAATTTTTTAACTGGCCAAAAGAAAAAAAAAAAGGGAGGTAAAGGGATTAGATCCAACATGTGAGTGCTCAGATTATAACCTCTGTTTTAAGGATTCACTATTAAGAGAGACCATGAAACAAACCAAAAGTTGAGCAAAAACAATGAAAAAGAAAAAGAAAAATCAATTTCAAAGTTTAACACTAGGTTCAGAGGCCCAGAATAGCAAATACTGCAGGACATATTACTTATGTAGCTTTTTTAAAATTTCACCTCTGCCTCCCCTAAACAGAAGATAAGAAAGTATGGTAGGGTTTCCCTGGTGGCTCAGTGGTTGAGAGTCCGCCTGCCGATGCAGGGGACACGGGTTCGTGCCCGGGTCTGGGAAGATCCTACATGCCGCGGAGCGGCTGGGCCCGTGAGCCATGGCCGCTGAGCCTGCTCGTCTGGAGCCTGTGCGCCACAACGGTGAGAGACCCGCATACCGCAAAAAAAAAAAAAAAGGAAAGTGTGGTAAAATCTGGTAAAGATATTGCATTTTCTGATTATTAAAATGTGATTACTTTAAAATTGCATTCTTAGGTTTACAAAGCAAAAGCATTTGATTCCTACTACTATAGATTGTGGTCAATGAAAGGGTGAATGATGTGGTGGGAAACCACCAAATTATTAGAAGACCAGGGTCCTGATTGTGACCATGCAACATAGGGCAAGTAATGGAGCATCTCTCAGCTTCATTGTCCTCATTTATAAAATAGGGATAATCATACCTGCCTCTGTACCTCACATGGCTACGGTAAGGGCCACATGAGATAAAATATGTGAAAGTATAAAGTGTTATGTAAATATCTGTTGTGGGTATTTCCCACATTACATGAGTAGTTGGGACAGCATAGGTTCTGGAATCTCAGATTCCCCATCCCAAGCTACTGCTGTTTCTCTAGACCACAGCACGACTGAATTGTTTGTCTCATCTTGCCAATAGGGCAAGAGCTTATTATTTAAAAAAAGTCAGCCAACATCTCAGAATTGGAGCCTCTGTACAGTGTGGCTTAGGCAAAGCTTAGATGTTGAACCTGAAAGATTCACTTTTCACATTTTGAAGGGCTACCCAAGAATGAGGGGTTTGCCCGGATTATAGTTCAGGCTCTGTATCTTTCTCCTAGCTTGACCTTAGGCTTGTTCCTTCCTGCTGTGTTTGATATTTTCATTCTATATTGCTTTATGAAGAAAAGAAAAGCTCCTACTTCCTTCCTGGTGAAAATGTAAAGCTCTATTTTGGATTATTAAGGAGAGGGCACACTTCAACACTTGCCTGTAGCCATCTCAAATCTTATTTGGAAATAGGCATGGAATAATTTATAATTTTTTTAAAGAAAAGGAAAAATTATTAACTTTAAAGGTGTCATTCAGAACTAGTGACCTGTTTCTAACTACTAAATTAGACATTATATATAAACTTTCTTCCATAACCTCAAATTCAATCTGGCTGAGACCAAATTGATTGTCTAATCAATAGGACAATTGCTCTCTATCTCACTACTTCTGTTCATGACATCACCATTTTTAAGGGTTGGTAAACATTTTCTGTGAAGAGACAGGTAGTAAATATTTTAGGCCATGAGGGCCATAGGGTTTTTGTTACAACTCTTCACCTCTGCTGTTGTATTGCGAAAGCAGCTATAGACAGCATGTAAGTGAATGAACAGGGCTGTATTCCAATAAAGCTTTAGTTATAAATACAGACTGGGCAGGATTTGTCCCATTGCCAAAATGTGCCAAGCCCTATTCCAGAGTCTCAGGATGAAAATATCAAGAGTCCATCTTGATTGTCCTCCTTCTTTAATTTTTACATCCAAGTAGCTCTCAAATTACAATAATTATTCCTGTCCGTAATCCCCCTCATCCCTCCCTTTCCTGCCCTTTCCTTCCCCCTGCTACTATGCACCTGAATTCATTCTCTACAATTGCAGTAACATACTCACCCAGTGATTTTTTTCAACTCGTGGTAAGAAGATGGCTTCAGGACCATATTCATTTACTGAAGAAGTATCAGAATTTCTTGGGGGAAGTTTTAAGAACCATATAGAATATTCTCATTTTATTTTTAGGGAAGATGCCTAAATGTCAGAATATAAACTGTAGAAAGTAAAACTTGATGAAATCTTCTTGAGTGATGGATCATGGTTAAAAATGGTCGTGAAACATTGCTCAAATTTAGAAATTCCTGAAGTATGTAGTGCTTACATTTGGTGATGCTTAATGTGATGTTAGGTGGAGCACAAACGCTTTAAATATTAATACGTATGTTTTTATTTTAAAGTGTATTAGGAGAAAATATAACATCAAACTCATAATGCCACTTATTATTAGGATGAAGCTGAAGCAAGTATTTAAGTTTTTAAAAACTGTGCAGATTCAAAGAAAAAGTTAACAATATTGCAGGCAGAATACAGATATGCTAAGATACTAGAATATCTGAAGTTTGAAAATCACTTTCCCTCCGGTGGTTTCCATTATAATATATTTGTCTACTAATTACAGATCAGTCTCATAGGAGCATTTTCCTTTCTCTTTCCTGATGAAAACCTTCAGGGACTCACCACTACCTGCCAAACAGTCAAACTATTAGCCTGAAATCAATGTCTTCTAAACATTGCTTCACGCTTCTACTTTTCCTCTACCTCAAGGGTCTCCCAAACAATGCTCAAAATATGGTTGCATAAGATTTGATAGATGCTCTAGAAAAAGAAGATTTCATGGTCAAAAAAGTTAGGGAAAGTACTGCATACTATACCCCTCTGCAGTATATTCACAGGAATTACACCACATTAAAGCCTTTGAGAAAATGTGAAGAAACCTGTTCATGTTTATCTATTTATTTGATCCTAGAACCCTTCTTTTGTGGAACCAATATTTGTGTTTCCCAGCTTATTTGATCATCTTTGGCAGTAACCTTCCCTCATAGATTGTGCATTAATGTCTTGTGACTCTAGTGAACTACAGAGATTGGTTTGGAAAATGCTATTCTACATCCACGGCCCCTAGCCCCCAAACATACCAGCCAAACTGAACCACCAGCAGTTAGTCACATACCCATTTCACTTAACACCCCTGAGCTTTTGCTAATTATTCACTCTACTTGGGATGCTTTCTCTTCTCTGCCCTTGTTCTCTGAAATCTTTTCAATCAAACTAGCTGAGTTGCAGCAACAGAAAATGTTCACATTTCTGGGGTCTTACCGCCACCCACTCTTCTAGCATTGCTTATAATAGGAATCCAATAAATATTTGTTGAATGAATAAATAAATGAATGACAATACGGTGAAATTTTAAATAAGTTATCCATAGTAAATTATAGAATTGGAGTTTGAAGTATCCACATGGGGAGTAGTGTTAATGGGGAGGGAACTCTGAAAGGCTGATACATATATATGGTTTTTTAAAACAGCTTTATTAATTGACATAAAAGTGCACAATCTGAAAAATGCACATGAATATATATACACACATGAAACTACCACCACGATCAAGAAAATGAACATATCCATCACCCCCCAAAATATCCTCATGCCCCTTTGTAATCTCTCCATCCCTCCCCTCCCCACATCTCCTCCTTGCCCCACCACTCCGCCGTCTCAAGCCCTTCAGGTTGAGACAACCACTGATCTAGTCACTAAACACTGATGTCCATTCCCTAGAATTTTATATAAATAGACTCATACGGTATGTACTCTCTTTGGTCTGGCTTCTTGGACTTAGTATAACTTTTTTTGTTCGTTTGTTTTGTGGTACGTGGGCCTCTCACTGTTGTGGCCTCTCCCACTGTGGAGCACAGGCTCCGGACGCGCAGGCTCAGTGGCCATGACTCACGGGCCCAGCCGCTCCGCGGCATGTGGGATCTTCCCGGACCGGGGCACGAACCTGCATCCCCTGCATTGGCAGGTGGACTCTCAACCACTGCGCCACCAGGGAAGCCCAGCATAACTATTTTGAGATTCATTCATGTTGTAGCATATCTGTTCCTTTTTATTGCTGAGTAATATTTCATTATATAGCTATACCAGTTTGTTTATCCATTTAACTATTGATGGACATTTGGGTTGTTTCTAGTTTGGGACTATTAGAAAGAAAATTCCTATGAACATTTGTACATAAGTCTTTGTATGGATATATGCTTTCATTTCTTTTGTGTAAATTCCTAGGAGTGAAATGGACAGATCATAACTTACTAAGAAACTGCCAAGCTGTTTACCATAGTGGTTGTACCTTTTTTTTTTTTTTTTTTGAGGTACGCGGGCTTCTCCCGTTGCGGAGCACAGGCTCCAGACTCACAGGCTCCGGACGCATCTTCCCGGACCTAGGCACGAACCCATGTCCCCTGCATCGGCAGGCGGACTCTCAACCACTGCGCCACCAGGGAAGCCCGGTTGTACCATTTTACATTCCTACCAACACGTATGAGAGTTCTAGTTTTCCACCTCCACACCAGCACTTAATACAGACTTTTAATTTTTAGTTATTTTAATTGTTATGAGTAGTATCTCACTGCATTTCCCTAATGACTAGTGATGAGCATCTTTTAATGTGCCTATTTGTTACTGATATATCTTCTTTGATGAAATGTGTGTTAAAATGTTTTGCCTATTTTATAGTGAGCTGTTTGTTTTCTTATTATTGAGTTTTGAGAATTCTTTATATTCAAGATAAAAGTCCTTTATTAGATACATATTTTGTAAATATTTTCTCCCAGCCCATGACTTGTCTTTTTATCCTCTTCACAGTTTCTTATGAAGAGCAGACATTTTTAATTTTTGAAGTCCAATTTGTCATTTTGTTCTTTTTATGAATTTTTGTGTGTCATATATATGTAATCTTTGCCTAGTCCAAGGTCACAAAGATTTTCTTATAGAAGTCTGTGTTTCATTTTGAGTTAATTCTTGTACATGCTGTGAGGTATGGATCAAAGATTTTTATTTTGTTTTGTTTTGATTTTACACGTGAACATCCAGTTGTTATAGCACCATTTGTTGAACAGACTATGAATTGCCTTTTCAGCTTTGTCAATAATCAATTGTTTATGTATGCAGGCATCCATTTTTGGACGCTCCATTCTGTTCCATTCATCTATTTGTCTATCTTGATAGCAATACCAAACTGCCTTGGTTACTGTAGCTTTATAATAAATCTTGATAAAAAGTTGTGTTTGTCCTCTGACTTTGTTCTTTTACAAAGTTCTTTTGGGTGTTCTAGGTCCTTTGAATTTTCATATGAACTTTAGAAACAGTTTGTTGATTTCTATTTAAAAAAAGAAATGCAGGGCTTCCCTGGTGGCGCAGTGGTTGGGAGTCCACCTGCCGATGCAGGGGACACGGGTTCATGCCCTGGTCTGGGAAGATCCCACATGCCGTGGAGCGGCTGGGCCTGTGAGCCATGGCCGCTGGGCCTGCGTGTCCGGAACCTGTGCTCCGCAGCGGGAGAGACCACAACAGTGAGAGGTCCACGTACTGCAAAAAAAAAAAAAAAGAAATGCAGGGACTTGGATTGGGAAGGCTTTCAATCTATAGATCAACTTGTGGAGAATTGACATCTTAATAATATTGAGTGTTCCAACCCATGGACATGGTAAATGTTTAAGTCTTCTTTAATTTCTCTCAGCTATGTTTTGCAGTTTTAATTGTGCAAGTCATATTCATCTTTAAATAAATAATGCAGCTTTATTCCTTATTTCATATTTTGATGCTATTGCATGTAGTATTGTATTTTAATTTCAATTTGATAGTCCATAGCTAATGTATAGAAATATAACTTTTGTATAGTGCTCTTATATTCTATAATCTTGTTCAACTCACTTATTCTAGGAGATTTTCTTCCTATTCCATCAGATTTTCTACACAGATGATAATAGAGGTATACTGTCTGTGACTTAAGACAGTTTTACTTTTTCCTTTCTGACTTGGTTGCATTTTATTTCTTTTTCTTGATTGATTGCACTGGCTAGAACCTCAAGTACAATGTTAAATAGAAGTGTTGAGAGTGAACCTCCTTGTCTTGTTTCAGACCTTAGGGGAAGAGCCTTCAATTTTTCACTAATTTAGCTGTAGGTTTTTCACAGGTGCCCTTTATCAGGTTGAGGAAGTACAATTCTATTACTACTTTGTAAGGATTTTTTAAAATCAGAAATGGATATTAGATTTTGTCATGTTCTTTTTGTGTGCTGATCAAGATGATCATACAGTTTTTCTTTTTTGTTTATTAATGTTATGAATTACATTGACTGCTTTTTGAATGTTAAACCAATCTTGCATTTCTGAGATAAACTCTACTTGGTCATGATGTATTTTCCTTTTTATTTATTACTGGGTTTAATTTGCTAAAATTTTACTTTAAATTTTTGCATCTATGTTCCTGAGGCATACTGATTGGAAATTTTCTTTTCTTGTAATATATTTGTCTTGTTTTGATATGGGGGTCTCATAGAATGAGTTAGAAATATTCTCATTTTCAATTTTCTGAAAGAGCTGGTATGGAATTGGTATTATATCTTCCTTAATTACTTAGAATTTACTATTGAAGCCATCTAGGCCTGGAGGTTTTTATTTGTTTCTTTTGTTTTGTTTTTTGTAAGGTTTTTAAAATACAAAATCAGTTTCTTTAATAGACATAGGGCTAGTCAAGTATATATTTTTTCTTGAGTGAGCTTTAGTATTTTGTGTCTTTAAAGGAATTTTTCCATTCATCTAAGTTGTCAAATTTATTGGCATATGTGTTCATAACATTCCCATATTAATCTTTTAACATTTGTAGAATCTGCAGTGATGGTATCTCTCTTATTCCTGATATTGGTGATTTGTGTCTTCTTTCCTTTTTTTCTGATTAGTCAGGTTAGAGATTTATCAGCATTATTGGTCTCAGAAAACCAGCTTTTGGTTTCATTGGCTTTTCTCTATTTTTCTAGTTTAATTTGTGAATTTAGCTTTATTACTTATTTTATTAATTCTTTTCTTATGCCTACTTTGAGTTTAATTTGCTCTTCCTTTTCTAGTCATTGAAGGTAAAGGCTAAGACCATGATTTTGAGATTTTTTTACTTTACTTTTCTAATACAGGCATTTAATGCTATAAATTTCCCCATAATGACTGCTTTAGCGGCATTCTCCAATTCTTGTATGTTGTCTTTTTATATTCATTCAGTTTAAACTACTTTCAAATATCCTTTTTGATGTCTTCTTTGACCCATGGGGCTTTTTCTTTTTTAGAAAAATGTTATTTAGTTTCTAAATATTTGGACATTTTCCAGATATCTTTCTGTTACTGATTTATAACTTAATCCCTTTGTGGTCATAGAATGTACTTTGTATGACTTGAATCCTTATAAATTTACTGAAGCTTGTTTCATGACCCAGCATAGAATCTGTCTTAGTTAATGTCCATATGCACTTGAAAAGAATGGATATTCTGTGCTTTTTGGTAGAGTGTTATAGTAAATGCCAAGTCAAGTTGGTTGATGATGTAGTTCAAGTCTTCAGTATCCTTTACTGATTTTCTGCCTACTTGGTGTACCAATTATTGACAACAAGGTATTTAAATCTCTGACTATAATTGAGAATTTGATCATTTCTCCTTGCAGTTTCATCAGTTTGGGGTCTTATATATTGAAACTGTTATTCGGTATATTAACACTTGGGATGGTTATGTCCTCTTGAATAATTGACCCTTTATCATAATGAAATGACCTTCCTTATGGTAATATTCTTTGCTGTAAAATCTACTTTGATATTAATCTAGATACCCCAAGTTTGTTTCTGACTAATTTTAGAATATTATTTTCCATTCTTTTACTTTTAATCTTAGTGTCTTTGAATTTCTTATAGGCAGCATATTGTTGGGTTTTGCATTTTTATCCAATCTGTCAATGTCTTTCTCTTAATTGGGGTGTTTAGATCATTTACATTTAATGTTGTTATTGTTATAGTTAGATTTAAGTCTATCACCTTGCTATTTACTGGCTATTTGTCCCAGCTGTTCTTTGTTCCCTTTTCCCTCTTTTTTCTATTGGATTATTATTATGACTGTATTTTTACCTCCTTTGTTGGCTTGTTACCTGTCACTCATTTTTTTTAATAGTTGCTGTAGGGTTTATACTATACATTTTTAACTTATCTCAGTCTACCTTCAAGTAATATTATACCATTACACATACAGTATAAGAACTTCACAGTTCCATCCGCCCCTCTTAGTCTTTATACAACTTTGGTCATACATTTCACATATATATATATATATATATATATATATATATATATATACACACATATATATATGTTATAAGCCCCACAGTACATTTTTTTGTTTAAATAGTTGATTATCTTTTTATTTTTATTTTTCATTAACATCTTTTTTGAAGTATAATTGCTTTACAATGGTGTGTTAGTTTCTGCTTTATAACAAAGTGAATCAGCTATACGTATAAATATATCCCCATATCTCCTCCCTCTTGCATCTCCCTCCCACACTCCCTATCCCACCCCTCTAGGTGGTCACAAAACATCGAGCTGGTCTCCCTGTGCTATGCAGCTGTTTCCCACTAGCTATCTATTTTACATTTGGTAGTGTATATATGTCCATGCCACTTTATCACTTCGTCCCAGCTTACCCTTCACACTCCCTGTGTCCTCAAGTCCATTCTCTATGTCTGCGTCTTTATTCCTGTCCTGCCCCTAGGTTCTTCAGAATGACTTTTTTTTTTAAGATTCCATATATATGTGTTAGCATACGGTATTTGTTTTTCTCTTTCTAACTTACTTCACTCTGTATGACAGACTCTAGGTCCATCCACCTCACTACAAATAACTCAATTTCATTTCTTTTTATGGCAGAGTAATATTCCATTGTATATATGTACCACATGGTCTTTATCCATTCCTCTGTGGATGGACACTTAGGTTGCTTCCATGTCCTGGCTATTGTAAATAGAGCTGCAGTGAACATTGTGGTACATGACTCTCTTTGAATTATAGATTTCTGAGGGTATATGCCCAGTAGAGGGATTGCTGGGTCATTTGGTAGTTCTCCTTTTAGTTTTTTGAGGAACCTCCATACTGTTCTCCATAGTGACTGTATCAATTTACATTCCCACCGACAGTGCAAGAGTGTTCCCTTTTCTCCACACCCTCTCCAGTGTTTATTGTTTGTAGATATTTTTGATGATGGCCATTCTGACTGGTGAGAGGTGGTACCTCATTGTACTTTTGATTTTCATTTCTCTAATGATTAGTGATATTGAGCATCCTTTCATGTGTTTGTTGGCAATCTGTATATCTTCTTTGGAGAAATGTCTATTTAGGTCTTCTGCCCATTTTTGGATTCGGTTGTTTAATTTTTTTATATTGAGCTGCATGAGCTGCGTGTAAATTTTTGAGATTAATTCTTTGTCAGTTGCTTCATTTGCAAATATTTTCTCCCATTCTGAGGGCTGTCTTTTCATCTTTTTTCTGGTTGCCTTTGCTGTGCAAAGCTTTAAAGTTTCATTAGGTCACATTTGTTTATTTTTGTTCTTATTTCCATTTCTCTAGGAGGTGGGTCAAAAAGGGTCTTGCTGTGATTTATGTCATAGAGTGTTCTGCCTATGTTTTTCTCTAAGAGTTTTATAGTGTCTGGCCTTACATTTAGGTCTTTAACCAATATTGAGTTTATTTTTGTGTATGGTGTTAGGAAGGGTTCTAATATCATTCTTTTGCACGTAGCTGTCCAGTTTTTCCAGCACCACTTATTGAAGAGGCTCTCTTTTCTCCATGGTATATTCTTCCCTCCTTTATCAAAAAAAAAGGTGACCATATTTGTGTGGGTTTATCTCTGGGCTTTCTATCCTATTCCATTGATGTATATTTCTGTTTTTGTGCCAGTACCATAGTGTCTTGATTACTGTAGCTTTGTAGTATAGTCTGAAGTCAGGGAGCCTGATTCCTCCAGCTCCATTTTTCTTTCTCAAGATTGCTTTGGCTATTTGGGGTCTTTTGTGTTTCCATACAAATTGTGGAATTTTTTGTTCTAGTTCTGTGGAAAATGCCATTGGTCGTTTGATAGGGATTGCATTGAATCTGTAGATTGCTTTGTGTAGTATAGTCATTTTCACAATGCTGATTCTTCCAATCTAAGAACATGGTATATGTTTCCATGTGTTTGTAACGTCTTTAATTTCTTTCATCAGTGTCTTATAATTTTCTGCATACAGGTCTTTTGTCTCCTTAGGTAGGTTTATTCCTAGGTATTTTATTCTTTTTGTTGCAACGTTAAATGGGAGATTTTCCTTAATTTCTCTTTCAGATTTTTCATCATTAGTGTATAGGAATGCAAGAGATTTCTGTGCATTAATTTTGTATCCTGCTACTTTACCAAATTCATTGTTTACCTCTAGTAGATTTCTGGTAGCATCTATCAGATTCTCTATGTGCAGTATCATGTCATCTGCAAACAGTAACAGCTTTACTTCTTCTTTTCTGATTTGGATTCCTTTTATTTCTTTTTCTTTTCTGATTGCTGTGGCTAAAACTTCCAAAACTATGTTGAATAATAGTGGTGAGAGTGGACAACCTTGTCTTGTTCCTGATCTTAGTGGAAATGGTTTCAGTTTTTCACCATTGAGAACGATGTTGGCTGTGGGTTTCTCATATATGGCCTTTATTATGTTGAGGTAAGTTCCCACTATGCCTACTTTCTAGAGGGTTTTTATTATAAATGGGTGTTGAATTTTGTCTAAAGCTTTTTCTGCATCTATTGAGATGATCATATGGTTTTTCTCCTTCAATTTGTTAATATGGTTTATCACATTGATTGGTTTGCATATATTGAAGAATCTTTGCATTGCTGGGATAAACCCCACTTGATCATGGTGTATGACCCTTTTAATGTGCTGTTGGATTCTGTTTGCTAGTATTTTGTTGAGGATTTTTGCATCTATGTTCATCAGCAATACTGGCCTGTAGTTTTCTTTCTTTGTGACATCTTTGTCTGGTTTTGGTATCAGGGTGATGGTGGCCTCATAGAATGAGTTTGGAAGTGTTCCTCCCTATGCTATATTTTGGAAGAGCTTGAGAAGGATAGGTGTTAGCTTTCCTCTAAATGTTTGATAGAATTCACCTGTGAAGCCATCTGGTCCTTGGCTTTTGTTCGTTGGAAGATTTTTAATCCCAGTCTCAATATCAGTGCTTGTGATTGGTCTGTGTATATTTTCTATCTCTTCCAGGTTCAGTCTTGGAAGGTTGTGCTTTTCTAAGAATTTGTCCATTTCTTCGTGGTTGTCCATTTTATTGGCACATAGTTGCTTGTGGTAATCTCTCATGATCCTTTGTATTTCTTCAGTGTCAGTTATTACTTCTCCTTTTTCATTTCTAATTCTATTGATTTGAGTCTCCTCCCTTTTTTTCTTGATGAGTCTGGCTAATGGTTTATCAATTTTTTTTATCTTCTCAAAGAACCAGCTTTTACTTTTATTTATCTTTGCTATCGTTTCCTTCATTTCTTTTTTAATTTATTTCTGATGTGATCTTTATGATTTCTTTCCTTCTGCTAACTTTGGGGGTTTTTTGCTCTTCTTTCTCTAATTGCTTTAGGTGTAAGGTTAGGTTGTTTATTTGAGATGTTTCTTGTTTCTTGAGGTAGGATTGTATTGCTATAAACTTCCCTCTTAGAACTGCTTTTGCTTCATCCCGTAGGTTTTGGGTCATCGTGTTTTAATTGTCATTTGCTTCTAGGTATTTTTTAATTTCCTCTTTGATTTCTTCAGTGATTTCTTGGTTATTTAGTAGTGTGTTGTTTAGCCTCCATGTGTTTGTATTTTTAACGTATTTTTTCCTGTAATTTATATCTAGTCTCAGAGCATTGTGGTTGGAAAAGATACTTGATACAATTTCAATCTTCTTAAACTTACCAAGGCTTGATTTGTGACCCAAGATATGCTCTATCCTGGAGAATGTTCCATGAGCACTTGAGAAGAAGGTGTGTTCTGTTGTTTTTGGATGGAATGTCCTATAAATATCAATTAAGTCCATCTTGTTTAATGTATCATTTAAAGCTTGTGTTTCCTTATTTATTTTCATTTTTGATGATCTGTCCATTGGTGAAAGTGGGGTGTTAAAGTCCCCTACTCTTATTGTGTTACTGTCAGTTTCCCCTTTTATGGCTGTTAGCATTTGCCTTATGTATTGAGGTGCTCCTATGCTGGGTGCATAAATATGTACAATTGTTATATCTTCTTCTTGGATTGATCCCTTGATCATTATGTAGTGTCCTTCTTTGTCTCTTGTAATAGTCTTTATTTTAAAGTCTCTTTTGTCTGATATGAGAATTGCTACTCCAGCTTTCTTTTGATTTCCATTTGCATGGTATATCTTTTTCCATCCCCTCACTTTCAGTCTGTATGTGTCCCTTGGTCTGAAGTGGGTCTCTTGCAGACAGCATATATATGGTTCTTGTTTTTGTGTCCATTCAGCCAATCTATGTCTTTTGGTTGGAGCATTTAATCCATTTACAACTAAGGTAGTTATCAATATGTATGTTCCTATTACTATTTTCTTAATTGTTTTGGGTTTGTTATTGTAGGTCTTTTCCCTCTCTTGTGTTTCCTGCCTAGAGAAGTTCCTTTAGCATTTGTCGTAAAGCTGGTCTTGTAGTGCTGAATTCTGTTAGCTTTTGCTTGTCTGTAAAGGTTCTAATTTCTCCATCAAATCTGAATGAGATCCTTGCTGAGTAGAGTAATCTTGGTTGTATGTTCTTCCCTTTCATCCTTTAAATATGTCCTGCCACTCCCTTCTGGCTTGCAGAGTTTCTGCTGAAAGATCAGCTGTTAACCTTATGGGGATCCCCGTGTATGTTATTTATTGTTTTTCCCTTGCTGCTTTTAATATTTTTTCTTTGTATTTAATTTTTGCTAGTTTAATTAATATGTGTCTTGGCGTGTTTCTCCTTGGATTTATCCTGTATGGGACTCTCTGCGCTTCCTGGACTCAATTGACTATTTTCTTTCCCATATTAAGGAAGTTTTCAATTATAATCTCTTCAAATATTTTCTCAGTCCTTTTCTTTTTCCCTTCTTCTTCTGGGACCCCTATAATTCTAATGTTGGTGTGTTTAATGTTTTCCCAGATGTCTCTGAGACTGTCCACAATTCTTTTCATTCAATTTTCTTTTTTCTGCTCTGTGCTAGTTATTTCCACTATTTTATCTTCCCAGTCACTTATCTGTTCTTCTGCCTCAGTTATTCTGCTATTGATTCCTTCTAGAGCATATTTAATTTCATTTATTGTGTTGTTCATCATTGTTTGTTTGCTATTTAGTTATTCTAGGTCCTTGTTAAACATTTCTTGTGTTTTCTCCATTCTGTTTCCAAGATTTTGGATCATCTTTACTATCACTATTCTGAATTCTTTTTCAGGTAGACTGCCCATTTCCTCTTCATTTGTTTGGTCTGGTGGGTTTTTACACTGCTCCTTCATCTGCTGTGTGTTTCTCTGTCTTCTCATTTTGCTTAACTTACTGTGTTTGGGGTCTCCTTCTCACAGGCTGCAGGTTCGTAATTCCCATTGTTTTTGGTGTCTGCCCCCAGTGGCTAAATTTGGTTCAGTGGGTTGTGTAGGCTTCCTGGTGGAGGGGACTGGTGCCTGTGTTCTGGTGGATGAGGCTGGATCTTGTCTTTCTGGTGGGTAGGACCACGTCTGGTGGTGTGTTTTGGGGTGTCTGTGGCCTTATTATGATTTTAGGCAGCCTCTCTGCTAAAGGGTGGGATTGTGTTCCTATCTTGCTTGTTGTTTGGCATAAGGTGTCCAGCATTGTAGCTTGCTGGTCGTTGAGTGGAGCTGGGTCTTAGCGTTGAGATGGAGATCCCTGAGAGAGCTTTTGCCATTTGATATTACGTGGAGCCAGGAGGTCTCCGGTGGACCATTGTCCTGAACTCAGCTCTCCCAGCTTAGAAGCTCAGGCCTGACACCCTGCTGGAGCACCAAGACCCTGTCAGCCACAAGTCTCAGAAGAAAAGGGAGGAAAAAAGAAAGAAAGAAAGAAAGGGAGAAAGAAAGAAAGAAAGAAACGGAGAAAGAGAGAGAGGGAGAGAGGGAGGGAGGGAGGGAGGGGGGAGGAAGGAGGGAAGGAAGGAAAGAAAGTTATTAAAATAAATTTTTTTTTAATTATTAAAAATTTTTAAAAAGGAAGGAAGAAAGAAGAGAGCAACCAAACCAAAAAGCAAATCCACCAATGATAACAAGCACTAAAACTATACTAAAAAAACAAAACCATAAAAAAAGAACCAGACAGACAGAACTGTAGGACAAATGGTAAAAGCAAAGCTATACAGACAAAAATCACACGAAGAAGCATACACATACACGGTCACAAAAAGAGAAAAAGGAAAAAAATATATATATGTATATAAAAGAAAGAGAGCAACCAAATCAATAAACAAATCTACTAATGATAATAAACTCTAAATACTAAACTATGATAAACATAAAACCAGAAACAAATTAGATGCAGAAAGCAAACCCCAGTTGCTCCCAAAGTCCACTGCCTCAAGTTTGGGATGATTCTTTGTCTATTCAGGTGTTCCACAGATGCAGGGTACATCAAGTTGATTGTGGAGATTTACTCCACTGCTCCTGGGGCTGCTGGGAGAAATTTCCCTTTCTCTTCTTTGTTCACACAGCTCCTGGGGTTCAGCTTTGGATTTGGCCCCGCCTCTGTGTGTAGGTCGCCTGAGGGCATCTCTTCTTCCCCCAGACAGGATGGGGTTAAAGAAGCAGCTGATTAGGGGACTCTGGCTCACTAGGCATGGGGGAGAGAGGTGTACGGAACGTGGGGCGAGACTGTGGTGGCAGAGACCGGCATGACTTTGCAACAGCCTGAGGCATGCTGTGTGTTCTCCCGGGGAAGTTGTCCCTGGATCACGGGACCCTGGCAGTGGCGGGCTGCACAGGCTCTGGGGAGAGGAGGTGTGGTTAGTGACCTGTGCTTGCACACAGGCTTCTTGGTGGCTGAAGCAGCAGCCTTAGCCTCTCATGCCAGTCTCTGATGTCCACGCTGATAGCTGTGGCTCGCACCCATCTCTGGAGTTCATTTAGGCGGTGCTCTGAATCCCTTCTCCTCGCACACCCTAAAACAATTGTCTCTTGCCTCTTAGGCGGGTCCAGACTTTTTCCTGGACTCCCTCTCAGCTAGCTGTGGCACACTAGCCCCCCTTCAGGCTGTGTTCATGCAGCCAACCCCAGTCCTCTCCCTGGGATCTGACCTCCAAAGCCAGAGCCTCCGCTCCAAGCCCCCACCAGCCCTGGCAGGTGAGCAGACAAGTGTCTCAGGCTTGTGAGTGCTGATCCACACCAATCCTCTGGGTGGGAATCCCTCCGCTTTGCCCTCTGCACCCCTGTTTCTGTGCTCTCCTCCATGGCTCCAAAGCTTCCCCCCATCCCCCATCTCTACCAGTGAAGGGGCTTCATAGTGTGTGGAAACTCTTCTTCCTTCACAGCTCCCTCCCAGAGGTGCAGGTCCCATCCCTATTCTTTTGTCTCTGTTTTCTCTTTTTTCTTTTGCCTTACCCAGGTACATGGGGATTTTCTTGCCTTTTGGGAAGTCTGGGGTCTTCTGTCAGCATTCAGTAGATGTTCTCTAAGAGTTGTTCCACATGTAGATGTATTTCTGATGTATTTGTGGGGAGGAAGGTGATCTCCATGTCTTACTCCTCTGCCCGATTATCTTTTAAAGAGATTTAAATAATATGAAAATATATGAAATATGAAAATATATGAAATAATAAGAAAATATGTCATACATATTTGCCCATGTAAGTATCTTTTTCATTGTTCTTAATTCCTTTGTGTAGATCTATATTTCCATTTGTTATCATTTTTCTTCCTTTTGAAAGACTTCACTTAATATTTCTTGGGAACATTGGGGTACAAATCTGCTGGTGATGATTTTTTTTTAATTAATTAATTAATTTATTTATTTTGGCTGCATTGGGTCTTTGTTGCTGTGGGCGGGCTTTCTCTAGTTGCGGCTAGTGGGGGCTACTCTTTGTTGCAGTGTGTGGGCTTCTCATTGCAGTGGCTTCTCTTGCTGTGGAGCACAGGCTCTCGGCATGCAGGCTTCAGTAGTTGTGACACACAAGTTCAGTAGTTGTGGCTCGTGGACTCTAGAGCACAGACTCAGTAGTTGTGGCACACGGGCTTAGTTGCTCTGAAGCATGTGGGATCTTCCTGGACCAGGTCTTTGAACCTGTGTCCCCTGCATTGGCAAGAGGATTCTTAACCACTGCACCACCAGGGAAGTCCCACTGGTGATGATTTCTTTCAGATTTTGATCTTGAAAGATATTTTCACTGGTACGAAATTTTAGCTTGACAATTTTTTTTCTGTCCATACTTTAAATATGGTGCTTCACTGTCTTCTCATGTGTGTTATTTCCTCCTAGAAACCTGCTATCATCATCTTTTTTTTTAATACTGATATGTCCTTTTTTATGACTACTTTTAATATTTTCTCTTTATCATGGTTTTGAGCAATTTGGTTATGATGTATCTTGGTGTAGTTTCCTTTATGCTTCTTGTGTTTAGTTTTCATTTAGCTTCTTGAATCTCTGGGTTTTTACTTTTCCTCAAATTTGGAAAAATTTTGGCCGTTATTTCTTCAAACACTTTTTTTTTTTGTCCCCACTACAATCTGCTTTCCTTTAGGGACTCAAATTATATATATATTAGGCAATTTGAAGTTGTTTCACAGCTCACTGATTTTTTAAAAGATGGTTTCTATTGCTGTGCCTGCAAGTTCATGCATCTTTTCATCTGTAATATCTAATCTCCCATTAATCTGATCTAGCATATTTTTCATCTCACGTATAATTTTCTTATCTAGAAGTTCATTTTGGGTCTCTTTGTATTCCATGTCTCTAGTTAACTTTTTAAACATATGGAATACAATTATAATAACCTTTAATATTCTTCTCTGCTAACTTAATATCTTGGTCAGTTCTGGGTCAGTTTTGACTGATTATTCTTCTCATTATGGGCCATGTTTTCTTGCCTACTTGCATGCTTGGTGATCTTTCTTTGGACGTCAGATTATATGAATTTTACCTTGTTTAATGCTGGCTTTTTTTGCATTCCTATGAGCATCCTTGAGTTTTGCCCTCTGATACAGTTAAGTTACTTGGAAACAGTTTTACGCTTTTAGGTATTACTCTCATGGTTTGTTAAGTGGATCTAAGCAGGGTTCACTCTAGGGCTAATCTCCATTACTGAGACAAAACCCTTCTGAATATTTTACCGTGTACCTCACGAATTATGAGTTTTTCCTGTCTGGTCAGTGGGAACAGGCACCAGCCTTAGTGAGCACCAGACACTTCCTTTCAATCTTATTAGAGGAGTCTTTCTCCAGACTCAAGTAGTTTTCTTACACACATGCTGGTCAGTATTCTCTCCCCATACTTGAGGGGTGCTAATCTCTGGGGTCCTCTCTGTGCAGCTCTATCCTCTCTAGTAATCTGTCCTGTGAACTCCAGCTACCTTGGTCTCCCCAGATGATCTACTCTATTTCCTCAACTCAGATAGTCCACAGGGTAATTCCGGGTTTGTTCTAGAAACTTTTTCAAAGCAATAACCTGGGGCAATCATGGGTCTCACTTTGTTTCTTTTTTCCATTTCTCAAGTCTGTTGTCCTGTCTCTTGAAAACCATTGTTTCATGCCTTTTTTGCCTATGGGTTGTTTTTTGTTGTTTTTGTTAATTGGTTGGTGACTTCGGGCAAGAGGATAAATCTCATCCCTATTACTCCATCTTGTCTGGAAGTGAAAGTTTAACATGTCATTTTTTCCTGTTTTCAAGGTCACTTGGGATTCAACAGATCTAATCTGAGCTCTTTGAGAATGGTTTGGGCTCAGCTGATTCCTACTGATATATATACATATATACCATATATAATATATAGATACATATATCATATATAAAATATATCAGTATGTGTGTATACACATATACACATACATATATATACATATAATATAGAGAGAGAACAAAGAATGTTTGGTTTAGTTAAAACTTGAAATCAGTCTGAAAGAAGTTAGTACTAGCCACTAGGATCTTTTTGGATAGAATGCTACTTATTTCAAAGAAGTCATGAGTATAGTGTTGAAATTTTCTTAGATTCTAGTCTCAATTTCTAGAAAAAAATGTGTATTTCTAAAAGTAACTATGGAAATTATCATTAACACCTTCATTTCCTTATTTAAAAATTAGAGGATAATGTATATAAAAATAAACAAGAATCACAGGAAATTCACATGTCCAACCACCTGGATGAAATTGTTGCTGCTGTCAGCATAACACCTAGAAAAATGCTCCAAGACAAGCTGCCTCAGACAGCACTGTTTCAGCCTCCTCAAGAGAAACTCCACCTCTGTGAAGAGAAAGCAAAGTCCTATTCTAGCAGTCATGAGGTAAGGAGCCTTTCTTTTTATACCTGTACTCTGGTAATTGAGAAGTAGGATACTTTAGGTTGCATTCCTACTATCAGGAGTTTGGTACAAGAGAAAATATGACAGTGCCTTTTTCATAGTGTGAGTGTGTGTAGTACCTCAGGACTCCAAGCCCAGCACTTGGCACAGTCAACATTATGTTTGCTGAATGAGTGCACAAATGAACAAACAAGTTTTCCCTGACCTCTGACAAGTGTACACTAGACTGACTGGTTGTGATTTGACCTACTACAGTCATTTTCCATCAATCAGTAAATATTTATTGAGCTCCTCCTGTGTGCCAGGTCTAGGCACTGGAATACAGGACAAAGCAGATGAAGTTTCTGCTCTCATGGAGCTTATATTTCTTAGGTTCCTAATCTTGTTCTCTGCATACTTCTTTCCCATCTCTCTTCAAAGTTTTATTTATTTACTCATTCATTCAATATGTATTTCTCTACCACCTCTTATGTGTCAGACCCTATTTGTCCAATTATTCACAAAAATTTACTGTATACCTAATGTGTGCCAGGTGCTCTGCAAGTGCTGGGGGCACAGATGGGAAAGCTACAGCCTCTGCCTCAGAGGGATTCATGGTCTGGTTGGGAGATAGATGGATAATGGTAATCAGCATAAGTTCTGTGACAAACACAAGCTTAGGTGGTATAGATGCAAAGCATGGGGAGTGAGGGGAGGAGGGATGGGCAATGACCCTGGAGTTGGAGGAGGGACAGCACTTAAGGCATGCTTCTTGGGATGGGAGTTATTTGGACTGCACTGATAACAGTACTTAGGAGTTGGCCCCAGGTAGGAGAGAGGACAATAGCGTTCCGGGCAGAGGTGGCAGATGGGCAAGAGTTGCGGGTCTGAGGGTGCACAGGTTGTTTGGGGAACTATATGGAACTATCTGGGATGGAGGCTTTAGTTACACAGGGCAGCAAATGAGGTTGGATTATGGGCAGGAGCTGGGACCAGAAGGTGTTCAACACCCAGGAAAAGTTTAGATTTTCTTCTTAGGGTGCTGGAGACTGTCATAGGATTATAAGCAGAAGAGGGCCATGAACAAGTCTGAGTTTCTGAAATGATCCCTCAGACCTCAGATAACTGGGTGGTGGAGGAAGAGAAGGGAGGTAAACTGGAGGAGGGCCAGTTTGCAGGATATTTGCAATAATCCTGGCAAGGGCCTGAAATATGGCAGAGTCAGTAGAAATGCTGAGATCTTTTTTTTTTATTTGAAGTATAGTGGATTTACAATGTTGTGTTAATTTCTGCTATACAGCAAAGTGATTCAGTTATTCATATATATACATTCTTTTTTTAATATTCTTTTCCATTATGGTTTATCATAGGACATTGATTATAGTTCTCTGTGCTATACAGTAGGACCTTGCTTTATATATATATATATATTCTCTCTCTATATATATATATATATATATATACATTCTATATATATTAGTTTGCATCTGCTAATCCCAAACTCCCAGTCCATCTCTCCCCCAATCCCCTTCCCCTTGGCAACCACCTGTCTGTTCTCTATGTCTGTGATTCTGTTTCTGTTTCATAGATAGGTTCATTTGTGTCATATTTTAGAATCCACACATAAGTGATATCATATAGTATTTGTCTTTCTCTTTCTGACTTACTTCACTTAGTATGACAATCTCTATTTGCAAAATGCTGAGATCTTTTGATAAGAATTTGGAAATATGAATCAATGAAACCTGGTAACTGGGGGGGACATAGGGGTTGGAGAGGCAAAAGTGAGCCAGAGAGGGGTGTGTGCAATTCCTGACTTAGGGCTCAGCCAGCCTGGGTGACCCAAGGCTTGTCAGAGCCCTTTGTTATTGCAATGAATACAGGAAGAAGAGCAGGATTATGGAGAGAAGGTGTGAATTTGGTTTTGAAAGTGTGCTTATTCATTATGCAGCAGATATTTATTTAGTACCTACTATGTGCCAGGCTGTGTGCTATGTCAGCCTCAGCTGGCAGCCTTTCTGAACCAGAGGTCTGCAGGAGAACTAAGCCTTAATGCCCTAAGGCATTTGGTGTATATATTTTTATTATTATTAATTTGTATTGGAGTATGGCTGCTTTGCAATGTTTTGTTAGCCTCCACTGCACAACAAAATGAATCAGCCATACATGTACAGATATCCCCTCCCTTTTGGACTTCCCTCCCATTTAGGTTACCACAGTGCATTAGGTAGAGTTCCCTGTGCTATACAGTATGTTCCCATCAGTTGTCTATTTTGTACATAGTATCAATACTGTATATGTGTCAATCCCAGTCTCCCAATTCCTCCCACCCCATCCCTTTCCCCCTTGGTCTCCATACATTTGTTCTCTACGTTTCTGTCTCTAATTCTCCTTTGCAAATAAGATCATCTATTCCATTTTTCTAGATTCCACATATATGTGTTATTATACGATATTTGCTTTTCTCTTTCTGACTTACTTCACTCTGTATGATACTCTCTAGGTCCATCCATATATCTACAAATGACCCAATTTTATTCCTTTTTATGGCTGAGTAATATTCCACTGTATATATGTGCCACATCTTCTTTATCCATTTGCTGGATAAAGAAGATAGACATTTAGGTTGTTGATAGACATTTAGGTTGCTTCCATGTCCTGGCTATTGTAAATAGTGCTGCTATGAACATTGGGGTACATGTGTTTTTTTGAATTATGGTTTTCTCTGGGTATATGCCCAGTAGTGGGATTGTTGGGTCATATGGTAATTCTATTTTTAGTTTTTTAAGGAACCTGTGTACTGTTTTCCATAGTGGCTGTATCAATTCACATTCCCACCAACAGTGTATGAGGGTTCCCTTTTCTCCACACCCTCTCCAGCATTTATTGTTTGTAGGCTTTTTGATGATGGCCATTCTGACTGGTGAGAGGTGATACCTCATTGTACTTTTGATTTGCATTTCTCTAATAATTAGTGATGTTGAGCATCTTTTCATGTGTTTGTTGGCCATCTGCATTTGGTGTATATAAAGAATTAACTTCCCTTCTATGCATCTAGAATGATATCAAAGCATTTTTTGTGTTCTGCCATTCAGATGAGGAATCCTTGGATTCAGCGGTGAACAGGACAAACAGCTTGACTGCCCTCATGGAGCTGAGGGGACATTGTAAATAAACCAGTGAAGTAGAGATTGTGCTAAGTGCTATGGAGGAAACAGAGTGGGCCTATCTTAGGTAAGGGAGGACCTCACTGAGGAGGTGACATCTGAGCTGACACCTAAAGAAGAGAAGGAGCCAGCATGGAGGAGCTGAGGGAAAGGAGTTCTAGGGAGAGGGAACAGCAGCCATAAAATTTATAAGTTTGGCACGAGCGTGACTATGTTTGAAGTGATGATAGGAAGCTTCAGTCTGACATGAAATGTAGTTGGAGAGGCAGCTTACCTGCCTTGCAGGTCTAAGTTAAGTGCTCTAGGAAGCCTTAATGTTTTTAGGAAAGTATTAATATGACATAATTTGCTTCTTAAAATACCATTCTTTGGTAATTTTTTATTTTAAAATACTTTCAGACTTACAGAAAAGTTACAAGATATACCAGTTGTTAACATTTACTTTATTTCTTTATTTCTCACTCTCTCTCTCTGTCATTATTTTTCTGAATATCTGAGAGTAAGTTACAAATGTATGATCTTTTACCCCTAAATACATCAGTGCCTATTTCCCAAGAATAAAGGATATTTTCCTACATAACGATAGTACAATGATTGAAATTAGGAAATTAATATTGATATATATTATTATCTAATCTACAAACATTATCCATATTTCTCTAATTATCTCAATAATATCTTTTATAGAAAAAAAATCAGCCATGGTCCAATCCATGAAGTCATGTTGACTCTAGTCAACAGTTAGAGCAGTTACTTAGCCTGTCTTTGTCTTTCACAATCTTAGTATTTGTGAAAAGTACTGTATTAGTCTGTTTGGGCTGCTGTAATAGAATACCACAGACTGGGTGGCCTACACAACAGAAACATACTCCTCACAGTTCTGGAGACTGGAAGTCCAAGATTAAGGTGCCAGCAGGGCTGGCATCTGGTGAGAGCTCTCCCCTTGGGTTGCAGACCACCACCTTCTAGCTGTGTCCTCACATGGCCTCTTCTTTGTGCATGTGGGGGAAGGGGGAGAGAAAGGTGTCTCTTCTTATAAGTACACTAATCCTATTGATCAGGGCCCCACCTTTATAACCTCATTTGACCCTAATTACAGCCTTAGAGGCCCTATCTCTAAATACTACAGTGAGAGTTAGGGCTTCAACATATGAATTTGGCAGGGGCCACAAATATACACTCCAATTATTTTGTAGAATACCTCCCAATTTGAATTTGTCATGTGTTTCCTTATGATTAGATTCAGATTATACATTTTGGGCAGGAATCTCACAGACCTGACATAGGGCCCTTCTCAGTGCATCATATTAGGAGGTGTATGATGTCGTTCGTCTCATTACTATGAGGCTAAATTTGATCACTTGGTTAAGGAGCTATCTGGCAGGTTTTTTCACTGTAGAATTATTATTCTTCCCTTTGTAATTAATATTTTGTGGGGAAATTCATTGATACTGTGAACATATCCTATTCCTCATTAAAACTTCACCCCCTAGTTTATAGCATCCATTGATGATTCTCACCTGAATTAGCTATTACTACGATGTTTGTCAAATGGTGATTCTCTGACTTCAGCATTCTTTCAACATTTGTTTGTTGGCATTCTTTTTATGAGGAAGAGCTTTCCCTTCTTCACACTTTATTGTTCATTTATTTATATCAGTATGGGTTCAAGAAATCCTGTTTTACAAATATGTTACAATCCATTATCATCATCAAAACTTAAATTATTTTGTATTTGTCAGTGGGAGCCCCTTCAAGCTGGCTTCTGAGTCCTTGATATGCTCCCATGATTCTTTCCTTAATTTCCAATACAATAAGATTTTTCAGGTTCATCTTGTATTTCCCTGCTCCAGCTGTGGATTCAGGGAACGCTGGCTCCTCTTAGAAGAGAATAGTATTGATATTTAGACACCAAGATCTGGGTATTAAATACCCATTTTAAAATATGTATGGCCAGACTTACTGATCCTCAGAGTTGCATATTTTAATATTAAGAAGTTTAAGAAATTCAGGT
This sequence comes from Hyperoodon ampullatus, assembly GCF_949752795.1. Taxonomy (NCBI): domain Eukaryota; kingdom Metazoa; phylum Chordata; class Mammalia; order Artiodactyla; family Ziphiidae; genus Hyperoodon; species Hyperoodon ampullatus. Next base: position 74,574,914 of record NC_136916.1, read on the forward strand.
AACTCAAGAATGATGTTGTGGGAAGAGATCTGGACTTTGCATCAAGGAGCTTGACTGTGAGTTCTGACTCTACCACTCGGTGATAAATCATCTCACCTCTCTGGCTTTACATTTCTTCTTTAAATTGAAGTGATCAGACTAGATTATTTCCAAGACTCATCCCAGTTCTGAAATTGTCTTCCTACTCATACTTCTCTTCTGTCTACCTGCTACCCATGCCTGCTGGCTAAAGCCACTGGAACTGGCAAGATAAAGGTTGGAAAATCAAAAGGCAGTATCTGGACTACACATCCTAGCAAATATGAAAGCAGAGGGAAGACAGGCTGCTCTTTCTGTACACTGGTCCCCAATGCAGGTAGTGAGGACCAAGGCCCTGATCTGGGAGGCTGACTCTCAGACTGCATATAGCCCTTCCTTGGAAACATGTGGTTGGGACAGATTCGCCATCAGATCAGATCCTCCTCTCTTTTTGGCAAACTGTCTATCTAGACTTCTCAATGTTTTCATCACTTCTTTCTTTCTCATACACTGTATTAATTTGCTGTGTGTCTTCAAGGAAGCCATTCCATAAACTTCCTGTCTCTAGAGGCAATAAATAGATGTTTCCCAAAAGAAGAACTACAAAAAGCCAATAAACACCTGAAGATGTTCAGCCTCACTAGCTTTGCAGAAAAAAAAAATACAAACTAAAACAAGGAGAAATGAGTTAACTGACAAATTGGCAAGTTAGACCCCAACTAGTGCTTGGCTCTGTGTAAGGTGCATTCCCTGCTCACACAACGTGCTGTAAGGGAGGTGTGGATGGAAGCAGCCTCTAGAGGAAGCACTCCAGCAAACTCTAGCAAAGTCTCAGGATTTTGCACATCCTTTACTCTATTGTCACATTGGAATTCATTCTAAGAAAATGCTTATGGGGCTCCCCTGGTGGCACAGTGGGTAATAATCCTCCTGCCAATGCAGGGGGACACAGGTTCGAGCCCTGGTCCAGGAAGATCCCACATGCCACAGAGCAACTAAGCCCATGTGCCACAACTACTGAGCCTGTGCTCTAGAGCCCATGAGCCACAACTACTGAGCCCACATGCCACAACTACTGAAGCCCACACACCTAGAGCCCGTGCTCCACAACAAGAGAAACCACCGCAATGAGAAGCTTGCACACCGCAACAAAGAGTAGCCCCTGCTCGCCACAACTACAGAAAGCCCGCGTGCAGCATCAAAGACCCAATGCAGCCAAAAATAAATAATAAAATAAATAAATTTATATCTGTAAAAAGAATAACGCTATTTTAAAAAAGAAAAAGAAAATGCCTATGGATATGAGCAAATCTATCCACACAGGATGTTCAGAGAGAAAAAATTTTAAAACAACCTAAGTGCTCAATAGCTATTGGTTGAGTAACTCACTTATAATATATCCATACAATAAAATGCTATGCAGCCATAAAAAATTATTATCACAGAAGATGACATGGAGAAATGTTCACAAATTGTGAAAAGTTGCAAACCTGTATGTAGCTTATAAGCCTATTTTTAAAAAGAAAAAATATGTATAGATAGATTCATAGGAATGAAGGATAGAGAGAAATTTAGCTGCCTAGTTGTCTCTAAGAGGTGAGATGGCAGGTGATTTTTTAATTTTTTTGCTCACCTGTATTTTGATAATGAGCATGTATTACTTTTGTAATAAGAAAAATGTTACTATAGGAAAAAGCCACACCTCCATCTTCCTTCATCACTATGGAGTGAGCACATTGTTCCCCAGCCTCTCTTTGCTAGGTCAGAAAAGCAACTGTCCTGTGGTCAGCTGCCTGGGTATGCATTTTTTGTCAGGAGGAATGTTGTTTCAAGGTGAAAGTGTTTCTAACTCACGTGGGAACTTTGTGGAAGTGCAGGTCCTTTGAGCTTAGGCATTGACCGGGGGAGTAGGGGTGGGGGGTGTACTGGGTCTTCTGCTGGGTTTTTTCCACAACTCTGTCCTTGTTCTTATGGTTCTTCCTCTGCTCTGCCCCCTTCAGCTTTGTACCTCCCACCTCCTCTTTTGCTATTCCAGCTATCTATTACTGTATCACACTCTAAGACTTAGTGGCATAAAACAAAAACAGCCATTTATTTTGCTCATGAATGCACAATTTGTGCAGAGCTCAGTGAGATCTGGTCAGCTCTGCTCCATGCAGCATCAGCTGAGCTCAACAGGTGTGGAGCATCCGATGCCAGGGTGGCGTCCTGTGGTTGACCAATGCTGCCACCAGCACATTTCCATGTAGGCCTCTCCGTGGGGCTACTTAGGCTTCCTCATGGAATGGTGGTTAGGTTATTAGTCTTCTGGGGTTGCTATGGCAAAATACCTCAGACTAGGTGGCTTCAACAAAGGAAGTTTATTTTCTCACAGTTCTGGAGCCTAGAAGTCTAAGGTCAAGGTGTTGGCAGGGTTGATTTTATTCGGAGGGCTCTCTCCTTGACTCCCACTGTGTCCTCACAACGTGTTTCTCTGTGTGTGCCCATTCCTAGTGTCCCTTTCTCTTCTCACAAGGACACCAGTCATATTAGATTAGGGCCCCATCCTGACAACCTCACTTTACCTTATTCACCTCTTTAAAGGCCGTCTCTCCAAATACAGTTATATTCTGAAGTACTTAGGACTCCAACATATGAATTTGGAGGTGGGAGACACAATTCAGCCCATAACAAGTTCCAAGAGCGAGTAAAAAGTGGAAGCTGCCAGTTCTTTAAGAACTGGGTCTAAAAAGGGGCACTGCATCATTTCCTCCATGTTCTTTTAGCCAAACAGTCATAAAACCCAGATTCAAAGAAAAGGGGACATAGACCACCATCTCTGTATGGAAGGAGTGTCAAAGAATTTTGGAGCTGTATTTTAAAACTACCAGTCTTGCTTTGAGTGTATTGCTGCTCTAAGCTGACCTGGAGCTAGAATCCATGGTTCGCTATTCTCTTTGTCCTGGCTCCAGATGAAAATGTGCTTTAATCCCGTAACGAAATCTGTTTGTAAAGTCCTGCTGACCTCATTTGCTGTGCTAATATCCCAGCTGCTAAAGAAGTTGTTTGAATTGAGAACTAATGGGTGTTATTTGAAAACTATCACCATTCGCCCACTTGTTGTGCCTGAATATGTAGTAGCTGTTCATTGATGGACAGCGCCTTTACTCCATAACGTTTTTCACTATTTACTATAAATTTAAATGTACTATAAATTTTACTGTTTTTTTTTATGTATATTGTCTATTTCACCCGACCAGATGAATATCCTGCCATCCAAGACATCTTTGTTTTGTTCTCTAATGTATCACAAGTCCTTAAAACCATGCCCGGCCCATAATCAACACTCAATAAGTGTATATTGAATGGATAAAAATACAAGTTGATTTTGTGCTTTGCTGTCTAACTGGTGAGCCCATTTCCCTTCCTCCAGTATAAACAGGCTCTCCAGGAGCTTATGCGCTGTGTGGCGCTGACGAGGATCTGCTATGGTGACTCACACTGGAAACTGGCCAAGGCGCATGTTAACCTGGCTCAGGGCTACCTCCAGCTGGAAGGTGAGTCTGCCTCAGGCTGAGGAGGATTGGCTGGTTGGTTTCTGCTCGTTTCCTCAAATTTGACTAAACTTTAGATGGATCAGGTTTTCTTGGACATTCTCCTCTCTACACATTGAGAGCTATTTCCTCTCACAGAGAGTCAATAAGATTTTTTAACACAATATGTAAAAAAGAGAAGGAAGATTTTAGCCCTCTGAGCTTTGTTTTTTATGATCTTAAAAGTAGTTCTTGGGAGATAATTAACTTGTTAGCTTTGAAGGCACTGTAGAAATGGCCCAGGGCGTAGAGTTGGGGCCTAAAATAGGATCCATTCACATATGTATTGATGGAAAGTCTCTTGCATATAAGTGACACCACCCCCCAAAAAAAGGCTAAATCAAGCTGGCAATAAACAAAAGGTAATTCATTGGCCCATACACTTAAAAATCCAGGGGTAAAACTTACTGTAGCCTTAGCCAGATCCGTTCCTCCCTTTTCACACCACTTAACTCTGTTTTTCTCTGTATTGGCTCCATTCTTAGCCAAACTTTGCCCACATGGTGGCAGCAAGGTTGCCAGCAGCTTTAGGTTTCCCTCCTCAGCATTCCCAGGAAAAAAAGAGTGTCTCTCCTCCAAAATCTCACGATTTGGGGATTCTTATTGGGCTGATGTGGGTTGTATGCCAAAGACAAGAAAGAGTCTGATTGGCTAGACCTGCCTTTTGGCTCCACTGGATCCTTGGGGAGAGGCTGGCCTTGGCTAAATCACAAGGACTGAATGTGCAGCGGCTGGGCATCCTCAAAAGAAAACAGGAGAAGAGAGAATGGATGCAGAGAAGGCAAAAACATGGACTGGCAACCTAGGACAAGAGGTACAAGAGTACATCGCTGTACTCTGTTTCTTCTATTGAAAAGCGATGATAATGATGATGATATGATGGCACTGACTTCCCAGGATTGGCCCAATGAATAAATAAACAAACAGAAGTGAAAAACACCACAATGCTAAGCACACAATTGCCACCCAATAAATTTAGCCAAATCTGATTATAGATTGCTCCTACCTGTTAGATCAAAGACTATTAGAGGGACTTCCCTGGTGGCGCAGTGGTTGAGAGTCTGCCTGCCAATGCAGGGGACACGGGTTCGTGCCCTGGTCTGGGAGGATCCCACATGCCACGGAGCAACTAGGCCCATGTGCCACAACTACTGAGCCTGCGCGTCTGGAGCCTGTGCTCCACAACAAGAGAGGCCGCGACAGTGAGAGGCCCGTGCACCGTGATGAAGAGTGGCCCCCGCTCACTGCAACTAGAGAAAGCCCACACACAGAAACGAAGACCCAACACAGACAAAAAAAAAAAAAAAAAAAGACAATTAGAGCCAGAGGGGTCGTTGGAGGTCATCTAGTTCAAACCATACCCCTATACCCCGTATTTTCTAGATTCAGAGGAAACAACTAGTTTGAGTTGAAACAGCTTGCCCCAGGTCACTCTGTTAATAGATAGCTGATCTGCGACTCAGACCTAGGATTTTGGTTGCCAGTACCAGTGTCCTAGCATCGGGGATTTTTTTTTAATGATGTTTTTCTTCCACAGTCTGCTACCTTTCTGCATTATAGTCTTTCTTTCTCATTTTAAATAAAAGCAGTATCTACTATTTATTAAAGTCTTATTGAGTGCCAGGCACCATGCTATTTTCCATGTATAATTTCCTTCAGTCTTCACCACAGTGCTATGAGGTGGGTAATGTTATTATCCCTGTCTACAGTCAAGGAAGCTGGGGCCAACATTTCAGGTAAGTGGTGGAGCAGGGAATTCACTCTGAGCAGTGTGATTTCAGAGCTAGTGTTCTTGAACCTCAACCCATGCTGCCTCTTGTAGATTGAGTTCAAGTTTCTTGAGGAAATGGACCAGAATTCATCATGTCTTTTATAATGTTGCACACATTATTGGCACTAATAAATTTCTGGTAGGTTGATTGTGTACTTTCTAAAAAAATAAGACAAAATTCTGTAAGTGTTCCTATAGGAATAGCATACCCTGGATTTTCTCCCTCAGAAAATATATTCTGTTTTATAGACATAGGAACAGAATGAATTTCATAATTTGACAGCTCTTTTTAGAGATTTGAGATACAATTCCATGTAATGAAGAACGTAAGACCAGGAGTATTAGGATGTGGGTGGAAGGGTGTGTCACTGTGGGGAAGAAGATGGGGATGGGGGAAAATGAAAAAACCTGAGACTTAAATAGTGATCCTCAGTGTCACCTTTACCACAAATGAATATGCCAATGGAAGAATGCTAGAACCCACCAGGAATTAGTTCTTGGTAGTAACTGTTTTTAAACTTCATTTGATTCATATCAGTCTATTACCACATAGAAATAAGAGATTGTAGCACATCAGCCCCTTACCTCATTGGAATTCTTTGTCAGTTTTTATAGATATCATCATATTTGTATTATGTTAAAATAACTCTCTAAAGTTATGATTATGGATGGGTGAGCAGAAGATTCAGAATTTTTAGTATTTCATTAAGATTGCTGTCACAAAGCCAGGATTAAAATTCATGAATATTTTATTTCCTACCCAGAATGCTGTAGTCTTTGTATTCCGTTTGTTTTTTTATAATTATTCATAACATTTTACGTCTGACATTGGTGAAGTTTCAAAGCTGTTCAATTCCTGCTCATTCTGATTATTTCTAAAAAGACCATTGTGGGAAAAAATTTTTATCTTGAGTCCTAGGTGTGAAACACTTCTTTGTTTCTTAGAGTCATGATCGTATTTCATGCTGTCCCGATATATCTCCATGTGCCACTTGATGATATATGAAGGAGACCTCATTAGATTCCCTGGCCAGAGATAACTATATTCCTGTCGAGCTGAAATGAAAGAGAAACTGAGACTGCTTTTTCTTTGTCCACAGGACTGTCACTGCAAGCAAAACAACATGTGGAAAAAGCCAAAGAAATCCTCACCAACTCCATTGTGCATCCCTACAGTGACAATACAGATGTTTTCAAGTGTTCGGTTGAGTTATTCCATACCATGGGGAGAGCCTTACTGTCCCTTCAAAAGTATCCTTTTGCCTCTAATCTTTACAAATAGAAATACCGTTCATAATGCTTATAGTTAATTTTTAAGGCCAAATCAAAAGCTGACAGGTGACTCAGGAAGGGTGATGGGAAGTATGAGAGCCAAGAATGTCCAGGAACTAAGGCCCCAGAATGTAGCACCAAGTGTAAGGTTTCCTGAACACAACTCAGGTTTAAGGAAGCTTCAGAGAATTTGACAAAAGCAGAGAGACTTTCAAAGGAGCTGCTGCAATGTGGAAGGATTATAAAGGAAGAATGGATAGAAATTCAAATGCAGATCAAATTGTCATTTGCACAGTAAGTTTTCAGTTTAGGACTTTTTGTATATGTGATTCCTGGAGGTTCTTTGCCAGAAGACTCTGTCTTCAGGCAGGAGGAGCTTCTGCGTGGTGCTGTGTTGGTGGCTTCTCCATGGCCATGGTCCAGAATTAAGAGAGGAGGACAACAGTCACATCAGAGCAGCCACAACCAAGGCATGTACATCAGTGGCACTCTTCACTAAATGTGTAGTGCTCTCATACCCACCCCTGGGTCCTAGAGTCCTGATGTCATTCTCTTGACTTTCTATTTCTTGCCTGCTCTCCCTGCCCCTCTCCTCCTGCCCTTATTTCCTCCCCTCCCCTCCCCGCACCCCCATCTTCCTTTTTCCCCCTACTGTTCTAGTCTAAAATATTCAATACATTGATTTTACGATTAGGGCCTCAAAGGAGAAAGATCTTAGAGATATCTGAATCCATGAGAATGAGAAGATTGTTCCTTGTTCTCCCTACGCCCAACCCACACTCACCAAATAAACCCAGGTGGAAGAGATATAATGGTTGGAGCCTGAGGGAGAAGGGGCCTTGGGTAGTCAGCACATTTATCCCTCTCCAAAGGCCAACTCCAAGCCAATTGCCCAGAGCAGTGGGGTGACAGAGGATGTACCCACTCTTTGGAAGGATGTGTTTGTGGGAGGAAGAGGGCAGAGAAAAGTCTATTCTAGAAGAGGCAGAGAATCCCCAGCAGACCTACACGGCAGCCTTTAACCAAGCCTGGAAGAATTCAGTGTAAATTAATAATCAGACTACATGTATAGGTTGATTCCCAAGAGAACTCAGGGACCCAATGGACTCATTTTAAGAAGGAAAGGGCCCTGAAGGAGCACACCTAATGCTTCCATATGAATGGGAGCTGGGAAGGACTAACTTTGACTCATGCTTTTAAAGATATTTTTGTGATCATAAGTCCACTCTTGTTAATTTGTTTGTTTGGGAGTGTTTTTGGATATGAAGTGCAGAGAATTCATCAGTCCATGCAAACCTTTGGTACACTTCTTTTTTTTTAAACATTTTTTAAAATTAATTAATCTATTTATTTTTGGCTGAGTTGGGTCTTCATTGTTGTGCGCGGGCTTTCTCTAATTGCGGCAAGGGTGAGGGGCTACTCTTCGTTGCGGTGCGTGGGCTTCTCATTGAGGTGGCTTCTCGTTGCAGAGCACGGGCTCTAGGCACGTGGGCTTCAGTAGTTGTGGCACGAGGGCTCAGTAGTTGTGGCTTTCAGGCTCTAGAGCGTAGGCTCAGTAGTTGTGGCGCACGGGCTTACTTGCTCCGCGGTGTGTGGGATCTTCCCGGACCAGGGCTTGCACCCATGTCCCCTGCACTGGCGGGCGGATTCTTAACCACTGTGCCACCAGGAAAGTCCCTGATGTGCTTTTTTAAATTGATTTTTTCCTTCCGTCTCTGATCCTTACTCTCATTCTGTCACATACAGATCATAGATAACCTTTTTAAACGATGATTTATGTCTTTAAATATGTATCTCTGAATAATAAATAGCATTGTTTTCTGTATTTATACGTTTTAGGTTTATATAAATTTGCAGTATGTGTCTCACTCTGTTTCTCACTTTTGTCCACTCAGCACTGTTTTTAGTTGTTGCTGCTGGCTGCTTTGTTGTACTCCATAGAATGCATCTGCCATCCTGTGCTTGTCTGTCCTCCTAGCAGTGGGCATTCAGCTCATCCCCAGCTCCCAGCTCCCACAATGGTGCTGCCATGAACATCCTTGTGCAGCTCCACTTAGGAGGCTCAGAGAGACTTTTCTGAGTTTATACTCTAAGGGTAGGATTGCATGGTCACAGGGTACACTCATACTTCAAGTTCACCACACACTGGCCAATTGCTACACCCATCTGCATTCCCACTTGTGGGACACATGGGTTCCTGTTTTCTCACATCCCCAGCAATGTTTGGCATTGCTGGTCTTTCTAACCTTTGCCACCTTGATGCATATATGTGCTTAATTACTTTTCAATTCTACTTATGTTTCTCTTATTAGTGAGTTTGAGTACCTCTTCATATACTGCTTAGCCATTGGATTCCGCTTCTGTGAATAGCCTGTTAGCATTCTTTCTCATTTTTCTTTTGGGGTTTCCTGTGCTTTTCTTATTGATAATTGAGATTTTCTTATATATTATAAATTAGCGATATTTCAAATATTTTCTTATATTGCTCACTTATTAATTTTGTCTATGGTGTTCTTCATGGCATGGAACTTAATTTTTCTAGAGTCAAATCCATTAATTTTAACCTTATGATTTATGCTTTGAGAGTTTATTTAGAAAGCCTTTCCCACCCAAATATCAAAGATATTCTCCAAAATGTCCATGTGAGTCTTGCTTTAACCTATCCCACATATTTTAACGTGTAGCACTATCACTCACATAACTTAGTTTATAAATTACTCTTTAATCCAGATATTATTCAAATGATGTGTTCTAGTTTGCATATATATGGGGTTTTTTCAAGATATGCTGATGTTACTGATTTCTAATTTTACTGCATTGTGGGCAGAAACATATTTGTGTAGTATCAACTCTTTGAAATTTACTGAAGCTTCCTTTGTGACCTAGTCCATAGTCAATTTTTGTGAATGTTCCAAGTATGCTACAAAAGGAAATTGTATTCTTTACCTGTTGTGTTTAAAGTTCTAATAAATCTGTATTAGGGTAACTTTATTAATTCTGTTACTCAGATTTATATATATTTTTACCTTTTGCCAATTTGATACATTAGTTTTTAAGATAAGTGTGCTTAAATTTCGAACTATAATTATTGATCCATCTGGAGCTTCCCATGATTCTGCCAGTCATTTTTTTAATATATTCTGATATATTCTATTCCGTGGGAGGACAGTTAAACAGCCTGTCTTCTTAATCTGTTATTTTATTTGTGAGTATATATTGTTCTTCTTTGTCCCCTATGTCTGTATCTATTTTGCCTGATATTAAAATTGATACTTTAGCTCTCTTGGTAACAATTTTCCTATAATACCTTTTTCCATCTCTTAATTTTCAATCTTCATATTTTTTTGTTTTAATTACTGATATATTTGAGTTTTTAAATTTCCTTTTGTCCTACCTGTTTTATGTTCCTTGCTTTCTCCTTTCTTGCCTTCCTTTAGTTTAGTCAAATATTTTTGTCATCCCTTTCCCTATCTATTAACTGGTAAGTTATACATTATTTTATTTTTCTTCTAGTGATTACTATAGAATTTGTCGCTTGTATCCCTGACTTATTACACTCTAATGCAATTAGTCAATTAACCACTTTCTGGACAATGTAAGGGACTTTGAGTATGTTAATTCTCTCTTCCCTTCTGCTTGATGTTATGTTGTTTTGTACTTAAATCACCATATGTTTCATACCACAGACAAGAAGAAAGAGGAAGGAGATATTTGTAATTCATATAATTGACAAAGGGCTCATATCTAGAATCTGTAAAGAACTCCTATATATCAATAAAACAAAGACAAACAACTGAATAGAAAAGTGGACAAGAGACTTTTTTTTTTTTTGGCCGGGCCCTGTGGCTTGCGGGATCTTAGTTCCCCAGCTAGGGATTGAATCATGGCAGTGAAAGTGCCAAGTCCTAACCACTGGACTGCCAGGGAACTCCCTGGCAAGAGACTTTTCACAAAAAAAGGATACCCACATAACTAAAAAGCATATTAAATGACATTCCTCTCATCAGTCACCAGGGAAATGAAAATTAAAGTCATAGGATACTACTACATTTCCACTAACATTGCTAAAAGTTTTTAAAAGCCTAATAACATCAAGTTGGCAAGTATATAGCGCTCTCATATGTTTTCTCATATGTGGTTGTTTAGAATACATTTGGTGTAACTACTTTAGAAAACTGACATTATTACTAAGTTTAAATGTTTGAATACTCTATGACCCAGCAGTATCACTCCCAAATATACACCCAACAGAAATGCATACATATGTTCACCAAAAGACACAGCTAAGAATGTCCAAAAGCTACGTGTTATTTGTAATAGCCAAGGCCTGGAAACAATCCAAATGTTCATCAGCAGTAGAGTAGATAAAATTGTGATCTGTTCATACAAAGAAAATGATGAAACAAACTCCTATGCTTAACAGGATAGATGACTCCCACAAACATAATGTTTGTGAAAGAAGCCAGACTAAAAAGAATTCATACTGTATGATTCCGTTTATGTAACAGAGGAGGAAGGGAATAGTGACTGAGAGGGCCTACCAGTCCAAATTTCTTCCTGCCCAGAAGTAGGTATTCTTCTTATATTGTAAAACAGAAAATATAAAGATATGAGGTCCAAGATATGATATTTGTTGCCTGTGTTGAGACCTGACTAATGTTATTAGTACTTAATGTTGAGCACTTGCTACAAAATTGAGTAAATTACCCTCTGCCAAAATCCACCACCTCCTGAGTGCTTTCCAAATTATCAGTACCAAACCTTGTCAGCAGATGGCGGGCCTTGTACGCATATGTGCTGAATACCCAACAAGAATTTAAGTTAATGTTCCAAGCTGTCCTACAGTTTTATGTTTAAGGGAGTTGTTTTAAACTTCACTGCTTCTTTTCGTCCTGATTCTTCACTGTAACATATTCATTGGAACATGCATGTTTAAACTGCATGGTTTTCATGCAATCACTTAGTTTCCTCAGTGAAGTGTGAATATTTTGTCCAAACCAATCTGCTTTAGAAAGTAACAAGGCTTTGGTTTTGTACATTTCTACAATTATGCTCACAACCACAAGGGCTTTTTCTTTTGCCTGGTCTTAGAAGTGGAAGACCAGGATAATTTCTTAGGCAGCTCTCGCGGGATTTGTGTTTCTCTTAAAAGGGTATCTTTCAGTGCATCCTCTTCCTCCTCCTGCCTCGCCTTTTACGGTGCCCATCAGGCTAGGCCAGTTCTTTTCTCCTTGGGCTGACAGATAAGGGCTGAATGGTGACTCACGCTCCGTGCCTTCCATCCCTAACTGTGGCCTGAAGCTTCATTGCTTCTACCTGCCCTTCTCTGTTCCAGCACTACTTCATTCAGTAATTATTTATTAACTTTGGAGAGTGAATCCAAATCTTGTGTTCCTATGTGTGCAGTTGTTTTTTCAAATGGGGCCAAGGTAGTCACTAATGAAAGCAAGCAAATTTTTTCCAGTGTTAAGGATTATTTTCTATCCTGGTTACTGGTAGATAGATTCCCCAGAGACATAGTGTCTTTATAAAGGCAGGAGTACACCATTGCACGCACACACACACACACACACACACACACACACACCTTTTAAAATAATCTTTCTATGTGGCATGATGGTTATGGCCTATTGAGACTGCTGCTCTGGAACATGTGACCTGTCCCCAGCTTTTTCTGTGACTGCTTGATTTGTCATCTTTGGAGTCCTCCACAGCTTACCCAGAGAGCACTTTGCCTGGCCTTGCTTGCTGTGCTGAACTAGCTCTCAAGTGTGCCTGTGATAAGTAAACGCTTCTCAGAGCATTAACAGGACACCTTCCAGGTATCTCTAAGGTATGTGACATGATATATTTGACAATATGGCCTTAGAGTCAGGTCGCCCTGGGTTCGTGCCAGCATCCATTCAACCTTCCCAACTGAAGGACCCTGGGCAAGTCCTTCCTTCTCCTCTCCTGTTGAAGTGGGAATGATCAGCCCCCAGAGGGTTGCTGTGGTGATGAAATGAACCCTACATTAAAGCATCTGGGTATGTGGTAGGCCTAAAAAAGTAGGTATTATTATTGCTACTGTCTAATTGAGCATTTTCCTTTCTGCCATTTCATCCTGGAAATGATTTGATTTTAAAGCATGTAGTACCGACATCACAGAATAAGATACTGTACTTCAAGACTGCCCCTGTCTTGCTATATTCTTTCCTGTTCTTTTTTTCCCTATGACTTGAGAAGGCTGTTTTGTTTCATTTTGTTTTTTTGTCTTTGCTCTTACGAACCACCTAAACTAAAAATCAGATATGTATATATCTGTATGTAGATATGTGTATATACATATACACATGTATATGTTTTAAGCTCGAGTTTGTTTCTTTGTCTTGCTTTCTCTAGATTCATTATAGTCACAAGATTTGGAAAACGACTCTAACACAAGTTTTCCAGAGAGGAAAGAACATGGGAGAGGTTTCTCCCTTAGCCAGTACTTCCTAGGAGGGGGTAGAAGACAATGGAGAAAGCAGTGGCAAGGGGGACAGTGTCTATATCTACCTGCCGTCACCTCGTTAGGATGGTGGAATTCTATTTAGTTCCACATGTTTTCCAGAATACATTCCCAAGGCTTTTATTGTGAATTTTTGATACTTTGGTAAATAGCCTTTACTTTTACCATCGTCCTCCCTTAATTGGTCCAGTCAATAACCTCCAAATCTAGCTTTTGCTTGCTCTACTCAGCTTTTATTTTTTTAGTTCATTCCATCACCTAGAGATGTGTTTCTCTTTTTTTGTGTGTGGGGCTGTGTTGGGTTTTCGTTGCTGCTTTTGGGCTTTCCCTAGTTTCAGCGAGCAGGGGCTACTCTTTGTTGCGGTGCGCGGGCCTCTCACAGTGGTGGCTTCTCTTGTTGCGGAGCATGGGCTCTAAGCACATGGGCTTCAGTAGTTGTGGCACATGGGCTTAGTTGCTCCACGGCGGCATGTGGGATCTTCCTGGACCAGGGCTCAAACCCGTGTCCCCTGCATTGGCAGGCGGATTCTTAACCACTGCCCCACCAGGGAAATCCCAGTGTTTCTTTAAAGAATCACTTTCTCTGCACTTATCTTTTGGACATAAAGGCTCTGACAAATGCTCATGTGCTCAAAACCCTTCTTCTCCCTTTCCTACTTCCAGGAAACACCCCACTGCTCTCCAGAGGAGATATTTCTCCTGTCAGCTCCGCCCATTCAATGCTATGTGCCTAGAATGTTTTATGCTTATTTAACAAAGAAGGAAATAATTTGATTTTTCCTGGCACTCTTCGTCATCCTATATTCTCGCGATTGAAGAGACGCTCTTACTTTATACAAAATCTGTTTTTTTAAATCATTTTTTTAAATGTGGGGAAGCAGAAAAACACATGGCACAGACTACTTTCATATACTTTATCTACTTTCTATTATTTGAATCCTCTAAAGCTTTACTATTTTTATTTTTGTTGAAGTATAGCTGATTTACGATATTATATTAGTTTCAGGTGTACTGAAACTAATTTCATAGTGATTCAATATTTTTATAGATTGTACTTCATTTTAAGTTATCACAAAATAATGGCTAAATTTCCCTGTGCTGTACAATATATCCTTGTTGCTTATCTACTTTATACTTAGTAGTTTGTACCTCTTAATCCCCTACTCCTATCTTGTTCCTCCCCCCATCCTTCTCCTCACTGGTAACCACTAGTTTGTTCTTTATATCTGTGAGTCTGTTTCTGTTTTGTTATATTCATTCAATTCTTTTACTTTTTAGATTCCACTTATAAGTGATAGCATAGAGAGTATTTGTCTTTTGTCTTGCTCTGTCTGACTTATTTCACTAAGCATAATAATCTCTAGGTCCATTCATGTTGTTGCAAATGGCAGAATTTCATTCTTTTTATGGCTGAGTGTTATTCCATTGTGTGTGTGCGCCCACATATATATCGGGTTGGCCAAAAAGTTCGTTTGTGTTTTTTCGTAAGATGTTATAGAAAAACCCAAACAAAATTTTTGGCCAACCCAATATATATGTATCACATCTTCTTTATCCATTCATCTGTTGATGGGCACTTAGGTTGCTTCTATATCTTGGCTATTGTAAATAATGCTGCTAGGAACATTGGGGTGCATGTATCTTTTCAAATTAGTGTTTTCATTTTCTTCAAATAGCTTTACTATTTTAGAGCACTGCATTTTGGTCTTTCCCTTTTCTAATACTCTATCTGTATAATATACATTTCCCTTAAACAACTGCACTTAATAATAATGATTTTAAACAACCACACTAGCTAGCAATTCTTGATCACCTTCTGGTCTGGCTCTTGCTAAGTGCTTTGCAGACCTCATCTCACCATTTAATCTGCAGTCCTCCCTGTGATGTGGGTGGGTACCCTTCATATTCCCATTTTCAAATGAAGAAAACCGAAGCTGAGAGAAGTGAGGTCATTTCCCAGCATCACAAAGCTGGGAAGTAGCAGAGCAGAGCCAGG
The DNA here is from genome assembly GCF_949752795.1 of Hyperoodon ampullatus. Lineage (NCBI taxonomy): Eukaryota > Metazoa > Chordata > Mammalia > Artiodactyla > Ziphiidae > Hyperoodon > Hyperoodon ampullatus. Next base: position 74,590,033 of record NC_136916.1, read on the forward strand.
TCTGCATCCAACTCCGTTGTCCACACTCCTCACCACAGCACAGATCCCATTCACTAGCACAGAATGGAAACCTGACAATGCCCTCTACAGAGCACAGCTTTTACCTATGTGTGCCAGATGGTAAAGAGAGACCCAGATGTAAACTTTTTCTCCTTTTGACTCTAGAAAATCCTAATTTTCCTCTTCCAAGATTGATTTTTCATCAGATTTCCATAATCAGCAACGGTCCCACAAGGCTTCTGCTGTTCACGGGTGCTCAGTATTCTTGCCAAATTCCTGAGCTTTTAAAAGGAAACCCTCTATTGCCTTAGTAATACCAGAGGAGATTGCACTTGTTTGTTGCAGGTTAAAACAAGTCTCCATCCCTGTGGGATCTTCTGAATCTCATCTGAGATGAGATAGTGTCTTGTCATGTGCTCTGTAGAATTACTGCAGATGTATTTTCATTCAATGAAATATGCTGTGGTTTAAGTTGTGGACCTGCCAAATTAACAGACTGCCACGTTTGGTCATTCAGCATTCTCTATTTTTTCATCTGTCCAGTGTATTTCCTAAAGCTACCCAAACACATTATGGGCCCACTAGATAATAAATCCTCAAAGCATCCCTGGCAGGTAGATAGGAAAGGAAAGGAGAAAATGTTACCCTCCCACACATTACTTATGAGCAAATAGAGACAGACAAGATTGGCTGAAATTGACTGATGGCTTTAAATGAGTTGGAAATGGAGGTAAGACTATAATTTAGTTATTTCCTGATGTAGTACTCCCCCAGTTCCTTTTTTATTAAACATATTGTGAAGCTAAAGTAATTTTATTTTCTATTTTGCCTTTTCTTTTATGTGAACAATGTACCCTCAATGAGCTCCAGAATGCTCATTGTAGATTGCATTAGCTTGATAGCCTTCATTTCTGGCTGGTTAGTGCCAAGACCCTGGAATAGCATGCAACAACAATTTCAAAGGGTGAGAGTAGAAAGTGCCACATTCTCTGCACATGCTAAACAACAGAGTGTTGTATTTGTTCATCTTTTTAACCAAATATCTCAGGCATATAAAACTAAAGATATCGTTACGCAAATACTCAAGTACACACTACCAAGCTTCAAAATAGAACATTTCAGATAAGTGGAAGCCTGTTATGCGTTCTTCTCAATTTCTTTTCTTCTCCCCATGTTACAGGCAATTGTGGTGTTGAATTAAGTGTTTTTCATTCCTCTGAATCTATACATGTATAGCCATAAAAAATATACAGTATTATTTTTCATTTTTTTACTTCATAAGTATGTTTCCTTCTATAGCTTGCTTTTTCCCCCCAATACTTTTCTATTTTTGAGATGTATCCACGTCAGTTGATACACATAGTGCTATTCTCTTCATTTTAAACCTCCATATTATGTTTAATCCATGTAACTTTCCTCTAATTTAATTATACATTCTGAGGGTGAACACATAAATTGCTTCCCGTTTTTCACTATTATAAACACTATTTCCATGATCGTTTTTGTACATGTCTCTATGGGAATATGTGCAAGGTTATCTCTGAGGTATATGCCCAGGAGTGGAATTGCTTAATTGACAAGTATCCACATCATCAACTTTACTGGGTTTGCTTTCCACCAGTTTATACTCTCACCAGCAGTAATTCCCATTACTCCATGTCCTCATCAATACTTGATATTGTCAGACTTTTTATCTTTGCCAATCATATAGTTTCTTTAATTGCATTTCCCTGATAGTGAGATTTGACATCTTTTCATACATCTGCTGGACATTTGGAATTTCTGTTCTGTGAAATGTCTGTTCATTTCGTTTACTCATTTTTTAACTGGGCTATTTGCATTTTTCTTATTAACTTGTAGACATTATTCATATTTCTGATGACAAGTTATTTGCTGGTTACATATATTGTATGTACTCCCAATGTGTAATTTGCCTTCTCACTTTCTTTATGATGAATTTTGAGGCACAGGAGTTGTTGGGGTTTTTTTTGGTTTTTTTTTTTGCGGTACACAGGCCTCTCACTGTTGTGGCCTCTCCCGTTGCAGAGCACAGGCTCCGGACGCGCAGGCTCAGCGGCCATGGCTCACGGGCCTAGCTGCTCCGCGGCACATGGGATCTTCCCGGACCGGGGCACGAACCCATGTCCCCTGCATCGGCAGGCGGACTCTCAACCACTGCGCCACCAGGGAAGCCCAAGTTTTTATTTTTAATGTGACCAAATTTACCTACTTCTTTCATTCTGATATGTACTTTTGTATCTTATTTAAGAAGTCCTTCCCTACCCCAAAGTCATGGAGTTACTTTTCCTTATATTTTCCCTCAAACGTATCAAAGTTTTGCTTTTTAAATTTAGGCCTCTAAAAGTCACTTGGAACTTTTGTGTACATAGTGTGAGGGATCTAATTTTTTCCCTTTGGATAACTTAAGTGAGGAGGTAAATAGTTTTACCTACAGGTGAAAGAAGGACTCACAGTCTGAAGAATTCTATAGGGTTTGAAATGTGAGATCAATGATAGGTTGACAAAAATCTTTTAAACTTAGAGAGTTCAGAAATGGCAACAGGTCACCTTCATGTGTGACTGTGTCCCTTCAGGGCTGGGCATCCTGCTAACAGCTTGTTGAATGTCATTGGATTCATGAGGTCTGTGCCCTCATGTAGACATTCTTGTAGCAAGGGCAAAACTATGGTCAATGAAAGCCATGTGTTTGTTCCTGCTGAAATTGTCTCCTTCCAGTTCTCCTTCTCAGCAGATACTCAAATTAAATTTCCAGGCAGTGAAGTAATGGAATGTTACCACTTGGACTTGACCACAATGTGATTTATAAAAGAAAAATTGGTACTTCCATATCTAACTAGCTGCCCTGGGTGAGTACACCCAGTGTTCATCTATTAGGGTGCTGATGAAAGGAAAATCTCTGAGCCTGGAGTCAGCCAGTAGGAGTTCTGCACTAGCTTATTATGGCTGCCATAACAAAGTACTACCAGCTAGGTGATTTAAACAACAGAAAGTTTTTCTGAGATGAACGTGTGGGTGGCAATGGTTCCTTCTGGGGACTGTGAGGTGTTCCACGCCTCTCTCCTAACTTCCAGATGTGTACTGGCAACCTTTGGTGTTCCTTGTCTTACAGATGCATCACACCAATCTCTGCCTTTGTGTTCACATGGCATTCTCCCTGTGCCTCTGTGTCCAAATATCTCCTTTTTTTTAAGGACACCAGTCATACTGTCCAGTATGACATTTTCTTAATATAACTAATTATGTCTTCAACGATGCTATTTCCAAATAAAGTCACATTTTGAGGTACTGAGGGTGAGGACTTCATATGAATTTGGGATGGGGGGACACAATTCAAACCCTAATAGGTTCTTACAAAGTTTCTTTTATTCCACCTTTTATAAAATTTCAATAATTTCTCCAGCCCTTAATTAGAGCAACAGTCTAATATTTTTGCAACTAAATCAATGTGAAAATATGTTCCTTTCTTGAAGATTTTTTCCCTAAAATTTATTCCAAAATCTGTGAAAATTAAGGTATGAACTATAGCCTCAAAGTCTCTAAGTCAGTGGATCTGCAGGTTGTTTCTTGTCTTCCCTCCTCACCCCACCCTCTCTCCTTCCATAGACAGCAGGCACCCACTGTGTACCAGACACTGCAGGGTGCTGGGGATGTCAAAATGAATGTGGCAGCCTTGGACTCTGCTTTCTCAGAGTCCTGCACTAAAGGGATTGGTGCCGAGTCCCCAGGCACTTATAATTCAATGTGAGAGATGTATCCTGAGAGGGGAGGTTCACAGTTCTGTGGGAGCACAGTCAGGTGTTCACAGAGTCGCCCAACCCAGCCTGGGATGCCAGGGAACAGAGCCAGCACTAGAATGAGGGAGCCAGGTGCCAGACCACACCATTTAAGGAGGCGCTCACACTTGGATGCCAACCCTGCTCCTGCCCGACGCTGAGAGTGAGCACCTCCTTAAATGGTATGTCTTAGGTGTCTCACTGGTCTCACTCTAGTCCTGGCCCTGGCAGGGAAAGCTACGTAAAGGAGGAGACAGCTAAGCTAAAACTGGAAAAGGGATGATAGAAAGATGAATGGCAGTTTGCCAGGTAGAGATGGAAGAAAGAACATTCCAGATAGAAGGACCAGCGGAGACCCAGAGAGAAGGTAGCCGTGACACAACTGGGGGGCTGAAAGAGAACTGGCATCAGGGGAGCCAAATGGGAAGGTTTAGATGACTTCCATGAGTCATCTGAACTCACCAAGTCGAGGGAAACTAGAGTCCCAGCAGAGCCACTGCCACCTCTGCGCCACGTTTTTACACAACTGGATGAGTGAACGAAGCCTTCGTGAGAATTTTTTTAAAAAGTCTCCTTTTCTCCAGGTGGACACAGGCTTGTATCCAAGCTCACAGCTCAGTCAGCAGAGCCTGGGCTGGATTGAAACTCCCACTTGCCCCCTTGGGCAGGTGTCCATCAGGATTTAGGCAGAGGAAGGCACAGGAGTCTGTGGGTGCAGAGTCGGGCCCTGAGGACAAGAGTTTGAGGCTCTTAGTGTTGGACCAGAACTCCAAAACCAACCCCAGATGGCCTGGTGTGCTTCACTCAGCTCTGAGCTGGAGGATTGGCCTTTCTGTTCCAACCCCATGTTGTCACATCGTGAATTCTGCTACTCTGGGAGTTGGGAGCTATATTGAATTTATTTTTCTTTTGTAACTCACCGATCCTCAGGCTAATTTCCTTAACCACAGCTTAGTGGCTTGAGTTGATCAGCCGAAAGGAAAAGACTGGATTTATCACCTATTTCTAGATTCTTCCGCATCTGGGATCATGATATTAAATATATTAACATATTTAAACTTACAGTATAATTGATTTACCAGAATATTCCATTAAAAGTATTTTTGTATGGCTTTTCTCTCTATGAATTTACTGTTTCTCTTTAAGATTATACTTTTCATAGACATAGGCATTCCCCTGGAGACCTCCAGGACTTAGAGCTCCTCAGGAGGCATGCCAACAGCTTTGGAAGTTTAGAGAGAGACCAGTAGCTCAGTGTCAAAGCCTGATTTATGGCATCCCCTTGGGAATGCCCACTCTGTTGAGTGTCAGGTGCAGCAAGACCCACAGCATTCTCTGTTCTCCTAACCCCCCCCCAATCTAAAACATGGGTAGGATCATCCAGTGACGCAACCAATTTAGAGCCAAAGCCGACATCTCTTTCTGACCTGCTTTAAATGAGCAAGTTAGGAATAGTGTCTGGCTCGCAGATGATATTAAGGTTAAAATAATTTGATTTTTGTTTAATAATTATTAATACAGTTATTTCTTTAAACAAAAATGACTAAGTTTATGGCTGAGTCTCATCCATATTTCGTTTGCTTCCAAATGTTCACAAACTTTTCAAAAATAACAGATTTATTTAGATATAATTCACATGCCATACAATTCACCCAATTAAAGTATACAATTTGATGGGTTTTAGTATGCAACATCACCACAAACAATTTTACATTTTCATTCCATTAGCAGTCTGTCCCCATTCTCAAATTCCTCAACCCCTGGCAACTACTAGTCTACTTTCTGTCTGTATGGATTTGCCTGTTAGGGACATTTCATGTAAATGGAACCATAGAGTGTGTGGTCTTTTGTGACTGGCCTCTTTCACTTAGCATAATTTTTTCAAGGCTCATCCATGTTGTAATATGTATCAATACTTCCTTTCTGTGACTGAATAACATTTTACTGAGTGGATATACCACATTTTATTCATTCATTCTTCAGTTGGTGGACATTTGGGTTGTTTTTACTTTTTGGCTCTTATGAATAGTGCAGTTATGGACATTTGTGTACAAGTTTTTATGTCAACATATGTTTTTGTTTCTTTTGGGTATATACCTAGTAGTGGAATTGCCAGGTCATCTAGTAATTCTGTGTTTAAACTTTTGAGGAACTGACACTGTTTTCCAAAGTAACTGTATGATTTTACATACCCACGAGCAGTGTGTGAGGATTCCAGTTTCTCCACATCTTAGTCAACACTTTTATTATCTTTTTTAAAATCATTATTATTATAGCCACTGTCCTAATGGGTATGAAGTGGTATCTCATTGTAGTTTTGATTTGCATTTTCTTGATGACCAGTGATGGTGAACATCTCTTTATGTGCTTATTGCATCTTCTTCAAAGAAATGACTATTTAGGTGCTTTGCTCATGTTTTAATTGGGCTATTTATCTTTTTTATTATTGGTGTAGGAGTTCTTTTTATATCCTGAATGCAAGCCTCTCATCAGAAATATGATTTGTAAAAATATTCCACAAACCATTTTTTTCACAAACCATTTTTTATATGTCCTGAATATTTTTTAAATATGTATTTATTCATTTATTTATTTGGCTGCATTGGGTCTTTGTTGCGGCACACAGGCTTTTCATTGAGGCATGTGGGATTTTTCGTTGCAGTGCTCATTGCAGCACACGGGCTCTTTGTTGCAGCACGTGGGCTTCTCTCTAGTTGTGGCATGCAGGTTTTCTCTTCTCTAGTTGTGGCGCATGGGCTCCAGAGCATGTAGGCTCTGTAGTTTGTGGCACATGGGCTCTCTAGTTGAGGCACGTGAACTCAGTAGTTGTGGCGCGCAGGCTTTGTTGCCCCGCGGCATGTGGGATCTTAGTTTCCCTACCAGGGATTTAACCCGCGTCCCCTGAATCAGAAGGATTCTTTACCACTGGGCCACCAGGGAAGTCCCTGTCCTAAATATTTTTGAAGATGAGTGGTCAATCAAACTTTATATGACACCATTCAGCCACTAAAAGTGATATTATAGCATTTATTGCCACATTTTAATGTATGATTAAGTGGAAGAAGCACGTTCTAAAACATTATGATCCTTTTTTTAAAAATGCATAGAAAATCATCTGGAAGTATATATATATATATATATATATATATATATATATATATATCTCAAGGTGTATAGCAGTCATCTTTGGATGTTGTAATTATATATTTTAATTTTCCATCTTTTACTTTTAGTGATGAAGATGTATTGTTCTGATAGTAAATTATTCTCAATTTTTTAAAAAGCCCAATTGTATAAGAAAATGCCTACCTCACTTGCACATGAGTTTGACTGATTCTACCTATTATTTGGACTTCCCAAAATCTCTTGCGGTTGGGAACAAGATGAGACCACAAATGAGCCCATTTCAACATAACAACCTGAAACTATGCCTCTCAGTTCCAGAGAGACCACAGGCTGGGAGGGGAAGGAGTAAAAGGTATGATTATGTATAGGGATTTAATATCAATCTGTATGGCTTGCTTCAGTTTGCAAAGCACTTTCAGACATCTTACTTGATTCTCACAGCAACCCTATTGGACACCAGTGTTCAGATGAGGAAACCAAGGTTCAGAAACATTTTGTTCTTTCCCAAGGTTGTGTGGCCTAGTAAGTAAGGACGCTCAAACTACAGTCTGGGTTTTCTACTCCTGTTGCAGTATTTGTAACTGATTGCCCTGCCTCTCATACTGTATTCTTCTCTATAAAATTTTCTCTGAGAGTCGGATATTTGAAGGATCACATTTTAATACCTGAAAAGATGCTATGGTGTTAACTTGGAGTGCTGTGCTGTGCTTCTGGCTAAGATGGCTTCATAAACCCCCAAATACTTTTCTTTAGTGTTCTATCTCAGGAAAGGAAGAATTTTTGATACATGAATTAACTTATGCCTTGTTGTTGTTTACTTTTCTATTTTCTTCTCATTTATCAGCTTTATTGCTAAGCTTCGAATATTGCTTTCTTTTAAAATTGTTGCCCAAATGAAATCATCTTGGCATTTGTATTGGCTTTATTTCTCTTCTATGACTTTTACTAGCAGCCTTGGAAACAAAGGACCTCTTCTTTACTTCCTTGGCACATTCTTCATCATTTATGAACATGAGAAAGAAAGATGAATTTTTTCCTTTGCCCAAATAACTATGGCATTGTCTGAGTTATTTAGGCTAAATTAGGTAGAAAAAAATCTGAAGTCATTTTAAAAGTATGTGACTTTCTCTAGATTCTAGACAAGAGGTTGGTTTACAAACTTTTTCTGTAAAGACCCAGACAGTAAATATTTCAGGCTTTGTAGGCTATACAGTGTCTGTTGCAACTCTTCAACTCTGCCATTGTAGTGCAAAAGCAGCCACAGACAATAAGTAAACAAGTGGGCCTGACTGTATCAATAAAACTTTATTTACAAAAGCAGTCAGTGAGTAGATTTGGCCCACAGGCCACAGTTTGCTGACTCCTGTTTTCAATTATTTAATTTTTGTCTACCAAGAATCTAATTCTTTGACTAAGTGATTTGTTACCAACCATATGTTTCAAAGCCTCTTTCTATCACCATAGATGTTAGTGGGGTTTCTCTTAAAAAATAAAATGTGATACGTACAAAGCTACTTATTACCTACTATATTCTAAGCTCATTAAGAGTTAGAAGGCGAGTCCAGTATTACTAGGTTGTCTATTTATCTCTTCCTTTCCAAGGTTAAAGCTGCTGCAAGTTACAACCTGGACCCTTATTTGTCCAGGAACATATCCCTGACCTCCTCTTGTGTTTTAAACCTCTTTACACTTATAGAAGTTATCGCAGTTCATAAGCTGTTCAGTGACCATTTTATTTCATTATGGCCATCTGAACCACAGATCTGAAAAGTAACTCTACTTCTACTTCTAAAAGTAACACTACTTCTATTCTAGTCAATTCCTTTGAAATTTGTTGGAGAGCAAAATAGTTGTGAAAAGTATCCAATGACTATGTTGACCTAAAAAAAAAAAAAAAAAAAAAAGGCTGCCAGTTATTTCTCCAGGAAAAAAAAAAAAAAAAAGGTTCATTCAGGATCGGCAGAAAATTTCCATTTGGGGTCTGAAACCATGGTGAGCCAGGTGCAAGTCCCCACATAGCAAGGGAAGGAGAATGCTTTTATAGAAGGGAAAAGGATTTGGGAGAGCCATAGTACACAAAGAATCCATGGCTGTTCATTGACTAAGTTCTTGCCAGGAAAGAAGAGGAGTCTTTCTTTTTCCTGTTGGACTCTGCTGTCCTCCCAGAGCAGGAGGGCTCCTGCTTCTGGGCTCCTGACTCTATTTAACTGAGGTTTCTGTTTATTAATTTTTTTACAATTGTTTGTAATTTTTTACAATTTTTACAATTGAAAACAAAACCTATTTTTGTGGTCTCTTAGTTACTTTCTCACATTATGTCTCAGTTTTGGGGTAATTTGGGAATCGTAAGGCCTTTTTGTAGTAAAGATTATGGGGTGGAGGGAAACATAAGAAGGATTGATTTCTTTTATTATGAATTTTGTACATAAAAATTTTCCATGCGGGATTCCCTGGTGGCGCAGTGGTTGAGAGTCCGCCTGCCAATGCAGGGGACACGGGTTCGTGCCCTGGTCCGGGAAGATCCCACATGCCATGGAGCAGCTGGGCCCATGAGCCATGGCCACTGAGCCTGCGCATCCGGAGCCTGTGGTCCGCAACGGGAGAGGCCACAACAGTGAGAGGCCCGCGTACCGCAAAAAAAAAAAAGAAAAAGTTTCCATGCAAGAAAAGTTTCTAATAGTCTTCTCAAGTATTTTTGAGAAGATTGTTTTTAAATGCCTGTTTATAAACAATATATATAGATACATTTTTTAATATGAGAGAGTCTTACCCCAAGAAACTAAAAGAATATTTTCCCACTGCCACCTTTAAATTAATTTTAAAAATTAACATTTTTTCTGATGTAAAAGTAATATATTTTTATAGAAGAAAATTTGGGAAATTTATACAGCATAAATAAGAAAAGTAAAATCACTCACAATCAGCTCCTTAGAGATAACTATTGCTAACATTTTAGTGACATTTGGGTATCTCTTTATGCATATGTGTACATATAGATTAGATACAAAATTGATCTAATAAGATTATATAAAGTACTTTTGTAATCTGTCTTTTTTACTGAAGAATATATAGTGGATATACTTCTATGTTGATACATACAGATCGACATTAACTTTAATGGATACGTGGTGTAGATGTACTTACTATAACCCACTTGGATGATCACCTATTGGGGTATTTTAAGTGCTTTATACTTTTCCACTATTACAAAGAATGCTTCAGTAAACATTCTTGTATATAGTATCTTCTTATCCTGCCAGAGTATTTCTTCAAGATAAACTATTAAAAGTGCAATTAGCAGAAATACGTGTGTACATACATACGTATAATTTTGATATAGAAAAGTTTGTGCCCAAATTATATTCTTCCCAACAGTTAATGAGAGTGCTTCACACCCTCACCAAACTGGGAAATTTCTATAATTTCTCAACAGATCAGTTATCAGCATCATGGCATCCTTTCTGATTACTATTGTTGTTTTAATATTTTATATTTTTTAAACCAACACCTACACAGCACTTACTATGTGTCAGAGGCTATTCTAGGTGTGTTTTTTAAAAAAAAATTAACTAATTTAATCTTTATAATAACCCAGTGAAGTGGGCACTGTTATTATTCCTAACTTACAGATGAGAAAGCTGTCAAGCGGCTTGAAGGTCCTGTATCTAGTAAGTGGTGGAGCCAGGATTTGAACCTTCCTGATTATCCCTTGACCTTCCTTATTATCCCTTGAACCTTCCTGATTATCCCAAAGTCTATCCTCTTGACTGCTATGCCCTGCTGCTCCTTGGAGAAAAGAAAGGCTTAGCTGCCTAGGAAATGAACCTGGCAACAGGGGTCAGAGAGCCAAATCCATCTATTATTTTCAGTATCTTCTATTTTAATTACTTTAAAGATAATCCCTTTGATTTTTTTAGGGTATATCAAGGTCAGAAGAAATCAAAAGAAGCTCTGCCCCACTACCAAGAGGCTTTAGAATATATTGTGATCAGTAAAGGTGAAAAAAGTCTTGAGTGCGTACCAACATTGAGGGAATTGGCAGGTGTAGAACAAGCCCTGGGATTTCACAGTGCATCCATCAACCACCTTTTACAGGTAAGCTGCAATGTACTGGCCACCAAAGCTGTTCCATTCCACTGCTTTTCACAGATACAGGTGGAATAGCAGCTCTGAGAATGCCTGGCTTTGTTAAGTGCTCTAGATAAGTAGAACACTTGGTCTGGAGTAGAAGTTCAACAAACATCTTCGTAAGTGGGCAAGTGTGGGATACTGGTCCTCTGTTACCTGTGCATCTTCCACAAACAGTCTGAGACTTCCTGAAGGTGGCTTTTCTCATATTAGGTGCATAATTTAAGTCTTGTTTCCCAGACAATGTTTCTTTATTATTTAATGCTTATCTATTTAGAGCTTATGTCATCAAAATTATTAGGGTTCTTATCTACCACATTCTACAATCTTTACCTGAAGTCACTTAGAGTTGTCATCTGGTAGCTGCTGTTCTACTTTGTCATTAAAAGATTCCTCTGTGAGTGTATCAGTTAGGGTTCTCCAGAGAAATAGAACCAATTGGATGTATACATAGAGTGAGAGAGAGAGAGAGAGAGAGAGATCTACTGATATTTTAAGGAATTGGCTCACACAACTGTGGGGGCTGACAAGTCCGAAATCCGTAGGGTAGGTGGGCCAGCTGAAAATGCAAGCAGGGTCTCTGTGTTACAGTCTTGGAGCAGAATTCCTTCTTCACTGAAACCTCAGCCTTCTGCTCTGTAGACCTTCAATTGATTGGATGAGGCCTACTCATCCAATTATTACCTATTATTGAAGGTAATCTCCTTTATTCAAAGTCTACTGATTATAAATGTTAATCATAGCTACAAAGTACATTCATAGCAACATTTAAACTAGTATTTGACCTATCAACTGGGCACCATAGCCTAGCCAAACTGACACATAAAACTAACCATCACAGTCAGTTTGATGTTTTTGTGTGGTATCATCTGCTAAAAACACATTTTAAATTGCTTTCTGAGAACTTTTCCCTGTTAAAGTTGTAAAATATAGACTAACTCATTTCTTATTTCAAATGAGATATAATGATATGGTACTGAGGGTTCTTTATTGCTATTTCTTTTAAAATTTGTATGACCATTTATACTCCCACACACAGTTTATTAGAGTGTGCCATTCTCTCACTTTCTCTGGATTATCTCCCTTAAATATTATTACCACCCCGTAACATATTATTATTATTATCAGTTTATAGATAAGGAAGTCAAGAATTAGAAAGGTTGAGTGATATGTCTAGGAGTACACAGCTAATAAATGGCATAACTCAGGTTTAAATGAAGTATTAGTTTTTTTGAAAGGTAATTCTGGCTGACACGTAGAGAGTAGACTAGGGAGGGTGTGCCAAGAGTGGAGGTAGAGTGAATCACTGAAGGCTGAAGATGGTGGTGGCTTAAACTAGGATGAGGTTCATAAGGATGAAGAGAAGTAGATGGGAGTGACAAAAATTTAAGAGGCAGAATTTATGAGATATGGAGCTTGAGTGGATGCAGGACAAAGAGGGAAGGGGAAGAGTCAAAGATGACTCCCGGGTTTCTGGTCTGAACACCTGAGTGGGTGTTTGTGCCATTTACAGTGGGGGAGCAGGTGTGACTGAGTGATGGAGAGGTGGTGAGCTCAGGTTTTGATGGTGAGTCTGAAATGCCCATAAGGCATGCAAGCAGACATGAGAGCTAGACAGTTATATAATCAGGACTAGAGTTCAGAAAATAGGTCAACAAGTCCTCCACTTATATACAGTAATTGCCTTGGGAGAGGGTGAGATCACCCAGGCAGGGTTTATGGAGGAACTTTGGTATTCATTGGTCAAGTAAAGAAGGATAAATCAGTAAAGGAAAAAGAAGAATTTGCCAGAAAAAAACAAGAAGAAAAGTAAAAAAGAAAGAGATATCCTCATTGTCACCCCTTTTGATACCTTTTGCTGTTATAGAGGGCATGGAGCTGTCAGGAGAAAAAGTGAGTTCCTATTTGTAAAGTGTTGAGCACAGTGCCTGCTAGTGCAATATATGAATTTTTGAAAAGTTCTCCCTTTCCTTTTCTTGTTTTTCTTTTTCTTTCATTGATGACCTAGTTGAGGGAAACATTGAGGCATTGATGAGAACAGAATCCAGATTGTACTGTGAGTAAGATATGAGGAAGCAAAGGTAATAAATGCAGGTGCCTGCCTCAAAACATACTAAGAGGTGGGGAGGACTGGCCCAGGCAGGGGGCAGAGTACATGGAAAGGTCTGAAGGTAAGACAAAGTTTGACACATTTGGGGAACTGCAAGAAGTTGCCGATGCCTGGGCAATGGGAATGGGAAGGCAGTGGGTGGGTATCATTCAGATGGGGTGCGGAAAGTCATGGTAAGGAATTTGAGCTTCATCCTAAGGGCAGTTAAGGGTTTTCTAACAGGGAGATTGACATCACCAGATTATCAGTCTAGAAGGGTTGCTCTGCAGTATGGAGAAGGGACTGGATGGCAGAGAGATAACCAGGGAGGCGACTCAGTAGGTGCCTGCAACAGACCAGGTAGGCATGATGACAGCCCGGACTCAGGCGGTGTCGTGAGAACGGAGAGACACGGACAGATAGAGAGTAGCAATGACAGGCCTGGGAGTTGTGCAGATGTGGGAGAGTGAAGGAGATGGAGGAGTCCAGCTTTAGACCAGTTTTCTGTGTGTGGCTGGTTGGGACATTTACTGAGTGAAGGAACACTGTGGATTTGCAATTTTTTGTTAGTATCAATAATTCTGAATATTCTTATTTTTAAAAATGTTTTTTCTTTTCTTGAATTATGTACTGATATACATTTCCAAAAGTTAAACTGCTGGGAGGTAACATATGAACATTTTTATACCTCTTTTTGTTGACATTCTGCCAAAAGGTTGTTTTGAGTTACCTGGCCACCAGAGGTTGGCTTTTGTTTGCTCTTAATTGAGCCAGTTTCACACCAACCTTGCCAACTTTTTTATATTATTTTATTCCCATTTTACAAATTTTATAAATTTGAGATTAATCTCAAATTTATTTTAATTTAGAATTTTTGTTTGTTTGTTTGGTTTTGGTTTTTTTTGCAGTACGTGGGCCTCTCACTGTTGTGGCCTCTTCTATTGCGGAGCACAGGCTCCTGACGCGCAGGCTCAGCGGCCATGGCTCACGGGCCCAGCCGCTCCGCGGCATGTGGGATCTTCCCGGACCAGGGCACGAACCCATGTCCCCTGTATCGGCAGGTGGACTCTTAACCACTGCGCCACCAGGGAAGCCCGACAGTATTAAGCCTTTCAATCCATAACCATGGGATAATCTCTTATTTCTTTAGGTCTTCATTAATTTCTTTCAACCATGTTTTATAGTATAAGTTTTGCACTTCTTTTGGTAGATTTATTCCCAAGTATTTTGAAGTTTTTTATGTTATTACAAATGGAAGTGTTTTCTTAATTTCCTTTTCTTATTGTTCGTTGCCTGTGCATAGAAATACAAATGATTTTTGTATGTTAACTTTGTATCCTACAACCTTTGTAAATTTGTTTATTGGCTCTAGTTTGTGTGTGTATGTGTAATGTTTTCTGCCATGCAGAAGTTTTCTTAGTGCTTTCAAGTTTTCAATCTTTTATTACATTTAGATTTTGACTCCGAGAAATATTTCTCTGATGCAGGTTATGGAGGAATTCACTCATTTTTATTAATGCTTTGTCAAGTTTAATAGGTGACTTTTATTGTTTATTCTTAAGGTTAATAAAGATTAGAGAGTGTTTAAATAAATACTTGCCTATGATTATTAAAGAGATAGCTTTGTGAAGTCAAGATAGCATTGGATTTGACATCAGAAAACTTGGGTTGGAGTCCCGACTCTTCTGTTTACCATTTGTTTGATAATATAAGTCATTTAGTCTCTCAAAAAAAAAAAAAAAAAGTCTACAAAAGACCCTATCCACTTCACAGAACAGCTCAAAGATTCAAAATGGAAAGTGCTTTGTGAACAATTTGGCATGTTGCCAGTATAAGCTACTTTTATGTATTAACAGTAATTGTTAAACATTTATCAAGGCTCCCCTTTTCTTTAGCAACTTTACTTAAAATACAGAAAGGTACAGCTCTCCAAGGGAGCCCATGCCTAAAAGCCATTTATTAATTACACACAAAGGAAAGGGGTTTTGTTATTTCCCCTCTTGTTTTTTCACTCTTCATTCCTTTGGAGTGAGAGAAACACCCAGGGAGAAAAGACCTTTTATCCTCTGTAGAATGTAAAAAAGTTCCAAAGTATTTTAGGAACTAACCCATTAAAATGGAGAAAAATAAAGCCAGCCCCCCAGAGCCATCACAGAGGGAAGGAAGGCAGCAGTCCCAAGGACTGATGAAAGAGCTGTCATTGGCCCTGTGGGTCCTCTGCAGCTGGGTTCTGTGAGAAAACCACACAAACGTGATTGTTTCTGAAACTCTTCGTGGCAGATTTTGGCACTAGAACCTTATTTTCCTATCCAAAAGAAAAATCACAGGATTTCATTTGTGTGAGCAATAGCATGTTTGTGGGTGTGTGCCTTCAAGGAGTATACGTTAACACCGTGCTAGCTTAGATTGCTTTTTCACGTTTCTGACACTCGAATCGCATATCTCTCTTTTCAGTTTTCAGGGCAGCTCTGCCATTCAGTAGTTCCCAAATTTAGAGAAGTTTGATTTGCAAAGTATGATGAAATAATTTATCAGTTACTCTACCTAAGACTTTAAGATCAGAAAATCTGGGTTCAGGTTCCTGCTCTGGGTGAGTTATTGGCCTTGGTCAGGCCTAGGTGGTGGCTGATAGGTGCTCACATGTGACTCCTGGCAGGTGCAGACTATTCAGTAAATGGCAGCACATCTTATTGGCTCTTGTTAATTGCTGTGCATTTGCTATAAAGTGTAATTCATTTATTATAAATAATCAGATGAGTGCTATTTTTAAGTTTCAAAATCTCTGACAACACTAGCCTATTTTGTTTAAAATTAGAAAATATGCAGAATGCAGTTATGATTTTATACAGTATAAACCTTTTCTAAGAATGACACAAATCATGGTGCCATACTGCTTCTTTTGAAAAGACAACTGTTTTTTATCATAATGATAATGCTTTTTATTAAAAAAAAGTTGAGCCATACAGAAAAATACAGAGAAATGGGCTACAAGTCATCTCAGCACTCCTCCCCCATCCCAGAAGTACCCAGTGTTGTGACACTTGTTGAGCATTTTTCCTCTGCAGGTGTGCAGATAGCTATAGATTGAGAGACAGAGGGACGAGAAGAAAAAAGAAAGAAAGATTGATAAACTTGACAGCATAAAAATGAAAAAGTTCTCTATGACAACATATCACAAAGTTAAGAAATAAATGTCAAGGAGGGGAAAGTATAGAAAGAGTTCTTATCAAATCTAGATGAAAAAGACAACTCAATAGAAATATGGACAAAAAACAGAAACAGATATTTTACTGAAGAGGGAATACAATGGCCAATAACCATCCAAAAATAATCCCTAACCTCACTTGTTATTAAAGAAATGCAGTTTAACCAAGGAGATGCCAAAAAAGTTTGGTGCCACTCCATGGTGGCAAGGGTGTGGGGAAGCAGACATCCTCATGCACTGCTGGTAAGACCGGGAATCAGCACCATTTTGGGGGAAAGCAATTGACATTCCCTCTCCAGTTTTATAACACACTGACCCTTTGACCCAGCAATTTCACTTCTAGAAACTTACCTAACAGATAGATGTGCACAAGTGTGCAAAGAAACAGGGTTATTATCAATAGCAAAAAATTAGAAACACCCTTAAAACCCATTAGTAAGGGACTGGTTATAAAGCTATGATCTATCCATGTGATGGGATACTGTAGAGTCACTAAAGAGAATGAGATGGATGTCTGTGTTCTGAAGAAAGATGTCCAAAGTATCTTCTTAATTTAAAAAAGCCAGATGTAGACCAGAATATTCTGTCAGTCAATGACCAATTAAACACTACATTGTGCTGGGCACAGTGTTAGGCCTGGGACTATAATGGATGGCTCGGATGTCAGAAGCCCTGCCCTCAAGAAGCAGCCTAGTGAGTGAGACAGACCTTAGTGAAGAATCACACAGATGAATGTAAAACTACCACTGTGAAGTGCACCACAGGGAGAGGTACCGGGTGCTGCGAGAGCTCCCAGCGGGGCAGCCTGACCTGATATGGGATCTGATAATGAGACACCCCAAAGGTTGAGGAGAGGGGAACCACTGTGGTGAGAGCCCAGAATGGGTGGCAGGAGATGAAGCTGAGCTGAGAGGGGGACAGGGCCAGGCTCTGATCTCGTGTGTGTGTGTGTGTGTGTGTGTGTGTGTGTATAAGCACATCCGTATTTCTGAAAGAATATGCAGGAAACTGTTGATAGTGAGTAGCTATAAGAAATCAGACTGGAAATGGGGAGAAGAGGGGGTGAGGCTTATAGACACAAAGGACAGGGCATTAAAATTTTTAATTGCTTATCCTTTTCTACTACTTAGGATTTTTAAAAAGCTATATGCAGGTATTACTCTTATAATTTAAAAATCTAATTAAGTTTTAAGAAAACACACAGAACCAAAAGACAAAAATATAAGGCCCCAACATGTCTATTTTGGTGCTAACTCTTACAGCGAGTAGGGCCTTTTCTCCCCAGCCCTTTGGAGGAGCTAAAATTGACAACTGGAAAGCTGCCGCAGAGACTTTCTCTGACTATTAAAAGAAACTGGCTCAGTCTAGGGCCCTCAGAAATCAGTTTTTGAATGCCCTCTGCACCCAGTTACTTCCCTTGCATCTACTTCCCCTGGGGATTCCCAGCTCCATCGTTTTTTTAGCCAGTGCCCTCCAGCCGCCTCAGTCCCCTGCGGTGTGTGTGGTCATGGAAGACTTCCCTACTGGGCAGAGATGGGAGAGGAAAGGAAGTGGCAACCTTGGGCTGCAACATGACCCTGTCTTGCACGAGGATGACAGTCAAAGCTGAAGGGTAGAATGGCCAGCTCTGGCAGAGCTGAGAGAAAAAGCTATGCAGTCTCACAGCTGGTCAGTTATAAAAGAAACACAGCAAGCTCATACCTCATAGTGACAAGTGGACTTGAGCTTCTGTTGAATTAAGGCACAAATTTGAATCAAAGCAGAAATGGAGACACGTGCTAGAAGGCACTTTAACGTCTGCTCCATCCACTGTCCACTGCCTGACCCCCTCCACGGTGTCTCTCTACAATCAGTGCTCAGAATTCCATATGTTGGCAGCTCGCTCTTTCCCTAGCCAGTCTATTTAATTCTGGACTGAGTCTAATTCTTAGTAACTATTTCTCTGACTCTTAAATAGTTCTTCATTACATTGACTTGAAAATAGCCTTTCTGTGACTTCTGCCCTCTTGATAACCAGGTGTTAAATGAGAAAAGCATGCAATTTGAAATCACAGGCCTTAGTTTGAATCCCTGTTCTGCCATTGACCAACTATGTGACCTTCAGACAGTCGATTACTCTCCTCGAGGCTTCATTTCGCCATCTGTAAATTAGGCAGCTAACATCACTCTCACTGGTCATTTTGAGATTAAGCGGAGCTGGTGTATATCGATGTTATTTCCCTCCTTCCCTCGGTCCCTCCCTATCCTAGCCCTCAGCTTTACAAAGAGATCCTGGCAATTACTATTGTCTTCTCTTTGAGTGTTCTCATCTCCAGGGTAAATACACCCAGTTTAAGTCCACAAATGTACTTTGAGCTACTTGTGTGCTCTTCACTTTGCTATGGGAGAGGAGATTTCCCTCTGAGTCACTGATTCCCCTAATCATTATCAAAGTGGGAAAAAAAATCTCTCTCTCTCTCCCCACAAGAGCTGGGGTTCCACACTCAGAACCCACCCAGTGTTTTAAGTTAAGTGTTCATATGGTGGGGTCTGCCTGCATAAATAGAAACATCCTTTTTAGTAGTCATCAAGTTTTCTCTTCAAAAACTCTTACATATTTTACAAATCCAAGGGGACAGGCTCAGTTAGATAAGAGTCTGCCAGCCCTGGCTCTGGCTGTGTCTATTGACAGCTGGGTTGGCACTGAGGAATCCTTGGTTTCCCCCAGAAACAC
This sequence comes from Hyperoodon ampullatus, assembly GCF_949752795.1. Classification (NCBI taxonomy): domain Eukaryota; kingdom Metazoa; phylum Chordata; class Mammalia; order Artiodactyla; family Ziphiidae; genus Hyperoodon; species Hyperoodon ampullatus. Next base: position 74,609,088 of record NC_136916.1, read on the forward strand.
ATAAGAGGACCAGAATGCAACAGCTGCTCTGTACCTTGCCAGGGCTTGAGGCAGTTGGTCTCGTGAATGAGTTTTTTCAATTAATGACCTTACTCCATGTGGGATATTAAAGGTGTTTTTGTTTTTAACCCAGTACGACATGCTAGCAGCTGAAGAGATTTAAGAACATTAAACATTCCTCCTCAGCCTCAAGATGACAGTTGATAAACATATAACCATAAGATATCAAAAACTTCAAAGGATAGGAGGAGAGATGCAAGCCCTGGGGTGATTAATAAATAACGAGGAGGAGTGAGCGTAGTCAAGCCACAGATCCCCAGCAGGGCCTAGTACTCGGGCCTCTGTATAAAGCCGGAGAGGCAAGCAGGACTCCTGTAATTCTGTTCACCCTAACAACTAGTCCCTAAATGCTCTCAGATGTATGTAACAGGGGTATTTATATTATCTTAGCAAACAAAGTGTTGTTCCAGAATTGTGAACAGTGGTTTAGTTTGGAAAGATTGGGTAATCTAATCACTAGCTTTGTCAACTTCCTCAGTACTCACTCCCTCAGGAGGCCTCCTGCATGGTGTGGTACTGTGGTTGTCAAACTGTATCACCACCAACACTCATGTTTCAAGGAGGGTCTTTTGGGGGTGGCTGGATGGAAGCAACTGGGTGGGCTTCCCAGGCTCTCTCTACCTGCTTCAGTGAGAGCAGCTCCACACTTACCTGCTTTGTATGTTAGAGAACCACTCTGTTTGGAATAAAAGGGGTTCTTTTGCTTTAAAATCAGAAACTTCAGGCTTCCCTGGTGGCGCAGTGGTTGAGAGTCCGCCTGCCAATGCAGGGGACGCGGGTTCGTGCCCCGGTCCAGGAAGATCCCACATGCTGCAGAGGGGCTAGGCCCGTGAGCCGTGGCCACTGAACCTGCGCGTCCGGAGCCTGTGCTCCGCAACGGAAGAGGCCACAACAGTGAGAGGCCCACGTACCACAAAAAAAAACAAATAAAATAAAAAACTTGAAAAGCAGTGGCATCATGATGTTTGCATCTTTTCGTAAGTTGCTTTTCCACTCAGTGGTGTGTTTTTGAAATGTTAATACATATAGATAGAGTTCAATCATTGTATGAATAAACCACAATATATTTGTTCCCCTGCTGATGGATGTTTAGATGGTTCCCCATTTTTCACCATCTCAAATAATGCTTCAGTGGAGTTGAGGGCATTTTCCGTATAGACACTGATGGGTGGTGCCCTCTAAGCTGGACCAGAAGGGAAGGGACATCAGGAGGGGTGGATGGCTAGTGAGATGTGGAGAGTGGACAGAGGACGAGAAGCTGCATGGATGTGATAGAGCCAGGACTCCCCAGCAGTCAAACAGGGTCTGTGAGCTGCAGGATCCAGAGGTAGCACAGATTAAGCAATGATGAGGCCCAGAGCATCATGGGGCACCAGGTGGCTGAGGGTAGGGAGGAAAATAAGCCTGTCAAAACCCAAGAGGCCAAAGTGTTAGCTGGGTCATTCGCTGGGTGTTTTAGTTTGCTCTTTTAGCTCCACTCTGCATCCCTCACTGTGCCCACTTAAGTACAGTGTCAGTGGGCCGCCTTGCCCTCTGGCTGGGAGGCACACAGCCTTGACCTTGGAAGGAGAGAGCACAGCTTATTTATTCCCTCAGCTCCTCCCAGCAAGGTCAGTGCAGGTGGTCTGCATCCATTCACTGAAAGCCACAGCTCCCTCCCCTATAATTTATCTTTCCAGCAAATGCTCCCTCCCTTGCTCTGCCTGTGATGTTAAAGCAGCCTGTTTGGGGTCCTGCAGTCTCTTCCTTAGGTTTCCTCCGTGCAAACTTCTTTTCTTTTATCAACTTCTTTTCCTCTATTCATCTGTTAAACTGTGTCATCTCTTTCTTGCCCAATAGGTGCAGACCAATCTTACGGATACTGAAATCACTGGAAATGATAACAGGAGGAGGGGTGGAGAGGAAAGTAGTGAGCCGGGTGCTAAAACCTAGTGAGGGGCAGTGTCTGTGAGTTTAGGTAAAATCAAACTACCCCACATTTTTGTAGTTCGTCTGTTAAGCTCCTTTAAAACCAAAAGCCCTGCCTAATCTTTATGTGAATTCCTAGGGTTTGAATAATATCTGGCATGTAGAAAGCATTTAAAAATTAAGATAAGTTGAATTGAATTTTTCTGAATAAATGAGATTGCACATTTTAAACATCATGGGTTCCCTTCTCCACTGCCCTCACCCCCCACTCCCGCATATGGTTTTTAGAAGCTTTGCGAACATCAAATAACAAATTAGATCAGAGACTGAGTTTCTGAAGTGAATAATGAATATTAAATGTTTGCTTATATTAGCATCTCATACAGCAAAACATTGAATATTTTGTGATATGTTCAGATCCCCATAAGATTTCAGGATCCACTTTCTTGATAATACGAGCATTTTTGCTCATGGAAAACTTTGTTTCCTGTTTCCAAGACAAAAGGCAACTTAGAGAACTCTCAGAACATGTTAATAATTCATTTGAAAGTAATTTTGATAGACATGCATCTTTTACATTGCCTCGAATTACAATATTAAGTGGAAACAACATATGAAATCTTTTTGAATTTGAATTTGAGTTTTAGTCAGTCTAAAATACTGTGTGTAAAATGTCTTTGTAACAAGATGAGTTAAATCTCTTCTGGCGTCAGAGGGTGCTCTCTTCAAAAGTGGGTTCTAGAGATAGTTAACCCAGGGAAAAGACAAAGTAAACATGATCCATTTGCATTTGGGGTGGGGCAAGCGTTTCCTCTCTTTTTTCATTTCCCTGAGCACTGAACATTTGATCCTTTCACTCTAAGCCTGCATCCCATTTGAAAAGCATTTCTAGTCAGAACTTCAGGCCAAATCGAGGATAATGACCAATCTGGGGTTTGCCAAAATCAAGTATTCAATTTATCTATATCCTGTAATACAGGGGTCCCCAACCCGGGGCGCAGACCGGTACCAGTCCGGGGCCTGTTAGGAACGGGGCCACACAGCAGGAGGTGAGCGGCAGGCAAGGGTAGCTTCATTTGCCACCCCCACATCGCTGGCATTACCGCCTGAACCACGCCCCCCCACCCCGCACCCCCACCCCACCCCTGGTCCGTGGAAAAATTGTCTTCCACGAAACCGGTCCCTGGTGTTAAAAATGTTGGGGACCATTGCTGTAATAAGAAAAGTCATTTTAAAACAAAGGATATTGTTAGCATTTACAAATATGAAATTCTGATTGTTCTAACACAGCAATAAAAGTTATTACCAACAATCTTGATTTGGAGTAGCCCCTATCATAAAAAGTCTAGATCTAATAACTAGTGGATTTTAACATATGACAAATGAGGGGACAGTTTAGAGTCTACCCTGCTTATCATCTCAGAAATGCATTAAGCTGGTCATCAGAGGAGCAAGTCTCTATGGCTTTGCTGTCTCACTGCTTGGTCTGGACTAGAAGGTTCTAGTGGTATGGCTTTATCTAGTTTAAGATTTAGGCTGTTACTTTTCATTTCTTTTTCATTTGCGATATCGATTTAAATTTTTTTTTTTTTTTTTTTTTTTTTTGCGGCACGCGGGCCTCTCACTGTTGTGGCCTCCTCGTTGTGGAGCACAGGCTCCGGATGCACAGGCTCAGTGGCCATGACTCATGGGCCCAGCCGCTTTGTGCCATGTGGGATCCTCCCGGACCGGGGCACGAACCTGCTTCCCCTGCATCGGCAGGCGGACCCTCAACCACTGCACCACCAGGGAAGCCCCCGATTTAAATATTTTTGACAATTTTTATTATCCTCATTTTATAGATGAAAACACTGAGGTTGCTGAGTGGGTGATTTGCCCAAGGTACCTCACAGCTAATAAAGGATGGAGATAAGATTCTGACCTTGCTGTTTCTACCATGTCATGAATGCTGACATTCCTCCTGCCCTGGTGCACACTGCCCAAAGCACCCCAATTCTTTCAGCCTCCAGGAGCTATGACTAATCCATGGGATTATTTACTTGTTTGTTTGCTTAATATCTTTTAATTTGAAGGGATATAGTTTGTATTTTATTTGAAAGGATTATTTTTATGTTCATGGGATCATATGGTGGTTTTTTCCCCTTAAAGAATTTTTAAATGGGCTTCATTTTCATTTTCAAGGAACTGAGCTGTTTCCTGTGTTCGGCAGCTCCTGTGGTCCAGTTTGCCAAGGTTATAGGCAAATGGGCTTGGCGGACCAGGCATGGGGGTGGGGTCGGGGTTTCTGTGGGTGAGGCTGCTGATACTAGGGGTAGGTCCCCCTCTCTGGGCTGACCAGTGGGTAGGGTTCTGTGCTTGCCCACTTCCCCTGCAGCACAGGCACTTTTTAATCCATCTCCTTCCTCCTGGAAACCCTCCCCACTCTTCTGCTGACACTGCACTCATGGGAGCATAGACTTTTAAATTATTTACTTAGAAATAAGCCCTGGCCACAGCATCGAGCTATCTGGACTCAGCGTCCAGGGCTTGGTGCTTTCTCTCTCCACTACACAATGCTTTTAAAACCGAGCTCTCCCAAGAGTTGATTGTGCTTCCACATAAATCATATTGTTTAGCTTGCTAGAAATTTCCCTGGCTTTCTGCTTATCGCTCCAAGAACAGTTAGTTCCCTGCTGCTGCTGCCAAGCATGTAAACAAATGTGTGTCTTCTTTCCATGGTGACAGGCACATCTCATCGTCCTGAGCAGAAACCCCTCTCAAGAGGAGGCAGCCATGTCCGCACACTCTGTCGCCTGTGCTGCTGTCGCTTCTGGGAGGCCTGAGCACCATGGTGAGAGCGAAAGCGAGCCTTCCGTGGGGGACAGCGAGGCCTGCTCCCTGCCTGTCCCATGTGCGTCGGTGTCTGTGGGCTAGGTGCCTTTGGGATGGGTGAGCAGGTGGATAGAGCTGGGACAGACCCTTCAGAGAGCCTTCTCTGTTAGCTTCACCAGAGTCCAGAGTCCTTTGGTTTCTTTTTTCAGCCTTCCTCTAATCTTTTACTCTCAAATACAGCAAATCTTCATCCAAACATAGCTATCAGAGCCCCAGAGAGTTCGTGCTGGGCTTACAGGGAAATCTACTGGGCTTCCAAAGGTGATCTATTTTTAAAGGTCGTGGAGCTACTGTGGCAACGGATCTGACCTGCTGGAACTCTGGCCGCCAGACTCTCACAGGGCTGAACTTTCAATCAGGATGAACTTACACGGCTTCAGGATTCCAAAAGGAAGTTGTCATTTATGAGTCATATAGTTTTTCTTAGCCCCACATAATAGGGAGAGCAGTGAGCTTGGGAGTTCTTTAATCCTCCATCCTGGGCTCAGAGCGTACAATAAGCCTCTATTGTTGGAGAACATGCATTCTAGTGACTTTCTTTGTTGTTGGTCAGAATATTCATAAACAGAGTATAACTCATAAAGAAGACAAGAGGTATATTCCAAGATGTCAGCTAAAAATACTTATGCACTGTATGAAAATAAGGTCCAGTGTGCCATCAATTTGAAAATCAGTATCTGGAAGGCTTGAGGTTGAGGTTCAGGGAGTAGGAGCTGGGCTAAGATGAGGAGGCTGGTGTGGGGAGAAGATGAAGGAGGAGCCTCAGTGAGCAGCCTGGTCTGCAGAGGTCCCTGGGCCAGGCAGGGGCTCCTGTCCAGGGAGGAGCTGGGGAAGGGGATACCAGTTTTTATCTTTCTGTCCATCTCACCTTAAAGATCCTTCATTCTGGTCTCCTGGAGCTTTGAGCACCTTTTCAGAGCTGGTGGATAGAGAAGGCAGGCGACCTTCCTTACCCTAACTCCCTAGAACACTCCATACATAGCAATCAACTTCAAAACCTTCAAAGAGCCAACATTTTAACCAGTTTATTGGTGGCTAAAATTCCTTTAATAGGGGAAAAGAACCTTCCATGCCACAAGTACTAATAGGATACTTAAAATGCAAACATGATGGAAACCCCTAGATTAGCAAGAGTCACAAATCTAAATGTCTATAGGAACCAAGTAAGCAATGTGAGTGAAGCGGGTAGTCATTAGAAAACAGTAGCAGCAGCAAGCATAAGTATAAATGGCAGCTAACTGTTGGCTGTAATCTGAGAGATGCAATAGGGAGTGGTGAGGACTGTGGCAAACTGGAGAGGCCCCTCCCCTGTCGAAAGTGAGCAGCTGTTATTCAGCTCCAGCCCATTACTGTCATGTGGATAGCAGGCTTATATTAGCAGGTCTGCTTTTTCAAGAGAAGGCAGAAATCTGAATTTTTATGTGAAATCAATGCATAGTTGATGGTCACCAAGTCAAATATGTTTCAGGCTCTGAGGGATGCAAACAAGTGTGAGGGCTAGATCCCTAACTTCTGACCCGGGAAGCATGAGTATAATAAGTGGTTGTCAGGTCCTTCCTGTTTTTCTTGGGGGGCTCATGGGTTGAGAACTGGAAGTTTCTGAGCATTTAAACTGCTGGGGTGTGGGGGAGGGGGTCTACTCCCAGAGAATACCAAGCAACTACAGGAGGCTAAGGCCAGAGACCATCTTTGCCTAGAGGGATTCCCGTTTGCCAGCATCTCAGCTAGTGCTCAGTGTACACACCTGATGAATGTATGGATTAGGTGGGGAACAATAGAAATCGTTGTCCCTAAAATACTTGTTTCTTGTAGCTGCAAAGTTAGACCATTCTGCTTTGTTTAATTATAGAATCAGAAACAATCCAATTATGTATTTTTTTTCTAAGTTTTCCAGTCTAAATATGGTGTTGGTATAGCCTCCCCTGTAAATAGAGAATGCCACTAATACCAACTTGATACAGATAATTAGGTCTGTGAAAATTTAATGACCTCACACAGTAATAATAGCTAATTCTTACATAGTACATACTGTCATGGTTCTAACCATGTTATACTTATTAACTCAGTTAATCCTCACCACAGCTCTGTGAGTTTGGTACAAGTGTTCCCAGTTTTCAGATGGAGAAACTAAGGCACAGAGGGTTAGGTAATTTCCCAAGAGCCATAGCCAGGGAGTGGTAGACTTGAACCTAGGCTCTTGACCTCCATGCTATATTATAAGGACTGGCACTGCACATGCCCTTTTCCCTTCTTTCCCCTCCCAAAGATTGTGTGGCTTTGGGGAGAGAAAGGGACTTGAGAAGAACAACGGTGGCCCAAGGAAACCAGTTTGAGTGCCGTCTGGGAAGGGGCCAGCCCAGGAGTGTGCACAGGCTCTCAGCCCCCATTCTGCCCCATGTCTCTTTGGCAGCTCAGACTGTTTGGTGACCTGCACCCAGAAAGCCGACTTGCCAGTCAGTATCTGAAGGAAGAGGAGGATGAATAGGGAAGGATAAGAAAAAAACTTCCCCCAAGAGCAGGGAGTTGGACAGTTGCAACTGGCTTTGCAGATTAGGAAGGGGGTCACTTCTGCCTGAGGCCTGGAGAATCGATTGCTTGAAACATATTGACTCACAGAGGTCTCAGGGACCTGAACCAGCAGGAATCATAGCAACAATCATACTAGCAACAATGACAACAGCAGTAGCAGGGGTCGAGCGCCCGTTGTATGCAGGTGCCGGCACTGTCACGAACATGCCCATTTAATCCTAACACGCCTTGGAGGCAAGATGACCTCCCATTTTACAAAGGAGCTAACACAGCCAGCTCTCCATACCACCAGCACCATCAGTCGATATCCTCTCTACTCGTTGCTCTACCCAAGAAGGACAAAGCCCCAGTCAGTGTAAGGATACTCCCTTCTCAGACTCAGCTTCCACTAATCAGAAGACACTGGAAATGTCTATCACCTTGACACCAACAGGAAGAGAGTTCACTGAAGGCTTGAAGGCGAGTCAACACTAAGTGAGGAGGCTGGGCAGAGAAGCTGGTGGATCAGAACAGATGCTTGTGCAGAGGCAGCATGAAGCCCTGGAGCAGGGGCAGAGAGGAGCACCAGCCCTTGCCCCTAAGGCCTCAAGCCAACCATCAAAATGGGCACATCAGAAAAGAATCAAAGCAAAGAGAAACCACAGACTATTCCTACTGTGTTAACAGGCTTGAATGTGCTGCTGTGGGAATCTTTGTTCCCTTGGTGACAAACATGAGGAAGACTGTGGACAATGAGCTCTCCGGCTGGCATTTTAAGATAGTTTGTTCCCGCTCTTATCTGCAAGTGCCTAAGCACAGTGGCCTGGGCCCAGAGGGTACAGCCGTGTTACATGCATGGACTCAGCTTCCCCGAAAAAGCAGGAAGGAGCGGGGTCCCCCGCAGCCAGGAGCTGCAGTGGCACTGGGCAGGCGCCTTCCCACCATCTTTCAGGGTGCCTGGTTTTCATGTCCCTGCTGTCCCCTCACACCAATGCAGCCAATGCGGTAATGAGAGAAACCCACCCAGGGCTGAGGTTTCTCCAGGCTTCTGCTACCTCCTGGAAGAGGAAAGGAAAGGCAGGCATTTGGAATTTATCTTTGTCTGACAACTAAGGGGGGGACCAGCCTCCCCACCCTAGCTCTCACCCAGGCAGGACTCTCTGGCCTGGACTTTGGTCATTTGTGGTTCAGAAGTCCCAGCCAGATCTCCTGGGAGCAAATCTGCACGTTCCACTGAGTGCCAAGGAATCCACATGCACGGGAATCTCAACTCTGCTCTCCTATGCTTAAACTAGTCTGTGCCAAGTACAGTTTGTTTGTTTTTTAAAGAATTGTTAATAGGAAAAATTTCTCATCTAGGGATTCTCCATAGCCTACTTGCTAAATGTCCATTGAAGGCATTGCCCTCGGACAAACAAAACGCCACTGGCCAAGAAGCCAGTGTGTTTCAGCCTCCACAATCAAACTAATCCCTTTGCCCTGTGCCTTCCTGCATTCCTTATGGAGACAAAACTGCCTTAGAAGTCACGAAGGATTGTGATTGCATAAGGGCTCCCAATTCAGGCTTGTAAAATGTCACTAACCTGAGCCTGGCCAGCTTCCCAGAGCAGCCATAGACAAACTTGGTATTAACAGCTCTCCCAACCCTGCTAAGTCTCCGGGCATTGGCCTTGTGTTTATAACTCTTCTCCTAAAGGATATTAAAATGAAATGGGCTGAAGCCAAGTACATTTTAGTGTAAACCTTTGAGAGGCAGAGCCCGCTGAGCACGGGTGGCCTTGTTTGGAAGTGGCCCCATCTGTAGCCTGGGCTCCGGCAGGCCAGGGAGCTCTGTAGGTCCCAGAGACAGCGGAAGGGAGTGGGCTATGCCCCTGCCCACCTTGGGGCAGGTGGTGGGATCCCTGGCTATATGGACAGACTCATGGGCATGGGGTGCATTCCCAAGATCTAACTCCCTACACACGGATATGTATGTCTCCCAGGCCCCCACTTGTCCTGGCCTCTCCCCTACTTTTATACAGTAGACACGAAATATGTAAGTATCTGAAGGTAGGCTCTGTATCTCCATGGAGTCTCCTCTTTTTTACCCTCCTCCATCACCGCTTTTCTCAGCTCTTCCTCCTGTGGCCTGCTTCTCAGCTTGCCCCATGCTGGGACCTGCCCCACCCACAGCCTACTTCCTGCTCATGGTGTTACTGATGCTCCTTGAGCCCCATGTGTCTCAGAGAGACTGGAAATCAGACAGACGCACCCAGCTCCAGCGGGCTCCTGACAGGTAATGTGGCCACCTGGGAGCAGCCACGGGAAGGTGTTCTTCACCTTCCCGTGGCCCTCCTTGGCTGCCTGTGCTGCCTCCGTCGCCCACCTCCAACCTGAGGCCTCCAAGTGGGGCTTGTGGTGCAGGCCCGCAGTGGGAATGAGTGTAAGCTGCTGCTGGCCACACCCACCCACCTCTCCCTTCCTCCTCACTATTCCCCTCTCCCTCTCTCTTCCTCCTCGGCCTTCCCACCCGCCTCAAGTCCTGTGTGTTCTGAGAGACCCTTCCTCAGCTCCTACTCAGGGCCCGCTTCTTATTACAGAATGCCCAGCCAGCCTGAGCCTGGTGCCTGAGCTCCCCAAGCAGATGTCAGCTTCCATCCTGCTCAGTGCTCCACAGGCCAGGTGGGAAGGGGAAGCATCAGAGAGAGAGCAGTGGGTGAGGCCAGAGAAGAAGAGGGAAGCCTCTTACCCTGTTTTCCACCATCGTTAGTAAGACCCCCTCTCAGAAACCTCTGGAAGGCACCTTAAAGCACATCCCATGTAGAGGACTGGGGTCCAAGGTGTGTCCAGCGTCACGCTGGCAATTAGAGGCAAAGCAAGGCCTTAGACAGAGGCCAGGTGCTGCCTACCTGACCACACTCCAGAACCAGAGAGGTCGTGGCTCTGAGGGTGCTCTGTCCTCAGAGGTCCAGGGAGCCCGGAAGCCCCAAAGGTGGGGGCAGGTGTGGGCTGCAGGGGTTGGCAGCTCTTGAGGCCAGCAGAGGAGTAGAAGGTGTGGCCTTTTCCATCCCAAGTCTGTGCTGTTGGTCTCTCTTCACAGAGGGACAACCTGTGGCAGAACTGAAACCTCACTGAGCTTTGCTTACAAACTGCCTTTCATCTTTGTGTCTGAGAACAAAGTCTGCGGCTTTATCCCTCTCCTAGGGAGGATGATGGGCTCTCTGATAATCACTTTTATGAGGCTCTGGTGTTTCACTTTTGTGCTGGCTAATAATTTATGTTCAGAACTTCTCAGAAAAGCCTAAGTTATTTATACCCTGACTTGGCTTCAAAACATATTATTAGGGCAGCTTATGGAAATGACATATACTTCACCAAGACAAGCAACTGTGGCAAGGCAACAGGCCTGAGGCGCTGGGCACCTGATCACTACTGGGTGGCCCCAAGTGGGACTCTGGGTGGTGTTGGGGGTGGGGGGCAGTCCTGGTCAGCTTCCTGGTGGTGAGGACATTCAAGGCAGGCAGTCCCTATGGTGACTGAGCCCAGACCAGGCCTGTGGGGACCAGGCCTGTGGGCACCAGGCACTATGCAGACACTTCATGCACACTTTGCTGTGTGAGCCTCACCCAGCCTGCCGCCATTTTGGTCACCTTACTCTACTGATTCACACCTGCCCCCAGAGATGGCCATGGACTTCCAGGGACCACACAGCTCAGGAGCAGCAGGTCTACTGCTCCCAGATGCCCTGTCCAGGCCCTATGAAAACATTCCTCTTGAAGGTGGTCTCCAGTGTGGACCACTGAGGGCCATGCAATGAGGAGTCAGCCTGTCCGGGGCTTCGCCTGCCCTCAGGCTATTCTGTGACCCCCACAAGGCTGGCGGGCAGCCTCAGGGCAGCTGCCTGTGCCAAGCCCCAGGCAGCTCCCAGAAGGGTCTAAATGGGTTCAATCCATTTGTTTGCTGGGTGATAGCGCTCCTCTGGGTTAATGCCAGGCTAGAATTTGAGACTTCCCATATTCAAATTCCCTGGGGTCCTTAATGCTTTTGCAGTTAGTGCAGAGTACAGTTTCTGAAGACTGTTACAAAAGATAATTGTCACATTGTACACACAGGCCTCCCTCATAATGAGAGTTGTCCTTATCATTCCAACTCTTGCCTTGGGACAGCCTCCAGAAAATGAGCCCAGGGTTACTGGAATTTATTTTAATCAAAAGCCTCCTGACCTCCTGGGTGCCAAATCGTAACCCCACATTCCTCTTGCTCTTTGAATGGAGCCCTGTTTTCTGTTGCCTGTATATGAACATAGAGATGGAATAGAGTCTGAAGGGGCCTGCGGGAGACATTAAGCCACCTTGCCCGCTGGGCCACACTTACCCCCTCACCCTAACTCACAGACAGCCCCGACATTCTGCGGGAATGAAAATGGGAGAAGATTCATGGCCTTGGAACACCTGTGCCACTAAGGCTCAGATTTACAAGCTAAGTCATGCTCCTGGGCTTTAGAAAATGACCTCATCTCTTGCCGAGGCCACCAGCATCAGGTTGCCGAGGCTCTTTGTGAACCCACACCCAACTTCAGGCACAAGGTCTGTGCCAAGAAGTGGCATCCCACCCCAGGGGCTGTGACCTCCTGTCCCTCTGGAAACCCCACTGTCACTTGTGCCAGGTGGACCTCCTGGGGGATGCCCACTCCCAGGAGAACCAGCTCTGCTTCTTAGGGAGTCACTCCTTAGCTGTAATAATAGGACAAATTTGCTCTCCCCTCAAAGAGTAATCATGGGATTCATAGTTCAGAAAGCTAATTTAGGGGCCTGGGGGATGGGGGAAAATAAGTCAGGGTCTTGCAGTAAAAGAGCTTTCCTATATCCCAGGTAAAAATAAAAGTGGTTTCAAATTTACAGACAGGGAAGACGCCCACAGTGTATGCCCTGGACCTTCCACTGTTCCCGAGCCCTAGGCTGTTCTCATATATAAGGGTCCTGACATGATGCCTGACATGTAGTCCGCTTGTATGTGACAACAGCTGTCAGAGACCCCTCCTCCCTGGCCTTGCCCCCCGGTGACTAAAGACCTCCCAGGAACAGAAATGGAAGAAACTTGGACCTTTTGAGAAACTGAGGACTCTGAAACGGGGAAAGGGGAGCAGCCATCTTAGGAGCTGACCCCAGAGGGCAGATTCCCAGTCAGGGCCTGTCGCTGACGTCTCACCACAAAGCCTAGCTTTTTTCCACTTCAGTAGCCATGTAGCCTTAGTTTGAGTAATAAATTCCTTCCTTCCCCCAACCCCTTCCTTCCTCCTTCACTTCCAGTCCCTCTTCCAGAGATCCAAATATGCTAACAAGCATCCTCTTTGGAAAATGTGACTAGGCCTCCCTGAGTTAGAGGTTTGAGCCATTTACACACTAGTATGAGTTAGGCCAAGGAGCTTCCTTTCTTCCAGCATCCTGTGAGATCAGGTAGACAAAGGAAAGGGGCATCTGACACTAAGCTCTAGGGGACCAGCCGAAATGGGGTGGTTTTGTGGGGGGAGGGGGGCTTGGTCAGCATGTGACTGCCAGGGGAAGGAATACTAAGAGGTGGGAGATCTTTACCAGAGAGGGGCTGGAAAGGGACAAAGCGCAGCTGTGTCCACCTGTGTCTGGGAGACCAGCTCCTTACCCAGGAAAGGAGGGAAGTGCTTCCCATCCCTTTTGATCTCTTCCTTTTTCTGAGCCTGGCACCACTTCTTCTGCAAAATCCCAGGGTCAGAAACTCAGTTCTTACCTGTTCAGTCCCAACTCCTTCCTATGCCCTTTACAACTACAGGTCTTCAGAGCAAGGGCTCATCTCTGGGGAACGAGGCTGAGACTCGGAAAAACTTCTACTCTTCAAGAAGGGCTCAGTTACATTCTTTGGTTAATTCCCAATTAGACAGAAAATTAAAATATCAGCAGTACTCCATTCCTGAATAGACTTGTTAATTTTTAGACATGGAACATACATCTCTGTAATGCTTTTAGAATCAACAAAATAAGTGCCACATCATCCCCACATTTGCTGTCATCAGATTATCAAAGCAACCAAAGTTAATACGTAGTCTGAACATTTAATCTGTAATATTTTCTCCCATGAGCCAGCAAGGACTAAAGAGATGTAACATTTTTCATGTACAGTTGTAAAATTTTCTCCTACCAAGAAAAAATTTGAGTAATACTCTAGAAATCCATCTGCTGGTCTGGCAGTGGAGAGACCCCCCATTGAAAGAGTGGAGCAGGGACTCCAGTTCAATAGACTTCTGTCTAGTCACAAAGTCTGGGGCCAGTCAGCTCCGAGACCTCTCTGAAAGGCAGCACCTCCCAGCCTAATTCTCGCTTCTATCTGGCAACTGCCTAGATCCTAAGCAAAGTAAATCTTGCAGATAAATGAAACTTACTTGTTTTCACACCTAACTTACTTGTTTTCTTTAGATTGCCTGGATTTGACAGACACATTTGCCAAGTGTTTACTTCTCTCCTTTCTACAACAGATCACATGGGATGTACCTGAATCTTTTCTGGAGACCCACCGCGCTCATTGTGAATTTCAGGGCTGTTCTCAGAGCTCTTGAGGTGTACGGAGCCGTCTATCTGCACATGATCCCAGGCTTCTGTGCCTTTTGACCACTCTGTCTGTTTTCCAAGTGTTCCTGTCCTCTCCATGTCCATCTCTGCTTCCAGTGTGCCTGCTGGTCAGCCTAGTATGGGTGAGGGAGGCTCATAGCCACAGTGATCGAAACTCCCTGAAACTAAAATGGTTAACAGTTACTGAGCACTGACTAGGTGTCAGGCACGTCATCAGTTGTGTGTGCATTAACCCATTTACTCCTTACAACAACCCTATAATGGAGGCGCTAGCCTAAAGGTTCCTCTTTGAGGTGAAATAGCTGAGGCCAACAATGGAGGCGCACAGCCGGAAGGCGGCAGCACTGGAGCCTGACGCAGGCAGCCCCTGACCTGCAGACCTGCCCTCCTTCCCACTCACCCCCGCCTCCAGAAGCGACCACAGTCTGCACAGGCCGGCCCCTTCCTTGCTCCTCTGTGAATTCTGGAGCCCTGCGTTCTTGGAGGCCTCTTTGGAAGCACCTGGCATTCACATCACAGTCTGAGAAAAACTAATTTGAGGGCCCACCCTTTGGAAGAATATCCAAATAGATAATACACTGTCCTGTCTAATCAAGAAAAATGGGGAGAAAGCACAAAAACAATATTAGAGGTGAGAAAGGGAAAATAACCAAATACAGAGGAAATCTAAAGAAGCCAAAGAAAACATCTGATCTTTTTGCTCATGTGTATTTGTGCTACACAGTACATATGAGATTTCCAAATGGAAATGTTAAGTAGAACATTGTATGTATGGTTCACAATCGTCCCCAACACACTTTATGTACTGTCATGTGTCCCCGTGAGGTTGTCTCCAGCAGGCACTTCAGGGTGGCGGGAGGAGGTGTCCCACGTCCCTGAGGGAGGAAGACAATCACATTTCCCTCTGCTAGAGCAGGGGTCAGCAAACTTATGGTCCACAGGCCAATGTAGCTCCCCACCCATGTTTGTAAACAGTTTTCTTGGCACACAGCCAAGCTCAATTTCACGTGTCACCTCTGGCTGTTTTTGTGCTGCAGTAGGACCATTTAGTCCTCAAAGCCTAAAATATTTACCATCTGGTCCTTTATGGAATAAGTTTGCTACCTCTGTGCTGGAGTCCTATAATTTTTCCACTTTCAGGCTAGTTTCTACTTTATAGACATTCTTTTTCTTATATTCTTTTCCATTATGGTTTATCGCAGGATATTGAATATAGTTCCCTGTGCTATACAGTAGGACCTTGTTGTTTATCCATCCTCTGTATAATAGTTTACATCTGCTAACCCCAAACTCCCAGTCCTTCCCTCCCCCACCCCCAGTCCCCTTGGCAACCACAGATCTGTTCTCTATGTCTGTGAGTCTGTTTCTAATTCATGGATAGGTTCATTTGTGCTATATTTTAGATTCCACATATAAGTGATATCATATGGTATTTGTCTTTCTCTTTCTGACTTATTTCACTTAGTATGATAATCTCTAGTTGCATCCATGTTGCTGCAAACGGCATTATTTCATTCTTTTTTATGGCTGAGTAATATTCAATTGTATATATGTACCACATTTTCTTTATCCATTCATCTGTCAATGGACATTTAGGTTGTTTCCACATTTTGGCTACTGTGAATAGTGCTGCTGTGAACATAGCAGTGCATGTATCTTTTTGAGTTATAGTTTTGTCTGGGTATATGCCCTGGAGTGGGATTGCTAGATCTTACGGTAATTCTATTTTTAGTTTTACCTAAGTAAAAACCGTTTGGAGACAGAGCTTGCCAGGAATGCATATTTCTCTTTACGAAATGTCTCAACAGGATTCATTAATAAATGCTAATAGCTTCTTTTCAAAAAACATCTTAAGATTTTGTACTTATTCTATCAAAGAAATGGTCTGACTTCTTAGTATCATCCACATAAAATGAAAATGAACTATGTTTAAGACTTAGAGGAAACAAGGTAAGTGGGCTTTTCTTTTTTCCTAAGTGGTCCACAGTTTCCTCCATCTGCCAGGCCCTCTGATGTTTTTTTCCGAAGAGAAAAATAAGCCCGGGGGATTCTAGATGCTTCTTGCCTTCTACAGCTTTCCCAGCATCCTCTCCTCCACCAGTGGTTTTTTGTTTTTTGGGTTTTTTTGATCTTGGCAAGACTCAGCATAATAAATTAATATGAAACGGTGGAAAAGAATTAAGTGCTAGAAGTTTCTACACTGAGTAACAGTGAGGAACCTCCACACTGTTTTCCATAGTGGCTGCACCAACTTCCATTACCACCAACAGCGTAAGAGGGCTCCCTTTTCTCCATGCCCTTTCCAGCATTTGTTATTTGTAGACTTTTTAACGATGGCCATTCTGACCCGTGTGAGGTGGTACCTTTTTGTAGTTTTGACTTGCATTTCTCTAATAATTAGTGATGATGTTGAGCATCTTTTCATGTGCCTACTGGCCATCTGTATGTCTTCTTTGGAGAAATGTCTATTAAGGTCTTCTGCCCATTCTTCTATTAGGTTGTTTGTTTTTTTTGTTGTTGAGTTTTATGAGTTACTTGTATATTTTGGAGATTAAGCCCTTAGTTTCTACTTTAATTTATTGGTTCAGAATTTCCAAACCAAGGGAATTCCCTGGCTGTCCAGTGGTTAGGACTCTGTGCTTTCACTGCCATGGGCCTGGGTTCAGTCCCTGGTCGGGGAACTAAGATCCCACAAGCTTGGCAGCACGGCAGGAAGGAAGGGAGGGAGGGAGGGTGGGAAAGAAGGAAAGAAGGAAAGGAGGGAAGGATGGAGGGAGGGAGAGTGATGTGGAACAATTTAAAACAAAAAACAAAAAAAGAACTTCCAAATCATGTAGGTGGTGCAGATTCAGCCCTCAAACATGTGCGTGTCTCACGTGCAGTGTCCCAGTTTCTTTCAGATGCTCTTTTTCTAGCCATGGCCTCTGGAGGGACAGCCTTGAGGCTTCTCCTTGGACCAACACAATTGTTCTTATCTCAATTTTAGGGATTCCTGGCTATATTGGTTTTCTTTTGCTGCATAGCAAATTATGGTTGTTTAAACACCCAGTTTAAGCTCACAATTCTGTCAGTCAGAAGTCTAGCATGGTAAGGCTGGTGTCTCTGCTCAGGCTAAAATCAAGTTGTCAGCCAGCTACATTCTCATCTGGATCATGGGGTCCTTTTCTAAGCTCATCCCTGTTATTATCAGGATTCAGTTCTTTGTGGTTGTAGGACTGAGCTCCCCATTTTCTTGCTGACTATTGACCTCTCTCAGTTCACATGGGCCACTCTTGGGTCCTTGTACCATGGTTCCCTCCATCTCAGCAATGGAGAACCTCCTTTTCAAATCCCTTTCATGCTTCGAATCTCTCTGCCTTCCTTTTCTGCCTCCAACTGAAGAAAACTCTGCTTTTAAAGGGCTGGTGTCATTAGGTTAGGCCCAAGGGGTAATCTTGCTTTCTCACAGTCAACTGTGCCATATAACGTAATCTTACGACAGGAGTAATATCTCAGCATATTTATAAGTTCCACCCATAATCAAAGAGGAGGGCATAATCAAGGTTGAGGGTCATTTGGGGACATCCTAGAAATCTGCCTATAACACTGGATTTTTGCAGGGAGCCCCATTCCAGCTTCCTACCACACAGAGGCCTCAGGCTTCATCTCCAGCCCTACTCAGGCTTATCAAACCCCATCTGGGAATACAGTACACCTTTTTCCTGATCCCCTCATGGACCATTCAGCTTTAGCTCCCCCTCCCTGCTTTGGCTTTTAGTTTCCTCTTCATTTTCCATACCTGAGATTTTCCTTTTTTTGCTTTCAAGGTTTGCAAATATTTCAAATATTTTTGTTATATTATAACCAGTATGTTTAAGTGTTTGGAATGGTTGAGGTTTTTCCTTCAGCAGCATGTCAGCCATATTTTCCAGAATTTTAGGGTTATCAAGTTACATTCCAAGATTAAAGAGTCCATTAAAGTCAGTGGATCCTTGGAGTCCTAAACCCAGTGAGGAGCAACCAGACTTTTACAAAGAATTAATGGTTAATCGATCTGAAAACTTAACAATGTGTCAGGTCTAGGGGATAGTTTCCCTGTTTGCATTAACTTTGCTTACTGTATCACTGGGAAAGGGAAGATGTATGAAAACCAACGAAAATAAATTTCAGTATCTTTCTGAGAACTAGACCCTGTCTAATAAAACAGATTAATTGACAAAAGACAGTTTCCTTAACTGGGTTATCTTGTCCAATTACTTATTATTTTCAGATCATTCACCATGACTAAACACATACTTATTCTATTTCCATTTCAAATCTGCAAGCTGTTTTCAACGTTGTTGTGATGCTTTTCTTCAGATGTGGCTGAGCAGTATTTTCAAGATAGCATGGCTAATCTTAAGGCTGCTGAAGAGATAGGAAAAGCCAAATTTCTTTCAATTCAAGATGATTATTGCCATTTTCTACAAGTCACTGGACAAAAAGAGGTAAGTGAGTTTGGACCACAGCTGACTAGTTATTTACCTGGGCAACCCAGTTGATATCCAAAGGGCTACTCCTGCACTCTGAAAGCATTAAGCATCTACCATGTGCAAGGCATGTGCCAGGCTCCACGGGGAGAGGGATAAATAAGGCCAGGCAGCCACTCTTGGGCAGCTCCCAGATATTTGCTCTCGGGAAACAAAAAAGTTCATGAGAATGTAGATGCCATGTCCACCTGCGGAGTATCTTAAAGGACTAGAAATCTTGAGAACCCAGTGGACAGACTCTGCTTACCGCAGCCTGTGGTTCTGCCTGGCATAGAGGGTGGAAGTTAGTGTGTCTAATTCCTCTCATCTTAGCTAATGGATGAAATTTTCATATCTAATAAGAACTACACAGTGCAGAAGTTACGGCTCACTGTCTGTTGAACCATACAGGCATGTTTTCCATGGCTTGTAAAAATGGAACCAGACCCAGAATTTATATTCATTGGTAGTTAAACCCTTGGGAACTTATTCCATAAAAAGCCTAACAACTACCAGACACCCACATGCTTCATTTATACAGATTTTTTTTTCAACTCTAACCTGTCAATGGGACTTCCCTGGTGGTCCAGTGGTAAAGAATCTGCCTTCCAATGCAGGGGACACGGGTTCGATTCCTGGTCAGGGAACCAAGATCCCACATGCCGTGGGGCAACAAAGCCTGCACACCACAACTACTGAACTCGCACGGCTCAACAAGAGAGCCCACATGCCACAAACTACAGAGCCCACGCACCCTGGAGCCTGTGTGCCACAACTAGAGAGAGAAACCCCGCATGCTACAACTAGAAAGAGGCCCACACGCCGCAATGAAAGATCCCACATGCCGCAACTAAGACCTGACGCAGCCAAATAAATATATAAATATTTTTTAAAAAACAAAAAACCTCTAACCTGTCAAGGCAAATCCTTGAGATGAAAACCTTTTTATTTCCTCTGCTGTTATGTAGACCTTCTCCCCCACAGCTCTCTCCTAACCCTTAATCCCTCACCCTTCTCTCAGTTGATGTGAGCTTAAGGAACATAGGTTTTTAATCTAGATGCATGAATGTTCGTCAGGCCAAAGTTGGGCTACAGTAACCATAACAAATGGAGTTTCCATATTTTTCTGGATCACCCAACCAAGTAGAGAGGGGCCTTCCAGGGGCCTCAGATTCTAGAACATCTCTAGAAGTTCTATGTGGAGTGCTCAGGGCAGAAATCTGAGGGGAATTCTGCCCCCATCATGCCTTAGCCCTTCCAGCTCATCAGTCATTTTTACCTTCAAAATGCCCCTTGAATCCATCCATTGGTTGCCGTCTCCACCTCTTATCAGTCATCATCTCCCACCTGGACCTCTCTAACAAACTCTTGTTCCCCAGCTGCTGCTTCCACTCTTGCCCTTTTCTAATCCATTCTGAATAAGGAAACCATGGTGATCTTTGCAAAAAGCAGATCTGATCAGTGGACCCCCATTTGTAAAATACTACACTGACTCCTCAGTGCCCTTAAGATAAGCCAGAATCCCACATTGCCCACAATACCTTGCACATTATGGATTCTGCTGACATTTCCAGTCTCATTTTTGCCCCCTCCCTTGATCTGTGTTCCAGCCACAGTGGCCTTTTCTAACCCCCACTTCTGGGCAGTGTCAGCTTTTGTCTCCTTCTCTTGGAAGGTTCTTCCTCATTGATCTCCTGGCTAATGCAGATCCATCCTTCAGGACTCACCAGCTTGCCTGATTCCCCTCCCTCAGTCTTCATTAGATTCTCTCCACTATTCTTCATCATAGAATCCTGTCTGATATAATTATATAACAGAGTATTACAATAATATATTGTGGACGGTTACTGTCTCTCCCTGACTAGACCAAATTCCATGACAGCAGAGACTCTCTTATTTGTGGTGGAGGAGCGTTGAGCCAATGGGTGGATGGATGCTTGGCTATGGGCTGTGTGACTGCTCTGGCTGCCACAGGGCATCCACCCTTTTCCCCTTTCCTGTCTGGCTTCCTGCGCTGGTGTCTGTCATCACCGCTGCCACACGTCACTGCCCTTGCCCAAGTCACCCAAATCAGTGGCATTGATCTAAAGATGTACCTCACTTCCTGAGGCCTCCCCTGGAGATTTTAACAAACTGGCTCTTTGCATTCTACAGCCCCTGCCAGCTCTTCTGGTGCCCTTATAAGAATAGACAAAGCTGCCTCTTCCTCAGGTGGGTGCAGTCTGTGCCAGGGCGCATTGCTTAGAGAGCGGAACACGGGCCAGACTTCAGCCCTCCTCATTCTCCTGCCAGGCACCCTTGTGCGTGACACAATCTGTCCAACCAAATGTGTCACCTTGTGTTATGCTCACTCTTGGTTACAGACCTCACTGTGGGTTCCAGCAGGAGCTGGCCAATGGGGCTGGGCCCAAGGACAGTCCCAGGCACGAGCACAAGGATGTGCTCAGACTACCTCAGATGTGTCACAGCCTACATGTGGGCTAGGACCCTTTGCCAACAGGAAGGTGATCCTTGGGAAGGAAGATGCCTTTTAAGGTAAAATGTAAGTGAAGTTTACTTTGTCACAGGTTAAAAGATACTCCATGTTAAGATACTCTTCTAGTTGTGCTGCTCTGCTGCTCAGGAAGCTTCTCTGACTTCTTATTCCCCATAAGAAAATCTAAACTCCTCAGCCTGGCATGAAGGTCTCCACCACCACCCCAGCCCGTGACTCCTGTCTCATCTCCCTCTGCTCCTCTTCCTACTTTCTCTGCTATAGTCAAATTCATCCCCTCACTGGCCTTGAATGTGCCGTGTGCTTCCCCCAGCTCCCACTGTGCTCCCAGGTTCCCATGCCCTCTTCTTGGTCCACCTAAATCCTATTTATTCTTCACTTCTCTCCATTAAGCTTTTCTAACTCTCAGAGACTGTCACAGTCTCTTTCCTTTAAACCCATATCCATGTGGCATCTCTTCCATTGCCATCTCGACTTGCCATTCAAGTTCGTGCACATCTATCTCTAATTTCCCCAATCAGGCTGTAAATGGCGTTGAGAGCTTCATTTAGGAAAAGGTGTCTGGCTCTTCTTTCCATCATTGGCTCCTCCAAGCCTGACAACCAATTTTCATGGAAAAATTGCCAAACCCAACAGTTGCATCACAGACACTGGGAAGGGACATGACAGGCTTTAGCATCAGGCAAGACCCATACCAAGGTGGGTCACACACTTCACAATTTACAGTTTCTCTTCCCCCGCAGTGATTTATCTTTCCATCTGAGAGATTGTTTCTGCCTTAGCAGTGCCTTTCACCATGGTTCCCTGATCCCACCCCCAGCACCTAATTCATATTCTTGCCAATAAACTGAGTAAAGGCCTTGCAAACTCCTCTATCTGGGGAGCGCCAGCAGGATGCCTTCAGGACTATGTGGTGGGCAAGGCGCCTTCACTGGTTCCTGCTTTATTCGGCTCTATTTTTCTTTTAAGGTCCACTTATTTCTCCCATATATTTTTTTTAAAGATTTCCTTGATGTGGTCCATCCCCAAAGTCCTCAATGAATTTGTTACAGTATTACCCCCGTTCCATACCTTGGCTTTTGGCCATGAGGCATGTGGGATCCCAGCTCCCCGACCAGGGATCAAACCCACACTGGAAGGTGATGTCCCAACCACTGGACCAACAGCGAAGTCCCCATTTGGCTCTTATATTGGGCGTTCGTGATCTCTACCTGTAATCATGCTTTCATGTAGAAGATCGTAGAAGAATTTCAGGAGAAACATGGGAGACCGACATACAGGGCTTTCCCTCTGTATGTCTTGCTCTATGACTGAAGAGATTAATACCAACTCATATTTTGTATTCCATGTTGGTATAAATAAATCAGATAAACCAAACAAGATGTCAAATATATTTAACTTTTCACCATGTTGGAATGTTTGCTTTTGGTTTCCTGAACTATTTCTTGTGAGAAATGGAAAACCCTGGAATATGTTCTGGATGTTCTGTAAGTAGATAAATGCCAGGAAACTGTAGTTTTCACTTACATAAGAACATCACTGTGCACAGAGGGAGAAGAGCCTGCAACTAAGAGGGATTAAAACTGGCAGGATCCAGATCCTAGATCTGCCACTGATGGGCTGTCTGACTCTGAGCAAGTTTCTTGACTGCTCTGTGCCTCAGTTTCCTCCCCTGGCAAACAAGGATTAAAATTGTCCTTATCTAAAGGAGATGGTGCAAGTTAAATGAGCTCACACACATAAACTGTTTAGCACGGTTCTTGCCACATAAAGGACACGATGCAGTACATGTTAGCTTTTCTTCTTACTACTCAACTAAAATGGGTTCCTGTAACATTTGAGATGGCTTTTTCTCCAGGGGTCCTTTATGCCTTCTCTCTTCAGAGTTCAAACCATTCCAGTACCCCACAACACCCCCTCACCCCATGTATATTATTTCCTGATTCCTATTTAAGGAGGAAAGTAGGCTCAGCTCATGAGACACTCTACCCAAACTCATTCCCCTAAAAGGTGAAAATACATATCAGTTACATCATTTTCTTAGGAGGCACTGATCTTTATCCAGCTTTGAACTTTTTATTTAACCAGACAGCTTTTCGTTCCTTTCACAGAGAGCTACCTCCATCCTGAGAGAGTCCCTGGAGGCCAAAGTGGCAGTGTTTGGCGATCTCAGTCCCGAGGTGGCAGAGACATACCGGCTCCTGGGGCGGGCTGACCTGGCACAGGGGAACAAGAGCAGGGCCCACAAGAAACTGAAGAAGGTAAAGCTGCAGCCCAACTAATGTGGAAAAAAACCCTCCCACCCTTTCTCACAGGTAGCTTTCTCTCCCTCCACCACGCTCTTTTTAAATAAAACTTTACAAGTGGCTTATTTAGGTAAGATGACATCACTTTTGCAGTCGATCTCAGCTCACACTTTTTGGGGTAAAAGGTACAGTAATCCTCTTATGCACATAGATTTTTAAATAAATTATCAATTATTCTTTACTATGAAAATAATTTTAAATTTGTACATAGCGTAATTTATCAATCTTATTTTATTTTACTCTTTCTGTACACCCAGTTTATAGAGGAACTCTTTGTGTGTTCTTCTAGGACTTACGTTTATTTTTTTAATTTGGAGTTTGTGTGGATGGCATGAGGTATGGATCTAATGTTATCTTCTTCCCAAATGGCTGCCCAGTTGTCCAGCACCATTTTATTAGAGAGTCCATCTATGCTCCAGTGAGTTAACACTTTCGTCACATACTACATTTCCACATGTACTTGAGTCTATTTCTGGATTTCTTTCTATTCCACTTTTCTCTTTGTTTATTTCAATCCCAGTACCTCATTGCCTTAATTATAGAGATTTCATAGCATGATGTAGTACCTGGTAGGATTAGACTCCCCTCGTGTTGTTTTTTTAATTTTTTATTTTTGGCTGCGTTGGGTCTTCATTGCTGTATGCGAGCTTTCTCTAGTTGTGGGGAGTGGGAGCTACTCTTTGTTGCGATGCACGGGTTTCTCAGTGCGGTGGCTTCTCTTGTTGTGGAGCACGGGCTCTAGGCGTGTGGGCTCAGTAGTTGTGGTGCACGGGCTTAGTTGCTCCGCGGCATGTGGGATCTTCCCGGACCAGGGCTCGAACCCATGTCCCCTGTGTTGGCAGGCGGATTCTTAACCACTGTGCCACCAGGGAAGCCTCCCTCGTGGTTTTAGCGTATCAGGTTTTCTAGATATTCTGGCATCTTTATCTTTCCACATGAATTTTGGTATCAACTTATCTAGCTCCATAAAAAGTTTGGTGGTATTTTTTGGAGAATTGTTTTATTTGTAAATGGACATTGGGAGGATTGACATCATTATGATGTTGAGTCATTCTACCAAAGAACAAGGGATGTCTTTATATGTATTCATGTCTACTTTTGTAACATTCAGGCACATTTTAAAGTGTTCCTCATATAGGTTTTGTACATTTCTTACTAAGTGGATTTCTAAGCGTTTTATCTTCTTTAATGCTACTATAAGTGGAGTTTTATCCACTGTTACACCTTTTGACTGGTTATTTTTGTGTATACGAAGACTATAGGTTTCTCTGTGTTAATTTTATATTCTGCTAGTTTGCTTAATTCTTTTCTTGCTTGAGTTAATTTGAGCACCAATTCTCTCAAGTTTTCCAGGTGTACTATTACATCATCTGCAAACAGTTTTACTTTCTGTTTTCCAAGTTTTATGCCTCTGATTGACTTATTTTGTCTAATTGAATTGGTTCATACCTCCAGAACAATAATAAATAATGTGGAATAATAGGCATCCTTGCCTTGTTCCTGATCTTAATGGAAATGCCTCTAGTTATTCCTCATTTAATATATGCTGGCTTTGGACAAAGATTTATATATATTTATCATGCTAAGGAAGTATCCATGAATTTCTATTTTCATGAGTTTTTTTAATTAGAAATAATTGCTGGGTTTTTTTTAATTAGAAATAATTGCTGGATCAAAGGCTTTGTCAGCATCAGTGGAGATAATCAGATGATTCTTCTTAGATCACTTAATATGGTACATTTTATTATAATATTGAACCAACCTTGCATTCCTGGAATAAATCCCCTTAGTCATAATGAATTATTCTCAATGTGATGTTGATTCTGTTTGCTAATATTTATTTTTTGCAAATATTTTGCACCAATATTTGTAAGTGATATTTGTTTAAGTATCAATGTTATTTTGCTTCATAAAAATAATTTGGAAGTTTACCTTTATTTTCTATGCACTGAAGGATTTTATACAACATTAAAACTATCTAGTCTTTGAAAGTTTGTACCACGTGTAAAACTCTTTAGACATGGTGCTTTTAGGGGGGAAAATTCCTGGACAATCTTCTCTATTTCTTCTACAAACAAATTGGTTTGTTGAAGCTTTCTATCTCTAATGGGGTCATTTTGGTAAACTGTGTTTTTCTAGGTACTTATCTATTTCATTCACATTTTCAGATTGATTTGCATAGAGATTTGCCAAGTAGTCGCATGGATTTTTAAAATTTCTACTTTTTTAATAGTTATTTTCCCATTGTAATTCTTAGTTTTTTATTTGGATTTTCTCACTTTTTTTCTTTACTGAGTTAGTTAATGGTTTGTCTATTTTGTCAATTTTTCTAAGAAACAGGATTTGAATTCTATGGATAAATTGCCTTCCTATTCTCTATTTCATTAATTTCTGATTTTATCTTTATTCTTTCTTTCTTTGTGACTTATTTTGTTTTACTCTGTTGGAGTTTTTCCTATCTTTTTGCATTGGGAATTTAATTCATTTGGGATTTTATTTTTATTGATATAAGTGTTTTAGGCTATGAATTGTCCTCTTATTATTGCTTTAAATGCATCTTATAAGTTCTGTCATGTTGTGTTTTCATTACATTAATTAGTTTTAAAATGGTGAAAACCTGGGAACCTTTAAGTAATATAACTGCCCAAACCAAAAGAATTAACTTCAGTTCTGAGTGGGCTGTCCTATAGGTCAAGCCTTTTTTTCTCTTTTTATGACTTCTGATTCTGCTTCAAAAAGCACCAGATTTGGTAACATGTGTGATGCCTATTTTTTAATGAGATAACATATATTTATTATCAATTAGTCAACAGTAGTTATTGGATATCTTCTATGGGCCAATTACTGTGCTAGGCAGAACTGGGGAAAGACAATGAATAACCAAGATAAATATGCTTCTTGTCTTTGTGTGACTTTCTAGTCTAGGCAGGAAGATATATTAAACCAATCATTTCAGATAATTTTAAACATTACACATGTGCCAAAGACATTACGGTGAGGGAAGAGGTGAGAAATGTAGCTGAGGGTGGCAGTTGCTCTGGGTTTCTCTATCCCCCACTTTTAAGCTAATGCTTATCGAGTGATTGTTATATCTCTGGCAGTGAGTTAAATGATTTTTATCTATTAACTTATTTAAGCCCTATAGTAACCCTAAGGGTTGGATACCTCTACTCTCTGTTTTTGCAAAGAGGGAAACTGAGGCTGAGAGGATAAGTGTCTCAGCCTTGATTGCAAAGCTAGGAGTCATCAGAGCGGGGATTTAGCACCAGGCAGTCCATATTGTGCAGTCTACTCTATACTATCATCTATTTTATAGCTTGGGCTTCCAAGTAAGATTTTGTTTGAACAGGGGCTTCTTGTGCTTTAAAAAGGTTTGAAAACCAGTGGCACAGTGGAGAGAATGCCAAGATAAGGATATGTAGGAGTCTTTGGGTTGCCACTGACAATACAACTCAAATTAGCTCAGGTATAAAGGACTGTCTATTGTCTTATGGTTTCCAAGGAAGCAATGACAGGCACGTGATTAGCAGGACAGGAACACAGTGGAGACTTGGGAGAAAGTGCCAAAGCCAGACTCGAATGCCACCAGGGCTCTCTCTGCCCAGGAGTCCTGCCTGCTTCTCTCTGCACCTCCCCCTACTCCTCTCTCATGGCAGCATCTCCCCTCAAGATGGAAATCATGGTGGCCAGGCCCCCAGAATTTTACTTCCTACCCCTGCTGCCATTTCTCAGTCACAGCTTGGAAGTTCTCAGGGAAAAATTGAGAGACCTGGCTTGGATCCAGTGCCCACCCCAGATCAATCAGCTGAGGCCAAGGGTGTGGTGGGGAGTAAGAACATGGTGCCTTCAAGGCTGATGGGTGGCCCACAGTGGAGGTGGTGCAAGAAACACGGTCCCATAGTTAGAAGACCTGGGACAGGGTCACTAGAGCCCCTCCCTATTTGGGGGCATGTGCATTGAGTATAATAGGCATGCCATAGCCCCTTCCCTTAAGAGAGTCCCAGTCCCAGTTAGGGGAATTACAGACTGTAAACCCCTAACTCTTATATTATGTGCTCAGTATTGTGCTACAGGTCCACACTGTGATCAGTGGGAGAAAGGGGATTAGGGAATGTGTCCAGATAAGTATTCCTGAAAAAGAGCATAGCCTAGCAGAGACAAGAATTCCCATGTTGGAAACGAGGTGGAAGAGGAGACTCAGGGGCAAGAGAGTGAAGCCTATTTAAGAAGCAAAAAGTAGTTGGGGTACCTGTCTGCAGAGGAGTGGCTGGGAATGACCTCGCTGCCATGTTTGCAAGTTAAGGGGCTGAGACTTGATCCTTTATGCTAGGGTACCAAATGTTGGCCTGCAAGCTGAATCCAGCCCACTACCTGTTTTTGTGTGGCCCCTTAGTTAAAAATGGTTTTCTACAGATGATTATACAATCTGTAATCATTTTACAGGTGATCGTAAATTGATTTGATAGAGAACACTGACTTTGAACCGCAGCTAAGTGAAATTTTATCCTCCCCCCAAAAAAAGAAATCCATTATTTTCATTAGTAGAACTAGATTACCCAAAAAATGTACTTATTATTATTATACTTTAAATTTCATCGACAAAAGTTTGTGGACATTTGTTTCCTCTCTTGCTAGGTTAAGTACCTACATAGTAGCTCGATTTTTATCTCTTGGCCCACAAAGCCTACAATATTTATCACCTGCCCTTTGCAGAAAAAGTTTTCTGAACCTGGCTCTAAGCATCTGGGAGCCACTGAGGGAATTTTAAGTAGGTCACAATAGGTCTATATTTGTTCTTTGGATTTTTTTTTTTTTTTAATCACTGTGAGGACAGTGTTGAGAATGGAATGGAGTTGCCCAAGAATCGAGGCAAGAGGCCTCAGTTTTCTCATCTGTAAAACAGAGAAAAGAGCAACCCCAAGCCCTCCTTCACTCCCACAGTTGTTCTGAGGCCAGTATGAGGCAAGGTGAGTGGGGCTGCTTTGGTAAGTGCCGGGCCCTTCCCGGGTGCAGAGTGCAGGCCGCTGAAGGGCCCAGATGGAGGAAAAGGCGGAGCTGTCCTGGCCAAGGCACACCACCTGCCCTTGGGAGTCTCCACTTTGCTCCCCCTTCCTCATTTCTCCCCTGAGGAGGGTAGATGGAATACGGAAAAACTCTTCTGAGAGTTCAGCCTAGACACTCAACTCCAGGCAGGGGAGGGACCCAGGAATAGGGGAGGGGGGCAAATGTTAGCAGACATACAAGAATTTGAGTTGGAGCCACACAAACCTTCATGTGGCCCTGCTGACTCCAGTGAGACCAGGCTGGTTCCACTACTGACCACACACTGGGGGCCAGGCTTACTGCTGCTATGGCAGCTCATACATCATTCCCAACCTTCACAGCAGCCCTCCAGGTCAGACCTTAGTAGCTCTGATTTACAGACAAGGGGCCTGAGTCTCCTAGAAGTGAATTGTCTATGGGTAAGTTACTGTTAAATAAAGCCCACATTTTCCTTAATGCCAGTGGTTTGCCAAGCGTGGGTCTTAAACGCCCTGCATTAGGTTCACCTTCTGAACCAGAGTCTGGGGCAAAGGGCCAGGGGCCCAGGGACCCAGGGACCTGCATTTTAGCTTCCAGGGGGAAGTTGAGAATCACTGCTCTGGGCCCCAGACCCACCCACGGGGCTGAATATCAGCTCAGCTTCAAGAAACTCCAGGTTTCATCACTCTCAGAGCCTGCAGTGGAAGTTGGTGATGTTTTTACCTTTCATTTGGCCTCATTAACCAATCAATCCTAAAAACAATGATTTTGACATTTTAAAGCTATCTGGCCACTTGCCAGAGTCAGAGAGAAAAGGGTAGAAACATGTATGTCTGCAGGTCATGGCCGCTGTGGTACACACAATCCTCATTTCCACTGGTCCCCGCGTACCCACCTGAGGACAGTGCTGGCTGCTTCATGAACACCAGGGCACACACAGGGCTTTAAATGTGCCTCTCACATCTGCTCCTGAGCTGGAGTTTCTCAGATGCCATATTTAGTGCTGGGCTCTGCATAGCCAGCAGCAGCAGCAGCTCTCAAAAGCCACTGGCCCAGCGTTTCTCTTGTTTTTATCACAACAACAGCTTCATCCCCCAAGTTTTCAACTCTGGAGCAGGAATCCATTGAATACTGGACTTTCCAGATGTGCTCTCCTGTGCTGAATGGCCCAGGCATGGTTCTGTGGGCATGAAAAACAGGAAGGCACGAGAAACAAAGCCAACAGTGGGATTAAGTTACTGAAAAGAAAAACAGTATCGATCTTTCTTTCAAAGGCATCTGCAGGGGAACGTTGGAGAACTCTGTTGGCTCCAGATGGAAATTTCCACTGCAAAAGTTCCCATTTTTGCAACATGGAGAACTAGATTTTCATCCACGTAAAAGGCTGCAAACGAGAATTCACAAAGACCGTTTCCTAGGTCAGAAGCATCTCAGGACTAATCCCAGGCCCAGTTACCAGGGTTGGGTCCTGTCTTAATCTGGCCTCCCTGTTAGGTACTGTCATCATCAGGGTTCCATCCACCACCTGATTACTTTATAGCTGTGAACATAAACATTTTCCATAAAAGAATAACAATTTTATGTGACCTCTCTCTCCAAGAAATTCAAAGCCCACTACGATGAATCATTTGAAGAAAGGCAAAAGAAAATGGTTTTTATTCATAGGTTGACTGTGAGAAAGCCAACCCTGGACAGGTCTTACGTGGCCACAGGTCAAGTCTCTAGAACAGACTGTCAGGTCCTTGCTGTTCCTCCAACCAGCCAAATACACAGAGCATTCTGCAGACGGCTGTATTTTATACATGATTCGTGTCCTGTCATTCCATCAGCGGCCCGCCTAGTTTCATTTTCCCTTTAGCCTTTGTGGTGTTTTCCTTGTTGCCCTGGATACCAGGCAATCCAGAGCCAAGTTTGGAGTCCCCGCAGAGCCCTGTGTTAGCCCATACTGATTTCAAGGGTAGAGTCTCATTCGTCCTTGATCCCTTGATCTTGATTTTTCTAATCATCTTTGATTAACCCACTGCTGGGCTGCAGCAATCCACCTCAGATCCTTTTTGAAAGAAAGGAAGGTCATAATGACACTGATTTCGTATACAGAATCCTGTTCTTGGTTTGAGAAGTGTGCTTGAAGACACTTCAAGCACTCATTAGTTACTTGGAGATGTTTGTAAATTGGTTGATATAGTATAAGAATGGAAGCTGATGGTTAAAGGGGTCAAGGGCTTAACCTTCTGTGGGGAAAACATGGAGCCTCCCTTGCGGTTACAGGCTGTGTGGAAATCAGAATTCCAGTTCTCCTGGCAATAGGATGCCCTGTGTCGTCAGCTGCCAGGAAGAGTTGCTCTCCTTAGGGTCGGGCCCCCTAACTATGGCAGCTCAGGCACAGCGCCTCCCACCTTCCCTGTCCCTTAGAAAACATATATAGGCGCTGAACACAGACTGCCCAGGACAAGGCTACATTTGCTATGGAAAGCTCCTCCAATATGGGAATGCTTACCGTGGCTTCGTGGGTGCACAATGCCTCAGGAGTTCCTAAATTGGCATCAAGGTCTGGAGGGTGCAGAACTGTGGGTGTGGACAGACCATCCTGGCCTGAGACCTTCTGGTGTTTGTCAAAACCTCACTGGATGCAGGAGAACTGTGAGTTTATGGGTAGATTGCCAGGGATGGAGAGAAAGGCAAAATCTCCTACCACATAAATTCAGTGTGACCTTTAGCAAGTGGAAAGAGTGATGCTGGGAATGGCTGGTGCTACTGCACCAACTCAGGAGGGACTGGGCGGGATGGCCGAGCTCCACATGAGGAGGGAGCTGAAAAGCTTAATTTTAAAGGGGGCTCGATTTCTTGCTCTATCTGGCCCAGAAATAGGCAAGCCCAGCTTTTCTACAAACAGCTGGCTGTCCACTCTAAAAACAAAGCCTGAATTTATATGTGGGTTCGCAGCAGGAGGCCCCTCCACAGGAAGTCCTGCTGATGCACTTGTTCTCCAAATATTTGTGTTGCAGTTATCCTGGAGAAGGATGATGGTAGCTTGCTCCAAGACAGTGGCCAGGGGCTGGAGCAAAGTGGTGGGGGAGTCAAGGGACGTCAGTAAGGATATAGAACCCATGGCACTTGGCAACTCAGAGGTGACGAGTGAGGGAGACAGCAAGGATGACACCTCGACTCCAAGACAGGCATCGTAGATACTCAGGGAGAGCTTTTCAGACGGGCCGCTCTGAGCAGCTCTGTGAGTGGCAGCGCCTGGGCCTCCCTCCCTTTCTCCCTCCTCTCCCATTTCCCTTGTCCCAGGGCCCCTGGTCCTACTCTATCTGTATTTCTTTCATGGGAGGCTTCCTACCCACCTGTGCGGCAATCCTTGGGTCTCAGAATTAGTGGGCTTCCAGGTAAGGGAGCTACAGGTGCGTGTTTGAGGGCGTGAGAGAGAGAGAGAGCGGAGCAGGGTATGCTGCCTCAGACACTTGCCACTCCTCCTGCCTGGAACCCCCACCACCTCCCCCTGACCTGGTGCTCTTCACATGGCTGACTCCCCGTCCTGCAGGTTTCAACTCGAATGTCACCTCAGAAAGGCCTTCACTGACCCAAGTACCCTCTACCACTACTGACACCACCCCCCCTTTATTCTTTCATAGCCCATGTTCTTTTTTCTTTTCCACGGCTCTTATCATGAGTTGTTATGCTATGTTTGTTTACACATTTTTAAATGCCTGGCTCCCGCACTACACTGGAAACCCCCATCGTCTGCTCCATCACTGAGGTGGACTCAGGGTTGGTGTCTGGCAGGGGCTCAGCAAACATCTGCGGGAAAGTGTGCCTGCAGCAGAAGACGCAGGTCCAGAGGACAAGGCTGGTTTCTGAGGGGCTTGGGAAAACCAAGTCCCACCCCCGTGTGACCCTGTTTCTATAGGACAGTGCTGTCTGATGAATGGTATCTTGGTTTGTCCTTTCATTTCCCCAAGTAAGTGATCATTTCTGCTTGCCTTGTAAAGATTAGTAAATGAAAAGCATATTTGTGTTTTTCTAAACATTTGAGACATTTCATACTTCCACGTATTTTGGCTTCTGACGTCTTCTTTTCTTCTTAACACTAACCTTGAGAATTGACATGAAAATAGCAGCACAGTTCTTGTGTTCCTGTGTAACTTCTCCTCCACGGACATACTCTAGCATCAGATAATATGTGTAAAGAAGAGTAGTGATTTCAGATTCTGAGCATTAGAATCATTTGAAATTTTTTACCTTTCTCTGGCTTTTTCATTTCATGTAAAGACAAAATACACAGGCTTGCCACAGACCCTTCCCAGGCAAGAAAAAGTATGTCTTTCTCCATTTTCCATTATTGAGTTGCATAGCCTTGCAACTGAGATGGCTCTTTAGCTGCAGCCTGGCTGCAATGCCTCTGTTAATAAATAGAATGTGTCCCAGCAGCACTTTCATTGTTGGAAATTTCCCAATAGAGATGATGATGTGATTTCAGGACTTAAGACCGAAGGTTGAGGGAGAAAAGGAGGGCTCAGGCACCCCAACCCACTTCTGCAGGGGCGTTGCCATGACAAGAAATAGCTCTGAGTACCAACTGTAGATTTTCAGAGATCCCCCCAAAATCAGAAAATATGCTTCCTTGTGAGTTCAGGTTTTCTAAAACTGTTGTGGTTTTCTAAAGCCAGAGTAGACTGAGTCAGCTAACCTCCAAGCCGCAGCTGCCACTGAGCCCACACAGGGCTCAGTCCACACAGGGAAGGGTGCGAGCTCTGGGGCACAGAGGTGGGCTGCAGCCAGGAGGACAGCAAGCCGGTGCCTCTTATCCCAGATTCCTTGGCTCCTGGGCTCCTTAGAAACCTAACTTTCAAAACTCAAAGTCGTGTCAAATATAATTTTTAAGGTTCTCATCAAATGCTTAAAACTGTGTCTTAACTCCCCTGGCTTTATGAATGACACCTAAGAGAAAGTAGCACCTGGGGGACAGCACTCTTTCTTTCTGCTATTGAACGTGCCCAGATTATGACGGTGGAGGTCTGTAACACTGCACCCACAATGGAGCTTCCCTACCAGAGGTTTCAGTAGCCCTGTGGTCCAGCCCTGTCCTAAGGTTGTCATATAAGAATTTCGTCAGTTGACCTTTTGCTTTACTTACCTATTCATTCATTTAGCAAATATTGCATCTTAGGTGCTAGGGACTGTGCAAGGCCCTGGGACACAAAGGTGAGCAAGACAAACATGACCCCTTTGGGGACAGCTTGCAGGCTGCTGTGAAAGCTCGAGTTCCCTTTTGTCTTCCTGCAGGGAGAGAGAGGAAAGCTCCTTGTTTGGTATCTAAGGTATAATAAAAACACAAGTGACTTCTCCCAACCCCTGCAGGTAAAATCAAAGAGAACACAAGCAATATAATGGCTTCCTAAACTTCATCTGGATCCTCGAAATTTGCTTTTTGTCCACTCAAAAGGAAAACCAGAAACACCCTTTGGAGGCTCATTTCAGACCAGAGTGCACTGGCCTCCTGGGAAGAATCTGGAGAGTACAGAATACCTTTATTTATGATGGAGAATGTTCTCCTATCGAGGTTTGAGGAGTTCTTTACTTAGTTCAGCGAGATGTTTACAATGCCTGGCTGCCAGTAGGTTCAATTAACATTTATTGACTTTGTCTCTAATACCTGTTTTTAACAAAACCTACCTCACGCAAAAATGCTTAAACAAATTTAGCTAAGAGCCACAGAACACTGAAAACTTCAATTTATGTTTCTTAGGTAAATATATAGCTATGTAAGACGTTTCCTAGTAAAAGTCAGTAATGGATTATTTCCCCTTTTAAAAAACGTAGCATTGGGGGCTTCCCTGGTGGCACAGTGGTTGACAGTCTGCCTGCCGATGCAGGGGACACGGGTTCGTGCCCCGGTCCAGGAAGATGCCACATGCCACGGAGCGGCTGGGCCCGTGAGCCATGGCCGCTGAGCCTGCGCGTCCAGAGCCTGTGCTCCGCAACGGGAGAGGACGCAGCAGTGAGAGGCCCACGTACTGCAAAAAAAAAAACCAAAAAAACAAAAAACGTAGCATTTGAAGACCAGTCCAATTACTGGATGAACCACTTTTTCCTGTCTCGGTGCCTGGTATGGCCTCCCTACCATCCTGGTATGGTAGGATGGGGATGGGCTCACCTCTCTCTGGGCTTGATTATTGAAAAGGGCTGCTTTACCCAACCACGACCCTCTCTCCTAACTCCACTCTCTCTACTATCGTAATACCCCCAGTGAAAATGAGCAACAAGGTCTGGCATAGATGTGGTTAGCAGAACCGGTGAGAATCTGTGTAAGTCCTGTCAGTTGCCATGTCCTTTTTCCCAGGAATTGTGAATATTCAGCTAATAGTATAATATCTCCTTCCCTAGAGGATGAGGGACCAGGGAGAAGAAACTTCAATAACCAAAGGAGCATGATGGAAATTCCTCCTGAGTTTCATATTTTGGAGGCCACCTCTTAAGGCAGAGTGTCCTGAGACCTCAGATTTTCTCAAATAATCGTTATAATGTCAGTAAAATTCTAATGCTTCAGTGAATGAATTAACACCATTGCATGTCAACATCAGCTCGTCTCAAAATGAGCTGCATCTGAGGCACTCGTAAATATGTAAACAGGGAAGTTTGGGTGGGTTTAAAATTAGACCTGATCTTTTACACCGAGTGAAGGTATTACTGGCCAGGTAGGAGAAAATGAAGTCTGTCTGGCAAGATGTATTAGCCCTGGAGAGAGGCCTCTCCCCGACTAACGTGGATGAGGGAGAGCATGCTTGCTTCTCGCACGCTGTCCCCATCTGAGCCTCCTCTGCCGGGCTTTGGGTGGTGAGTACCCAGGCTCCCAGCAGCTGTGAGCCAAATGGGGAAGAGTGCTAGAAGAGGTTACATCAAGTGTCATGAGTGTCCCTCTCCATCTTCTTCCGCTCAAAGCAACACAGAACTTTCTCAAGGTTCCTAAATTTCCAAGGTCACAACGAACTCTCTGTGGATTAAAGCAACGCTAGTTCAAACCCAGGGAATGAGCAGCGCATTGCCTAGGCCAAGCCGGGGCCCCAGTGCAGATTCAGAAAGTCCGGGAATTGCTGGGTGGAAGGGCTAGGATCCTTGCCTTTACAGAATTTTGATTATATACTAAATAGAATAACAGGAAAATGTTTACTCCTTTTTGGTGTTATATAATTCAGCTAAGAAATAATGAATATTTTCTGTTATATAAAAAATCCTGCCATATTTTCATCTAATAATATTTCCTTCCTCCAAAAGACAACCACATTCTCAGATTCCAGAATCACATTCTCAATTCCTCAGCTTGAACCAAACATTCAGATGGTCTTGATGTTTTCCACAGCTCATAAAGACAAAGGATTTTGGCTGCCTGCATGTTAATTTTCCCAAAGACCTAAAAACAGTTGGCCAATCAGAATGAATACAGTCTTCAGTATGATGTCCCCAAACCCCAAAACTTTTGTGACTCAAGCTGTTACCATGTAGAAAAACAAATTCAATCTTTTAAAAATATGAAATATTTCAGATATAAGGAAAAGTACAAATAATATAACAAACACCTCTGAGTTTACTATTCAGTATAAGAAATAAAATGTGACCCATCCAGTTGAAGCCCCCTCCCCACCCCATCTCCAGATAGCTACTATCCTGAATTAGATATCATTCTCATCTTTATTATTTTACTATGGTTTTATTTTACATACAAATATGTGCACACATATTACATGCATTCATCTGCTATTTTCTTTTTCCTCTCTACTTTATAATCATGAGATTCATCCATGTGGCGACATAAACACATCAAAAATTTGTGTGGTATCATGCATAAACAATACACATATATCACAGTTTACTTATCCATTACTAAATATTCCCAAATTGTTCTACAAAATATTCCCAAATTGGTTGTACCAACTTTAACACCCACTATCAGTATATAAAAGAGTTCTTGTTGCTTCGTATCTTTGACAAAGCTTGGTGTTATCATTATCAGACTATAATTTTTGCAGTTTGGTAGGTGAAGGGGCAATCTCATTGAAGTTTTAGTTTGCATTAATGGTTACTAGTGAGTTTAGGCATGGTTATTAGCCATTCTGTTTTCAACTTCTTTGAATATCTGTTTATATCTTTTGATCATTTTTCTGTTGGTAGGCTTTTTTTCTCATTACTTTATATGAGTGCTTTATGCTAATCCTTTTCCAGTTTTGTGCAAATATTTTCCCTCAGTCTGGTTTGTCTGTAACCTTGCCTAGGGTGCATTTTGGTGCACAGATGTTTTGAATTTTAATATAGTTAAATTTCATCAGTCTTTTACTCATGGTTTGTCTGGATCTTGTCTAAGAAATACTTCCCTACCTCAAGATCATAAACGTATCCTTCAATATTTTCATCTATAAGTTCCAAGTTTTAATTTCACACTTAGTTCCCCAATCTATCTGGGATTAATTTTTGTGTTTGATATGGTGTAGGGATCCATTTCCTTCCATTTGGAAAACCAGTTCCATTTACTGACTAGTTCAGCTCTTCCTCACGGACCCTTCAGGGCCACTTCTGTCAATCTATCAAGTATTAGACTCTCTGCCATGTTTTGTTGATATATTTGTCTGTCTCTGGATGAAAACCACACTGTCTTAATTACTCTAGTTTTATAAAAGGTCTTGACATTCAGCAAAGCAAGTTCCTCCATCTCATTCTTCTTCAAAATTATTTTGACCATTTTGGGCACAACTCTCATCTCTATCCCTGGCCCAGTATAAGCAACCAAATGGCAGAACAATAAGCAGAAGGGAGAAATCAAGCCAAAGCCAGTCCTGGATAATATACAGCTGAATATTCAACTCCTAAATAAATCAACTCCTAAGAAACTGCTGCATAGTAATGAATATAGAAAGCCCACATAAGATAAAGCACTTCTTTACAAAAAAGCAAAAACATTTAAAAAAGAAGAAAAGTTTTTTGGGCTGTAGCAAGGGTCACTTAAAATTAGAAACTAGAGACCCCTCCTCTGGTCAATAGCAACGTTCTTGCCTTTATTTTCTAGAAACATAACTTTTAAACATAGTTTTGCATACGGATAGTCACAGAGAGTTCTATAAAATAGTGCTAAAACTGTACATTTGTTTCCTGCATCCCTCAGGGCATCCAAATTGAAGGTCAGACTGTTCCTGGAAGAAACTCAGAATACACTAATTCTGTCATAGCATGGGTCTATGAATGAAGTATTCTCTCTCTCATTTAAGGGAGACTTGATTTTCCTGCAAAATGCTCTCAGTGACATTTCCATAACCTCACAATTACTACTTGGTGTTCTGCAGTGTCTTCAGATCCAGACCCTGTTATATGGACCACAGGACAAGAGGACTCTGGCCACCCAGCAGACCATGGATGGCCTGTCCAAGTGAGTTGGCCTCCCCTCACACTATTTCCCCTGCAATCAGAATCTCAGATGAAGCTGGTTCTGTAAGGTTCTGTGGAACTTTCCGTGGAAAGTTTTACTAACTGACTTTCCCATAACTCATAAACTATGCAAGCCCAGTTCCTTTGAATACCCAGTTGTGAAATATCTTCTTGACAGATATTAGGAAGAAATTAACTCTTGAAAAATGTCAGAAACACAGGCTGGGATTCGTCCTCCTGCAGACTGGCTGCCTGCAGGTCATCTCACCTGCTGGAGGGCAAGGGCACAGAGCCCTGCTTGGCCTGCGGGAGCCCTGCCTCAGGCTGCCCCTGAGAGCCCTCTGACTTCACCTTGACGGCCGGCTTTCTAGTTGTCACTACGGCACAGCCTGCGTACACCCAGAGCCCGCGGACTGACGGCCAAGGCCCTGCTCAGGGAAGTGCCTCAGGCGGGACACAGCTAGCGGGGTGTGGCGAGGGGCTGTCTCGGAGCCCACCCGCTGGGCCCAGGCCCCTTTAGCAGCTGAGGGTTGACTGTGTCAGCTCAGCAAGAATGGTCACAAGGAATCAGAAAACGGGAGAAGAAACCTTGCGTTTTCTGTTCCCGTGCCACGAGTCTCCTCTCATTTACAGTCCCTCCTGAAGCTCCTTCACGAAACGTAGCTCAGCAACGGCCAGGCTTGTCTTCACAGCCGTGAAGACTGGGCGCAAAACGCGGGGAGGTCGAGGGGCGCCCCACTCACCCCACCCTCTGCTTGTTCGCAGGGCCCCCGAGAAGACCGTGAAGCCTCGGCAGCACCCAAGAGCCAAGGCGGCCTTCTGCACCGACAGGCCGCAGCACACCGCGCTGGGGAAGGCCAGGCCCAACGCAGCCGACTGAGCCCACCCCCACCAAAAGCCCTGCTCATGCCTGGGTGCTGACACTTAGGGTGCTCTATAAATCTCTCTCCATCCAGAAGGTGGACTTCAACAGTCATTGGACAGATTTTCTAGGCTGTTTGCTCCAAATGCAACAGCGATCCCATAAACCTCCCGTGGGCCACCTTTTGACAGTGGATGTCCTTCCCAGTGATCTGGCGCTGCTATAAAGCATTTTTCTTTTTACCACCTTAGTGGTTTTTCTTGCCAGCAAGAATTTTTACCCATCAGCACTACTGTGGCTGAAAGGCTTCTCTTCAAAAGTTTGGAACTTCCTGTGTAGGAAGGTAGACTCAACATCTGATCGTACACACACACACACACACACCACACACACACGGTGTATAGCCCCTTGGGCAGGCCTGGAGTCAGATCTGGAGCAGTTAAGATTCTGGGGAAAGCCCTTTCTTATAGGAAGGTATTAGGGATTCAGAATAAAATGCTAATAAAAGGAAATTTGGAAGTCCTGGGGTCAGTGTTTGTAAAATGAAGCTGACTCAGACATCCTCGGAGCCTGGAAAGGGGCACCGAGGAAGCTTCTCCTCACTCGTGCACTCAGGCATTTATTGAATCTGGTTGAGCACCCAGGATGTACCAGGCGTGTGCTAAGAACTGAGGGCACAATGACAAACAGGACAGACACACTGTCCCCATCCTCTCAGAGCTTGCCATCCAACATGGACGCTAGTCATTAAACATATAATACTGGAGTTGGTTTACGACAACTGAGGGAAAGAGCCCGGTACCACGGGGTAGGTGATAAATGGCCCTGACTTTTCCTAGAGGTCAGGGAGGGAGGTGTAAGGGAGTGAAGAGAGCTGAGCAGGAGTGAGGCGGGCATGGAGGAGCTGCAAGGAGGGATGCTGACTCCCTGCTGCTGCCAACTGTGGCCGCCACTCTGGAGAGCTTTTTTTTTGGAGTTGGCACAGCCCTTGGCCCCCTACTCTCCCAGTTGTGTTCCCATGTAGGGGGTAAAAGGGTGAGGTGACATGAGTGCTCATGTCCACAGTGGTCTTTAGTCTCTTGGAGGGGAGGCCATCGTCATTCGAGAATGGAAAGATAGAGGGACATGTTTTGAGCACCTCTCTCCACGCTGTCAGTGGTGAGGTCCCGTGCCGGAACGAGGTGAATGAGCGCACAGAGGGTGGGAATGGGGTGTAGGCAGTGCTGTTCCTTCTCGTCCCCACCCTAATCCCATGGGCTGGGGCCCAGCAGGGCTGCAGGCTGCTACTAATATGGCAGCAGGATGCAGCACGGCCCCCTCCCGCTCCAACACCCAGTAGGAAAGCCAAAACCACTCTGGGTCCATTTGTGCTGGCCACCTTGAGAACTGATGGGGGAAATAAACCAAAGTTTCGTGGCAGGGTGGAGGGAGGCTGGGTCCCTTGTCCTCGACAGTGTGACAGCTGACTATACAGGCCACCCCTGCTCGTACTCACCCATCCCAGATAGGCCTGTGGGATGAAGGCACCATTCAAAGACGGCGTGAGGGCTTCCCTGGTGGTGCAGTGGTTGAGAGTCCGCCTGCCGATGCAGGGGACACGGGTTTGTGCCCCGGTCTGGGAAGATCCCACATGCCGCGGAGCGGCTGGCCCTGTGAGCCATGGCCGCTGAGCCTGTGTGTCTGGAGCCTGTGCTCTGCAACGGGAGAGGCCACAACAGTGGGAGGCCCGTGTACCGCAAAAAAAAAAAAAAAAAAAAAAGAAGGCGTGAGATGTCACTACTCACCAAGTGTTCTATCTAGTTCAAGACGGGTTTTGATGTGGATGGTGGAAAAGCATTTTAAATATATATCACACGGAGTCTGCCTCAAAAATGTTTGTGCACCTCAGAAATTCCTATGCTGAAGCCCTAAAGCCCAATGTGAAAGTATTTAAGCTGGGGCCTCTGGGAAGTAATTAGTACATGAAGGTGAAGCCCCACAAATGGGATTAGTGCCCTTATAAGAAGAGACACAAGAGAAATGATCTTTCTACCATGTGAGGGCACAGCATGAAGGCAGCCGTCTGCAAACCAGAAGAGGACCCCCACCAAGAATGAATCCACCAGCACCTAGGTCTTGGATTTTGAGCCACCAGACCTGTGAGAAATAAGTGTCCATTGTTTAAGCCTCCGGCCTGTGGTATTCTGTTATAGCAGCCTAAGCAGACTAAGAGTCCACATAAGGTTTTTGAAAAAACAAAATGTAAATTATGATGTTACTTCTTCCTCTATTTCTTGTAGGATAATATTTTGGAATCATAGAAACTAAAACACTTTTTAAAAAATTTAGCCACCGCCCT
Organism: Hyperoodon ampullatus; assembly: GCF_949752795.1. Classification (NCBI taxonomy): domain Eukaryota; kingdom Metazoa; phylum Chordata; class Mammalia; order Artiodactyla; family Ziphiidae; genus Hyperoodon; species Hyperoodon ampullatus. Next base: position 74,649,933 of record NC_136916.1, read on the forward strand.
GAGAAAGAATGAATTTAGGAATGTTCCATCAAATGTCTCCCATCTATTAAATGTTTTAACTTCAAAATGAAAGGAAGAGTCTACCTATTCATGTTTTGGTTTATTTTGTTTTTGTACAACGCTACAAACAGGTAAGGGTATCTACTCCTTTGTCTCAAACTAGTGCACTTTTTTCAAGCTCCTAAGAGATGGGCATGATTAGCCATTCCGGTTTGCACTTAAGATTAGTAATGAACCATCATGGTGTGCTCAGGACTGTTCTCATTTTAGCACTGAAAGTCCCATGTCCCAGGAGACCCCTCCATTCAAGGCCAAACGGGATGGTTGGTCACACTACTGTCACTAGCATTCTAGGCTGTCATGATGACATTCTTACCACAAATCGTCCAGTCTGTATTTGAATACAAGCCAGTGGTTTATGCTCTGTCTGCCATGCTTTCTAGTTCTGTGCTAACAATATCGAGTTCTGATTCAGGTGAGGGATTAAAGAACTGGGACTTTCCACATATATTCTCCCCAGTGATTCTGTGCCACCATAAAAAAACATGCACATAAACACATATATGCTTTAATTAGAATTTAAATAAAAACCACAAAAACACCTACTGGAAAACATTCATTCTCTTTAGGAACAATGTGGGATTTTTTCTTAGATTTTTATTTTTATACATTCTTATGACATATCCCTTCACAGGTGGTTAGCAAGATCAGCTCTTTTCAGATGATTCCATTCTAAATATACATTTTAAACAAACAATATCAAAACAGCCAGTGGGAAGGTGAAAAACATTCCATTAATACCGTTTTGTCTACACAAAAATAAATGTGAAAAGACTGGTTGTGTCCTTACCCTGTCCCACCACACAGTTGACTACTATTGTCTCCAGAGTGACTGGTTTTAAAGGACATGGAGCTGTGGCATGACCTGTCACAGGGTCAAGGGCACACCCTGCTCCTGGGTGTTCCAGAGACTTTAGTAACCAACAACAGCTCATGACTCCGTATCGGTAAATACTCTTGTCAGGATACTTAAAGATATGCATTCCAACATGGAGATAAAAATGAAGATCTAAGACATTTATTTTCCAATGGAGGTCGGTCATGACTTTAATAAACCTATTCACATTAGCCCTCATTTCCAAGGTCACAAGCTAGGAGAGTGACATTAAACTAAGCCTACTTAGACACATAATTAGACTCCCGCCATCATCAGTCTGTCTTGCCATCAAAGAGTAGGCTGTCACCTTGACCGAATTCTCACCAATAAATAACTTATACAAATCATTACCAATTACAACTAACATAAAATCAACTCATCTTTTTATTAGAAACAAGAAGTCTTCATTGGCAAAGCCGTCACCACCGTACCAGTTTCTGACAATCACTAGTGCATTTGGCAGATAACAAAGGTTTACACTTGAAATTCAAATCAACTTTCTTTCTATACCCTGCTTCACGGTGTTTTAAAAATAGATCACCCTGAAAGCTGTGCTGCATTGATCCTCCACTTCTTGATTAGGAAAACGCACTCTCCCTAAACTAGTTGTTGTGGCCATTCCTGGCAGCTGAGGAGATATGCGTTGTGGAGGTCTGAGGGCCATCAGTGAAACCTAGAGGGAAGACCCTCAAATTCCATAACCACCCTCCATCATCATGTCCTACCTGAGGATGACAAAGTTAGGGGCAGTACAGTTTCGACAACATTAAGTGAAAGAAACTAGTTTGGATTACAATACTGTGCTCCTAGAGATACTATTTTTATGTGATGCTACACCTTTAAAGAAGGAAGCTTTAAAAACCATACCTTTATGTAAAATAAAACAAATCCAGCAGAACACACCCATTCTAGTAGCTTAAACTCAGTGGTGTGTATCTACAGGGCCACACTCTGTGGCCCAGAAGAGTAGGGCCTCTGCCTTCCTCCAGGGCCCTTCCTGGGTGCTTCAGGGCTGGGCGGCAGGAGAGGCACCCAGATCCCTCCCCAAAACATCTTATTCTATTTAACGTATTACTTGTTTCCCTGGACAAAACACCACCACTGTCATGATTTCTGTCGAAAGAGCAAAAACCTCCATGAGGTTGGTTGCAGTTTTTCCATCTCTAACTCTTTGCGCTCAGAAAGGCCTCCACCCCATCATCAGTGGGTTGGAAAGGGCTTCTTTGGGAGGCACAGCCCACCTGGGCTTTCAACTTTACTGTGCATAACCATCCCACGAGTCCAGCTACAGTCTGCGCATCAACGTTCTTTTTACTGTCTTCAGGGTCTACCTCCCACCAGCAAAATTAAATGTTTAGAGGCTAAAGTGCAGAAAAGCTCAAGTATACCCTGGTAAGAGCTGGCTACTCCAGAACTTAGGTTATAACAAAAAAGAATATTTAAACTGTGCACTAAACAACCTAGTACTGCAAAAAACTGGTACTGTAAGCCATTCCCAATAATCATCCCCCCCAGCCCCTGTCCCTGCCTGGACCCAGTGCAGGGTTCCAGGAACTTATGCAAACATAGCTAGTGTGTTGATCTGATATACTGCAGGAGGCTGGAGCTGTCCTCTCCATAAATAAAATACTATATTATTTAAATTTCTGCACATAGAAAGCAATTCATTCAAGTCTTTAAATGAATTTAACTCTATGACAAATAACTTTTTCCTAAGATGTAATCACTTAGTTTTTTTTTTAATCTGCTTATTTCCTATGATTTCTTTTTGAAAAGACTTTGGAAAGAGAAAAATGTATTCATTTTTCCCTTAAAATATTAGTTTACTATTTCATGTTAGCACATGCAAATAAAATTTACTCTTAAATATATTACTTTAATCTCATTACCATTTAGGCATCTTACCTAGATATAGTTTCAAACAGATGTGAGGCATTTCTGTGACCTGGTGCAAGAATGGTAGAGTAGAAAGAAAACTCTAGAACAAGGAACTTTTAAGACTAAAAAGATAAAAAATATTTTTGTCAAAGTTCCAACTCAATAAAATTCCAAAGCCTTTTAAGGCATGAATTAGCTTGAACTCTTTACAGATTATCAAGTAAATTGACATTGCCTGCAGCACTCTTTAAAGAAAGTAAAAAAGGGGGGAGGTTTTAATAAAGAGTGCGCCTCCCTTCCCTAAAGTAAGTAAAGGCCTCTGTGTGTCGGTATGTTACCAAATAAGATGGCATTTAAAACAAAATATGTTTATCAAAACCAGTGTCCCTCATTCTCCTCCTCCTGATTGTCTAGATAGAGGAGGGCAACCTTCTTCTCATCCGAAATCACCGACCTTTGGTCTACCATCCTCTGCAGCTGCACCATCTTATCAAACTCAGCCTGCTCCTTGCCCTTTTCCCCGGGGGCCTGGTGTCTGTCCCCAGCAGAGCCCTGAAAGCTCACGCCAGCTGTCAGGTCATTCCTACTGCTGGCATCTCTCCAAGCATCACGGTCAGACACACTATGAACTTCTGCTTCTGTCCCTGCGGGGAAGAGGACTGTGGCCTCTCGGGTCCAGCCGGGGGTCGTCTCTACGTTACTCACGTCCATCTGAAAGGTAAACGAAGTTTCTTTGGGCCCCAGGGCAACGTGCCTTAGTGTTCTGCCATTGTCTGCGACCTCGCCTACCTCAGGGGAGTCTACCGAACCAGCAAGTGCAAATGGTTTGGAAATGGGTCCGTGGAAGACAACGTGTGCAGAGGTGTTGGTTTCTGCAGGACCCAGCTGAATATGCCTAAAGGATCTGCTCACACCTGATGTCGCTTCTGCCCCTGATGTGGCTCCTGAACTAGCCTCCTGAGGCGATTCAGAAACGGCCCTTTGGAAGGTGCTCTTTTCAGTCATCAGGATTTTCCTACCCACAGCGTAACTACGGGTGGCCTGGGTCACATCAGCCGAGCTCTCTCTGTGGGCTTTGCTTTCTGAGTCGCTAAATTCCGAGGGTGGGGGAACTATCTGCTCGGTGCCTTGATGCCTCTGAGGCACGGTCTTGATGTGCCTGATGGATGTGCCATTCCCTGACCACACTTCCGTGTGCACAGAAGCTTCTCTGACACCCAACTCCATTCTGTCTGAAAGGGGGGCTGTGAGCTGGACCTGCTCACTGAACCCCTCCCTGGGGCCTAACTGAAGGTGCTTCACAGAAGTCTGGGTACCCGCTGACTCTTCTTTTGAAAAATAATCACCAACCTTCCCTGCCTCAGAAGCGGGAGCCTGAAAAATAATTTCCCTCTTAGAATGAAATTGTCGGGAGCCAAATGGGCTGTGCCTCCCCGACCTGTCAGGATCTGTGGAAAGCTCTGCCGGGCCAGGCTCTTCTGAGTCCCCGGTCCCTGGACAGGGAGGGTCAGGCCCTGGGAAGAAGATTTCTTTGGACAATTGACTTTGATCGGGACCCAACGTAGCATGTCTTGCAGACGAGCTGGCTCCCGCCGAGCTTGCTGCCCAGCTCAGGTTCCCTTCCCCACTTACCTCCACCACCTGGGCGGCGGGTCCTTCAGGTGAGACCTGCTCAGTCCTCCAAGTTCCAGGGGGCTCTATTTGAACGTGCCTCACAGACTGACTGACATCCTCCAGCACATCTGACTGGGCAAAGCCCCTTGGGCTGGTGACTTCCACGGTGGCCGACACGGGGCCCTGGGAAGTGACCAGCTCCGTGTGGGGAGAGGCCTGGCCGGTGTCGGCCTCCTCACCAGAGGGGCTGTACAGCTCCTGGGTGGCCCAGCGCTTGAAGCCGCGGCTGGCAGCTGGGGCCTCCACTCTGGCCTCCCCATCTGGGCTGCCAGGGGCCGAGCTGTGCCGCCTAGCCAGGCCGTCTCGTACCACCGACTCCACGGCCTTCTCGATCTCACCCGCTTCATCCCTGCTCAGCTCCTCCAGGTCTAACTGATCGGCATCCACAGTCTGCGAGAGGTTGACTTCAGCCACTAAGGTCACAGCCCCGCCACCCGTGGTCTGGACTTTCTGTACATCAACGGAAACATCCCCGGGCCCGCCCTGATCCTCTCTGGTGAAGGTGGACAGCTCTTCCTTCATGCGCTCCGGAAGGCTCTCCTCCAGCTGCTCAATCACTTCTACCAGCTGGTGCCTGGGTTCCTTGAAGCCTCCCTTAATGGATGTGTGGAATTCATGTGGTATTTTAATTTCCTTTTCAATGACTATGGGTTCAGCATGAAATTCACCACTTCTCACTTGTCCTTTCCAGTGAGTAGAACCCATGTCCCCCTCCAGAGATGCTTCTGGAACATCCAGTGGCTTCACAACCTTCTCTCCCAATGCATCGTCCCTCTCCATTTTTCTCCGAGACCCTGGCACAATTTCATCTTGCCAGGAGTACCTGATGGTGGATTCCTCTTCGATGTGGATCTGCCCGTACACAGAGCCTTCATCTCTCTCATGGCCACCAGGGTATTCGTCCGGAGTCGACACCAAATAACTCTGCTCTCCCTCCAAGTCACCTGCCTCCGTCACTTCTTCAAAGTGAGTTATGTTCTCTTGGGGCTGCCTGGTCTTTTGACCTTCATCCCCTGAGCACGTGATATCTGTTTCTCTGTCAACTTCCTCCTCAACAACAAGCCCCTTGGAGCCCGAAGACACATCATCGACCTCCTCCACTTCGAATGGTGTAGAAAACTCATCCGCCTTCTCGCCACTGACATAGCTCACGGGCTCTTCGATGATCTCCACGTTGACGACCTTTGCTCTCCCCTCTCTCCCCTTCAGACCAAGACTGATTATATCTCCGATCAAATGCTCAGCTGCTTTTCCTTTCACCTTCACCTCCTTAGCATCCTTGCTTAACAGGTAGTCCAGGCCAGCTTCATCTGAAATGTCGACCTCTTCAGTCAGCTTTGACTCCACGACTATCTCAGTCTTTGTTTTCCTGTCACCGGGAAGCTCTTCCCTGTCCATGTAAGTGACTTTTGTGTCTGGAAAAGAATCAGCAGATGCTTCTGTCTCAGGAGAGTGGGTAAACTGCTTCAGGATACTGGAAACGATGTTCTCAGCTATGGTTTCGGTCATGGAATTACCTTTCAGGGAGCCTGCAGTGTCGCTGGTGCCCAGCCTGAGCCCTGCCTCTCTCGTTTCCACCCCTCTACATGTTCCATCACCAGCATCCTTCTTTAGGGATGTCTGGAGACCTTGGGGGGCCGCCTCTGCTGTGCTGTCCTGGGATACTTCTAGACTGATCGGTATCTCTCTCTCTCTCACACTTTTCTCCTTCAGTGACTCCTCTTTCGCCTTTTCCTTCATTTGCTGGCTTTCTCTCTTTCTTGCTTCTTTATCTAACTTTGTAAGTTCTTCCCACCTTAAGTTTCTCTCCTCTGAAGCCTTCTCTTTAGAATCAAACATTTTCTCTTCTCGCTTTGTTTGGATGGTTCCCGGTCTGTTTCTCTCCTGCTCCCTTGTGGCTTTAGCTTCCATTTTCTTTCCCAAAACGACGGTCCTCTCATTTGACCAAGTGCTCTCGGAAGCACCTGCCACCACATCGTCCCGACATTCTTGGTAGGGCTCTTGGGCAACGGCAGACTCTTTGGCTAGATTAGTGGGGGGGCCCTTTATACCTTCGGTTCTTGGTCTATCAGGGAATGTTTTCACTTGAGCTTCAGTATTTCTTAAAAGACCAGTGGTTGGAGAGAAAGTTCTGAAGTTGGTTTGATTGCTGGCAGTTTTTTTGTAAGAGTTTTCCTGCCGGGCAGTGATAAAGGAAGAGTATCTGGAGCCCAGGAAGTCTCTTCTGGCAGCGCTTCTAACAGCCGTCTGAGAACGTGGCGCCAGGCTGTGACTGAAGCTCGCCGAATGTGCTTTCTGCCTTGGAAACAGATTTCTTTCATTTTCCCTCTGTAATACTGAGGTGGTATATTGATAGGGCTTGTTTCTGGATTCTGTAGAAATTGAACAGTGCATTAAAATGATAGTCATCATTACCTTTTTTCATCTGAAAAGCATCACCATAGATCAAATCCCATCCCATCATAATATACACTATTACCACAGGAGGGTCATTATAAATGAGATATTTTCAACCCCCCAATTATTTTTTTCTGGTAGTTTAAAGAAATCTATGACAATAAAATATAGCCCTACGAATGCCACACAACACTCTTCTCCAATTACTGATCTTAAAACATTCATGCATCTTAAATATATCAAACATGTGATCGTAAAGCATGGCACATGGCCAGAGACGTTAGGGGTGCTATTTATGTGGCAGAAATTTCACAACTTGGAATCCTTCATTTCCACTTTGTTGAGATAACTTTATTTTACTGATTAGCAGAGAAGAGTTTCATAATTACTACAGAGTACATAAATACTAAACACTGAATGGCATAACCCCTCCACCTTTTACTATGCTCTTATTTTTCATTGATTTTCATGTTGGGCCCACAAATATTGAAGAATTTGACTTTTTTTTAAAATTCCTGATATCTTCTATTTTTATACTTTTTGTTTGTTTGTTTAATACAAACAACTCATTTGAAAAGGTGCCAAAGCAGGAAGTCAACCAATCACCAATACTACAATCTGTCTTAATGTCATGGTCCTGGGGTTGGGAGGCAGTCCATGGGGCTTCTTGCTTTGCTCTGGACCATCCGCAGACATGCTACCCAGGGTACCTGCTCTTAGGGGTGGCAGCTGGTGGCAGGAATGTGGCCGGGCCAGGAGCATCAGCCACCCTGCAGGCACCCCTTTGTGCCCACCCACACCCATCTGCTGAGCTGGGCAGAGGCTTCTCGCCCCCTGGGTCTCCCCCACGGCATCCAACCAACCTTACTCTCAAATTCAAAAGCAAACTTGCTGGACACTAAGACCAAATCCCTTCCAGTCACAGATGACTGGAACCAAAATTATTCTGAACCCAGTGACCTGTCAATCTGTGAAGTGTCTAATAGGGATGTTGTTTTTGAAAATAAAGATGGGCAGTGTTATTTTTTTTAAAAACTACCACCTATCCAGATTGTTACAATCACATTCTCCTGACAGCAGTAACCAGTACCTACATGTAATCCCAATGTACCATGATTTTGAACATGGCAACACTCATGGAGCCTGAAACTACACAGAGTAAGGTGTATACAGAACATACTGCGCATAATGTAATCTGCCCTTGCTTAGCCAGAAAGCTTTTTAAGGTTTTACAGGACTGGGAAAACTTAAAAAAAAAAAAAAAAAGTTATCCTACAGGTTCTCCGGGTCTTTCTGATGAACACTAACTCTCTAATGTCAGTTGTGCAGCTACAGGAAGTACGGGCTTTGTGCTGCAGCTTTTGGCCTGAACAGAGGCTGACTTCAGGGCACTAGGTGACACTGCGCCACTCACACCACCCTGAGCTGCCCACGCAAACCTAGGCTGGTGGAAACAGAGTAATCCTTCCCACCTCTCCCGCCGGTGGGGTCACGAGTTCCAGTGTTGATTGCCTGCTGTACAAAGTAACACCTCCCTAGGTTTGGGTTAAGGCTATAAGTCTTGGTCTATAAAGGGTGTTCCCTCCACAGGGTGTGATGAAGAAATCCATGTCCACCTCTCACCCTTCACACTTCCCAGCTTTCCATCAGCCTTCTCCTCCCTCACCACGTTGGGTAGGAAGCACCCTCAAACACTGGCTAGATGAACAAATGAGTTAATGAAGCCCTTTCCCACACAATTTCATTTGCATTATTTTTGAAATTATGGCCCATTAAATAAAATCTATTTGATACTTGAGAGGGACAAATGACAGGTATCTGAAAACTCTTATCTAACCCCAACTCTTCCAGATAAATGATGCTTTACTCTTTATCCATGGAATGAACCTGCTCAGATAGACAGCACCTTAACGTTAAATGATAAGCTTCCCTTATATTTACCTTGTGGCACATTTTCAATGCGCTCAGTCAAGATCTGTATCTCCGGATTACTTTCTCCTTCCAGTAAGGCTCTGTAAAAATTATTTTTAAAAAACTGATTAGGAAATAAAAGACAAGAAGTGCCTCTGTTAGCTGTCGATCTGGTCAATGATACACTGTCACAGTGTCATGTGTCTGCAGATGCTGCACTACTGGGATGCAAGCCCACCCCAGCAGACCTGGCTGGAGAGAGTGTCTCTCAGCTAAATGAACAAAATGAGGGGGCCAGGGCTTCAGAAGGACTGGAGAGCCAAGGCCTTCTAGAAAACCCTTCCAAACCCAGGGCATGGAGAAGGAGGAGACAGAGGGATGTGGGCCCAGGAAGGGAGGTCGGGGGTCTGGCTTCCCTGGGAAGCAAGGAAGGGCCCATGCCTGGCAGGTCACCCTGGGCTACAGGGACCCAAAACAATTACTACTACTACTGGGGTCTCTCTGGAGTCACAGGTCAGGGGCTGACTAAGGGCAGAATAAGGACTGACATTTGTTTGTAAATAAGGCAGCCAGACTGCGTCTGCAGTTTTCATACTGGGCTCCATGGGGACATCTTAGAGATGAAAAAAGAGGAGAGATGGAAAGGGCAGGCATAAGAGGAGAAGGAAGAGCTGCAGACCACCCCCCTCCACCACCATGGCCCCCAGGGGTCTCATTCCAGGCAGCATCCAGTTATCTCCTCTGATAAAATGGCAAAATGCACTGGACCAGGTGGTTTCTTTGGCCATGTCTAGCTCCCAAAGTGTAAAACTCTAGAGTCTTCATTAAGTTGTTATTCACGTCTATGACTCACAGCCCTGAAGAGAGAGCAGAGGTCAGGCCCCATAGCCCCAGCACACCGCAGTGGGTCAGTGCGGGATGTCCATCGCTTGGAGACCCTAGGACATGGGCTGCTGCGGTCACAACAGTTGCTCAGTTGCTAGGGCAATGTGTGAGGTCACTAATGTCAGTTCCAAGAAGTATACTGTGTATGGCAAAGGGCAAGCAGAAGCGGGGCCCACTTGGAAATGCTGATCTGACCACTGAGAGCCAGGCAGCCAAAGAGGGAAGGGACGCCGGAGCTGGGTGGGGACTCTCGGATCAGGCAGACCAGGGCCAAGTTCTATTTCCACTGATTCAAACGCAGTGATTCCCACAAATGCGAGAACACTGTGGGCAGGTGGAAGAGAGCCAGGAGGCCCCCCTGAGGAAAAAGCAAAGACAAGGGTGAGAGGGATTCCAGTCCAGGTGTGCACAGGAGGGTTCTCCTGGAAGCTGCGACTGCAGTGTGCATGTGTGGACGCAGGAAGCCGAGGGGCCGCGTCCAGAGCCCTGCCCTCCATGCCAGGTGAGAGCCAGGAAACAGGACACCAGCCCATTAATCCCACACCCTCATGACCAAGCATGTTCGGTTCCAGGAACACAAATAGCTTCCACTGCCGAGAAAATCCCGAGGTCTGTATAGAATAAAAGGAACACGTTCAAGGTAAAAGTCAGCCTGTGAGGGTCTGTGCCCCAGGATGACAGTAGCAGGAAAGGTAGCATCCTACAGCAAAGGGTCCACGGGGGGCTACTGAGAAGCCAAGTCCTATTTCAGATCTTCCCTCTGCCTGCTCGGGAGGAAGCCTCAGGTACCACAGGGCTCCCACGTTAGCTGCCCAAGTCAGGACAGAAAGTGCTGCCAGGGCATCCAGGTCAGCAGAGAACTGATGACCGGGGTGGGGTGTGGGGGGTGGTCAGGATAAAGAAGATCCCCTTGGGGGAAAAATTTCTTCCCTCTCCCCTCAAAGGGGAATGGTTTTGCTTCTCTTTCAGGGAAAATCCAAACCATCACCAAACTTTTACTGAGTTCAGGACCCTGAGTCAGGTACTATCGTTCCTAGGAGGGGGCACCAGACCCCGAGGGGTGACACAGCACTAATGCTCCTGTGCCCAAGGCCTTCACCAGCCCTAAGAGCACCAAGCAGGCTCTAACCCTCCCCTCTACCTCACCAAGTCCTCCTGGCAACCCCACACTGGGCCGACGACGATGGGCATCCTGGCCCTACAGTGAGCAGACTGGAGAGCAGGCCTGCACTCATCAGCGAGAGAAAGGGAGCCCAGGCCTGGGCACTCAGCAGCCCCGGCAAGCTGCCTGGGCCTCCCTACAGGGCCAGAGATGGTGCCATTTCACATACATTTTAGAACAAATCCTGCAGACAGACCCTCCAGACCATACTAATGAAAGCAGATCCAATATCTCTAGGTGATTTCAATCAAAATGGCCCTACAGGGAAGAGCAGCAGCTCCCACTAGGGAAGAGCTCAGGTCCACAGTGACTCCTACTCCCAACGGCTGGTCCAACAGGCAGGAGCCACCTTCTTGACCTGGGCGCCCAGCAAAGGGCCTCACAGGCATGCTGGGACACTGGTCCCTGAATCCATGCCTTTACGAACCGCCCCCCCACCAATGACACAAGACAACCCGTCTCCACCAGCACAGCTCACAAGACTAGGTGGCAGAGGCATAAACAAAGCACCTGGGGCAAGGCCAAAAAGGGTCATTTCCCCCAAAAGCTCTCAAAGGAAGGTTTTTAAGGAACAGACCCGTACAACTTGAAGGAGCAGGTCAAGCATTCTCTGGTGATTGGGGAGCGGCAGAAGAGCACTGCCTGGGACCCGCCGTGCCAGTGAGAAATGCCAACCGCCTGAATCACGGGCTATAAGTGAACATCTCACACAGGCCCATGGGTTGGCAGCCTCTCGAAAGGCAGGAAAACAAGCAGACATGTGCTGGAAAACCACGTCCCTGGCCTCATTAAGGCCGCCGAGACAAGCCCACTAGTTGGAAGGGAGCGCTAATGCGGCCCCTGGCTGGGTGCCAGGCCCTAACAGACCACCCACGGGCCAGCCAGCAGCGGGGCTCCCGTCTGGGACAGATCATCCTGATGGCAGCTCAGGGCACATATGTTGTTGCTCCACACAGTGGGCACAAGGCGGCTGCCCTGCACGCCCACCAGAAACAGGGACAAGCGTCAGGGAGGAGGGAGAGTCGGGGGATGTTTCCAGAAGCAATGCCAGTGGGGGAGGCTGCCTGGTCCTGGGTGGAGAGATGTTTCACGTGGTGCTTCCTGGCAAAACACAAGCTCTCGGAGGAAAGGTGGGGAGGGGCTGGGAGAAGGAGCTTCCCTGGGCCCCAGCTCCAGAGAGGACAGGGGACCGCCTGTCACTCTAGACTGGGGACTGGAGTGGGAAAGGAGGAGAGAGGGGAAGTCCATCCACAGAACCAGCATCACCGTCTGGTTTGGAAAGGGTCTGTCCCAAGCACAGGCATGTGAAAGACAGCAAGGAGGCAGTGGTGCCAGGCAGCCTCTGGTCATTCCCTCTGTGCTCGGGATGAAATCACATAAGGAAAGCCCATTTGTCAATTCCAGAGACAGAAAAAAAAAAAAAGACTGACATAAAGAATAAGATTACTAATAAAGCAGAAAAAGGAAGCACAGGGAGTGGTTAACAAAGAAACCTCCAGAATCAGGTTGCCTGGATTCAAATCCTGCCACTTCCTAGTCCTATGACCTTGGGCAAGCCACTCAAACCCTCTGTGGCTCAGTTTCCCCATTTCTGAAACAGGGAGCGCTCACAGGTTTGCGGTGGTAATTAATAAAGTGATTGGAAAGTTCTTGCGACAATGGCTGTCACAGAATATGTGACAATAAATATCAGCCATCATCATCATCATCATCATCGTCATCTACATCATCTTCTATTGACCTCAGAAGAAAGGTGATTTTCCATTAACCAAAGTAGTTCAAGAAGGGAAGGGATTCTGGTTACCTAAAGTCATGGTTAACTGAGGGCTAATTCATTTACGCAATGATGTGGGTAAGGCTAACAACCAAATGTGTCCGTTGATCCTAATTATCTATCCTTAAAACTACAAGATTTTATTAACTTCAAATTTTTCACCTAATAACCAGTAAGTCTCAGTGTTAACACATTTTTATAGGTTTTCCCAAAAATAGGATTCAACTTTAAAAAAACAAAATGGGGACTTCTGGTGGTGCAGTGGTTAAGAATCCGCCTGCCAATGCAGGGGACACGGGTTCGAGGCCTGGTCTGGGAAGATCCCACATGCCGCGGAGCAACTAAACCTGTGCGCCGCAACTACTGAGCCTGCGCTCTACAGCCTGCGAGCCACAACTACTGAGCCCGCGTGCCACAGCTACTGAAGCCCATGTGCCTAGAGCCCGCGCTTCAAAACAAGAGAAGCCACTGCAATGAGAAGCCCGCGCGCTGCAACGAAGAGTGGCCCCCACTTGCCGCAACTAGAGAAAGCCTGCACGCAGCAACGAAGACCCAATGCAGCCAAAAATAAATAAATTAATTAATTTTTAATTAATTTCTCCAAGAACTTGAGAACTTCCCAAGAAATGTTCTCCTTTGAACAGACACATAAAAAGGTACAGGTGATCTTAAAAACAATGGAGCAACCAGAAACATCATTAAGATGATGAAATTAGCAATGTCAAGCGTTATCTGTACTGCTTCATTAGCAGTCTAAATCTAGAGACTGAATATTCTCAGTTAAAACCCGCCACCTCTGCCCACTGCCATCAGAAAGAGTAAAGGGGGGCTCTGCACGTCCTCCCCCAGCACAGACATACAAAGAAACTAACCTTTTAAAAGGACTTTGCCGTAAAGTCCCCAGGCAGGAAACCTTTGCACTACATTTCATATCTGGCCAGGCAAGACTCCCTTTAGTGTTTTCTGTCTGAGAAATCCTTTGGCCCTGCTTTCCATTTTTTCAGGTAAAACCCAGAATTGTTATATTCTCCACCCCCAAAACATAAAAAACAAAGCCTCTTTTAAAATTTTGATGGAGATTTCATCATCTGTCCCCCAGATAAGAAATCCAGGATGGGCCCCTTCTTACCCTCAGTTTTGTGGTTTCTGGAGTCAGTTTATTCCTGGGTTATTTTTGCATTTTTTTGTTTCAATTTTGACTATCTTTTCTCTTCCAGTATATTTTCTAACAGCTTACTCCTGATGGCTGGGTTCTGTTCTCTTTTTCGGCGGGGGCAGGGATGGGGGCAGGGATGGGGGCAGGGATGGGGGCAGGAGTGCTCTATTTATTTTTTAACTGTGTTTCTGCAAGTTCTCAATCGATAGCTTTTGGGCCTGATCTTTATGTCAGCAGTGGAGGGGTTTGGGACATGGTGGGTTCTGAATACTGTCAGTTTCACCATCTTCAGATTATACACTAAGTCTGAATAAGCCCACTGAGCCCTCTCCACCTGCTTTGTGGAAAGGGCTCAGTGTGGGGTGATCTAGTTTACAAGGGTGTGTGCCCAGCAGCACGTCTGCCCACGTTCCTACCCAGAAACCTCCTGCTCCCGGCCCCTCCATCACTGCCCCCACCAGCCCTGAGCGGAGGCTCCCTCGGGTATCTACCTATGTCAGGTCCCGAAGCTCCGACCACCACATGCACCTCCCGCAGCCTCTGCCCCCACCCACAGACACACATACCTCTTCCACCCCAGGCCCAGACCCTCCTGCACTCCACCTGCCAGCAGCTGGCTCCCCTCTCCTCGGCCTTGGCCCTGGGACCGCCCCATCTCAGTGGCCTGGCAATGGAGGCCCCTGCAATCTGCCTCCTTCCAGGCCTCTGCTGACTCATCTTGCATTCTCCTTCCTCCACTTATTTCCTTATCCTGACTTGTGCACCTGGAGCTCCTTCCTGACACCTTTCTGCCAGTCCAATTCCTATTCCCCACTTTCCCTGCCCCTTCAAGGCCCAAATCAAATCCCACATCCCTTGAAAATCTCTCTTAATTACCTCGGCCTGAAGCTCTCCATTCCTTCTCCTAACCATCTTTATCAAACTCTGTTCACTGGCAGTAAACCATGTACAGTATTTTCTTGGAACACGCATACTGTTATTTTAACATCTTGTTTGACTTTTCACCTAACCATACTTCTCCCTCCCTCCTCCCATGCCACCCCCCACTTCCCACCTCCCCCCTCTTCTATGTCTGTGTTCAAATCTCTGCCATCCTTCAAGACCCAGATCAATCTCATCTTCCTCTAGAAACCTTCCCTGATTCTCACAACTCCCTTCTGATTCCAGAACTCTTGCACTTGTGTGTCTTGGGGGACGCGTCCTGTTTCCCATGGGATAGGAGGCTACCTCGGTCTGCGCAGCCTTATCCACAGCACACGATCCTCAGCACCCGGCCGCATGCTTCTGAGCCCCTCTGAGCAGCCATCACACCCTGCATGCCGAGCACCTCCAGAGCAGCCTGAGAGCACAAACCCCACCCAGCTCACAAAACATGGCTTCACGGGCGTGGCTCTCATCCACCCAACATACATGGCCCTCAATGACAGCCCCCAAAACCAAGCTGCCCAGGGACGCCCGAATGCTTGGCATTGCCACAGATGCCATGCTAGGTCAGTCCTCAGGTCCTCACTCGGGCTGCCCCCTCTGCCTGGAAAGCCCTTCCCACATGGTCTCTTCCTGGCTGCCCGTCCTGTAAGACTTGGCACTGCCTCTTCCAGGAAGCCTGCTCTGCACACTCCATCAGCCCCCCACAGCACCAGCCCCCCACTCAGCCTGCCTATCCTTTGTCTTGTCCTCTAGGCTGCTGTGAGACAGGCTTAGAGCTTTCTGGATGCCCGTGAGCTGCTCTGCAAACAGGAGCGTGCACACAAATCACCTGGGATCTTGTGACAAGGCAACTTTGATCAGTAGGTCTGGGGTGGGCCCAAGGTTTCCCACAAGTTTGAGATGCCTAGTGATGCCGACACTATGGGTCTACAGGCCCCTGTGAGCAAGGCCCCGGACCAGTGTTTCTCTTCCCTGGATGCATCTGACAATCATCCTCGGAGCTTTAGCACTACCGTGCCTGGGCCCACCCTGTGCCAATCTGATGGGAGTATCTAAACTGGGTCCAGGAGCCGATGCTTCATCAGCTTCTCCCAGTGATGCCCACGTGCAGATGCAGCTGAGAACCACGCCCTGTCCTGTTTCTGAGAATCTCCCCTTTCATCACTCAGCCCCTCGTATAATAAGCACTCACACGTCAGGAAAAACCTCGAGATGACATATCAGGCGGATAAGCATCTCCAGCCCCACATGACACCACTGGAGACAGGCTGACAAGAGCGAGCACAACTGTGCCAGCCTGTCTTCTCCCACACTTCCCCCTTCTCTCAGCATCCTCAGCCCCAGCCCAGCCCCACAGCTTCTGCCCATCATCACCTGCAATGTGGGAGCAAAGGGCTCATTCTCACATTCACCTGCCAGGCCAGGCGCCACGGTCTCCCTGGCCACCAACTGGCCAACTTAGGTTTGGTGAAATCCACCAGTCTTAGACTCTGAGGTTTGCTTTAATTTTACTATTTTGTTAAATTATATATTTACGTAAACACTGTAAGTCTATCCCTATAAATTATGAGTTGCACCATTTTATTATTACCTTAACGTTTCTTCTTTAAGGTTACCGGAAAGGGCTAAATATCTGGGTTTGGAAGGGCTCATGATACTTGAGACCTGGCCTCAGCACAGCCCACAGAGTCCAGCCATGCTGCGATGTGCTTTCAGCTTTCCAGAGCCACAGCCCTTCTCTTCCATGTGCGGTGTGTGAGCAGTGGCTCACACACCTCACATGTCTGTCTGAGCAGTGCTAGAGGAGTGGCCTGAAACTTCGGGGAAACACAACCTCAGCCATGGCGGGCGAAGCAATGCCTGCCGCAGCACTGGCCACCTCAGCCCCTCTAGACAGGGCTGGTGAGCAGTCACACTGCATGGGACCCTGGAACGTGGTCCCCACGGAGCTGACTGTCCCTGCCGCCCTCAGAGAGGCAGGGTGTGGGAAGAAGGTCAATTTCCCGGAGATGGAGGGTCGAGGTTTGTAAAGATCAAATGGGCACTTGTGAAGAGGAATTTTCATACCTGGCCTCAGAATTTAGGCAGCAGCACAAAGTACTGAAAGAATCATATAAGACATGACAAGGGTTTATCTTCAGGGCACTTATCAGTGATAAAAAAAATGCTAGGCTTTTGGCTGATGCAAAGAAACAGGTCATATTCTACCGCCTGTATGTCTTTTAGACCTGTGGGTATCTCCCAGACTCAGTCCTAAGCACTGGAGGGCAGGGGGGCGGCAGCAGTTCTAACCACAGAGGCTGCAGTCTGGAGCTGGGCGGGACCAGGCATATGCAGGCCCCTGGGCTGGGCTCCCCATTTTCCCCACGCAAACTTGGACTTCAGGAAGGCACACAGTGAAATCAACCACTCACTTCCCAGAAAGGACTGATGTTTCCTAAACTCCTAGGAGACGGCCAAGTCAATCCCTAAATGGGTTAAAGAAGCGGCCGGCCACAGACTCTGTCCCTGCCGACATGAGTGAAAAAGGCTCGTGACCAAGAGAAAAGCTAGAAAAAGCTCAGCCTTGAGGAAAGCTAAGCTGGTAGGGTTGTGAACACCTACCAGAGAGGTAAGGCCCTGGCCTCTCAGGCAAGATGCCCACCTGTGCCCGCTGACTTTTCATGACAGAGAACTGGGGGCAGGACAAAGCGAGGAAGGAAAGGGCTCAAAATCCCAGAGAGATGAGGCATAAAATCAAAGTCTCCTGACTCCAACCCAGAGAACTTTTACAAAAAGGAAACAGGACGATCCAACTGCCTCTGTAGAGAAAAGACCTCACCTGACACCAGGTGTCACCTAACAGGGGCACAGATGTGGGCTTTCTAGGCTGACCCAGCATCCGCCCTAGAACGATGCCTGGTTTGGGGTACCTCCCACCCAAATCTCAGTCCATGTGACTCATGGGAAGCTGACCCCTTTCAAGCACTTTGTTCCCCCAGCCAAGGATGGGCACATGACCCAGCAGAGCCAGAGCGGGTCCAGGAGTCCTGCTAGGATGGTGGGAAAGAGCCCCCTCCTCTGACCACAGGATTGGGGATTGCAAGGACAAAAGCCTGGAGCTGCTTGGGGCCCCTCCTGCCACTGTGGGGGCAGAGCAAGGCAGGAGGGGCCAGAGAAGGCAGGGACGGCCCACCGACAACCCATCCGGGCACCAGATGAACCTACCATGCCCCAAACTAAGGACGTTTCCAGTTATATGAGTAATAAATGCCTTTTTTGACTTGAGTCTGAGAAGGGCTTCTGTCACTTGCAAGTGAAAAAAATTCTAATGCTTCCTTCCTCCAAATAAAGCCCGATTGTTTTGAAGTTTTCCTTATTAGTAAAGCTCAGCTTATCTCACTCAGCATTTGTTTCAATACCCTACCAATTTAATTTTGCAATTGCTCACCCCATGAGATTTCCAAGAAGACTGTGGAGATGGACCTTGGGAAAGACAGGCTGGCAAGTGCCTCCTCTCCCCTCCCCCATGCCCTGACCAGCATCCTTTCTGCAGGACTCAGGCTGCATAGCTCCCAGAGCAGGGACCCAGCAAGGTCCCCATCAGCTTGGCCCTAGGACCATCCCTCAATTCAGCCAGAGGCTCCGCCAAGGGCTGCCATGCTCGGTGGGTAAGGCACAGGCCCTCAGCAGCCTGGACCCCTGCTTCCAGGCCCCTTCCCTCACCTGCAAAAGGGATGTGTGGTGTCCACCACCAGAGGGTGACTATGGGCAGTGAGCAGCTGTGAAGGACTTAGCACTGCGTCTGGCAGGCAGTAAGGGCTCAGTAACACAAAGCCACAGCCACTCCACGGAGGCTGCAGGGACTTTCACACTACCAGCTCCAGCTTGGTGGACTCAGCGCAGCATCCTTACCTATAGGTTGCCACCTCCAGACTGAGGCCAGTCTTCACCTGCACGAGCTCCTGATAATCCCGCAGCTGGTCAGCCATGGCCAAGGTAAGGGCTGCCTTCTCATCCTCCAGGCAGGCGATCTCTCTCTAAAGAGAACAGAAGGTTTTGGGATCAGAGGACTGGAGCTTTGCTGGGTTGAACTTAAGGTACCAAGAGCTCAGGACACAAAAAGAGATGAAAAACCTCCAAGTTTATTAAAAATGCAGACATTGCAAGGATGATTTTTATTTATTTTTTTTAATAAATTTATTTATTTTTTATTTTTGGCTGTGTTGGGTCTTCGTTGCTGCACACAGGCTTTCTCTAGTTGCGGTGAACGGGGGCTACTCTTCATTGCCGTGTGCGGGCTTCTCATTGTGGTGGCTTCTCTTGTCGCGGAGCAAGGGCTCTCGGCACGTGGGGTTCAGTAGTTGTGGCATGTGGGCTCAGTAGTTGTGGCTTGCGGGCTCTACAGCTCAAGCTCAGTAGTTGTGGCACACGGGCCTAGTTGCTCCGTGGCATGTGGGATCTTCCCAGACCAGGGCTTGAACCCGTGTCCCCTGCATTGGCAGGCATATTCTTAACCACTGCACCACCAGGGAAGTCCCAAGGATGATTTTTAAATACTATATTTCTCCCACTTGGAAGGTTTCTTTTTTTTTTTTAATCAGCACATAAGGAAGATGTGGCTAGGACACGGGCTTCTCTGTTCATGCTCCCTAATAATAATGAATGCTTGTAAAGCATCTCTACAGCTCAGACATCAGTCAGCTTAGGGAAGTCAATACATGACACTAGTGAAGTAAGATGCTATTTAAAATAAGCCAAGACTAGGGACTTCCCTGGCGGTCCAGTGGTAAAAAATCCACCTTACAATGCAGGGGATGTGTGTTCTATCCCTGGTCAGGGAACCAAGATCCCACATGCCGCGGGGCAACTAAGCCCATGCACCACAACTACTGAGCTCACGAGTCTCAACTAGAGAGCTTTCATGCCACAAACTACAGAGCCCACGCACTCTGGAACCGGCGTACCACAACTACAGAGCCCACATGCCCTGGAGTCTGCATGCCACAACTATAGAGAGAAAATACGCATGCCACAACTTGAGAGAAGCCCGCATGCCTCAACGAAGATCCCACATGCCGCAACTAAGACCCAACGCAGCCAAAAATAAATTAAAAATAAATAAATAAATAATAAATAAATCTGTTTAAAATAAAAAATAAAGAGAAGTTTAAAATAAATAAATAAATAAAATAAGGCAAGACTAGAAAGCAGGGGTTTTACTATATTTAAAACAGAAGTTAGGGCTTCCCTGGTGGTGCAGTGGTTGAGAGTCCGCCTGCCGATGCAGGGGACACGGGTTCGTGCCCCGGTCCGGGAGGATCCCACATGCCGTGGAGCGGCTGGGCCCGTGAGCCATGGCCGCTGAGCCTGCGTGTCCGGAGCCTGTGCTCCGCAACGGGAGAGGCCACAACAGTGAGAGGCCCGCGTACCGCAAAAAAAAAAACAAAAAAAAAAAACAGAAGTTACTCAGATCTGAAACAGAATTTCCCCCATACTCATGATACAGGGTTCTTTGTTTCACCTAGAAAAGCTACTTTAAAATCATCTGGGAAGAAAAGTTATGTTCATGTGACAAGAATATATTCTGGGCATAAATGTCAAAAGTCAGACCTGGATATAAACTTTTATGACTGTTCTCGTGTAGTTTAACAAGTGCTCCCTGGGCACGTGTTCACATCGCCCCCATAGCAATTCCACTCCCTCCTGGTTAATTGCATCTGTCCATGTCCCCCGCCCTGGCTGCGAGACACTGCAAAGCACAGCCTGTCACTGCCTCATGCATCCCACCAGCCCCCGCCTCTAGAAAAATGCCCTTCACATGCAAGTCACACAGCATGCAACCGGTGAACTAGATTTAAAATGAAATGATCAAGATAATGTTACCCTCCTCAAAATGTACTGTTTTCTTTTTTTTAATAAATGTATTTATTTTTATTTATTTTATTTATTTATTTATTTATTTATTTTTGACTGCGTTGGGTCTTTGTTGCTGCACACGGGCTTTCTCTAGTTGCAGTGAGCGGGGACTACTCTTTCATTGTGGTGGGCATGCTTCTCATTGAGGTGGCTTCTCTTGTTGCAGAACATGGGCTCTAAGCATGCAGGCTTCAGTAGTTGTGGCACGAAGGCTCAGCAGTTATGGCTCACAGGCTCTAGAGCACAGGCTCAGTAGTTATGGCACACGGGCCTAGTTGCTCTGTGGCATGTGGGATCTTACCAGACCAGGGATTGAATCCATGTCCCCTGCACTGGCAGGCGGATTCTTAACCACTGCGCCACCAGGAAGTCCCCAAAATGTACTATTTTCAATCGACAATATATTTTAATTAATAAACACAATGACTTCATTTGTACCATTTTACAGTTTTGCCCTACTCTGCATTACAGTTTTATATAACATTTTATAGTTATGCTGGGGAATAATTAACTGAACAAATATTTAAACTTTGAATAAGTCCATATACTTTAACTTTTGGTCTGCAATGGAACGTAGCATTATTTCTGAATACAATTAACAGGATACATTTTTAGACATTTATCTTTGTGGAATTTAAAAATTATAAGACAACGGGAGAAGGAATCTATTTTCATTTCTCATGTAATCCCTCCACCAAAGGCACCTGGCAATATGCTGGCGGTCCAAAGTAAATAGGTAATGTTTATGAAACTAAGGAATGAATGTAACTAAGATCCCACACTGGATTTACCATCTAAAAAGATGCATGAATGATCAGCATGTAAATAATTCTGCTTCTCATAGCAGTTCTATATATCTAAGTTAATAATTGTTGTTAGGTTCTTTTTGTCTATATAAAGTATGCTAAAAACAAAAACTGAAGCCGCTTAGCTTTTAAAGCAAAGGAGTAAATTTAAAAACCGCTAGCTAGTATCCCAGGGTGGGTAAGTGTAAACACCCTCCAAAACTGGCATTATAAATAGATAAAGAGGTTCATCAAAGCAGACCATTGGCCAGTCTTGATTTAAGTGACAGTTGCCAGAATTTAGTCACAACATTCACACATTCTATAGTTAAGTCTCAGTGTTAAAAGCCTATGTTCCCCCATTTTAGAGGGAGTATAAACTCAGGTACAAGGTTACAGTATAAAATGTTCCTTAAACATAAATATATGACTCCTTCCTACTATAGGAAATTCTACCTAAATATTAAAATTTGACAATGTGTAGTAATGTCTTCTTCACAAAAAAGTTTGATTGCTATTAAAATGCTTAGAAAAAAAAAACAAACACATTCTGTTCTCTAACTACAAGCCTCCTAAGCAGGTCAAGATCTCCCAGCCATGTCAAGGAGGTAACACGAAGATTCTCTTCCTCCTGGGGGTGCAGAACATTTCTGCACCCCGCAAAATAAGAGGAGGAAAATCAAACTGTGTTTAAGTTAAAATAAGTGCAGTTCCAACCACATTCCCATGTGAGTCAACTCTTCCTAAACTGTCAAAGGAAAATTCGTTGACTTTTGGAAGCAGGAATGTAAGAATTATTGGCTCCCAACAGTCTTCACAGAAATTGTAACCGATCCTGCTGGTTGAATAAAGCTTCAGACTTGGCCTCCACTTCTCCAGAAGTTTTCAAACCGTGGGCCAAGCCAAGGCACTGGAGCCTGAGACACAGCAGCTAATTCTAACCCAAGCAGGAGCAGTTTTGCCAAATGTTAGAGCTGGGGAGAAAGGTCACCTTTTTAGTTGCTATTTAGAGAACGTTTGGGCAGCATCACAACTGGTGATGAAATGTAGGCTACACCAGGGAAAGCCTGCTGCCCTCATTGTCCAAAGAATTCACTTTCTCTTAACCAAACTTGAGCAGCTCCTTGCTGAGCAAGTCACCCAGACACAACAGGAAGAGCTTGCAAGTGTCACGGTCACGCACTGAGAATCTTGAACGTTAGAGAGCTCGAGGGAATTTAAATTCTGTGATAACCTCATTTAGATGCAAAAACTAGGTGTGTTAATAACAAGCATTGATTGGATGCTAACTAAGTGTTTATAGCTCTGGCCCATACAACACCGTGAACTCTAGCCCCATCATTTTACGTTACAAGACCAGGTGGGTATCTCAGAGGCATTTCAAACTGAAATCTGCTCTCCCACCCAAGCCTGCCTTCCTGCACCAACCCTCTTCCTCCAGCTGCTCAGGCCCCAGGCCCTGGAGCGGACTTGATTTCTCCCTCTCTCTCCCACCACATCCAATCCATCCACAAACCCCGTGGGCTTCAACTTCAGGGTAGATTCCTGCCTCTGCCCTTCGCTGCTGCCCCTGGCCCAAGCCTCCAGCACCTACTGCCTTGACGGTGGCAAGTGTCTCCTACAGAGGTCTCCCTACTCCAACAGGTGCCCCACACAGTCTATGTGTATCACAGCAGCCAGGGAGATCCCACGAAGACTCGGGTCACCACCCGCCTCTGCGCAGAGCCCTCCAGCGACTTCCCACGCGCTCAGAGCCGAAGCCCAGGTCCTGTAGAGGCCACCTTCGCCCCCTCGCCCCAGCCACGCCCGCTCCTCAACACTGAACCGTTTCCACCTCCAGACCTGTGCAGTCAAGGACTTTCTCTGTTTTGCTTCTGTTATGCTCCCTGCTGTACCCCCAGCACTTAAGAGGCAAGTACTCAATGAATGAACTGAATGGGGATGCACCCTGTGGGCCATCTTCATTACCCCTAGTTAACAGGTGGGGAAACGGAGACACAAACAGTGGCAGAGCCACAATTCAGACCCAGGTAGGGCAGCTAAACCAACTCCATTCCAATCGAAAGAAAGTTCTCATTCAGTCATGTCTTGGGGGTGTGGAAGCTGGCCACAGTCAGCCTCGAGGCTAAGAGTGCACTTTCACAAGCCAAAATCTCAATGTTTATGGGGTAAGGCTGGTGTAAATCACAAACATCTTACAGTTTTTATCTGAAGCCCCTTCCTGCAGACTGGGAGACAGGGTGTATTAATTAGGCTTCAAGTGATCTGAACTACATATAAAATCTTGGGAACTTGGATGTCAGTTCAGCAAACTTTTCTAGGGCAAATCTGAGGCGAGGGGCCTCCCAGAGAGTTCTAAGACATGTAGGCCATCTGGGAAGGCCCAGTTTTCCCAGAAAGAGAGTCCTAGGGAGCACCTTTCCCCCTCAAGCTGCAGTGCCAGCCCAGAGCCTGGGCACTACGTGGGCGTTCCTGCCTCCAGATGAGGGAGAGGGGTTCCCATTAAAACCGTATGGCAGGGCTTCCCTGGTGGCGCAGTGGTTGAGAGTCCGCCTGCCGATGCAGGGGACACGGCTTCGTGCCCCGGTCCAGGAAGATACCACATGCCACGGAGCGGCTGGGCCCGTGAGCCATGGCCGCTGAGCCTGCGTGTCCGGAGCCTGTGCTCTGCAGTGGGAGAGGCCACAACAGTGAGAGGCCCGCGTGCCGCAAAAACAAACAAACAAACAAACAAACAAACGTATGGCACACGTTAAAAAGTAAATGAAAGACTTAACACTAAAACTATTCTGACAACAGCCAGCTGGAAGGGTCTGAAAGCATTTTAGGACTGTAGATTAACAGGCACCTCTGAGCTATCCCTTAGGAAGAACCCTGATCATTGTTCTATAAAAGCAAACTGAATACTGGTTTAAAGTTCATCTTTAATAGAACAGATAGAAGAGAGGGAATATTGCCCAGTGGTTAGTTGCTCAGGCAATGCAGCATGAATCAAACCCAGGCTTAGCTACTTACTAGCTAGGTGACCTATGAGCCGCAGTTTCATCATCTGTAAGATGGGATAAATATTAGTACCCACCACCTAAGACTGATGTGAGGACTGAGAGTGAATAAACATGTGATGGGCTTGGTACCTCTGGTACCTGCCACACAAAAAGCTCTCGATAAAGGCTAACTCTTAGTAATGAAACTTTTATTACAGTAAATTAGTTAAATCAGGTTTTATGATATTTTCAGTCTTCCCAGGCTAAGCTTCTATAGAATTTGAAAACATCAGGGGCTTGGGGTTAAATCATCAATATTTATTCTTTAACAAAATATCTAGCATTTTTACACTTCTTAAAAAAATACTAATGCTTGGTATTGAGTCTTTTGGAATGCAACTTGAAATATGGTTGCTTTAAGATAACTGGTGAAAGACTCAGGCTATGGATAAGCAAACAAGCAGTACAATGAAACAGCCACAAATTGGAACTGAAAAATATCCAAGTCCTTACAGACATTTTCCTTTTAGGGGAAACAAGCAAATTCCAATAGGAGAGATATCACTGGACAGGAAGGTGGGATCCTAGTTCTGGGGCAGGTGTGACCCCAGGGAAGGGCCCTGGAGTCCCTGTGTCAAAGAAGGTGATTCTGAATGGCACTTCAGGTCCCCACCTGTCCTGGAATCAGAGGAACTCTGCTTTTATCTGTTTCATATCTGGCAGTGCACTTAAGAGTTAACTGGGGGGGAAAGGGTTCTGCTGCTAAAAAAGAACACTGAAACCAGAGCTTCCAGGTCCAAAATGAGCCAAGTGAGCTATGACTGCAAACGAATGGTGGGGATTTAGCCCACAAAACACGCCTCAAAGAAACCTTTTCCAAACCTGCTTGCACAGCAGGGACCCCTGAGGTGGTAGCAGGGGTTCCTACAAAGGGGTTCAGTGGGCAGTGAGTTTGGCAGGCGCTTCTCTTTGGTTAAAAGCTCTGTGAAAGCTTACATTAAAGGCACTTTTTAACTTTCACTCAACACAGAGCATGGGGCCCCATGGAACTGGCATCCCTGGCCACCATCATTGGAAAGGGAAGCGCTCTGGAATCTAGAGTTAGCTCCAGAAATCAGCACATACTTCACCGGCCCCTGCTCTTGTCCCACCTACAACCCCAGCAGAAGGCTTTTGAAAATTATGAGGCACAGGCCAAACAAAACCAACGATCCAAAAGATTAAATTCCAAACAACTTTGTACTGTATTGCTTTATATGATTTCCCATCCAGGCTCTAGTTCTTTGAAGAGTGAAGCCCCAGTACAGTGCTAAGGACCAGGGGTAGCCAACAGGTAACTGCTGATTATTTGTGGATGCCTGTGAGGTCACCACAGGCCTCTATGCCACAACTGCCATGTTTCCTTTACTTCTAATTTTTTTAAAAGGCACAAAATCACTCCAACACAAATTTTTAACTTGAAGCTAAAAGCTGTTCCCTTTAAAATATTTCTGAATTTGTGTGGATGTTGTCTTAAACTGTCATCCTAAGAACTAATGACAGTAGGATTTGGGAATACTTCCAATTCTGGCCCAGACTGGGCAGGACCAGGGCTAACCCTGGGACTGGACTAGGTGTACAGACAATAAATCCAGCCACAGGTGTCACCGTGTCAGGGTCAGAAGTCTGAGCTCTGCTTCTCTGAAATAGGAACTGTTTCTATTACCTGTACTTGTAATAACATCCTGCCATAGGGACCTGCGTTACCACAGCTTTTACACAACCCAGAGATCGGACATCAGCTTGTACTGTGAGAAAAACATCTCTGATCTTAATGCTCTTCTCTGCATTAAGATAACTGCCCCTCCTAAGAACAAATGAGGCAGGGGCCCAGGGAGCCACCACCAGCTGCTTCCAACTGGGAAATCATCCTGGCAAAATAAAAGCGATTTGTCAAACAAGTTAAGTTTTCCCCAGGGGAGCCCTAGTGCCAGCGGGGCTGCCATTCTGAACGGCTCACGATAAGGACTTGGCCATTGCCTAGAAACCTCCCAACACTGAGACTTGTCTGAGAAGGAAGGAGCTGTCACCTCTGGAAGTCACTTCTGGGGCTTCTTGGTTGACTTTTCAGTGAACTCGGTCTTCGAAGCACAGGAAATTGAAAGAGAACCTAGAGCTTGAGGGGGTCATTTGTCAGGATGCACCCAGTCATGCCAAGGGCCAAAGAAATTGACAACCAAACAGAAGGGCAGGGACGGGTCTATCCAGCGGGACCTGCCACTTGGCACTCGCCCACAGAGTCAAAGGGCCAGGGCTGGCGAGATGCCGGGACCCTGAGGCCCCACTGCAGAGCAGGGCGGTCCCTTCGGCGCCTGGGTCCCCACCGGCACCCTCTGGGCCGGCCCCGCCCGTGGGCGACGTCGCACCTGTCATGAACGAGCCGTGGTCCGGGGAGCCCCACCGCTCCCCCGCGGCCCCCTCCCGCAAGGCGCGCGGGCCTGGGCTGGGGGCTTCCCAGCGCACTGACCTGCCGCTCCTCTGCCTGCAGCTCGTACGCCTCGCGCACCCGCAGCAGCTCATCCTCCAGCAGCGCCCGCAGCTGCTCCACCTCGAGCGCCTCACGCCGCAGCGCCTCCGCCTCCTGTGCGCACAGCCGCGTCTCCTCCTCGGCCTCGCGCCGGCTCTCCTGGCCGCGCCGCAGCGCCTTCTCCAGCTCGCGCACCTCGTCCTCGTACAGCTGCACGGTCTCCCGCCACGACTCGGCCACAAGCAGCGCGTAGCCGTTGTGGACCTCCCGCATGCGCGGCGGGGGCGCGGTGGGGCCGGCGGCGCGGGCGCGGTAGCGCAGGGTCAGGCCGGCGGCGCGCGCGCGCAGCTCCCGCACGTCGCGTTCGTGGGCCTCGTCTAGGCCGCGGCGCTCGGCCTGCAGCCGGCCCAGCAACGCCTCGAGGGCGGCGCGCGCGCCCAACTCCTCCTGCAGCTCCCGCCGCTGCGTGTCCAGCTCGGCGTCCAGGCGGCCACGGGCTGCGCGTGCCTCCTCGCCCAGCAGCTGCAGCTCCCACAGCTCACGCCGCAGCGCGTCGCGCTCACCCTCGGCCAGCGCTGTGGCCCAACTCAGTTCGTCTAGCTGCTGCCGCAGGCTGCGCGCCTCCTTGGCGAAGCGGGCTTGCGCCTCGGCCCACAGGCCCTCGTATCCTTGCCGGCCGCGCAGCTCCTCCTCCAGGAGCAGGTTTTCGCGCTCCAGCTCCCGTACCCGGCACACGTAGTCGTACAGCCGGGCGTTGAGCTCCTGCAGCTCGGCCTTCTCGGAGCCCGTTTGTAGCCGCCAGGACAGCATCTTGATGGTGTAAGGGTCTCTCCCAGCCGGCCAGTTCCCTCCTACCCTGGTCTTGTCCCCTCTGCTGTGCCGCTCCCGCCGCACCGCTACTCCGGAGGCCCGCAGACTGGGGCGGGAGCTGGCGAGAGGCTGCACTTAACAGGCCGGGAGGGCGGGAATGGGCGCGGGCCACGGCCTCCAGCCAATCAGAGCGCGGCCCGGCGCGGCCACTGTGGCCGGACAGCGCCCCCTGCCGGAATGACGGTGGCGCCGCGCGTCTGTCCAACCCAAGGCGTGGGCGGTCGTGAGTCCTCGTCGCCGGCTGTCGGGTAACGGCGGGCAGGACTCATAGAAGGAATGCTGAGGAAGACTCCCCGTTACTGTCCTTCTCCCATTCACCCAGGTGCATATCGTCACCTGGCCGTTGCTTGTCAGGCCACACAGCTGCTGTGATGTCAGCACCCAGACCTGTATGGAAGTCCCATCAGTACGAAGGTCTCTCGGACCGTACTGGGGCATCGGGTACTGTAGAGCGGCTCACGGTTGCCTGGACTCAGCCTGCAGCCATTTGTTCTCAATTCTTCAGCTCCCCACGTTACCAGGGGTTCTGCTGTTCCACCTCTTCCAGCTTGGCAGGGTAGGAGGGCCTTCTCAGGAACCAGTGGATCTCCCAGCAGGATGCTTCGCTCCCATTCATTAGGTTTTCTTTGCCCCATACCCTTCAAGGTCTTGGATTTTGAAATTTATGCTTTTCCCCCTACTTATGCTTTAAATCCTGTCCTGAGAAACATCTGCTACAGAGTATAGCTGCCCAGTTTGGAAAAGAGTTATAGGGCACCAGGAAATAGCAGGAGGAAAAAATTAAGTACCACTGGTTAATCTTTCAAAATCATACCGTACTGCATCATACTTAATTCTCACAAAACTGTAGCTCAGAGAAGTTGAGCCACTTGCCCAAGGACACACAGTTCCTATATTTGGGAATAGAAGTATTAGAAGTTGTGACCCCAGAGCAGACTTGAGTAGGAAGGGTCCAGCCAGGAAACAGAGGCACACTCAAAGGGAAGGGAATGATTAATGGGATGTAGTGAAAGTAAATGCTTACAAAGGGGTGGATGTGATGGGGAAGCATTAGGAACCAGCAAGAGCAAGAAGCCAAGAAGCCATTAACCCCCTAGAGGCAGAGGAAAGGAACAGTGTTGGCTGAGCCTGGGGGAACAGGAGCTGCAGAATGCATCCCAGGGCGGAGCAGAAGGAAAACCCAACCCTTCCCTCTTGCTGCTCTCCCATCTCCTGCCAGTGCCTGTCACTGTGGAACCCAGAAGTCACTGGGGCCTGGCAGTGGTGTGCTGGGGCCAGATCCTAATGGCTTGTGAGAGCCAACTGTTAAATTATCAGGAATTTTGTGAGCCAGTTGTTAAAAGCTATTGTTAGAAATAACAGCCAGCTATTATTAAAAATTAAATTATGTATGTTTACCATTAATTATACAAAAACAAAGGAAATAAATAATTATATCACTTCCTAGTTATTTTACTGCATTTTACTATTATCTGTTCTTGAAGTTATGGATGTCTAATATCCCTGTAGGATGGAAATGCTATATAACCCGTGCTACTGAGTGTCTCTACCCAACTCCACGTTCACTGACTTTGTGTTGGTAGCTTGAGTATTCAGACTGCAGAAATCAGTAAATGGCCTGTTAACTGTCAACTTGATTTATTATTCTGTTGATTGTCTGGACTCAAAGAAGTGATGGAGAACATGTTAATAATGCAGATGAAACTTAGTGTGTTGTGCCTGTAGCTACTGAATTTTGAATAGCACAAAAATTTGAAGAAATATCTTTCTAGTGTTTCAAAACTATTATCCGAGTTAGCAAAGAAGTTGCTTCCTGTTGAGAATGAAGTTTCTTAGTTATTTCACCTTTGTCCTTCTTGTTGAGGTAAACAAAAATATCAACCAACATTAATGTCATGCTACACTCATTTGTCAATTACAATCACAGATTGATGAGGGACACCAGAGTTCTGCAAAAATCAATGAAAGCATTCTGCAGGAATCAATTTGCTATATGGAATTTATTATAAGTATTGTATATTTTAATTTTTTTCAATAAAAATGTAAAATTGCCCCAACGTCGCTATCTTATTAACAAATACATTTTTATATTAATAGCTTAAGGCCAAAAAAAAAGTCCTGCAGCCCTCGTTTTATTATTGACATATTGGCATTCTTCTATTCAATATAGTGGGTAATCTAAGCTGTAAGTATATGTATATGTGTGTGTGAGTGTGTGTGTGTGATTAAATAAAATCACTTTTACTTTGAAGTTTTAAAATTGCCCGTAAATATTTTTTCTAGAATTGGCCCAATATAGAAGAAATTGCTCCCCACTACAGTGAAACAATGGTTTAGATTTTTCTTTTAACCACAGCCCCCTCTGACAGGTTAAACACCTCCAGGACTATCTACCTCACCTGTTACCAATTTGCAATAAAAACAGAACTCAGGAATATCAGAGAATTGGCGAGAAGAACTTTACATTTTAGCCCCGCTTACTGATTTCAGTAGACTAATAGATGCTGTCGTCAGCTGTGCAAATGAAGCGTGGTGGGATGCGGAGTTCTCTGCGGCTGTGAGCCGTGAGCCCTGAAGGAGAGCGAGAATTTTCCCCAACCTCCCGGCAGGGGGCGCTGCCTGAGGATGGCGAGCCCAGAAAAGCCTCCAAGGGCCGCTTCAAGCAAGAATCCCCTCCTCCACCCTGCGCAAGAGGCGCTGCGGATGGGCGAGAACCGGCGCCCAGGCAGAGTTTCACCGGAAGACCCAGAAGCAGGAGTGCTGCGCAGGGCTGGAGGGACCAGTCTTTTTCATCAGCCCCTGGGCTGGGCTGGGGAAATGGGAATGGTTGGTCTTTTCTCTACTGGGAGAACCTGGAGCCGAGTGGCCAGTGGCCCACGGGCCCCCCAAGCGTGGTGGAACAATTCGGGGTGGGGGAGGGAACAATGAATGGATTTCTCCCCCCCCCAATAGTTCATTCCCCCCACTCCAACCCCCATCCATTGTGTAAGGGGAGGCAGGCAGAAAGCCAGGCCAGAAAGGTATTCCTGACTTTGATCTTAAAAATGCAGGTTTTAACGGCTCGGCTCGGAGAGGACTTCTGTCTAGACAAAATGTTAGGGAGGAAATCCTGTGGGACGGCAGAGCAGGAAGCTGAGGAGAGTTGGGTTTTCAGGGAGATAAAGAAGGATTCCCTTAGATAGGAGATGGGGAGAGTGATGAAGGGGAGTGATGAAAGCACAGTAGTTCCTGGAGAGGTTCTAGAAAGGGGACACTTGTGCTCCTTCCTGGGCAGAGACCCAAGGAGACAACAAAATCCCAGCTACGTCGTGGCTCCAGGAGCAGTGGCCTTGTGCTGGATTCCCCAGTGCACCCTTGGGGAGTTAGCAGGCCTGAGGGAAAGAGCTGCAGCCTAGGCCAGGAGGGCATTTCTGAGGTGCCCACCCCCAGCATGAGTGAGGCCAGGAGCCCAAGCACCACTCAGAAGCGGCAGAGGACCTAAGGGAGCCATTCAGACAGGGATGGGGTGATGCCAGCAGGGCCACAGCCAGCTCTCAGATGCCTCTGTGCAAATTAGAAAAAGGTAGATGAAGGAGCCGTAGGTACATGGCCTAGACTGTGGGTGTTGTTAGAAGCAGCCCTGTACCTACATCCACAGCTTAGCAAGAACAGCACAGGCTGGATTTCAGTTTCACTCATTCAGGTACGTTTGTACAGTGGAGAACCCACTCGACTGTCCATAGGGGCCCACTGTCCCAGCCTCTGCCTATGTGGATGAAGACCACGGGCTCTATGGAGTGGAGTGGAAGGCTAGTGGATGCCAGCACAGAGAGGTGATATAAGGTCCAAGTAGGTCCCCAGCCCCACAGAGCCTTGGCTCTGTGTAAGTCTTCTAGTGCAGCCCCAAGGAAGCTTAGAAACTTAAACTGATAGAGATTGAGTTTCCATCACCCTGGCGGAACTTGGGGCCCTAAATAGGTGGAGATATAGAAAAAACAAATCTGCCGTGATTCCCTACACACCCAAGTTTGTGACCTGGGAGGCACATCTGCCGCCCAGTAGGTTTGGCCAGGTAGCAGATGAAGCAAGTGGAGGAAGGGAAATGCAGGGGGCTGACTGGAAGTCCGAGCTGGGCAGGCTGGCGCAGAGTGAACAGAGCTGCTTTGTGCCCTGGCACCTACCAGCAGCATGGCCGTGGGCACAACAACCCCTCTGCCTTACCCATGTAACAATGAAGACAAAATAGTGCACAGAGAACCCCTGGGGTGGACAACCAGAGGTAGTCCTTGCAGGGCCCTCACTGTGTGCCAGGCATTGTTCTGAGCTCTTTACATAGATTAACTCACATCATCAGCACAGCCACCTAGGAAGTAGGTACTAGCAGCTCTATTTCAGTGATGAGGAAAAGGAGGTGCAGTGTGGTCAGTTGGCCAAGACCAGGCAAGTTACAAGTGGCAGGATTTGGGCCCTGGTCTCACCCACTCCCCACACTGCCCATTGTACTGTGTGAAGCTCATCGTGCAGTGCCTGGGGCACAGCACCCAGGAAATGTTGGTTGTCTTCATAGGTGAAGTTCTGAAGCCCAGGAATCACACGGAGGCTCAGGAAAGCTGGAGGAGATGCTCAGGACCCAGGGGACCAATGCAGATGACAGGCAGCTCAGTGGGGTCCCCAGGAGAGTGGGGCTAGCGAGCAGGAGGGCAGGCCTGGACTAGTCCTTGAACCTTCCACACCCAGGTTCCTTGTTGGTAGAGTGAGGATAACCCCTCCTTCACTACAAGAGCTAAAGAAGAAGAGAATATAAGGCCTTCAGGACACAGCATCTTTATGCCCTACCTCATCTGAAAAACTGAATCCAGCCACTCTTGCTTAGAGCCCAGAGCATTCCCCATGTTGTCACAGCTCTTCTGGCTATTTCAAGAGGGCAGACCATTTGTTTATCAGTGTTTCATAGGAGCACAACAGGTGTTTGTTGGGGTAGAGGCTGCCTGTTTTAAAGGTGCAAAAATAGCATTTGTAGCCAGGACATGGAAGCAACCTAAGTGTCCATCAACAGATGAATGGATAAAGAAGATGTGGCACATATATACAATGGAATATTACTCAGCCATAAAAAGAAACGAAATTGAGTTATTTGTAGTGAGGTGGATGGACCTAGAGTCTGTCATACAGAGTGAAGTAAGTCAGAAAGAGAAAAACAAATACCGCATGCTAACACATATATATGGACTCTAAGAAAAAAAAATAGGTCATGAAGAACCTAGGGGTAAGACGGGAATAAAGACACAGACCTACTAGAGCATGGACTTGAGGATATGGGGAGGGAGAAGGGTAAGCTGTGACAAAGCGAGAGAGTGGCATGGACGTATATACACTACCAAACGTAAAATAGCTAGCTAGTGGGAAGCAGCCGCATAGCACAGGGAGATCAGCTAGGTGGTTTGTGACCACCTAGAGGGGTGGGATAGGGAGGGTAGGAGGGAGGGAGACGCAAGAGGGAAGAGATATGGGAACATATGTATATGTATAACTGATTCAATTTGTTATAAAGCAGAAAATAACACACCATTGTAAAGCAATTATACTCCAATAAAGATGTTTAAAAAAGTAGCATTCATCGTATGAAAAAAAATGTACAGTAACTTAACCTGCACAACCTCCCTCTCTTAATTTGGAAAGTCATGACATATACAATACATTACAAATGAACTTGGGAAGGGCCCCAAGTGGTAAAGAGACATCCCCTGGTTAATCTTCCCAACAGGAACACAACAAGATTCACATTTCATCTTAAGAACTAAAAAAAGAAGAATCTTCCATCAAAGAACATCATGTTTGCTGTTACTGCCCTGAACACATTTTCCATGGAGTTCATCAGTGGTGGCCATGGTGAGATAATTCAAAACCAGTTACTGAGTCCCTCCTCTGTGCCAGGGGCAGGGCTGGGCCCTAGGGACACAGAGCAGAAGGGGACACAGCCCCTTCCTCATTGACTCGGGGTCTGGGGAGTACAGGAGGCTTTGGGAGGATGCTGTCTTTCCTCAGTGCTGCCTCAAATGTGTGTTGCCTCTTCTCTCTGCTAATCACCAGTCACTCAGCAGGACTTCTCTTCATTGTGTATACTTGGCTGCTCCAATCTCGTGGCTTTGAATACCAACCATATACCAATGACCCTCAAGTGTCAGTCCGAGATTGCTCTTCTGAACCCACTGTGTCTTGGGCCAGGGCTCTGTTTAGTACATGACCCTGATATGTCCCTACTCTTACAGGAGAGTCAGGAGGATGCTTTGCATCCCTGAGCGTCAGAGTTAATTTGAACCTGGTCATGGGTACGCAACTGCTTTGGAAAGAAATGGCTATTCCCTTTTCCCCAGTGTAAATGGTTGTCCTCCCTTTGGGGGAGGCCCTGGAGATCATATCTGTACTTACTCATCATGGAGGTGGTCAGGTCCTGCCTTCTGTCAATGGCATCTGAGAACTGACTCAGGCCTGGTAATCAGTCAATGACCTACCATGATTATGTATGTATTCACGATGTTTTTGTCAGCAGCCTCATTTGTCTTTCCCCAAGAACACCATGTTCTGAGAGTCATCTCTGTAGATCCCTTAGGTCATCTCTCTTACCCCGGGTTACCATTCCAGGGTGGCTGCTAATCACAGTAATTATACTCATCTTGCTCCTGATGCCTACAGGCTACCACCTGCCCTCTGCTAGGCCCATATCCAGTGGTTCTCACCAGTGTATCAGGGTGCTCGAACTAGTGCCAACATCATGACCTAGGAACTTTTTAGAAATGTACATTCCCCAGCCGCAAACCCAAACCTGCTAAATCGAAACTCTGGCTTTTGACAAGCCCTCTGTTTGAGTTTAATGCCCATTAAAGTTTGAGAACCACGGCTGCCTTAACCCCCCAGAGAGGCCCCCATCTACCACCACCCCCTCCTCCTGCAGAAGAAGCCACCATGGAGCTTCTCAACAATGTCTCGTCCCCTCACCTGTGGGTGCCTTATCAAGTTGGTAGATGGCGTGTCCGCACGGCCTCCCAAGGAACATGGCCAGCCAGGTGGGTTTCTGTCTCATGCCCACTTTTGAATCTTTTGTTCCATTCCTCCATGGTTTGCCACAGTTCTGGTATCTCTACGTCATTTAATGTGGGCCAGCCCAGCAGCATACCCACAGTCACCCAGGGCTCTGTCACAGTAGAGTGACCCCACACCAGACAGACTTCCTGACCCAGCCCCCTCAGGACTCGCGCAGGCCTGCTGCTCCAGCCACTGCTGGTAGCCAAGCTCTGTAGCACCTTCAGTGTGTAACTTCTGTCCATCCTGTGCAGACCCAGCACTTCCCCACTTGGTTTGCTAAGATTTCAACCTAAATATAGGTCTGGGGGTGGTGGTTAACCCCTAAAGGCAAGCATCATCCTGGAAGGTACCTGCCCTATTTGTGGCCTCTGCATGGTCTTCTTGCAGGAGGCAGGAGGGGGCTTTGTATTCCAACAGGGGGAGAAGGTCACTTCTACAGGCCCAGGGGAATCTGGAGGTCCAAGGTTCTCATCTGCAGTACCCAGATACCCCCGTCCCTAGTCTCTGAGTCCCACTCCTTCCCCAACAGGGACCTGAGTTTGACATAGGAGACTTGCCTGGTGTGAGAACTCAGCCTTCTCAGAAGTGCTGCCTCTCTTACCCTTAGAAAGTACCGTGCCTGGACTTCCGTCCTCTCTGCCTTGGAGAACAATCAAGTAGCTTCTCTGACCCTCACACTCTGCTTTATATTACTGACCAGTAAGACTGAGACCAACATTTCTTTTCTTAAAGAATCAGGGGCGCTTAGCAAATAGTCATCTGATTCCACAGTTTTTCTAATTGCTGTTTCCTCCAGACACCTCCAAAGTCCACGCCATTGTACAGTAGTGCATCCCCTTCTGCCTGTAGCCTGTCCTAATTCATCAAGGAGGAAAGTCTTAGCAGTCACACATGACAGCATACTGGGAACTTCTCCTACCCCATCGAAAAATGAAGTTAAGAAAACAACTCCATTTACAATGGCACCAAAAAGAATAAAATACCGGGCTTCCCTGGTGGCGCAGTGGTTGAGAGTCCACCTGCCGATGCAGGGACACGGGTTCGTGCCCCAGTCCGGGAGGATCCCACATGCCACGGAGTGGCTAGGCCTGTGAGCCATGGCCGCTGAACCTTCGCGTCCGGAGCCTGTGCTCCGCAACAGGAGAGGCCACAACAGTGAGAAGCCAGTGTACCGAAAAAAAAAAAAAAAAAGAATAAAATACCTAGGACTAAAGTTAATGAAAGAAGGGTAAGACTTGCACC
Source organism: Hyperoodon ampullatus (assembly GCF_949752795.1). Lineage (NCBI taxonomy): Eukaryota > Metazoa > Chordata > Mammalia > Artiodactyla > Ziphiidae > Hyperoodon > Hyperoodon ampullatus. The sequence goes on from NC_136916.1 coordinate 74,685,981, forward strand.
CTGAAAACTACAAAATATTATTGAAACAAGTTAAGGAAGACCTTAGTAAATGGAAAGATATCCCATGTTCATGGACTGGAAGATTTCATATTGTTAAGATGGCAACATACACACATAATCCCTGTGTACATACATATCTATATTTATTTTTCTATCTACACACAAACATGGGTGCATATGAATGCCTCCAAATCCCATCCACAAGGTTCATTCTAGCCTCCCTTCTCCCTTTGCTTATCTGTAACTTCTTTCTCTGACAGTGAGAAGCCTGGGTCTCATTCTCTACAGTATATTCACTTATTTGTTCCACCCTAGTATACATGTAGTTTCTCGATAGTCTTTTTAAAGCCCAAGTCAGATCACTCCTCTGCTCAAAACATTCCCACATCTTCCCATTTCACTCAGAGTAAACTCTAGTCCTTGACCTCCTGTGGCCTCCAGGGCACTACCACATGTAGACCCGTAAGACGTATTGACCTCCTCTCCCTTGTGCTTCTGCTCCAAACACCTTGTTTCCTTGTTGCACCCCAGAGGCTGTGATGATGGGAGGGGATTAGACTGAAAACAGGGAAATAAGGGAACTTGTTGGGGATAGTACAACTATTCCATATCTTGACTTTGGGGGTGGTAACATGACTATATACATTTGTCAAAATTCCTTGAACTATACACTTAAAATTAGTGAATCTTATTGAATGTCAAGTACCCCTCAATAAAGTTGATCTTTTTTTTAAAAAGCCCTTTATACCAAGCAAGTATATCACCCTTTTGAAATGTTTGCTGTGTTTCTCAAATAGTTTTAAAAAAACATGTAACTGGTAAGATTTTCCATTCTTTCATCCACTTCTACCTAAAATCATGTCCCCTTTCCCCATGGTATGGTCCCTATGGTGAACACTGTTGGGTTTTAGCAGAGGATCCCGTGTGATTGGTTGGATTTGGCTGCCTTTCTCTCCCCTCATATTGGGCAAAATTGTTATCCATCAGTGGCTTTCCAACTGTTTTGGTAGTGGCCACAATGAAAAGGAAGTATAGTTTACACTGAACACATGTCCAAGTCACAGAAACAAAATTACTACAAATTATTACTTATCCCCTCAATATTTTAATCTTTTTTTAAATGCCAATTTGGATCTACAAATTTAATATTATGACTCATTAAAGAGTCTTAACTAATAACATCAAAATTCTTCATCTAAGTGATGCCATCTACAATTTTAATCAATAACACTGGCCTGGCATTCATCAACACGTGGGTTTTATAAGTGCAATGGACACGAACTCTAACTGACCTCTGCTGATCATCCCTCTGCCCCCACCTTCCTGAAGGTTCCTGGCCCATGTCTGGGAAATGCAGCCCTCAACCCTAGGCCACCCTTTCTCACCTCTTACCACCTCCTCAATAGTTAATTGCCGAGATCAACTCACAGGCGGGTAAATCAGTGGACAAGGATGATTCTCCAAAACGAGCAGACATCAACTTACCAACTGTACTTCATTTTTTTTTCCACTGAATTTGGGGGTTGTTTTGATGACACAGATAGTCAAGAAGCTGCTTTAAGGCAGTTGGCATGTGTGGCGGCGGTGAAGAGCCAGAGGAGGGGCATGGATGGGGGAAAAGAAGAAGAAGCTGCTTTATTTCTTGATTACAAAGTATCAGCTCCACCAGTAAAAACAGCAGTGGCAGCTAAGGCAAGTGGAGCTCTCAGAAAAACTGCCAGAGTCCTCCTTCCAGACAGCCCCAAAGTTTAATCGTCAGTAGCTAAGAAGTGATTCAGAGGCAAACCTTTGAATAATACTGCTGTGTCTGAACCTCAAAGAGTTAGATATGAAGGTGGCAGGGTCACATCATGGACTCTCAGCCTAAGTCTCCTATTCATCATGTTGTCAAAGATCTACTCCAAGGCCCAACTCAAATGTCCCCATATCCACACACCTCCTACACGGTGCCTGTGGGAGTCGGCCACCCCACTCCCCACTCAAGAGTTCTCTTGAACTCTTGTGGCCATCAGTTGTAAGTCTCTGAGGAAATGTGCTGGGAAATCTCTTTCAGGGTACCCTGCTCTTCACCACACCTGTGATCTCCTGAGCAGGGACTCCAGTTGTATTCTTCACCCTGGAATCTCCATGCTGCCTGGCCCGGTCTTGCTTTTGGTAAGCACCTAGTACATAAAATAAGTAGCTGCTAAATTGAAATGTCCTAAAATATGGAAAGCCCACATACAAGTCTTGGTTTGATCTTGGCCAACTCACCTCACCTCTCCGGGCTTCAGCTTCCTTGGCTGGAACTGAGAGGATCAGACTGTGTTACCTCTGGGGTCCTGTGGCAGCCAGCCTCCAAGGTGGCCCCAATGACCCCACCTCCTGTCATTCCCTCCCTCACTGTACCTGGGAGAGTGGGCATGACACTTGAGTTTGGGTTGTAAAAGACACTGCAGCTTCCTTCTTTGTCACTCTCTCTTTCCTTTGGATCACTCACTCTGGGGCAAGTCTGATGCCACGTCCTATGCAGCCCTTTGGAGAAGCCGAGGCAATGAGGAGCTCAAGTCTCAGGCCAACAGCCTTCAAGAAACAGCCATGTGGGTGAGCTTGGAAGTCATCCTTGAGATGATTGCAGCTTGACTGGACCTCATGAGAGAACTTGAGCCAGGACCACCCAGCTAAGCCACTCCCTAATGCCTGACCCTCCATAATGTGAGATAATAAATATTTGTTGATTTGAGATCATCTGTGACACAGACATAGATAACTAATACAGACCATTTCTGGCTCTAAAATCCTATAAGCCTAAAGTCCCTGAAATATATTTATCACTTTCAGGGAAAGCCTGATTTATAGCAATTGTCAATCTTCCCCCTCCCACTCCCAGCCAGAATCCATAAAGAGAGAATACAAAATGTGTCAAAATATATTTTGGAGTAACGATATTTATTTTATTTGTGTTTGTAAGCGTTCCCAAAGCTTTCTTGATTTTGCTTCACTGAACCCTTTATTTCACAAATGAAGGCAGAAATACAGATAAATTAGGTGACTGGAATAATGCAAAGGTTCTTCACAACATTTGCATCTCTTCAGTGGTGAATAACAATGAGGTACAGGCTTGCTTGGTTTCGTTCCAGCTTCATCTTGAGAAATGTGTCATGAACAGTGGTGACACTGGCACATATATTCCCAGGCAGCTAAGTGCCCAGAGAAACCCCGGGGTGGGGGGCGGGTGGCTAAGACAGGGCAGCCAGCGACAAGAAGGGAGCCTGCAGTGTGCTAAGTCACCTCCAGAGAAGTAGCTAAAGGTTGGACAGAGGGACAGTGGGCAGTGGAGCTGCCACGTCAGCCTGGGTTAAGAAAAGACTTTTGCGAGGACAACAAATGATAGGAAGTGATTTTCTGTTTAAAATGAGACCCTGGTCCCATGATAAACAGGGGGACGGAAAGGAAATTAAGAGTGTGGAAGGTTCATAAAGGAGGACCGTGTCTCCTCTGGCCATGGGCATGAGCCTCGGTAGCCCCCCAGACGAAAACAAATAGCTAATGACCTCAGAAATCTGGGTGCAGTAATGAGTTTGGGAAGAGTGTAAAACGTGGCCAAGAGGGAAAGGAGAATGCCTGACTCTGATAAAACACATAGAGAGGTCTGTTTTACTCATTCATGTATCTGTAGATTTGGTACCTCCTGGAGATGATCAAAATACATTTATTGAAAGGACGCAAGTAAATGGGAAAATGAAATGAGAAAAAGAGGCATAGACGGGTGGGAGATGACCCTGGCAGGATAAAAGTGTGTTCCTCTGAAAGCATCTGCTTCACCAAACAGAATATCACGGCAGTATTTTCTTATTTGGGTAATATTGGGAATTAGAGAAACCCCATCTTGAACTTTTAATTGCCTTTTGGATCAAAGAGATCTAAATGGTCTTAACTGGATGGGAATTTTTGGACCTTTTGGTATTGCTACCAAATAAAGCTGGAGATTGGACCAAAAATAAGAGATGAGAGCCAGAGGGAGAAGCTGATGGGATGCTCAGCCTGTTGGTCAAATCTTTCAGGGGACTTAAGACCCCAATGGTGCTTTGACTGGGCTGCAAACCTACTATGGATTCAAGCAAATCTTGCTGCTTCACCAAGATCACCCAAGCAGATTTCTTCCTCCCATCAACACAACCCTTTCAAAATCGTAGACCACTTGCAGCTGAACATATTTTTGCTCCTCTATATGAATTTTTCCTTTGTTAACGGAATAAAGACGTGTTTGGGAAATGAATGAATGGAAAAGCCTATCAAAATGGAAATACTAGGGAATGGAATTCTGAAAGATAAAGGAACTTGGGCATTTTCTAGTGTATTAAAGAGCAATTTCTCCCCCTTATATTTGCACACAGCATGACGATTAACTTTTCTGAAAGTGAGTCTCAGGATAGATGTGATAATAGATGTGAAAGTGTCTTGTGTTCTGTAAACTGTTGTTGTACCGGTGATGGTAGCACAGTATTTTACTTATTCTCACAATGTGCCTGTCAGGAAGGGAGGAAGCAAATGTCATTGACATTTTGCAGCAAGATGACCAAGCCATGGAGTTTTTAACAGCTTGCTCAGTGTGATAGGATGGGTCAGAGTGATTCACTGGGCAATAAGTACCAGGTAATATCTTGGGTCCTAAATGTGCTTTTCCACTGGGACCCTCTTGAGGTTTGGCACAGAGATCTCAGTGATGGGCAGCAGATCCAAAGAGAGTCAAGTCTTCACTTGCCAAGTTAATGGAGGGCCTTGGAGCAAAGATAACCCGAGATAACATAGATATCCAGAAGTAAGTCATGCTGAACTTTGTAAAGCAGGGAACAATGTTAGGAGGCCCCGGGCAGACATGACTGTGGGGTCAGGTAGAGACCCGGTCATTATCTGGGGTTTGATTGGCCATGAGGCACAAAGACTCAGGGTGGATCCGTGGGAAGGGAGTGGATAATACTTGCACTAACAACCAAACTCCCCTTCCCCATTCCATCCGCTAGGCTTTCCATGGTGCTCAGGGAAGGGACGACTCCGCAGAAAGTGAGGAAAAGCAAAGATTCAGGTGTTGGCCTTAGCTTTTCTAATGGTCTCAGGGGCTACAGAAGAAACCGTGGTGTAAGCAGCGGATCTGGGAGAACTCTCCAGGAGGAAGAACACAAGGTTTTGCCTTCCACCCTCAGCCCTCAGACTAGAAAAGATACCCCACACTTACTGCATTAGAAGAGTTGCTGAGAAAGCCAGGAGTAGGGTGGTGGTCCCCAAAGAAGGGCTTCTGTGCTCTAATCCCTTGGGCTCTGCCAGGGAGGTTGGGGGCATCCAGAAGGACGGAGGACTGGTCTGGGAAAGTGACAAGATTCCAGAATAAAAATATGACCATGCAGTGAATCTAGACAGAAATGCTCACAGGCAGTCTTGTATGTTTCCTGTATGTCTAAGGATGGCAGGAAGAAGAGAGAGAGAAAGAAAGCTTAACTTGAAGGGGTCAGGGAGGCAGTAGCATGTCCTGGGTCAGCCTGTGACAGAAGAGCAGACAAAAGCAAAGGTATCTTACCAAGCTCCCTGAAAGGGTCTCTCTCCATAGCTTCTTTCACCCAGGCTCACCTCCCCACATGAAATACCTTACCCCCAACACCTGGGCACCACGCAAGCCCCCTGAAATACAAGTGCAGTGCTAGAAAGACCCAAGGACCTCTCCAGATTGATGAGATTGCATATCTACCATGAAAAAGGCTCAGATGACTTTATAGAAAATTGAGGAAGTTACCCTTCCTGCACACCTGAGTTTGTAGATTAAGAGCTGAACCTGTGGCATTATGCCAGAGGATTAGGGAGCCCAGGAAATGGGCACAGCTCAGCTCAGGGCTGTGGTTGCAAACTGGCCCCTCCAGTGATGATAAACGTCTATCTACTTTGTGCCTTGTTGATCCCCCTTTTTTTTCTTTTCCCCAATTTTGGCAGACATTGTGCTAATCCATCATGGACAGCCCTCTTCATGAGGCTCTGTCTGAATTCAGCAAAACAAAGTGTGATAATCAAGTGTGAGGTTGACCTTGTGTAAAGGGAAAGGAACAAGCTTACCAGTATTCGCCATTCCAGCCTTTCTCAAATCCCAGGAGTGAAAAGTTCTGAAAAACTGAGATGTGGAGACCTAAGCAAAAGGTCCAGTTACTCAAACACATGGGGAATTTTCTAGAAGGGCAAGAAAGAGCTCATATTGCTAAGCTAGGGGTCTGACCATCCCAGATACTTGGCCACTGGACAAAGGCAGTCCAAGATGGCTTCCAATTCCCACGGTCGGCACTGCCAGCCTGACAGGATATACTGGGAGTCATCTCCTTGGTGTCATGATGGGGGTGGGGTGGGGAGGGAGTGAGCCTATTGGTGGGGAGGGATCAGAACAGACAGAAGTGGGGAAGACGATCTGGCAGGGAGAGATACAAGGTGGCTTCCAGGACCTGGAGTCATTATGGGATTAAAAATATTATAGGATAATTTTTTAAAATGTACAATCCCACTAGAGATAAGTGAATCTTGGTTGTATTATGAAATACCAATGTTTAAAAACTGAAATTGATTTACAATATTGTGTTACTTTTAGGTGTACAGCAATGCAATTCAGTTTTATATATATATTTTTCAGAATCTTTTCCATTATAGGTTATTACAAGATATTGAATATAGTTCCCTGTGCTATACAATAAATCCTTGTTGTTTATCAGTTTTATACATAATGACGTGTAACTGTTAATCCTATACTCCTAATTTATCCCTCCCTCTTTCCCCTTTGGTAACCATAAGTTTGTTTTCTATATCTGTGAGTCTGTTTCTGTTTTGTAAATCGATCGTTTCTATTATTTTTTAGATTCCACATAAAAGTGATATCATATATATTTGTCTTTCTCTGACTTCACTCAGTATGATAATCTCTAGGTCCATCCATGTTGCTCCAAGTGGCAATATTTCATTCTTTTTTATGGCTGAGTAATATTCCATTGTGTGTGTGTATATACATATATATATACACACATATATGTATATATGTATATGTTTGTGTATATATATATATATATATATATATATATATATATACACCACATCTTCTTTATCCATTCATCCGTTGATGGACACTTAGGTTGCTTCCATGTCTTGACTATTGTAAATAGTGCTGTTATGAGCATTCAGGTGCATGTATCTTTTCGAATTAGAGTTTTTGTCTTAAGAAATACCAAGTTAGTTGATATCATTAAATCAACTAAATATCAGTTTTCAGGCAGCTATCTTCTCTTCTGAAAGGCATTGAATTTAGAAACACACTTATATGACAATGAGATAAAAATCAGTACATTTGTCAAATTTCCAGCTCACTGCTTTAAAAAGACATATTCTAATAAATGAAAATACATTATGTGTAACTAACATTTCAGTTATAGAAAGCCAGGTGACGATGCAGACAGAAGAAAATCCATGTGTAAAGCTATTAGTTCTTCTGAGATGCTCCACCAATGCCATTCTTTAGGGACGATTGAAATAATACTAGCATGTGGCATCTCATTTGGATTTATCCAGCAATTTACCATGGAACAGAGGTCTTTGTTTATATCATATAACAGAATTGAGAGCAATTAAATCATTTCATTCAATTGTCCATCACTGCTAATAATTTACTTTACTTACAGTAAAGGAAGTCCATAAAAGAATGACTGGATTCTACTGCTGTTCATACTATCACTCCTAGTACTTATAGTCAAGGGTGGAAAAGCCACCACCACCAACTCTGAGGACGGGGTGATGATCCAAAGAAGTCCTGTACATAGCTGGTGAACCAAAGAAACATAGGATGTCCAGGAACTAAACCAAAAGGCATGGCAGCCTAGCAGGAAAACTCAAGCCTATAAATACCCAAGACATATGCCCCTGGGGCGGGCCTCTGTCTGCCTCAAGCTTGCCTGCCTTCATAAAGTGGCTCTAGTAGCTTGTGGATAGCAAAAGAAATATATTGCTCAATTTGGTTCTAAGTAAGTTTTGAGTTTCTGGAGTAGATTTTAGTTGAAATGTGGAAGAGCACAATCCTCACATTATCACAAAGTGAACACACCCCGTTTCAGTATCAAGATTAAGAAATAGAAGACAGTCAGCACACAGAGCCTCCCTCATCTCCCCTCCCCTTAAAGCCATAGACTGCTGTAGCCATTATAATGGAATCACACAATACACATTCTAATGTATCTGACTTCCTTCATTCAACACAACAGCCAAGAACTGGAAACAACCCAAATGCTCAGCAACAGAAATAATGAGTAAGTAAATTGTGATCTATTCATACAATGCAATACGACACAGCAACCAAAACGAGTGACCTGTTGCTACCTGCAGCAGCATGAATTACGTTCACAAAAATAAGGTTGAGTGAAAGAAGCCAGACTCCAAAGAATATACAATCAAAACCAAACAAAACGAGCTATGGGGTTAGAAGTCAGAGCTGTGGTTCCCTTTGGTGATTATGAAAAATGTAATGTTCTGGGAGATTTTCAGTATTTTAAAATGTAGCCATTATAATGAGTTAGGGTTTAGGGTTAGGACTGAGAGTAACGTTAGGGTTTTACATTGCCCTGATTACTGATGAGGTTGAGCATTTTTGCATATCAGCTACTCTTTTGTGACATGTCTGTTCACATCATCTGCCCATTTTTCTGTACGGTTGTGTGTCTTTTGCTCATTGATTCTTTTTTACATATTCCAGACACAAGTCCTCTCTTGTATCTGTGGTTATACCTCTCTGGTTATGTACTGCAAATCTCTTCTCCCACTCTGAGTCTTGCCTCTTCTTTTCCTTAATGGTGTCTTTTTAAAAATTGAGATATAACTCACGTTCCATAAAATATACCTACTTAAAGTATACAATTCAGCTATTGTTAGTATATTCACAAGGTTTTACATCCACTATCTAATTCCAGAACATTTTCATCAGCCCAAAAAGAAACCCCATGCCCACTAGCTGTCACTTTGCATTCTCTCCTCCTATTCTTAGCAATCACTAATCTACTTTTTGTCTCTGTAGATTTGCCTATTCTGAACACTTTGTAGAAATAGAATCATACAATATGTGTTCTTTTGTGTCTGAATTCTATCTCTTTGCATAACGTTTTCAAGGTTCATCTATGTTGTAGCATGTATCAATACTTCATTCCTTTCTGTGGCTGAATACTAACTATTCCTTTGTATGGATGTAACAAATTTTGCTTATCAATTAATCAGCTGATGGACATTTGAGTTGTTTCCACTTTTTGACTCTTACAAGTAATGCTGCTATGAACATTCATGTACAAGTTTTTGTGTGAACAAATGTTTTCATTTCTCTGGAATTTAAAGGTAGGAGTGGAATTGCTAAATTATATTGTAACTGGATGCTTAACTTTTTGAGGAATGGCCAAACTTCTCAAAAACAGTCTCACCATTTTACATTCTCATTAGCAACATACGAGGGTTCCAATTTCTCCACATCCTTGTCAACACTTGCTTATTGTCTGTCTTTTTGGCTATGTCATTAGAGGATGTGAAGTGGTAGCTCCTTGTGGTTTTGATTTGCATTTTCCTAATGACTAATGATGTTTAGCATCTTTTCATGTGCTTTTTGTTCATTTGCATATCTTCTTTAAGAAATGTTTATTCAAATCCTTTGCACATTTTTAAACTGAGTTGTTTTTTCATTGTTGAGTGGTAAGAGTTATTTATATATTCTGGATACAAGTCCCTTATCTCATGTATGATTTGCAAATATTTTCTCCTATTCTGTGGGCTGTCTTCTCACTTTCTTGATAGCATCCTTTGAAACACAAATTTTTACAATTTTGGTGAAGTCTAATTTATCTGTTTTTTTCTTTGGTTGCTTGTGTTTTGGTGTCATATCTAGGAAAACATTGCCTAATCCAAGGTCATAAATGTGTGCACCTATGTTTTTCTCCTAAGAGTTTTATAGTTTTAGCTTTGGTCTATGATCCATTTTGAGTGATTTTGGGGGGTATGGTGTGAGGCAGGTATCCAATTTCATTCCTTTGCATGTGGATACTCAGTTGTCCCCTCACTATTTGTTGAAAAGACTATTATTTCTTCCACTGAATTGTTTTGGAATCCTTGTCAAAATCAATTGACCAAAAACAAGTAAGGATTTATTTCTGGACTCAATTCTATTTCGTTGATCTATATGGCTATCCTTATGGAGTACCACATTGTCTTAATTGCTGTAGCTTTGTAGTAAGTTTTAAAATTAGGAAGTGTGCATCTTCCAACTTTGTTCTTTTTTTTCAAGATTGTTCAGGCTGGTCTGGGTCCCTTGCATTTCTATATCAAATTTTTGATCAGCTTATCAATTGCTGCAAAAAAAAGCAGCTAGGATTTTGATAGGGATTGTGTTGAATTTGTTGATCAATTTGAGGAGTATTGCCATCTTAACAATATTAAGTATTTCAGTCCATGAACATGGGATGTCTTTCCATTTATTTAGGTCTTCTTTAGTTTCTTTCAATGACATTTCATAGTTTTCAGTATACAAATCTTGCATCTCTTCTGTTAAATTTAATCCCAAGTATGTTATTCCCTGTGATGCTATTGTAAATGGAATTGTTTTCTTAATTTCACTTCTAGATTAGTCATTGCCAGTATATAGAAATACACGGAATTATATATGTTGATCTTATATCCCGTGGCCTTGCTGAACTCATTTATTATCTCTAGTAAGTTTCTTTGGTATAGATTCCTTAAGATTTTCTATATACAAGACCATGTCATCTGCAAAAAAGATAGTTTTACTTCTTCCTTTCCAATCTGGGTGCATTTTTATTTTACTATCTTCCTAATTTCCTTGGCTAGAACCTCCAGAACAATGTTGAATAGAAGTGGTGAGAGTAGACATTCTTGGCTTGTTCCTGATCATAGCATTTCATCATTAGGTCTTCTACATTAAGCATAATGTTAGCTGTAGGGTTTTCATAGATGCCCTTTAACAGATTGAGGCAGTTCCCTTCTTTTCCAAATTTGTTGAGTATTTTTATTATGAAAGGTATTGCATTTTTTCAAGTGTTTTCTCTGCATCTATTGAGATGATCATGTTGTTTTATTTTTGAATCTATTAATATGGTATATTACATTGATTGAGTTTCCTATTTTGAACCAACAGTGTCCTTTGATGAACAGAAGTTCTTAATCTAAATATAGGTCAATTTATCAATTTTTTACTTTAGGTTTTATGTTTTTGTGTCCTGTATAAGAAATCTTTGCCTATCCCAAGATCATGAAGATACTCTCTTATATATCTTTTATATGCTTTGTTGTTTTACCTTTCACATTTAGATCCACAATCCATCTCTAATTGATTTTTTGTGTAGACTATTTATAGAGATCAACATAAATTTTGCCCATACTGATTTCCAATTGACCCAGCACTATTTATTGAAAAGATCATCCTTTCCCATTGCTCTGATGACAAAAGTGTCAGTCTTGTCACAAATGGAGCATGTGTGTATACTTCTAGACTCTTTATTCTGTTTCATTGATCATTTGTCTAATCTGGCTCCAATGCCACATTGTCTTAATGATTGAGCTTTACAACAAGGCTTGATAATGCTATAGTGTAATCCTCTATTTTGTTCTTTTTCTTCAAGTTTAGCTTGGCTATTTTTGGTGCATTATATTGCTGTATAAATTTTACAATCGACTTGTGAATTTACACACACACATAGACCTATACATGCACACACATGAAATCTCGAATTTTTATTGAGATTGCATTGAGTATGTAGATCAGTTTTGGAAAGAACTGACACTTTTAGAGAGATTGAGTATCCGTTTGAGTCCATCAGTAAGGAGTTTTTTAAGCCTTGTCTTTTCTATGATTATTTAATGAGAATAAGTAAAGATAGTTATAAAAATAACATTTTAAATAATTACTATATGCTGGATGTTTGGGCTAAGTGCTTTATGGGTATAATTTTATTATAAAAAATTTGCCAAAAAACTATGAGACCTCCCTGAAGAAAGCCATAACATTTTGTTAAAGACATAAGTACAATATTTGGATAAATGATGAGGCACACCATGTCCTTGGATGAGAAGAGTTAATCATCATTAAAGTGTCAGTGATTTTCAAAGAAATATTTACCTTAAGCTAATTCTAATCAGAATATCAATGGTGTTTTTCTAGAGCTAAACAAAAGCATTTTAGCACTTATATTTTAAAAATTCTAAATATTTTAAAATTTACAACAAAAAACTTTAATTTCAAAAAGGAATATTAAGGTAGGATTACCTTACCAGATATTACTTTCCAAAACGCAAATGTAATAACGTTTAAAAACTGTATGGCTTGGCTCACGAATAAGCTCACAGATCAGAAGACCAAAAAGTCAAAAAGATCTGGGTATATATTCAAATCTACTACATGATAAAGAGCATTTTTGCTCCATACAGAGAAGATGGTTTATTTAATTAATGTTATTGGCATAACTGGTTATTGATCTGAAAAAAAAATCTCAACCATGAATAAAATCATTATGAATGGATTAAAACTTGAAACAAAGAAACAAAAAACATAAAACAAAAAGTAACAGAATCAACTTAGGAGGAAATTTGCATAGCCTCAAGACTGGGGAGGAGAGAGGTACTTATGCAATACAGGGAATCTAGAATCCATAAAGGAAAAGACTGATAAGTTTGAGTATAAAAAGTTAAAATGCAAAAACAAACTGGAGAAAGTATTTGCAACTTTCTTGACTGATAAGTGAATGTCCCTAATACACAAGGAGCTCCTGCTACTGATTTTTTTTAAAAGTTCAACCCAGTGGACACATGAGCAAAGGGTATGACTGGCAATACAAAGAACAGGAAATAAAAATAGCCAACAAAACCTCGAAAAGCTCTCCAGACTCTCTGTTAGACAGGGAACTTATAGCTTATATCAACATGATCGCATTTTTTCCACCATTCATATTGGTAAGAATTTAAAGGCTTCAAAAGCACATTTAGTGCTTATGAAGGCATAGAGGAAACAGATCATCCTATACAATGCTTGTAGGAGGGTGAATTACTTCCTTTTGGTAAAGGAAGCTGACTGGCAACATCAGTTAAAATGTCAAATATATCTCTTGAACCCAGCAGATCCACTTGGTGGATGTTAAACTTCAAAGTACGTATGTTCACAGGTGGCCTCTTGGAGTTATTGAAGAATAAGTTAGATTACTGTATGGATTATATGGAATGTCTAGAACATATTTAAGTTGAAAAAGCAAGTTGTAAAGTAATGTTATAGACTCTTAATAACATACATTTAAATAAAATTTATTATGCAGTAGGATCAGTTGTAAGTGATTCGCATGTATTTACTCATGGAACCATCAGGACCAGTGAGGCTGTGCCCCCATCAGTCCTGGTATATTGATATAGCACCAAAAGGTCACACAGCAGGTGTATAGTGGAGCTGGCATTGGAACCCAAGCCTCTAATTCATGTCTGTGTTTGTAACCTCTCTGGAATTCTGCATGTTGATCCCATTTTTTAAAATAATCCAATTTTAGAGAAAAAGAAAGAAAAAAGAAACCTGTATATATGAAATATTTTAAATGAAATGTGTGATACGAAATTACTGCAAGATGTTTTCCCACCTTTTAATGCATTCTTTCAGTCTCAAGGACCATTGTTCTCATTGGAATCGTCTGGGAAGTTTAAGAATGCTGATGCCTGGGCCCCACTCCCAGACATTCTAATTGGTGTGGGGTGTAGCCTGTGCATCAGATTTTTACAGGCTCCTTGGGTGAATTTTAATGTGTAGCAAAGTCTGAGAACCACTGGCATGGGTAACTTAGGCTGATGCCCAGTTTTGGAATAGTTTGTCATGGGATTTGTGAAGCTATTTTTTGCAATTATCCTTTTAACCACTAGATGGGGTATTGTCCACATGACAGTAATTCAGCCACCAGGTTTCTGCAGAACTCTTTTTGGTAGGCGAAGTAGGAGGCATCCATGATGCCACCAGGTATTCTGCCAGGCTTTGGCCTCACACTGTATTATGTAGTTAGCATACATCTTTGTAAAGTTCTAGGAAGAAATTCTCATCACCTTTTAAGCCTGGCTTTCCCTCAAGTCAGAGAGGCACGTCCCCTTAGTTTCTTCCTGTCTCTGTGTCTTCTCTTGGACGTGAATTACAGAAAGTCCTTCTTTGTGGAAAGGCCACACCCTCTGTTGTTTGGCTGCAACGGTAAAATGGAATGACGCTCTTTGGAAATCTCCTAATTAAAAGTACGTAATTGACTGTGTAGTAAATAGCCAGGATGGCAATATTTAAACCCCACTTACAGATTCAGATTAGTGGTGGGAATACATAGGACAATCAGGAGAAAACTGTTAAGAAGATTTTCATCCCCCAACACAGGTCTGATTTTTCCAGGAAACAAGTATCGCTGAGCTTAGTTTTTTTCCCTTTGATCTCAAAATAAACAACAACCTGCACATTTCTTGGTCATGTACTTTTGATTCATTAAAGAGCCGTATGCTGATTTCCTGTAAGTGTTTAACTCATAATGATCATGGGCAAAGTCAAGAAACATAATTTAAGGAAAAATTTGCAATAAAATTACACTGAAAACTGAGTGTAATTGCTGTATCAGTGTTTCCACTATTTGCACTTTTTCCCATTAGAATTTATAAATAGTGTTCTTAGTGAATGTACCATTTACATGTTTCCCAGAACAAAGAACTCCAACTCAACAAGGAGGGAGATGGTAGCTATATCCCAGAGCAGGAAATTAATGTGAAGGCCTTGAGATTTCTGTCATAGCTATTCATTCACAAAACAGTCTATAAACTATGAGGCCCTGTGGACCATCCTACCAAAAATCTGTACCACAATCTATATTAATCAGCGTTCTCCAGAGAAACAGAACCAGTAGGGAATATATTTATATAATTATATATATATAAATACGTGTGTGTGTGTATATTGGCAATTCCTTATAATAAATTTCTCCACAATATGGAAGCTGAGAAGTCCCAAGATCTGAGGTCAGCAAGCTGGAAGCCCAAGAGAACTGATGGTGTAAGTTCCAGTGCAAGTCCAAGTTCAAAGGCAGAAGATCGATGCCTCAGCTAGAAGACTGTGAGAGTGAATTCTCCCTTCCTCAGCCTTTTTCTTTTTTTTCTATTGAGTCTTCAATGGATTGGATGGAAATCCAATAGCTTTCTCAAAGTGTGTTCACAGAATTTTAGTTCCTTGGAATAGAAATTAGACATTGTTCATACAGGCAATTTGGTATAAAAGAGTTCCAATGTCAAATAAGTTTGGAAAATCCTGGGCAAAATACTTAAACAGATTTCCTTTCTGCAGTCCTTCTCAAAGCCTTTAGTATGTCAATGTGCTTTGTGATTATCAAAGAATAGTTGATACTTTGTAAAGCTTTCCAAACTTATTTAACACAGTATCTTGTTTGGCATTAACACCTCTCCAAATACTGGAATAGTGCTTTATAAAGTAAGGCAGAGCAGAAACTGTATTTTATCAGATTTTGTACCCCAGCCTCTAGCTCAGTGCCTGCCAGACAGAAGAGACCCAATAAATGTTTGAGGTCCTATTCAATGAAATGGTGAATGATGGATGAAAGTGTAGTAGAGTTATAGCCAAGCCATAAACAATTCTACACAAGGCTAGCCTGAGTCTATGGCAAGGACTTCCTAGCCCACTCCTAGAAGGCCAGAAAATCTGAAAAGGTTTTGAGGATGTTGGTGTCAGAGCTCTCACCATTATGGAAGATGCCACAGGGAGAACAAGGTGAATTAGCTGTTTCTTAGTGAAGAGGATGCCGCCTATGACCTGCCCATACACCCTGTTCCTCCCAACTGCCGGCACCTGCATTTCTGTCTGAGGTTTTCTTCTGCTGCAAGAGCCAGCTTTGCTGTCCATTCAGCAGGCCCTGGGAGCAGCTCTCACCAATGATCAGCTGCAGTTGGTGTATCAATACCCCAGCTCCCCACCCCCCAGATGGGCTAACTCAGTGGTGTGTTTCACCATTCCCAGAGCTCTCCACAGTGGCAACTTGATAATGCACTGGCCCCTCCCCATCCTTGCCTCACTTCCCACCCCCTACCAGGATCCCAGGGATCACCTCTCACATGTGCTACTTGCTTCTGGGGGACCCCTAAAATGACAGTGCTCACCTTTCCATGGACTCTTTCCTGTCTTGACTCCACTTCAACTACAGGACCTCAGGACCCCTGGAAATTCCCCCTCAATTCGTTCTCAAAGGGGAACCTCCTGTTAGCTCACAGCCCAGTTGACCAGCTATAGTCATCCCAGTGTGTGTCCCAGTCATGCGTTCAGTTGGTATTAAGGAAAGACTCAAGGATGCACCCAGTCCTGCGCCAGGCACTGGTGGGTGGGGGTGGGGGCGTACAAAGGTGAGAGAGACAGACTTGGAACCAGCCCTCAGGAAGATTCCAGGCTTTTAGGGAAGAGGAGCACAAATCACATTAACACACAAATCACACAACGATAATCTTTAAGAAGTGCTGAAAAGTAAAACCACAGGGTGCTGTGAAGGAGAAAAACAGGAAGGCCTAATCCAGCCGCAGGTGTGAGAGAGGCTTCCCAGTGGAACTGAACTTCTTGTTGAGATACGGAGGATCAATAGGAACTGGGTAGGTCTTGGGGGGTGGGGGTGGGAAAGACAGATCCAGGCAGAGGGAACAGCATATGCAAAGGCCCTGAGAGGAGTGTGCTCCTTTCCATGCCAATAGTCCTGATAGGTGGTCCTCCCAGGGTTCCCAAAGCCATCAATCCCATCCAAGGGGCAGGAGCAGAAGAAGGACCAGAAAAGCCCCCTTCCTAACTCTGTGCTAAACTTTGTTCTCTGGGGCCCCACAGAGGCTCATGGATGTCTCCCCTGCAGATTGAGGAGTCCACCAGTTCCTCTCTCTGCACGAGAGTTGCACTCCCCAGGCCCCTTAGAGATGGGCTTGCTTTGGCCAATGAAATGTGAGCAGGAATGATAAAGTCCATTTCCTAGAGGCGGCCTTTATGAGCCAAGGCACAATTGCTGTGCTCTTTCCCCTCTGCCATGGCAACTGACAGTGTTCCAGACGGGTCAGCTCTGTCTGTCTAGGATGACTGTGACACATCAGCTGACCCTCAATAATCATGTATCATAAGCTAGAAATAAACCTTTGTTGCTTTAAGCCACTGAGATTTGAGGGTTCCTACTGTGGCATGGTCCAGCCAACCCTGACAGATAAACTTGTAAAAACCTCTCCGGGGAAGACAAGCAGAGCACACACAGGCAGGGTAGCACAGTTGTTACTGCACCATCCCTGGGGCCCACTGGCTTGCATTTGAATCCTGGCTGTGCTATGTTCTTGCTGAGAGACACGGAGCAAGTTGCTCAAGCTCTTTATGCCTCTGTTTCTTCACCTATAAAATAGTAATAATTGTATTTACTGCATATTCTTGAGAGAATTATATAAGTTCATTCATGTAAAGAGCTTGGAAAATTGCCAGGCACAGAGTAAGTGCTCAATAAATATTAGCTTTAATATGAATTTTTCTTAAAAAAACAAAAAAGAGTTGGATGCCACAGGTGACCTAGATTCTCCCTTAGGAAAAATATTACCCAATGGGAACCTTGCTGGCATCAGGCCTCCAGGGGAGGCAACCTTCTATATGCAAATCCAAATGTCTCCAGGGAGCCAGCAGTGTCATCAATGTGTTAGCTCTTTTTTTTCACATTTGATAGGTGCCCAGGTACCTAGAAAAACTCGAGTCTGCTGTAATAAAAACAATGATGCAAATGCAGTGACAAGCAACAGCTGATGTTCAGCTTCTGTGCTGGGGGGCCGTGGGTAACATGGGTACTGTGCGGGCAGAGGAGCCCGGAAGAAGTCATGCCCCATCCAAAGGGACAGCTGGGGCCACCTGCAAATGCAGGGGCAGTGATGCTAGATTTTCAGAGTTGTTTCTTTAAATAGGAGATTCAGCTTTTAAAATGTGAAGTTGTTTCTTTTTAAAACACTGTGCAGGGCAAACACATCATATTAGAAAGTTGGATGCAGTCTGTGGTTTGCATCTCCTGTTTTCAAGACCCTGCTCATGCAAGGGGCAGATGTTCAAACATTTGCATCACTAAATGTTTGAGTGCTTGTTTAAATGGCTTTTCCAGAACCTAGGTAACACCTTCCCAAAGATCCATTTAGGCCTCCACCTCCTGCAGACATAAAATCACTCCCATTTTTGAAATGGCAATATTTTCAGGCTCCACCACTGTCTCAGAGTTGCACAGACTGCCGTCCCTGTCTTAGTCTGAGCTCAAACCAACGTGAGCAATGTCGATGCAAAGACTCAGCAGTATTGGGAGAAGCAGCTCCTCCAGGCTCCTGGCCTCAACACGGGGGCTGAACTGGAGAGGTGGCAGTGCAAACAGGTCCTGTATCCCCACCAGCTCCATGAGCTTCCCAGGGCCAATATTTGGAAGGCGTAGGCTTTTGAGGCAACTTTGAGGAAGTGGTCCTTGTTGCAGCCCTGGAGCAATGCTGCGTGACATCCATTTGTTCCTTTGGAATCTGTCCATGTCCCCCCCCACCCCCCAATCAATGGTCAGCAAACAGCAGGTGTGTGCACTCTTGGGGGAGCAGGTGTGGGAGGTCTTCCCTCTCCCTCACGATGGAGAAAGATATCGGAGAGTTGAGGAAGCCACCACCCCACCCCCACCTCTTGTCTGTTACCCTTGGTCTGGGGCGACTGTGATTTCACATCAGCTGCAGTAAAGCAGGGGGATCCTTCAAAACTGTTACCGGCGACTTCCAAGTTGACACCAGGCAGATCACTGAAATTTTATTTTTTGATGATTCAGTCTCTTATCTGTAACGTAGGTGTAATAATAGCATCTTCAGAGAGTCACGTGTTACGTAACTCATTAGCATTTCTAAAACCCGTTGAGCTTCTTAGGGGGAGAGAAGGTTTACCCCTCTGCATTACTCCATACTATCCCGTACGTGAATGTCTCCATTTTCTGGTAACAGAATGGGAAAAATGCTTTTGAGAAACATGATTTAAAATACTTCACGATGATGCATTAATACTTCACACGACTGTCAGTGTTTCTCACTGCAATTTATCTTTCCATGTAGGTTTCTCCAAACAGAGCTGGCAGATTTTTTATCTCCCCAATCCGACCTCAATTCCAATTCCAACCTTTGTCTGATTTCTTGCATGTGGTCTAAACA
The DNA here is from genome assembly GCF_949752795.1 of Hyperoodon ampullatus. Lineage (NCBI taxonomy): Eukaryota > Metazoa > Chordata > Mammalia > Artiodactyla > Ziphiidae > Hyperoodon > Hyperoodon ampullatus. Next base: position 74,705,238 of record NC_136916.1, read on the forward strand.
CATAGCCCCACACAAACATGGGAACAAATTGGTTTTTAATCATGTAGAAGAGGGAGAGCAGGGGGTCTTCACTGGGTAGTGAAATGTGGAGAGCCTAACATTCTGGAGAACAAAAAACCTTTCTAGAGACATTTTTTACCGGAGTCATACTCATTAATATTAAAAGACATTTGCTGCCACTTTAAGAGATGAAGCTTTGTAACATGTCTGTAACTAGTGCAGAACAAATTAATTTATTTCAGGTGGGTTCCTAGCAGCAGCTGGGGGAAGCTTTTGGTTACACCTCCATCCTTCCAGCAGATACACTGGGACTGACTCTTTCTTCTGTGGGAACTTGAAGGCATGGCAAGGGCTCATTATCCCCAAGGAGAAAGGAACCAGGTATTCTCCCATCTCTTCCAGGCACCCACTGGAGCAAAAGACATGGGCTTTAAGCACAAGATGAGGATCTGGTTACTTCTATATTCTTTTGTTACTCTCCAAATATTCTTGGCCCTGCATTTACAAGAATGGATGTACTGGGGGGCAAGGGACGTGGGAGTTAGGCATGGGGTCCATCCACACGTGCTTGCCAGCCCCTGGTGACCAAGAGCACAGAGGTGGGCCTGAGCCAGCAGCGGTCAAGAGGCCAGTCAACTCTGGTCAACTGTCCTTCAATAGGTCATGGGAACAGGCTACTGGGGCTCCCCAAACATTGACAAATGAAAACACAGCAGTCCAGTGGCTAACCCAGTTCTGATCAGTCAGATGTCCCCTCTGACTGGTTGGTGCCTGTGCCTTTCAGGTTATTCAATATTTTGAAAGTTACCCCTGCCCATGGGCATGGAAGAAGCTAATAGGTCCCAGTCATCCATGTGCATGAGCTCATTAACCTTCACACAGTTTCACTCTGTAGAAACTGTTAGTATGCCCCATTTCACAGGTGAGGAAACTGAGGCTCCAATTATGTCATTTGAGATCATTTAGTCAACCAGCTAGAGAGGGAGGATTCTCCTCTGTGAGGCAAGATTCCAGGCTGACTCGCTCATCTTTGTGCTCCCAGATCTGGCACAGAGTAAGTGCTCAGTAAACATCTCCTAGATGAATGAACAAAAGAGTAAGCTCTCAGAGCAAAGCAGGCTGGCAGCGGAGCCAAGCTCACATAGCACCTTGCCCTTTGCTAAGAAAGATATATCTCCTTCCCTACCATGGCCTCTATTCAAGCTCTGTTCACCCCTGAGGCTCCAGTGGCTCCAGCAGCCCTGCCACAGGGGTGTGTGGCATCAGCTCTAGCCTCACTGGCTGTGTGCCCTTGACCAAGTCTCTGAGTCTCAACTTCCTCATCTGTAAAATGGGACAAATAATATAGCTTACTGTGCAGATTGGATGAGCCCAGATCTCTGTGGGGTTTAGCATGGTGATCCTGTTACAATAACAGGGCAACTGCAGGAAATATCTTTCAGAATGTTTGTAGGGGGTTCTATGCTAGTCTCTCTACTTTTGAGTATTTGGAAATTTTATAATATTTTTTAAATAAAGGGACCTTTACAGGTACCTCAATGATGCATTAGGACTTGTTTCTAAGGGAAAAGGAGGTGGAAGCCCCACTAGGGCTCTGGCAGGTCTGCAAGGGATGGAGAGGGCAGTGCAGGGAGTGACGCAGAAAAGCCAATATTTCCTCCCTGTGTGCAGGAGGTTTATCAAGTTCTCAGCAAACAGAAGATCTGCCTTGAGGTTCCAAGCTGAATCCACTAAACCAACAATGAAAGCCCCATTGTTGGGAATCCTGAAAAGCCAAGAGTTTGATAATGAGAATGTCCTCATTCATCTCTTATCTTTCCTGGATTCATGCTCATTCTTCCATTCCCACTAACTTACCCAAGCTATTGCTCTTAGACTTCTCCTCTCAGCAACCTGCAGGGTCTGCTGCCATCACCTTTGTGCAGGCATAACTTTTTCCTTGGTCCTTTCTTTTTGACCCCAAATATTTAACCCATTTCTGGGCTCCGTCCCATCCCTGCTTGCCCCAGTGGCTGTCCTCCAGATGCAATTGACAGGGCTTGGAGAAGGGCTCTGGGGTAGTGCTTAGTGCTGTCCATCAAATATTTCCAGTTCTTTTTCTAGGCAATGATAGGATTGGAGTTGGCCATGTGACTTGCCCTGTGACATGGAGTTAGCTATGTGACTTGTTTTGGCCAATAAAATGTGAGTGAAAATGCTGTGTGTCACTCCCAGGCAGAAGCTTTAAGAGCCAGTAAACCACTGGCCAAGCTCTTTCCCTCTGCCATGCAGCTGGCAACATTCCAGTTAACAGTTCCTCTGTCAACCTGTGTCCTGGAGTGAGGCTGATTGACGCAGGGCAGAGCCCCCAGACTCCTAACAATGGGCATGAGCATGATTGAGGAATAAATCCTTTTTGTTTTGTGCCTCTGAGATTTGGGGGTTGTTTGTTACCACAGCAGGACCTGTACCAAACTGACTGATGCCGACTAGATTTCAAGAGTGGAGAGGCTATTATTAGAAGAAACGCACAGGTCATGGCTAATGGTTGAGGACTGGCCTTCCCCTCCAGGATCCTGAGAGACAGAAGCAGAGGTGGAGGGTGGGGAAGCACAGCCTCACAAGGGGGCCTATTCAACAGTTGTTACCACTCTGGTGGAAAGAATTCAGAGGAGTCAGTGTGGAACACGTGACTGAACATGGCTAGGCTGCAAGACAGGATAGGAGGTGGTCAAAGGATGCTTTGTTTCATCTTACCTCCACAAGCCAATGTCATAGTTCCCTGCTCTTGGGGTCCACTCCCAGACTCACATCAGCACCCACCCCACCCCCCCATCATGCAAGAACTTAGCTAATCCTTTAAGATCCCAGGTCATGACTGAAACTAGCATTGACATTTATTGCACTCTGTCCAAGAATCAATCCATTTCCCTTTCTACCAGTGCCTTCCACCTCTCGTGTGGCAATAAATATATAAAATTTTAAATGCTTTTGGTCTGTGTCTTTTTTTTCTTCTTCTTCTTTTTTTGCGGTACGTGGGCCTCTCACTGTTGTGGCCTCTCCCGTTGCGGAGCACAGGCTCCGGATGCGCAGGCACAGCGGCCATGGCTCACGGGCCCAGCTGCTCTGCGGCATGTGGGATCTTCCCGGACCGGGGCACGAACCCGTGTCCCCTGCATCGGCAGGCGGATTCTCAACCACTGTGCCACCAGGGAAGCCCTGGTCTGTGTTTTTATAAACTCACATAGAGAAAGATGCCAAAATTCCAAGTGTACAATTTAGCAAATTATCATCAGGCCAAGACCCCAGTAATTATCCCTCAGTTGGTAAGTTCTTGCAGGATGCTAAGTTGGAACTCCCAACTGAGGCACGGAGGCCCATAGAGGCTGCATTCCTAAGTGGTGAGCACAAAACCAGACACATGAGTCTCAAAACCAAGGCCCACTTGAGAGTTTAGAAGGATTGAGTTGTTGGATATTAGAGAAGATTTGTGAAGAACATCTCTTTGGAGAAGACTGAGCTAAAAGTACGGACACCCCCACCCAAGAGGGGAGGAGTGGAGCTGCTTCCTCCTTCCTTCCATCGAGAGAGGGGCTTCCAAGGGACCACATGGAGTGCCTGACATGAGTCCCTTGTCATAAAGGGGAGCCAGTGGACTGACTGCTCAGGAAATCTTGAGGACAAGAGATCAAAGTCTGGTAGGATTGTTTATTAATGATCTATCCTTAGAAAAACTACCTAGACAAAAGACTAGGTTCACCACAGTGCCTGGCACCCGTAGGTTGCTCTCTGTCCACCATAGTAGCCATTATTGTAATTATTCTTGCCCTTTGGACTTGAGGCTTGGTAAAGGGGTAAATCCCTCCTGGAGAAGGCTTCACTGCTTCATGACTACTTATTGGATAATTCAGGGCTGTGTCTTTGTTCTTGGAGAGCTGCCATCACAAGCACAACAGGGGCACTCTCTGAGATCTGAAGGGAACAGATCTAAATACCTCTTCCACCACCCATCTCTGCCTCCAAACATCCTCCCCGCCACCTTCTTAAGTTCCATCATTCGCCCTCCTTTGGGTATTACTCTAAAAGCTGCTCTTGACCATAGAAGGGACAGCACATTAACCTATGGATTGGTTAGCGCCTTGTATTGCTCTGGGCTATGGATACGTGCCATTTTCTTTTGAGTTGCGTGGCATCTCACCTCCTTCCTTGCCAGGGGGGTCCCCACCGTGGGAAACTCAGTCTGCAGGGCACACGCAAGGATGTGCTGAGTGAGATTCCCCAGCCCACCAGAGCGGAGATTCTTAAATTCTCAGGAGTCTTTTGAGCTGGGTGTTAAATGGTTGTTAGATAAAAATTGGTCATGGTGGGAATTTCGACACCATAGAGGTCAGCAGATTGCCACAGATCACAGCTTTCCTCACTGGAGAGCAGATTGTTAAAAATTTACCAGCCCACCGCTAGCTAAGCACATCACCTAGGCTGAGCCAGCTGATCCCATGTGAGGCTTTGAATCTCGGGCAAGTGATCCAAGACAGAATCCACTTCCTGCAGTGGCCTCTGGCCATAGCAGGGGTGTCTACTTTGGGGGGGGGGGGAAGGGTGACAGTGCCCGGGGAGCCCTGGCATGACCTAGGCCAGGTCTTCCTTCTACCTGACTTCCTTTGTTCCTGCCCAACTTCCAAGCCTCCTTCTCCTGCCTTTCCATCAATTCCAAGAGCTTCCCTTTCCTGCTAAGTGAACCAGAGTCAGTTCCTCCCGAGGGGTCTGCCAGATATAGATGGCTAATCACCTGGTACACAGAGGTCCCCGAAGGAGGAAGCAGCTCTCATTTTGATTTCTCAAGGGGAAACGCTGCTTGGGGCAGAGCAGCCTTGGGCCCATTCACCTAGCAAACAATTATGGAGTACGTTCTCTGTGCCAAGCAGCAGATATCCAACAACTAATTATGCCATTAATTCTTCTGTGGATTGTTCCATCATCATGAGTTCATACCAATCTATTGATAACTATCCAAACCCCACAGTGGATAAACTGCTGTGCAAGATACTAAGAGACATACTGACAAAGTTGAACAATCTGCACCACCCTTCCTGAATTTACAGTTTAGCTGGTGACATAGGTATGTGCTCACATAGCTGAATATCTGTCTGGACACAAGTTCTCACTTGTAAGGAGTTTGGGGAGTCATAACTTCCAGTTTTAGGGATCAGGAAAGGCTTTCTGGACTTGAGAACAGCTGTGACCATGGTCTCGTGTGTGTGTGTGTGTGTGTATCAAGAAATGTTATTTCCTTTATCCATTTTTTTTTCAAAAGTAAAATAGCTTTTTTATTGGAAAATAACATACATTCATTTCCAGAAAGGGTTCAGCAACATACAGAAAACATACCTGTGAAATGAGCCACCTGCAACCCCACCAGCCACTGGTGACAAGTTAGCACTGCCACGAGCGCCCTTCTGCACAGCTGTGTGATCCTGCTATGCTGCTACACTGCATGCTGTTGTGTAACCAGCTGTTTTCACTCAACAATATGTCATGGACGTTTTTCCATGCTAGTTATTCCCAACCTACATCACTATTTAAGTTGCTGGAGAGTATTCCATCATATGGCTGTACTCTAATCAAATCCCCATTGATAAACATTTAGTGTTGCGGACAAGAGCGCACACTCAGGAGCCCCACAGTCCAAGCTTAAATCCTGGCTCTTCCACTACCCAGCTGGGTGATCTTGAGTGAGAACCTATCCTCTGACTGCAGGTTCCTCTTCTATAAAATAGGGGTATTAAGAATACCCACTGCAGAGGAATGTTGTGAGTAGATATTTGTCAAACATTTATAACAGTTTCCAGCACGTAGTAAATGCTCAATTAAGGCCAACTGTTGTTGCCATCGTAGCAGGGCCGTGGCCATCATAGCAGGGCTGTGACCATCATCTGAATACATATTCCCCATTACCTACTTGGATAGAACTTAGAAATGGATGAAATAGTTAAATGGTAAACAGATTTAAAATCCTGATAAACATCATCCCATTGCCCTCCAGAAATGTCCCCACCATCGCTGGGCAGGAGACCTGGGGTTGGTAGGAGGCAGTGAGAGGGGCAGCCACTGACTCCTGGCCTGGAGCACAGTCACCCTCACGAGTCACCAGCAAACCAGCCAGTGAGGTCTCCCGACTTGCCCAACCTTCTGGGTGGCATTCTGGAATACAAAGCAGGAGGAAAATTAACAGCAAGTCAGGTCAGACTCCCTTTGATTTCTAGAAGGAAAACTAGAGTTGAGGCCATATTCAAAAATATAGGTCAAATCTTGGTTTCTGTGGTTACCAAACACTGTCAACCACCAGTGAGTCCCTCCCTCGGGGGTGATGCCAGGGTTCCGAGGCCTGGCAGCCGGGTCTGGCTCCCCTCGGTCTGCGCCCCGCGCCCCGCCGGGCCCAGGGACCCGCCCGCTCCGCGGCCGCGCGGGTCGGGAGGGTCTGCAGGGAGTGCGGCAAGGGGGCGGGGCCCGGGGCACCCGGCTCTCCACTTCTTGGGGTGGGGGGAGCGGCTTGGCGGTACTGCCGATGGGACTGGGTGTCCGTCGGATGGCGGCCCTGCCCACCCGCCCACCCGGCTCCCCGCGCCCGCGGCTGCAGGGAGCGCCCCGCCTGGGCACGGGCCGTGCCCGCCCGGAGGAGGGAGGAGGCCGGCCGCCACGGGAACAATGTGGTCGGTGTTTTGCGGACTGTCAGCCTCGTTCCCGGATCCTCCTTTCCACGCCCCTTGGCCAAACCGCCACAGGCCCGGCACGCAGAGGGAAGCGCCCCCTTATTTGGTCTTGGAAAGAAAGGGGAAAGGTTATCCTCAGATGCCTGCGGCGTTGGGTCATCGGCCGGCAGTTTTTGGCCCGCGCCCGGGAGCAGTGCCGACTCCCGCCGGTAGGTGGCGGCGCCGGGCAGCGCCTCGCGGAGATGCCCGAAGTCGTAAACAAACCCGCAGGTTCCGGTACCTCGGTCTCGGGGTCTTCTTTTGTGTGCGCGCCTGGGGCGACGGCGCGGGGGAGGTGGGGATGACAGGGAGAGGGAGGAGGAGGGGGCGGGCCAGGAAGGAGGAAGAGCGAGAAAAGAAGAAAACAAAGCCTTTTTTTTTATGCGACAGTCTAGCTTTCAGAATCGGAAAATCGGCTTCAGTTTGAGGGTGTGACTTTGCCGTGTGGATTTCATGTGAACCCTTTGCGAGTGCACGAGGGCATGCGGGCTTCAGGTTTACGATTAGCCGGGCGGTGGGAATGCAAATTCCTTTAGGGACGTTAATAAGGTACTAGGTGAGGATTAGTACGAGCTTGGAGGGTTCCTTTCTTTCCTCCCTCCCCCATCCCCCTCCTTCCCTCCTCCTGCCTCCCTTTGCCAGCCTCTCAGGTGAGCTAGGGAGGTGGAGCGAGCCACCTGCCTTCTCTCGGCCGGAGCAGTACGGAAGCGGAGGTCCCTAAGTACTAAGCACGCGCAGGCCGGCACTTGCTGACCCCCGTTGCTGACCTTCACACCGTACCCGCAAGCTAGGACTGACTCTCGCCATTTTACACGGAGTTCTGAGAGGCTAAGGTCACGCGGACAGCAAGTGGCAAAGCTGGGATTTGAACCCCTGTCCTTCACATTTCATAGCCAAGGCTGTCCCACAATGAAGGGCACCTTACCTCTCCAGTGCGTCCTCCAAATAAAGCTCTTGTAATATGTATCATTCTCCAAAGTTCTGTAAAAAGAACCAAAACATTAACGTGATTTGAATTTCCTCAGCAGAGCAAAACAAAAGCCAGGACCATGTGGAGGTGACTGGAGGGTGAACCTGCTCCCCGGGGTGGGAAGGAAACCCGAGGTCAGGGGAGCCAGGGGGCTAGAGCTTCTGCTTTAACTGCTTCGGGGGCGCTGTACTTCTTCAGGGAGGCATTCCGTGAGGTACCTGCTACTCCACAGAGCACTCCAAAGAGGGGTCTGCCAGGCGGGAAGCTGTGCTAGCTTTTATTTTCTATTTTAGGCAAGTTGCAGGCAGCCCTTTTGTTTGGCTGAGCGTCCCACACGCTCCCCGCGCCCCTGCCCATTGTTCCATCTGCCTCGTGAGGATGGGGGTGGGGGGCTGCCAATAATTTTCACTTAGAAGACCTGTTTCAGGTTTCTTCATCCGGAAAGAAATTAATTTTCCAAGCCACACAATTATAGGCAACTTTTTAAAGAGTTACTGGCGTGCCAGTTTCATGTTTAGATTAACTGGTGCCAGTTTTTCTTTTAAAAAAACAAAGTTTGTGTGAACAAAGTTAAATCCAAGAAATGTGGTTTTTCTCTATCTCTCTCTCATGAAATAGTAAAAAAAGAAAAAAAAAAGTTGCTTCTACCAGTTTTGGGGGGTTTCCAGGTTTCCAAGAATTTACTTAGCTTGCTACATAATATATTTCTGTGGAAAAATTACAGCAAGAATATCTTTCAGATCATTGCTTTCCAGTCATTGTTTTATTGGTTCCCATATTTCATGAGAAGCAGCACTGTCTGGGTTTGCCCCGACATTCCAGAGCCCAGGTCCCCATCCCAGGAACCAGAGTCCTTCTCTGGATGAGGAATATGGCAGCCATGGCTGTTGCCTTGTCCTTCCCAGATGTGCTGGCAAGCCATAGTGTGGTATCCTCTGAGCTCTCACTCTGCACCTCACTCTGCACTTCATTCTCCCCAACATCTTGATTTGGTTCCATTCTGTTGCCTGGGTTCTGCTCCCTGACTATGCCTTGAGGCAGGTAGCCACTGTCATCAAAGGGGCTGCCCTGTTTGGAGGGGCAGTGGCACCCATCCACCTAGAATGGACTTGGGGAACAGAGCTATGCAGCCTTGACCATGCTCCTTTACTCCCGTGCTCCAGCTGTTGTGAGGATTTAATGATTCTTCATATGCAGGACTTAGGGAGCAGAATAGGGCGCACCTCCCAGGGTTGTTGGCAGGATCAAATGAAATGATGCCTGTAAAATCCTTAGCCAGGGTCTGGCACCCAGAAAGGGCTCAATAGATGTTTGGTGAGTAGTATAATCAGCTACCTCTTTTTGGGGGTCAGCTATCTGCCATTTAAGGCACTCTACATATGCACTTGAATCCCATGGAAAACCTAAGATGTAGATAAAATTATTACATGTACAGGTGGGTTTAGTAAATTACCCAAAGTCACACAGCTAGTATGTGGCAGGGCCAGGATCTGTCTGACTCCAAAGTATGTACCCTTTTGATTATGGGCAGCCTAGGGAGAAGGAAGAAATTATAAATGACTGTTTGTGTGGTGAGCTGAAAAATCTTTATGGGAAGGGGAGTTATAACTGAACCAATATGAATAACTTGCAATTATCCTTGTATCTTTGGGGTGACTATGGAAGACAGTGACATAATGCTGATTACATAGATAGATATAAGTACCAGTGGACAGCAGCCACCTTTGGGTCTCCTGATTGCCCTCTGCCTAAATTCCCAAAGCCTCGTGGGGCCCTTCTAAGCACAGGCTAGTGATGGGTCTGTGTACTGGCTCTATGTACTGATCAGGACTCTCTGTTTCTGCAAAAGACAGAAACCCAACCCAAACTGGTTTAAGCAAAAAAGAGATATAATTGGCTTATGAAACTGATAATGGAAAGGTTCAGCTTCCGGCATGGCTTGGTCCAGGAGTTCAACAATATTATCTGGACTTAGCCTTATCCATATCTCAGCTCTAGTTTCCTCCATGTTGGCTTTATTCTCAGGTTGGTTCTCTCACTGACTTTTTTTTTTTTTTTTTTTTTTTTGCGGTACGCAGGCCTCTCACTGCTGTGGCCTCTCCTGTTGCGGAGCACAGGCTTCGGACGCACAGGCTCAGCGACCATGGCTCACGGACCCAGCCGCTCCGTGGCATGTGGGATCTTCCCAGACCAGGGCACAAACCCGTGTCCCCTGCATCGGCAGGCGGACTCTCAAACACTGCGCCACCAGGGAAGCCCTCTCACTGACTTTTTTTGGCCCTCATTGGTCAGACCCAAGTAAACTTGGGTCCTTAAAAGAAAAAATCATGGTTCTCTTTATTAAAAGAGGGTAGGGATGCTGACAGGCAAGAACAGTAGATGTCCACTCCACCCTGCCTACTGTGTAGCACCATCAATCAGAAAGATGATAGAGAAAAAACATTAATAGTGAACATTTCTGACATAAAGGACACTCATAAGTCAAACAGGCAGGGGAGGGGTAATTAGAAGTGTTCCCAGTTACACAGAGGACCCAAGAGCACCCAGGATCCTCCAGTTTCAAGTTAGCCTAGGTAATTCTTAATGATAGAGTAAAACCTTGATATCATAGGGATTGTGTTGGAAGGTCTTTAGAAATCCTCAGTGTCTTACTGTAGCAAAATGCTTTAAAAATATAATATATAGTAATATAAATATAATACATAATGAAATGCTATTACAATATAAATATATACAAATATATGTAAAAGTGTATATGTGTACATATATACTATTATAATATGATATATAAATTAATGTAAAAATGCAATAAAGTCCTACTGAACTAACTGCACTAAAGATCCTTGCAGACCCTTAATGAGAGTCACCAGGCACACAACTATAAATAAAACATTACAGTCCGCAGGGTAGATGCCGGGCTGTTGACTAGGTTGGTCACAAGATGCGTGATGATTTGTTCCTTGCACCAATCTGATGTAATTCAAACTGGTGCCTGAGCGAATTGGCAAATTATTAGATGTCACGGACCTTTGGTCACTTCTCGAACAGTCAAGCTTGAGAATGTTCACTGGATGAGTACAACGTGCTGCTTTCCTGCCATTGAATGTGTCCCGAGCCAAGGGTGAGGCCACTGAGGCCTGGATGTTCCAGGCACCCGGGAACAGGATTGGAAAGTGGGCAGGCTTCCCACCTTCTGCCTGGAGTGGGTCTCCCAGCCCCCACGCTCCCCCTCTGGGCCTTGTCCCCACTCCCCATCCTGTACTGTCCCCATCATTGGAGTGGAGACTCTGGATGCCATTCAGAGGAGCGAAATTGCCCTTGATGTCAATCAGGGGTGTCAGTCCAGGAACACTTCAATGTCATGTCCACCACAAGAACAAGGAGCAGGTAAAACCCACCTGAACAGGTGTCTGTATCTCTGGAAAGTTTTCACCCTCCTCCCATTGTCTCTCCTGATTCTCTGGCTGCCAACATTATTAGCTTCATTTTTACACAGAGGGAACTGGGGCTTCAAGAGGTTCCGCTGTCATTGCTCCAAATCACACAAAGAGGAAGAAAACGAGACCAGATTTAGTGCCATCCCAAGTAATCCATATGTTCCCTTATCAAGTAGTTATTGGGCATTAACTAGGTGCCAGGCAGGGTGCTGGGGCCTGGGAATTCCTTGAGGAGCAGAACAGACTGCCTCAGTGAGTTTAGAATCTACCAGGAGACAGACTTCGTAGAGCCATCATAAAGCATACTATGTATCAAGTTATGCGTGGCGCTGTGAAGGTGAGGTGCCCAGAGTGTGATGCCTGTAACGGGGAGACCTGTCTTCACCTGGACTCCCCTACAAGCTGATCCTGAGACAGGGTTTGGGTGCAAGTTGTTCATCTGGGGGGAATGTAGAGAGGGAGTGGGTCAGGGCAGGAAACCAGTAAAGGACACATCAGTGGGATACTGCCGCCTGTGGGTAGCTGAGCTCAGTGTGCCTGGGGTCGCTCTGAGAGGTGGTGTGGAGCACCAGCGCCCCTCGACCGAGTGATATGTCTGGGGGTTTATCTCCAGCTCCTGTACCTCACTGACTGAACGGTATTCGTAGGGGTGTTGACTCCCCAGCACTTCCAACCTGCATGGGGAGCCGGCTGAATCTTAAAGCAGCCAGAGGGGACCTTCAGGCAGACAGAGGTAGGCGCTGGAGGGAGGGAGCTGTCAGCCCATAGGGACCCTTTCTCCAAAGCCCCGGGACTCGACTCAGCGGCACTGACAGCACCTGCTGCACTGATCCCATACTGGGTTAAGGGCAAAGAGGGTAGGCCAGAGGGAACAGAACATGCAAAGGCGCAGAGGCTGGAGGGAGCCCAGGGTCTGAGAACCAAGAGGAGGTCAGAGCGCTGACCTGATGGTGCACGGGCTGTGGGAGGAGGCTGGGAGGCTGGGAGCTACCTGAGGCCGGGGAAGCCTTTCAGGAGGTGGGCGGCTCACCTTTTAGGGGCACCTGTCTGGCTGCAGTGTGGAGTATGATTCAGAGAGGGTCACAGATGAAACTGGGTAGGAGGTTCTTGTGTGTATGTTTGGGGGGTCTGGGTGAGAGGCGATGCTAGCGGGCCTGGCGAGGTGGTGTTTGAGTTGGAGGGGACACGGTTAAAGTCAGAAGGACTCCTGCTCTCTGCTTCCTCCACCCGAATCCGCCCACACCTCTGCCAAGGACAGGGTGTGTTGGACCTTCGCTGGACCCGCTCCTGTTGACCTCCCATCTCAAGAGCAGGATGAAGCCTACGAAGAACACCAGAAAGAAACAAAGGCATTTGCTTTTAAGAGGTGTATGAATTAGGGCTCCTAGGAGTGAATGCCAGACAGGAACTTCAGCCGGAAGGACATTCACTAGAATGCTCTCAGAGCTCCAAAAACATGTGCAGGTGGAGGGACCAGGCTTGAGAAATGGACGGGAACCAAACGGGCTCCAGGCAGCAGGAATCCCCCATTCTTTCATTCCTCAAACGCTTACTGAGTGCCTACTACATTCCGAGCATCGTGCAAGCACTGTAGATAGAGCATTGTGTGAGGCACTGTCCCTCCTCTCTCGGGCCTACATTCTTATGGGAGAAACGAGCGATAAACGTGACAAGTGAGGAGAGCTCATGAAAACGGTAAAGGAGGGGGCTTCCCTGGTGGCGCAGTGGTTAAGAATCCACCTGCCAATGCAGGGAACACGGGTTCAAGCCCTGGTCCTGGAAGATCCCACCTGCTGCGGAGCAACTAAGCCTGTGCGCCACAACTAGACAGCCTGTGCTCTAGAGCCCGTGAGCCACAACTACTGAGCCTGCGTGCCACAACTACTGAAGCCCACGTGCCTAGAGCCCATGCTCCGCACACAACAAGAGAAGCCACCGCAATGAGAAGCCTGCGCACCGCAGTGAAGAGTAGCCCCCACTCGCTGCAGCTAGAGAAAGCCCACGCGCAGCAACAAAGACCCAGGGCAGCCAAAAAAAAAGGGTAAAGGAGGGCACGGGGATGTGTAGAGCATGGGTTCCACTTTAGATGGGGAACAGGGAAGTCCTTTCCAGTGGAGTCCTCAGAGGAACGTCTGAGTGAAGAGGGGGAGGAGGCAGCAAAGCGCGGGGAGGAGCATCCCAGCAGGAGTGCAGAGGCTGGAGTGGCTATTGCTGGCCTGACGGAGCAGGAGAGGTTAGGACTGTGGATTTTGAGCGAAATGGCAAGCCACTGGCAGGATTTGAACAGGGGGCTGACGCGATCCGGTTTACACGTTGAAAGGATCACTTTGACTTCTGTGTGGAGAATGGATCATAGAGGCCCAAGGAAAAAGCCCAGTTAAGAGGCTACTGTAGGGATCCCAGCAACAGATGATGGGGGTGAGGGAGCTGTTACAGCAGGAAGTAAGAAGTGACCAGACTCAAGACTTTCTTTGGAGGCTGAGCTGACAGTACTGACAGATTCATGTTTGAAGGAAAGAGAGAAGTCAAGAATAACACCTAGGTTTCTGGCCCAGTGAGATGCCATTTACTGAGATGGGGCTGGCTTGGGACAGCTGGAGAATCGAGAGCTGTGACTGTATGTGTTGGTGTCATGGTATGTCACACAAGACCTTTGGAAGGATCCCTGGGGTTAGATATATGCTCCAACTATCCCACATCTTTGTGTCCCTTCCTCAAGATCCAAAGTCATTTGCATGCTCCCTAGCTGATCTCAGGCTGGACAGAGATGCCCAACCTTTGGGTGCTGGCCACCCCCTCCCAGAGAAAGCCCACCCAGGGAACACCCTAGAAGAGAGTCGGTGCTGTTAGGAATGGGGTGGGATGTTGGACGATCCAAAATAAGCAAGAATCCACTCTAAGAAGACAAGTCTGAGGGTAAAGACTGCCCGTGGAAGGGCAGTCCGGCCAAGCAAGAGCCAGCATGTGCTGTGTGCTCTAAGGTCAGGGGCTAGGACAAATGAGCAGAAGCTCCAGGGCGGCAGATTTTGATTTGGTGTAGGACAGAAATTTCCAACACTTTCCAGGGTCACCTGGGCCACTGGGATGCAGCCATTCCCTGGCACTTGACTCATTTAAGAGTCAGCTGGCCATGCTCTTGGACGGCTGCAGAGGAGAAAGCTAAGCATAGTAGGTGATTGAACGAGGTGAGGGGCTTGAAGTGTTTTGACTGAGCACACCCATCAAGAAAATATTTTGAGGCTGCATCTCCCATATCTACATGTCTGTGCTTGTTCATTCCAACGTATATCGTTCTACCAATATAATTATAACTATGCCTACAATAAACCATCACAAAATAGACTTTCAAAAGGATGAGCGGGCTTCCCTGGTGGTGCAGTGGTTGGGAGTCCGCCTGCCGATGCAGGGGACGCGGGTTCGTGCCCCGGTCCGGGAAGATCCCATATGCCGCAGAGCGGCTGGGCCCGTGAGCCATGGCCGCTGAGCCTGCGCGTCCGGAGCCTGTGCTCCGCAATGGGAGAGGCCACAACAGTGAGAGGCCCGCGTACCGCAAAAAAAAAAAAAAAAAAAAAAAAAAAAAAAAAAAAAAAAAAGGATGAGCAACAGATGAAATAAACTTGTTTTAAGTTAATTTTCATTTTATTAGCAAAACTAAAAATCTTTTATCAACAAAATATTAGATTAATTATTAATATTTCAGAGCAATGTGATTGAAAATATTTCATTATTTGTTTTATTGGTTTCCCACTCTGTAATGTGAAAGTCTGGTTCTAAATTTAGTTTACTTGAATACTTGGTTTTAATAATGGTTGAGTTGTACAAGATAATTTTAAAAGATGCCTGGTTCCAAGCAGCAGACAGACAGCATTGGCCATAGTTAGCAGTTAGTGAATCATTATTTCCATTTTTCGGCCCCACCCATCAATTGGTTTAAACATTTTAAATGAAATGTGGTTAGTAATTCTATATCTCCTTTGATGTTAATCAGTTATTCTTGAAATGGAATTGGAAGGTATTGCAGTTTTATATATATATATATATATGTATATATATATATTTTTAATCTTGTTTGGATGCTGAATGTTGTGTATTTTACATTGTCATGGGTTTGGTTATATTCTTATTTATTTATTTATTTAGGCTGCATCGGGTCTCAGTTGCAGCATGTGGGCTCTTTGTTGCGGCATGCAGGCTTCTCTCTAGTTGTGGCACGCAGACTCCAGAGTGCACGGGCTCAGTAGCTGTGGCGTGCGGGCTTAGTTGCCTCGTGGCATGTGGGATCTTAGTTCCCTGACCAGGGATGGAACCCGCATCCCCTGCATTGGAAGGTAGATTCCTAACCACTGGACCACCAGGGAAGTCCCCTTATATTGTTTTAACTGTGATGAAATACACAAAATCTAAAATTCACCACCTTAACCACTGTTAAGTGTACAGTACAGTAGCATTAAGTACATTTACATGTTTTGCAACCAATCTCCTGAATTTTTCATTTTGTAAAACTGATACCCATTAAACTATAATGCAGTTTTATATTTTAATAATTGGGCACAAAACCCAATTAAATATTTCATTTTGTTTCTAGATTTTAAAGTACATACCTAGAGGAATTTATTGTGACCACACATATAATTTTTTTTGCAACAAAATCGAAATCACAGCATGTTGGAAACATTTTAAAACATCTGTTTCAAAGTGATCTCTCTGCAGAATGTTTCTTCCAACAAGCAGATAATTTCTAATTCATTGTTCCAAGTGGCACTTTTCCTTGCAGGTACAGATGAAATCCATTTCTTTCTTCAATTATGCCTGCTATGTACCTATATTATTGAAAGCCGCTTGTCATCCCAGAAAAGGTCAGAAAAGCTGGAGTATTTTTCTTTTTGTTAAAAAAAGACAACACCTGTTTCTTAAGGTCACCACCTGGCATTATACCTTTGTATAAAAATTTGACTACATTTAAACTCCTTTTCATAAAATTATCCACACTGATGGCACCTTGAATCACTTTGTGTATCTTTGCCTTTCACTTCTCTCATGCAGTGCTTTGCCTGTGGGTGATGCAATGAATGGTCTTCATTTGCAGAGCTAGCTCTGAAACCTGACCCTGGAACTTTTATTTAAAAATTGCAATCAACGCAACCATCCCTCCTGCAGTTACATCTGTACCGTTTTCCCACAAAACATCATCTTTAATAAAGTCATAATACTATTGAGAATATGTCTTTTGACATATTGAGAAGACATATTGAGAATATGTCTTCTCTGCTACACCTTTCCTTTAATAGTTTCCAAATAACTCAATTCCTTATCTTTTCAACGTTAAAACAAAATTTAGCAAACACCATGAACTGATACATGTATAAAACCACAGTACTTTCATCCAACTGTACAGCAAATATCCCATATTGTGTATTTTTAAATACTTGTACTTTAATATCTCCAGCAATATGCTCTATGACTTCCGGCAGTGTTTGCCGACAAATGAATGTATTTTAGTTTGTCTTTATTTTTCTTTGTATTATTTCTGCTATTTTTATGTGAGAAGAAGAACAAATATTCATAAATGGCATGTGAGTTTTGGACTTCTGCACCAAAAAACCTTAGAAGAGGCTTCTAAACATTTATTATTACACCTAATGAAATATTTTAAAGTTTGGATAGGTAATTTTATTAAAGACTGCTGGGAAAGTTGTAGAGTGTATCTTTGGGTTCTAGATTTTGTTTGTTTACATCCACTAAAGCACACAAGTCTTACATATACAGCACAATGAATTTTTACCTATGTATCTACCAGTGTAACCGTGACCCAGATCAAAATGCAAAACATCTCCTGAGCCTCAGAAAGCTCCATTGTTCCCCTTTCCTCTCAAAAAACCTGCAGCAGTAACTGCTGTTCTGACGTTTACTACCATGGATTTGTTTTGCCTGTTCTTGAACCCTATATAAAAGGAATCATACACCTTCTGTGTTTACCTTCTTTTGCTCAGTGTTTTTGAGATAAATCCCAGTTGTTGCATGTATCAATACTTCGTCCTTTGTCATTGCTGTGTAGTATTATTCCAATGTACAAATATATTAATAAATCATTATTTGTTTATCTGTTCTTCTACTGGTGGACATTTGGTTTCCAGTTCAGGGAAATTATAAAGTTGCTATAAAAGTTCTTTAATAAGTTTCATGGAGTAGGTGTATCTTTAATTTTATTAGAAACTGACAAACAACTTTCCTGTTTATACTCCCACCAGAAATGGATGAGTTCAGTTGCCCTAATCCCTGCTAACACTTGACGTTGGTCTTTTAAATTTTAATCACTCTGGTTGGTGTCTATTGATATCACATTGTGTTTTAACTTGCATTTCCCTGATGAGTAATATGGCACATATATTTATTGATCATTTGCATATCTTCTTTTGTGAAGTACTTGTTCACATATTTTGCCCATTTTAAAAAATTCATTGACTTTTTCATAGAGATGGCCGAGGCGCATGAAAAGATGCTCAACATCACTAGTTATGAGAGAAATGCAAAACAAAACTACAATGAGGTATCACCTCACACTGGTCAGAATGGCCATCATAAAGAAATCTACAAACAATATATGCTAGAGAGGATGTGCAGAAAAGGGAGCCTTCCTACACTGTTGGTGGGAATGTAAATTGGTATAGCCACTGTGGAGAACAGTATGGAGGTTCCTTAAAAAACTACGAATAGAGCTACTGTATGATCCAGCAATCCCACTCCTGGGCATAAATCTGGAGAAAACCATAATTTGAAAAGACACATGCACCCCAATGTTCATTGCAGCACTATTTACAATAGCAAGGACATGGAAGCAACCTAAAAGTCCATAGATGGAGGAATAGATAAAGAAGATGTGGTATGTGTGTGTGTGTGTGTGTGTATATATATATATATATATATATATATATATATATATATAAATAAAACAATGGAATATTACTCAGCCATAAAAAAGAATGAAATAATGTCATTTGCAGCAACATGGCTGCACCTAGAGATTGTCATACTGAGTAAAGTAAGACAGAGAAAGACAAATATCATATAATATTGCTTATATATGGAATCTAAAAAATAATGGTATGAATGAACCTATTTACAAAATAGAAATAGAGTCACAGATGTAGAAAACAAACTTATGGTTACCAAGAGGGAAAGGTGGGGTGGGATAAATTGGGAGATTGGGGTTGACATAAACACACTACTATACATAAAATAGATAACTAATAAGAACCTATGTATAGCACAGGGAACTCTACTCAATACTCTGAATAACCTATATGGGAATAGAATCTAAAAAAGAGTGGATATATGTATTTGTATAACTGATTCACTTTGCTGTACAGCAGAAACTAACACAACATTGAAAATCAAGTATACTCCAATAAAATTTTTTTTAAAAAGGGAAAAGAAAGAAAAATTGGTTGCTTTTTTCTTATTGACTTACAGGTGTTCTTTATATATTTTGGATCTGTTCTTCGTTAGAATGTACTGCAAATATTTTATCTCACTCTACAGTTTGCCTCTTCATTTCCTTAATGGTGCCTTTTGATGGGCAGTTTTAAATTTTGATAAAATTCAATTTATTAATGATTTTATTTCATGGATTGTCTTCTGTGTCCTATTTAGGAAATCTATCCTACTTCTAAGTCACGAGCATAGTCTCCTATGTTTTATAGTTTCACACTTTCCAGGTCTAGCTTATGTATTTAGGTCTAAGATCCGTCTGACATTCATTTTTTGAGGCAGGGCTCAGAGTTCTTTCCCCTCCCCATAATGTAGATATTCAGTTGTTCCAGCACCATTTTCTGAAAAGTGGATGTAAGTTTTCAAGTGTCAGACAAATCACAGTGACTTTATTTTACCATTAGCAAGTGTCTCCAGGAGCAATGCACACTTAGGGTGATGTTCATCTTGAAGGACAGTAGATATAAACCCCTGTTTAAAAGACTATTCTTGGAAATTATAACATTGTTTGAACATCTTTTCTGATCTCATTATCTCATCATTATTTTTAACTTGCATTATGACTAAGAGATCATACTAAGGGTAGGAGAGAGATCAGTTCTGCAAATTTGTTTAATTTGCTCATACTTGCATTATTATAGTATATGCTAAATATAGTGTATAGTATAACCTTTTAATATATTCCAGGAATCTTTTTAACCTGCTTATTCATTTTGCTAAAAATTCCCCACATTGATTTGAGGGTTTGTCTCTTTCTCTATAAAATGTGTCAATTTTTACTGTTTATATTTTGATGATGTAATACTAGGCTCATATACATTTTAAATTATTGTATCTTTCTGATGAATTTAGTCTGTTATCACTGTGAAGTGATCATCTTATCTCTGCTAAGACTCGTGGCCTTAAAGCCTATATAATCGCTGTTAATATGGCCACATCAGCATTTTTTGGTCATTGCTCCAAGCTTTCAATTTCAATTTTTGTGAACTTTTGTTTTCAATGTTTTTCTTAAAAAAAGCATAAGTTGAAATATGGGAAAAAATCAGTCTATCTTTTTCAGTTAACTGAACCATTGAACCATTTATATTTTATGATGTATTTGTGTTAAATTTAGCAACTTATTTTGTTGTGATTTCTAATAGTTCTCTCTTGTATTCGTTTCCTAGGGCTGTCAGCATTAGTCTGGGTTCTCCACAGAAAAAGAACCAAAAGAATATGTTTGTATTTATATTTACTATAATGAATTGGCTCATGCAGTTATGGAGACTGAGAGTCTAAGATCTTCAGTCAGAAGGCTTGGAGACCCAGGAGAGCTGATGGTATAAGTTTCTGTCTGAGTCCAAGTCCAAAGGCAGGAGACGACCAATGTCCCAGCTCAAAGACAGGCAAAGAGAAAGAATTTTCTTACCCAGCTTTTTATTCTATTCAGACCTTCAGTGGATTGGACGAGTTCCACCCACATTGGAGAGGGCAATCTGCTCTACTTAGTCTACTCATTCAAATGTAAATCTCACCCAGAATCACCCTCACAGAAACACTCAGAATAATGTTTGATCAAATATCTGGTCATCCCATGGCCCAGTCAAGTTGACATATAAAATTAACCATCACACTACATATCAAAGTATCACAAACTGGTTGACTTAAAACAATAGAAATTTATTGTTTCACATTTCTAGAGGCCAGAAGTCCAAGATCAAGGTGTTGCCCAGGACCACGCTCTCTCTCAGCTTTCGGGTAGAATCCTTCCTTGACTCTTCCTAACTTCTGGTGGCGGCTGTTGATCCTTGGCATTTCTTGGCTTGTGGCTACATCATTCCAGTCTCTGCCTCTGTTGTCACACAGCCTTGTTATCTCTGTGTCTGGGTCTTTTTTCCTCTTATAAAGACTCCAGTCATATTGAATTAGGACCCATGCTACTTCAGCATTACCCCATCTTAATTATATCTGCAAAGACCTTATTTCCAAATAATGTCATATTCACAGGTAGCAGGAGTTAGGACTTCAACATATCTTTTGAGGGGACACAGATACCACATCTATTGCATGCCTCCTTTCCTCTCCTTTCCTGCTTTCTTTTGGATTTTTTTTAAATTTTATTTTATTTTATATTTTATACAGCAGGTTCTTATTAGTTATCTATTTTATACATATTAGTGTATATATGTCAATCCCAATCTCCCAATTCATCAAACGACCACCCCATCCCGCTATCCCCCCTTGGTGTCCATATGTTTGTTCTCTACATCTGTGCCTCTATTTCTGCCTTGCAAACCAATTCATCTGTACCATTTTTCTAGATTCCACATATATGCATTAATATACAATATGTGCTTTTCTCTTTCTGACTTACTTCACTCTGTATGACAGTCTCTAGGTCCATCGACATCTCTACAAATGACCCTATTTCATTCTTTTTTATGGCTGAGTAATATTCCATTGTATATATGTACCACATCTTCTTTATCCATTCATCTGTCGATGGGCATTTAGGTTGCTTCCATGACCTGGCTATTGTAAATAGTGCTGCAATGAACATTGGGGTGCACGTGTCTTTTTGAATTATGGTTTTCTCTGGGTATATGCTCAGTAGTGGGATTGCTGGGTCATATGGTAATTCTATTTTTAGTTTTTTAAGGAACTTCCATACTGTTCTCCATAGTGACTGTATCAATTTACATTCCCACTAACAGTGCAAGAGTGTTCCCTTTTCTCCACACCCTCTCCAGCATTTGTTGTTTGTAGATTTTCTAATGATGCCCATTCTAACTGGTGTGAGGTGATACCTCACTGTAGTTTTGATTTGCATTTCTCTAATAATTAGTGATGTTGAGCAGCTTTTAATGTGCCTCTTGGCCATCTGTATGTCTCCTTTGGAGAAATGTCTATTTAGATCTTCTGCCCAAGACCTAAATAGACATTTGGATTGGGTTGTTTGAGCTGCATGAGCTGCTTATATATTTTGGAGATTAATTGTTCGCCCGTTGATTCATTTGCAAATATTTTCTCCCATTCTGAGGGTTATCTTTTCATCTTGTCTATAGTTTCCTTTGCTGTGCAAAAGGTTTTGTTTCATTAGGTGCCATTTATTTATTTTTGTTTTTATTTCCATTACTCTAGGAGGTGGGTCAAAAAAGACCTTGCTGTGATTTATGTCAAAGAGTGTTCTTCCTATGTTTTCCTCTAAGAGTTTTATAGTGTCCGGTCTTACATTTAAGTCTTTAATCCATTTTGAGTTTATTTTTGTGTACAGTGTTACAGAGTGTTCTAATTTCATTCTTTTACATGTAACTGTCCAGTTTTCCCAGCACCACTTATTGAAGAGACTGTCTTTTCTCCATTGTATATCCTTGCCTCCTTTGTCATAGATTAGTTGACCATAGGTGCATAGGTTTACCTCTGGGCTTTCTATCCTGTTCCATTGATCTATATTTCTGTTTTTGTGCCGGTATCATATTGTCTTCATTACTGAAAGTTTGTAGTATAGTCTGTAGTCAGGGAGTCCGATTTCTCCAGCTCCGTTTTTTTCCCTCAAGATTGCATTGGCTATTTGGGGTCTTTTGTGTCTCCATACACATTTTAAGATTTTTTTGTTCTTGTTCTATAAAAAATGCCATTGGAGGGACTCCCCTGGTGGTGCACTGGTTAAGCATCTGCCTGCCAATTCAGGGGACATGGGTTCGAAACCTGGTCTGGGAAGATCCCACATGATGTGGAGCAACTAAGCCTGTGTGCCACAACTACTGAGCCTGCGTGCCACAACTCCTGAAGCCTGCACGCCTAGAGCCCATGCTCTGCAACAAGAGAAGCCACCACAATGAGAAGCCTGCACACCGCAGCTAAGAGTAGTCCCAACTCACCACAACTAGAGAAAGCCCACGCGCAGCAACAAAGACCCAACACAGCCAAAAATAAATTATAAATAAATAAATAAATAAATATTTTAAAAAGTGTTTTAAAAAATGCCATTGGTAGGGCTTCCCCGGTGGTGCAGTGGTTGAGAGTCTACCTGCCGATGCAGGGGACATGGGTTTGTGCCCTGGTCCGGGAAGATTCCACATGCTGTGGAGTGGCTGGGCCCGTGAGCCATGGCCGCTGAGCCTGTGCGTCCAGAGCCTGTGCTCCGCAATGGGAGAAGCCACAGTGGTGAAAAGCCCGCATACTGCAAAAAAAAAAAAAAAATGCCATTGGTAATTTGATAGGGATTGATTTGAATCTGTAGATAGCTTTGGGTAGTAGAGTCATTTTCACAATCTTGATTTTTCCAGTCCAAGAACATGGTATATCTCTCCATCTGTGTCATCTTTGATTTCTTTCATCAACGTCTTATAGTTTTCTGAGTACAGGTCTTTTACCTCATAAGGTATGTTTAACCCTAAGTATTTTATTCTTTTTTGTTGCAATGGTGAATAGGATTGTTTCCATAATTTCTTTCTGATCTTTTGTTGTTAGTGTATAGGAATGCAAGAGATTTCTGTGCATTAATTTTGTACCCTGCAACTTTACCAAATTCATTGATTAGCTCTAGTAGTTTTCTGGTGGCATCTTTATGGTTATCTATGTATAGCATCATGTCATCTGCAAACAGTGACAGTTTTACTTCTTCTTTTCCAGTTTGTATTCCTTTTATTTCTTTTTCTTCTCTGATCGCTGTGGCTAGGACTTCCAAAACTATGTTGAATAATAGTGGCGACAGTGGATATCCTTGTCTTTTTTCTGATCTTAGAGGAAATGCTTTCAGTTTTTCACCATTGAGAAAGATGTTTGCTGTGGGTTTGTCATATATGGCCGTTATTATGTTGAGGTAGTCTCCCTCTATGCCCACTTTCTAGAGGGTTTTTATCATAAATGGATGTTGAATTTCGTCAGAAGGTTTTCTGCATGTATCGAGATGGTCATATGGTTTTTATTCTACAGTTTGTTAATATGGTGTATCACATTGATTGATTTACATATATTGAAGAATCCTTGCATCTCTGGGATAAATCCCACTTGATCATGGTGTATAATCCTTTTAATGTGTTGTTGGATGCTGTTTGCTACCATTTTGTTGAGGACTTTTGCATATATATTCATCAGTGATATTGGTCGGTAATTTTCTTTTTTTTTTGTAGTATCTTTGTCTGGTTTTGGTATCAGGGTGATGGTGGCCTCATAGAATGAGTTTGGGAGTATTCCTTCCTCTGAAGTTTTTTGGAAGAGTTTCAGAAGGATGGGTGTTAGCTCTTCTCTAAATGCTTGATAGAATTCACCTGTAAAGCCATCTGGTCCTGGGCTTTTGTTTGTTGGAAGATTTTTGATCACAGTTTCAGTTTCACTACTTGTGATTGGTCTGTTCATGTCTTCTATTTCTTCCTGGTTCAGTCTTGGAAGGTTATACCTTTCTAAGGATTTGTCCATTTCTTCCAGGTTGCCCACTTTATTGGCATAGAGTTGCTTGTAGTAGTCTCATAGGATGCTTTGTATTTCTGTGGTGTCTGTTGTAACTTCTCCTTTTTCATTTCTAATTTTATTGATTTGAGTCCTCTCCCTCTTTTTCTTCATGAGTCTGGATAAAAGTTTATCAATTTTGTTTATCTTCTCAAAGAACCAACTTTTAGTTGTATTGATCTTTGCTATTGTTTTCTTTGTTTCTATTTCATTTATTTCTGCTCTGATCTTTATGACTTCTTTCCTTCTACTAACTTTGAGTTTTGTTTGTTCTTCTTTCTCTAGTTCCTTTAGATGTAAGATTAGGTAGCTTATTTGAGATTTTTCTTGTTTCTTGACGTAGGATTGTATTTCTATAAACTTCCCTCTTAGAACTGCTTTTGCTGCATCCGTAGGTTTTGGATCGTCATGTTTTCATTGTCATTTGTCTCTAGGTATTTTTTGATTTCCTCTTTGATTTCTTCAGTGATCTCTTGGTTATTTAGTAACATATTGTTTAACCTCCATGTGTTTGTCTTTTTTACGTTCTTTTCCCCTGTAATTTGTTTCTAATCTCATAGCGTTGTGGTCAGAAAAGATGCTTGATATGATTTCAATTTTATTAAATTTACTGAGGCTTGAGTTGTGTGACCCAAGATGTGATCTATTCTGGAGAATGTTCTGTGTGCACTTGAGAAGAAAGTGTAATCTGCTGTTTTCAGAGGGAATGTCCTATAAATATCAATTAAATCTATCTGGTCTACTGTGTCATTTAAAGCTTATGTTTCCTTATTAATTTTCTGTCTGAATGATTTGTCCACTGGCGTGAGGTGTTAAAGTCCCCCGGTATTATTATCTTACTGTCAGTTTCCTCTTTTATAGCTATTAACATTTGCCTTATATATTGAGGTGCTCCAATGTTGGGTGCATATATATTTATAATTGTTATATCTTCTTGGATTGATCCCTTGATCATTATGTATTGTCCTTCCTTGTCTTGTAACATTCTTTTTTTTTTTTTTTTTTTTGCAGTGTGTGGGCCTCTCACTGTTGTGGCCTCTCCCGTTGCAGAGCACAGGCTCTGGACGTGCAGGCTCAGTGGCCATGACTAATGGGCCTAGCTGCTCCGTGGCATGTGGGATCTTCCCGGACCAGGGCACGAACCCGTGTCCCCTGCATCGGCAGGCAGACTCTCAACCACTGCGCCACCAGGGAAGCCCAACATTCTTTATTTTAAAGTCTGTTTTATCTGATATGAGAATTGCTACTCCAGCTTTCTTTGGATTTCCATTTGCATGGAATATCTTTTTCCATCCCCACTTTCAGTCTGTATGTGTCCCTAGGTCTGAAGTGGGTCTCTTGTAGACAGCATATAGATGGGACTTGTTTTTGTATCCATTCAGCAAGCCTGTATCTTTTGGTTGGAGCATTTAATCCATTCACATTTAAGGTAATTATCGATATGTATGTTCCTATCACCATTTTCTTAATTGTTTTGGGTTTGTTTTTGTAGGTCCTTTTCTTCTCTTGTGTTCCCCACTTAGAGAAATTCCCTTAGCATTTGTTGGAGAGTGGTTTGGTGGTGGTGAATTCTCTTAGCTTTTGCTTGTCTGTAAAGCTTTTGATTTCTCCATTGAATCTGAATGAGGTCCTTGCCGGGTAGAGTAATGTTGGTTGTAGGTTCTTCCCTTTCATCACTTTAAGTATATCATGCCACTCCCTTCTGGTTCGTAGAGTTTCTGCTGAGAAATCAGCTGTTAACCTTATGGGAGTTCCCTTGTATGTTATTTGTCATTTTCCCGTGTTGCTTTTAATAAGTTTTGTCTTTAATTTTTGTCAGTTTGATTACTATGTGTCTTGGCATGTTTCTCCTTGGGTTTATCCTGCCTGGGACTCTCTGAGCTTCCTGGACTTGGGTGGCTATTTCCTCTCCCATGTTAGGGAAGTTTTCAACTATAATCTCTTCAAATATTTTCTCGGATCCTTTCTCTCTCTCTTCTCCTTCTGGGACCCCTATAATGCGAATGTTGGTGCGTTTAATGTTGTCCCAGAGGTCACTTAGGCTGTCTTCATTTCTTTTCATTTTTTTTTTCTTTATTCTGTTTTGTGGCAGTGAATTCCACCAATCTGTCTTCCAGGTCACTTGTCCGTTTTTCTGCCTCAGTTATTCTGCTATTGATTCCTTCTAGTGTATTTTTTCATTTCAGTTATTGTATTATTCATCTCTGTTTGTTTGTTCTTTATTCTTCTAGGTGTTTTTTCTTTAATTCTTCTAGGTCTTTGTTAAACATTTCTTGCATCTTCTCAGTCTTTGCTTCCATTATTTTCTGAGGTCCTGGATCATCTTCACTATCATTATTCTGAATTCTTTTTCTGGAAGGTTGCCTATCTCCACTTCATTTAGTTGTTTTTCTGGGGTTTTATCTTGTTCCTTCATCTGGTACATAGTCTTCTGCCTTTTCATTTTGTGTATGTGGTTTTTGTTCCACAGGCTGCAGGATTGTAGTTCTTCTTGCTTCTGCTGTCTTCCTTCTGGTGGATGAGGTTATCTAAGAGGCTTGTGCAAGCTTCCTGATGGAAGGGACTGGTGGTGGGTAGAGCTGGGTGTTGCTCTGGTGGGCAGAGCTCATTAAAACTTTAATCTGCTTGTCTGCTTATGGGTGAGGCTGGGTTCCCTCCCTGTTGGTTCTTTGGCCTGAGGCGACCCAGCACTGGAGGCTACCGGCTCTTCGTTGGGGCTAATGGTGGGCTCCCAGAGGGCTCATGCCAAGGAGTACTTCCCAGAACTTCTGCTGCCAATACCTTTGTCCCCGCAGTGAGCCACAACCACCCCCTGCCTCTGCAGGAGACCCTCCAACACTAGCAAGTAGGTCTGGTTCAGTCTCCTGTGGGGTCACGACTCCTTCCCCCTCAGTCCTGATGTGCACACTACAGAGTGGAGTCTCTGTTTCCCCCAGTCCTGTCGAAGTCCTGCAATCAAATCCTGCTAACCTTCAAAGTCTGATTCTCTGGGGATTCCTCCTCCTGTTGCTGAACCCCCAGATTGGGAAGCCTGATGTGGGGCTCAGAACCTTCACTCCAGTGGGTGTACTTCTGTGGTATAATTGTTCTCCAGTTGTGAGTCACCCACCCAGCAGTTATGGGATTTGATTTTCGTGTGACTGCGCTTCTCCTACCATCTCATTGCGGCTTCTCCTTTGTCTTTGTATATGGGATATCTTTTTTGGTGAGTTCCAGTGTCTTCCTGTCAATGATTATCCAGCAGTTAGTTGTGATTCTGGTGCTCTCACGAGAGGCAGTGAGCGCACATCTTTCTACTCCGCCATCTTGAACCAATCTCTGGATTAATTTCATCATTCCATTTATTTCCTCCCACTACATTCAAAGTTCTATATTCTATTTCTATTATTTTAGCTGTTATTCTAAGAATTACAATATGTATACTTAAGTGTAAAGATAATCACCACCTTTACCCTCTTCCCAGACAATACAAGGACCTTATACCACTTTATCTCCACTTCCCTTCTCCCAACCTTATGTAACATTATTATCATGTATTAAATCTATTTTTAAATAATCTTCTTACTGTAAAATAAAACTTGGAAGACAGAAAGCCACATGAATCAAATGTATGGCTTAATGAACATTTTAAGAAAAAGACCATTCAGGTCAGAAGTAAAATTTTGCTGGCCACCCAGAAGCACCTTTGTATGCTTCTTCCCAATTACAATCCTCTCCTCACCACTTACATGGTCATTACCTTCATTTCTGTACTTACAATTTTCTTGCATTTCTTTTAAAAGTAGTTTTATCACCCAAATATGCATCCCTAGACACTAGAGCATTACATTGCCCATTAAGTTTTTTTGACATTTTTTTCAATCTAAAAGTTCTTTTTCCATCTTTTTCTTTTCCTTACAGTTCATGCCTTGAAGAACCTGGGCTGTGTGATGAGTAGTTTAGTTTCCCAGAGGAGTTTTTTTTTTTAATCACATCCTCATGGTTCAAAATCTTTCTCTGCCCTCTATATTTCCAGAAAATCAGGTGGTTGGATCAGATTTGGGTTTGACCCCTTTTGCAAGGCTCTAGTTAGAGTTTGGCAAGACTATAGAGGTACATAGTGTCCAGCTGTCACCCTTCTTGATGTTAGCAATCATTGATGTTTAATGCTAAACCTATTAATTTGTTGGGGGTTGCAAAATGGTGATATCCTATCTTTTTTTTGCTTGTTTTTTAATAGTTCTAATACTATTATAAGAAATCACTTCTCCATCTACTATCTTGTTACACTGCGGTACAGTTCATATGGTAAAGACAGAAAAATCCTGGAATCTTTTCCTTTATTCAGTAGTTTTCAAGATAATAAATTAGTTTCCAATCATCCTCTGAGGGAGACCAATTCTTTTTTTTCCCTCAATATTATTATGAACTCATGAATTTAAACATTATTTTTACTGCAGCTCAAATTGTCCCAGTGGGAGCCTTTTCAGGTTGGTTCCTGAGTCCTTTTGACATGAGACTAGGAGTCTTTAAAAGCTTCATTATGACCTGATATGACAAGATGTTCCAGGTTCACCTTGCGAATTTTCTGCACCAGACCTGGATTCAGGCTTTTCTGCAAGAAGTTCTGCTTCCTTTTAGTAAGAAATAGAACTTTAAGACCACAATCTCAGCACTGGGAATACTCGTTGCTCTAGGTTGGTCACCGGTTTCTTTTCAGTGGAACTAAACACACACACACACACACACACACTTCTGAGGTTTTCTAAGTCTGATGTATATCATTCTTTTCATGTCCTGTACACAAATGTACATATATATATTTAAAGATAAAATATCACATGAATCAATATTGATACTTCTAATCTAATTCAAAACAAGATTTTATGTAACTTCTCTATTACACCCTTAGCTCCTCTCTTCTACACCATGAATCCTGATTCTCAAGAATATGAAAGATGATATATTTATAATTTCCCATAATTGGTCATTTGTCTTATCTTAATTATACTAACAATAGACTTGAAATAAAAATACTAATAAATTACTAATATGATTATTTAAAACATTAAAATAAATCCTTTTGCATATGCCCTTTCCATCTTATCTCCATTTTTTAGTAGTTGTAGTACATATTGTCAGAGCCCATGACATTACAGCCTATACTCACCCCCTCTAAGCCATCACTCAGTCTTAGTTCTACAGGTTACTATAAATTTAATCCTCACCATCTGCCCTCACATCCATGAGGGTTATTTTGGTTGTCTGAAGCTTATTCTTTAGTAAATTTCTCACAAAATTCTCATGGGAACAATATTCACTGAGATCTTGCACGTTGATAACTGTTTTTATATTTGAAATTCAGTTTTGCTGGATATCAAATCCTGGGTGTTTTCACAAACACATGTCATTTTTCTGGCATGATGTGCTGCTATCAAAAAGTCTGATGGTAATCTAGTATTCTTTTCTTAAAAATTCCATTCTCTCTTTACCGATGCTCAAAATAATTTTCTAATCTTTTCTTTAAAGTCCAGTAATTACAGTAGAATGTCTCTAGGTGAAAGTAACATTTGGTTGATATTCATAGGTACATGGTATCCTCTTTTGACATGTAATTTTTAATTTTTTTTCTAATTTTAGACAAGTTTTCTTGGATTATAGTCTTTAATATTTGTTTTGTTCCTTTATATGGCTTGCTTCTTCAGATCTTCTATTATCCATATGTTTAGTCTTCTTTGTTATATTTAACATTTGTCACTTTCTCCCAATTTTTATTATCCCTTTCTTTGTTTCTTTTTTATTTAAAAATTTTTTTTCACCTTATGTTTGTCTTAAGGCATTACTTGTTGTTTATTTTTCCTTGTGTTCCTTCTAGTTTAGTCTTCATTTCTGAAATGACTTTTTTCCTTTTATTTCTAATTATTTCTTAATGATTTCTGTCACTTCATGTCTAAGTTTTTATCATTCTGATGTATTTTCATGAGTTTTTGTCATTTTCTTAAATTTTTTTAGCTTCATGTGAAATAGGAAATTACATTTTTATCTATTTTGTGGGCATGGCTTTTTATGTTTTTAATGTCTTTGTTCCATTTTTTAAAAATTCTAACTGTCAGATATGATCATATTGTTTTTTCTAACTGTTAATTTTTAGGTGAAATTCATTTTCCTGACTTTGAGAATAAAGCAGGATGTAGCATACTGCATATTTTTGCCCTTCAAATTTATATGTTGAAGTTCTAAACCCCAATGTGATAGTATCAGGAGGTGTGGTCTTTGGTAGATAATTAGGTCATAAGGGCTCAGCCCCAATGAATGGGATTAGTGCTCTTATAAAGAGACCTCAGAAATCTCTCTCACCCTTCCACCACCTGAAGATACATCAAGCAGTCTTCAGCCTAGAGGAGGGCTCTGAGCAGAACTCAACCATGTTGGCACCCTGACCTCAGTCTTCCAGCCTCCAGAACCGTGAGAAATAAACTTCTATTTTTTTCTTATATCAGTCCAAGCTAAGAGGTGGGGTTCAGGAATTTTTTCTAACATCATAAAGCTCCCTTTTTTGTCATTTCTGTGTGATGTGAAAAATCAGATGGCTTACTTTCTGAGATTTCCTGTCTCTGGTCCTCTCTCTTATTTTGGTCTGAGCTTTCTGTTTTCTTCATCTGTATTGCCTTTATCTGGCTTAATTCTAATTTGACTTTGCAGCACTTTCCCTCCAGTGTTGGGTCTGGAAGGAAGCCCTAGAGAGACAGTTTTTAGAGTTCATGAGCCTCATACTCACCTAATA
Source organism: Hyperoodon ampullatus (assembly GCF_949752795.1). Lineage (NCBI taxonomy): Eukaryota > Metazoa > Chordata > Mammalia > Artiodactyla > Ziphiidae > Hyperoodon > Hyperoodon ampullatus. The sequence goes on from NC_136916.1 coordinate 74,736,054, forward strand.
CTGGCCCCTCTCAGTTTCAAATGCTGTTCTCAGTTGGCTTTCCAAGGTTTTCTGTAAATTCCAGTTGGGATTCTGCTGTTCTTAGGTATTTCAAATGTTACTCTGTTGCTTCCTTCTTCTTCTTCCCACACAGACTCCAATACCATGAAGATCTTGGAATTATTGGTGGTTTTTCCACACCCACTTCTATTTTAGGGTTTTGGGGATATCTTGTCACCAGTTCTGTTATAAACATTGTCTGATGTTATGTAGAGATTCAGAGCAAGTAAAGAGCTACCACCACTACAATTTTCCCTTAATCTCTGTCTCTTTTTTAAACTTCACAAGACACTATTATTATTTTATACAGTCAATGTTTGCTTAGAACTAGCCACATATTTTCTAACTTTCTTGGCTTTTCATTCCTTCTTCCTCTTCATTCTGGGATCAATTTCTTTCTGCCTTTAGAATTTCTTTTAATGAGAATCTACTGGTGGTAAAGTCACTGTGTTTGTTTGTTTCTGAAAGTATGTTTATTTTGCCCTTGGAAGATATTGTCTCTGAGTATGGAATCCTAGACTGGTAGCCGTTTTTGTTCATCCTGTTGAAGATATTCAACTGCTTCATGACTTCCATTGTTAGAACTGATAAGTTAGCTCTAAGTCTGTCACTCTTTCCAAGGCAGTATATCTTTTTACTCTGGCTCTTTTTATAATTTTCTACTTTCATGTGTTGCTGTTTCACTGTGATATATCTACATTTGCATCTCTTTTTATTTATGCTACTTAAAACTGAATTCATTATGCAGTGATTCAGTGTTGAATTCTCAGCCATTATCTCTTCAAATACTTCCTCAGATCATTCTCTGTTCTCTCCTTCAAGGACTGCTGAAATGGCTGTGAGACCGTCTCATGTTATCTTCCATATCTTGTAACCTCTATTCTGTATTCATCTTTTTGCCTCTTTGTACTGCATCCTGGAAATTGTCCTCTAACACATCATCCATTTCATTAGATTCTTTCCTTGGCTATGTCTAGTCTGTTTTTGTGTGCATCCACTGAATCCTTCATTTCAATTCTTGAACTTTTTATTTGTAGAAATCTTATTTGGTTTTTTTCCCAAGTCCCCTATGTCACTTTTACAGTTTCTCATTCCCTGTCTATATATTTTAGATTGTCTTTAATCTTTTTTTAAATTGGGCTATAGTTGCTTCACAATGTTATGCTAGTTTCTGTAGATTGTCTTTAATCTTTAAACACAGTAAGCATACTTTCAGTTCCAATACATAAAGTCTTGAGATGTTTCTATTTTATATTGTTTCTTATTGTTCTCATTCACAGCGCTTATTTTCTTATGTACTTGATTATTCTTAGTTATGTGCTGCTTTTTGTCATTAAAAATTATTTGTAGGAATAACTTGAAATCAAGAAGGAAGGAGCATTTTCTACAAGAGGATTTGCATTTGTTTCTGCTGTGCACACCTCAAAGCACTACAGTCTGAGATTCTTTCAAATGAAATTCACAGCAGCATTTTGATCCTCCCAAATGATGTTACTTTGAACTGCAAATCCATGCAAGGGTTGAGTCACTTCCAGATCACCCATAACTTGAGAGAGTAGCCTTTTGGAGTCCCAGTTTATTTGGGGGAGGGTTTATTATGGCTTGATTTCTGTACCTCTTGCCCTAAGAGGTTGTAAAATCTAATGCTTAATGTGCCTAGATCAGTGAATTCCTTAAGAAAAAGGGTTTTCAGGGTTTCACTTTTCCATCAATTTTCAATTACCTTGTAATTCCTAACTATGCTGCCAATTCCTTGATATTTTAAGAAGATTTTTAAAAATCTATTTTTTTTTTTTTTTTTTTTTTTTTTTTTGCTGTACGTGGGCCTCTCACTGTTGTGGCCTCTCCCATTGCGGAGCACAGGCTCCGGACGCCAGGCTCAACGGCCATGGCTCACGGGCCCAACCGCTCCGCGGCATGTGGGATCTTCCCAGACCGGGGCATGAACCCGTGTCCCCTGCATCGGCAGGCGGACTCTCAACCACTGCGCCACCAGGGAAGCCCTAAAAATCTATTTTAACTAGCATTTTCAGATGTGAAAATGAAAGTAGTAACATTAGTCCAAATAGTTCATCATTAACACAACCAAAGATTCCACTTGTCCATTTTGTTAGAGCTAGTTTATGTAAAACTAGATACCATCATATAAGAAGCCACTTAATCTGGTACTTCGACTGCAATGTATTAGGATGAGACTTCCTCTTATCCCTCAGGATTCCTGGTACCTTACACACTGGGGATGTTTGACCAAAGGAGAGCAGTAATGTTATCCACATATTAGATACTCATTAAAGGTAATTTCTTCCTTCATTTTTACATAAAAAATAAAAAGCAAAACATCTAATATTTCCTATCTATGGTCCCAAAAGATCATCTTGTGTATCCCTTTTTGAATTTGGGTTCTTCAAACCCGGGGGTCCTATGGCTCTATGAAAACCTGCTCCAAGAACTGATCTGTTGTCACTGATGTTTGGTCTTCCCAACTCCAGCTCTTTCCTTTGCTACAGGAGCTCTAGGCCAGCACATTTAACCTTGCTTTCCAGTGTGTCTGCAATGCTACAATTTGACTTTATTGGGGACGAACATGTCACCTCCATTTGCAGAGAAAGCCCCTTTTTAAGTTGTGAAATGAAAGAAAATGTTTATTCTTGATCTTCAGGCATCTGAAAACAGGTGTGTGAGATTTGGGTGTGTTTTTTGAAGGTTTTGGCATGGGGATGTCCCAATATCCTTCTGATGATTCCACTGGACAGTTTTTTACTAGTCAGATGGAAAGCTAACCTCTGTGCTGCCACTGTCAAGGTATTTCCCCTTCTTGTGGTGCCAAGTAAATTTCCCACCTCACAGTTTCTAACATGTCAAGCAGTGGTCTTAGGTTCCCATTTAGTGGGCTTTTCAGTGAACCTGTGTGTAGTTCCCTCATTTTGTGTTAGGAGGAGTAAGTAGGCTTGCCCTGAGGCAAGAAATCTGGGTTCTCCCCACCTGTTTGTTGCTGACCTGCTGGTAACCTTCAGTAAATTGCTCAATCCATCCAGATGCAGCTTCTACTTCTGTAAAGTGAAGGGGGTGATTTGGCTTGATGTTCTTTAAGACTCTAGTCCTCAAACAATGATACATCATGGATTGATATTCTAGGATTCTCTCCCATTCCTACAAGGGTTTCTATAATGCCTTAAAGGTGTAGGAACTGAAAAGTCAAAGCAACTCCGCTAGGTTAGTTTAATTTCTAGTAAGTTTTATGTGGTCAGCCACAAAGCTGTCACTGAGGCTGAAAGATGAGTGTGCTACCAAGACAAATGTCACATAGATATTACGTCTCAAGTTTAATAAAAGGGGAAAGAATTTGCATCGTGTCTTGGATTATGTCCAACAATCACTGCCCTCTCTATTTAAAAAAATTTGAAATCATTTGGCAAAATAACAGGTACATACACCTTACCAAGGTATTACTTCATGTTAAAGCTGCTCTTTTCCTCTCCCCCCAAAGAGAGTCTTTGCTTAAATTTCTTTTTCTTATCCTATCAATGAAACAGCAGAATATTTTCCTTGCTTGCCTTTCAGGGATAAAGTCTAGACACAAGTTTGTAGTGTGCTGTGCTCTCTCAAGAAAAAAGTAGGTGTCACACGGCACTGCTTTTCCTTTTCTTCTCTTCACATTTTCTACCATCTAGTTTTCACAACTTAAGGTTCCATTTAGAATCTGGGAGAAATTCTGTTATTTTAAGGCAATTATAAAAATTTGGAATGCTTTTACTCTAACTCGTCTTTGGAATGTTCAGGGGAAGGAGTGTCCCCAGTGGACAGGCTTGGTCAGGATGCTGGTTGTTCTCAGCCTCCTGGTTGTCTCACGTCCCACCTTGGAGAAAGCTAGTGCCCTGCCCTGCTACCCAGCTCCTGGCTGTTGGTGGAGGGTGCGCCTCCTCCATCACCCCATGCAGCATGGTCTTCTCCTGGGCTCATCCCACTCCAGTCATTTTCTCTCTTCACCACATTTTTGGATACCCCCTTCACCGCCCTTTTTTTTTTTTTCATACCTCAGTGGGTAGACTGGTGGGTTTCCAGGATTCCTGAAAAAGGTGTCAGCCACCATCTGTTCAACTGCTTTTCAACTCGGGAACATGAGAGTTAGCTTGACATTGGTGCGAGATTGTGGTGGGACTCAGCCTCTGAGAAGGATGTTCACATCCTCTCTAGGATCTGATTTCAATAGCAGCGAAATACCAAGGCAGGGCCTAATTGCTTTGTGCCGGGGCTCCTTTCGGGGAAATTGAAACTGCAAAAGAATCCCAGAAAATAATGAAAACCAGAGCTTCATTTCTGCTGTGATGGATTATCAAATTTCATCATTTGCTTCAAATCTGTCCTACCCTCTCCTGTCTCTTTCTCTCCTCCCCGGGGACTCCTTAGCCTAGAATGATGAAGTGATGTGACATACTCCTCTCTCTGTTCCCATGGACTCACCCACCACTCCAGCACCATGATGGGTCACCCCAAAGAGCAGGGACAGAGACCAGAGCAGGACGGTGTATGCCTGAGGTATACACATACCAGATGCTATCTGTACCTTGTCCAGGTCACTTGGACCATGTGTCTTCAACGTGGGCAATAGCATCCCCAACTGGGAGAAAATTGGTACGGGGCAAGGGGTGGTGGAGGTGATGATTAATTTTGTTTCAACTTGACTGGGCCACTGGCTGTCCAGACATTTGGTCAAGCATTATTCTGAATGTGTCTGTGAGGGTGTTTCTGGGTGAGATAAACATTTGAATTGGTAGACTGAGCAAAGCAGATTGCCCTTCCTAATGTGGGTGGGCGCTATTCCATCAGTTGAAGGCCTGAATAGAACAAAAAGGCTGACTTTCCCTCCTGCCAGACTATCCTGAGTTCAGAAGTCACTTCTTTCCTTCCTTGGGATTTGAACTGAAACATCAGCTTTCTTTGAGTCTCAAGCCTGCTGGCCTTAGGACTGGACCTACACCATCCTGGGTCTCCTGGGCCTCCAGCTTGTCGACGGCAGATCTTGGGACTCATCATCCTCCATAATCACAGGGGCTAATTCCTTATTTTATAAGTATATATATTTATATACTTTTGAATGAAGTCTCACACACACACACACACACACACACACCTTGTTGGTTCTGTTTCTCTAGAGAACACTGACTAACACAGGGGACAAAAAAAAAGGTCTTGCATATTTTAATGGTTTGCAACCCCCTCACCAAAGGACAACAGTACATAAACAGATAAACAATATATTTGCAGTATTAAAACTTGATGGGGCAGGGGCAATTAGGAAAATTTACTTTAAAAGTCTCCTTAGAGTGGTAATGATTTAAAAAAAAAAAAGGTTGAGAAACTGCTTTGGACCCTGCTTTTTCATGTGTCCCAGATTCCTACCAACTACCAGGATGTGCATTTCTGTCCTCAAAGCCTTTCCCTCATTCCTCAGCATCTGTAAACTATCAACTGACGGGGGTTGGGGTGTAAATGCCCCCACTCTTGTACCCCTCGGGTGCATCGGGCGATTCTGTTCTGAGCTGTGTGTTTTCCAGTTTGCCCCCAAGGGTAAGATCCAGCTGCCTTTTGTGCTGCTGCTTAAAAACATACCCTTTCTCTGCTGCCTCTTTTCCTGCCTCACTCCCCGACTCTCCTGCTGATTTCCCCACACCTTCCAAATAAACCACCTGCACCCAAATCCCCTCAGGGTCTGCTTCCATGGGAGTCCAAACTAAGACCATACATACGTGTGTGTGTTCAGTGATTTGTAACTCCATTAGTTAAATTAGTAAAAGAGAGTCTATGCATGAGAGAGTGTATCATACAAAGATTATAATTAATCCAATTCTATGTACCTGAAGTCCTTTGAAACATTTTTTTAAAGCATGGACTTTGGAGCCAGACTGCTGGGCTCCCCCACTTTCTAGCTGTGTGACCATGGGCAAGTTACTTATCCTCCCTGTGCCCCAAGGGCTAGCTACTATTTCTGTTGTCGTGTTGCTCTTGCTGAGCACGTGGTTACTGCCAGACTGTGTACACAGGGCTTTGTCTTTCTCACCGAGAGAACAAGAAAGGAAAGCAGCAGTTAAAGTTTTACTAGGACTTTCTGAACTAGAAGTCACATTTTGTCTAAGAAGGCCCAGACGTTGGGCTGTCTACTAACGGGTTCTTACTGTATTAATAGTCACATTACTTAGTGTCTACCCAGAGTGATCCCACACCTCCTCCGCTGGGATTCAAAGATCCCCATCTCCAGTAAAAGCCATGGCCAGTACTTGCCTTACGACCCACTTGGCTTCTGAGTACAAAAAAAATTATTAAACAGGTAGGCACTGGCCTAATATATAATGAACTCTATTGGGCAAGAGGTCCCTCCAGCATGAGAAAAAAGCTCCATGTTTCTTTTCTCTCAATTTGCAGCAACAAATGTAGGTGATGATCTTCATACAAAGTCCTAACAATGAGAGAATGCAACTGTTTTAAATACCCCCCAACAATGGGCAAGAGGAAGTTAGGATCCTTCCCTCCCATTTTTGAGCTTCCAAAGAAATGTTTGGCTCTACTGTAGTTCTGATATTGATGAAATTTATTTGGGAGTCAGAGATCCCATAACTTGATAAAATGTTTAATGCCTCTATAAAAACCTACATGGTAATTTCTCTTTGTACCCAAGCTGTTCCATTTAGATTTATACTCTGCATAGACTGCTTATTAAAAAATGGAATCACAACCCACAGAACCCTCTCCTCTCCCTGTTCACGTTGGAACCCAGATCTTTTTTTTTTTTTTTTTTTTTTTTGCGATACGCGGGGCTCCCACTATTGTGGCCTCTCCCATTGCGGAGCACAGGCTCCGGACGCGCAGGCTCAGCGTCCATGGCTCATGGGCCCAGCCGCTCCGCAGCATGTGGGATCTTCCCGGACCGGGGCACGAACCCGTGTCCCCTGCATCAGCAGGCGGACTCTCAACCACTGCACCACAAGGGAAGTCCCTGGAACCCAGATCTTAACCGAAGGCCCCAATTTCCCCTGCATATACTCTTTCTGTTTCTTTCTTCCCATATGTGACTTTTTCTTTCCCTTCTCCATCTGGCCACCACCTCGCCAACAGCCTGTGGACCTTCTCTGAAATAACAGTTTCCAAAAGAACAAAGGTCAGTGATCTTTTTCTATAAAGGGCCAAATCACAAATATTTTAGGCTTTGCGGGCTGTATGGTCTCTGTTGTAACTACTCGACTCTGCTGTTGTATCATGAAAGCAGCCACAGACAACACATAAACAAATGAATGTAGTTTTTCTCAATAAAACTTTATTTATAAAAACCAGCAGTGGGCCAGACTTGGCCCATGGGCTGGAGTTTGTGGATCACTGCTACAGAACAACAAAAGCAAACGAAATTCATCATCTGCCAGATCCATTCAATAAGGTATGAAAAACTGGCCTTGCTTTTTTTTTTTTTTTTTGCTGTACGCGGGCCTCTCACTGTTGTGGCCTCTCCCGTTGCGGAGCACAGGCTCCGGATGCGCAGGCTCAGTGGCCATGGCTCACGGGCCCAGCCGCTCCGCTGCATGTGGGATCTTCCCGGACCGGGGCACGAACCCGTGTCTCCTGCATCGGCAGGCGGACCCTCAACCACTGCGCCACCAGGGAAGCCCCTGGCCCTGCTTTTTTAAATGATTTTTTATGTAGCTCCGTGTACACAAGAATTTCTATATTTACTTCTGAAGCTGCTTTGAGACACAGCCAGAGTTGTCCTGCAACATTCTCCAATTCACCACACTTTGTCAATTGAAAGCAATAATTAGGCTACTCGTATTCATGCCTTCATGTCATAAAAAACCACACACTGGCCACTAAGGTCACACCCTTTGGGACATTCATCAGTGCTTCTTGTCTCACTTCTCTTCTTGCTGCACATGGTATAATTTTGTTTACCACATTAGGCACAGTAACAAGGTTTTCCTCTACTACGGACACACAATCAAAAGAAAAAGAGAATACTGACTACAGTAACTTTGGTCCAAGACATCTGTATGGCAACCGTAGAACAGAAATACAATTTCTCTGGTTATTTTCTCCACTCTCCTGAGTTCCACTGTGCACAAAGACTTGTCATTGTGGTGACACAAATAAGACTTCATTACCACCCCCATTCTGATCTTGGTAAACAAGTTTATTTACACTCTAACACTGCTGAAGAATGAAGTCAGAGAGAAAGGTTCAGGGTAGGTGGCCCTGCCTTGTTAATTATGGCGGTGGTGCTGACAAAATCCCCAGCACCTCGGCTGGACAAGCTGCTTTCAGCTGCCCGGGGTTAATGCAAGTGCGGGTGTGGGCCTGTTCAGGGAGGCTGGCAGCCCTTGTAATCAAGGCCTGTCACAGTTTTATTTAATGATATGTGTCATGGCTGTTTCTGGCGGTTTTTCCTAACTCCTTGTTCCTTTGCTCTCCAGTGCAAATGAAAAGGATAAATCAGGTCTCCTCAGTGACATCTGATGGCTGGTTAGCTATGGGTTACGTCGGGGTGTTGACTTATAATTACTTATCAAGTAGTTCTCGAAGTGACAAAACCTGAGATGATGTGGCTCCAGGTGTTTATCTGAGATTGTGAGAAAGAATATGTTTAACTGTCATGTTGAAAAAACACTGTGGAGGTCTGGCCATGTTTCCTTCTTTGAAAGCAGAATGCACATAATGGGAAAACCCACCTAAATGTCCAGGGTCCTGACGCAGGACTGGCTGGTGGGTCCTCACACTAGGAAATGAGGAGGGAAATTCCAGCTCCTGATGCTGTGAGAGCTGGGAAATTAGGTGGTGGTGGATGCAAATGTGGATGCAGACCCCTGAGATGCCCCTACCTGCACAGAGGAAACCCCAAGCAGGGCAGAAGGAACTCATCACCCCTCTCCAGCCTTCTGGTTCAACACTGGGCACTTCCTCTGGGACAGCCATGCCTGGTCCTGCTCACACTCCTTGGGGCAGCCAGTGGTGGGCATCCTACCACTCTGGGGGATAGAGAGGAGCACCTGTTTGTGGTCTGTGAGCCAGACACCAGAGTGGTCTTCCCCCAGACACCAGAGTGGTCTTCCCCCAGAGTCAGCTGGGTAGGGGTCTGGGGCAAAGATGAGACCAAACATTCACAGAGTGCCAGCCATGCTCTGGGCTCAACGATGAGTGCCTTACATCATGTGGTTGCATGTCATGTAGATTACCTGAGACTCTGACAGCAGCATTATTCACACTCCAGGCAGGATGGTTTCTTCCCAGCATCCTTTTCCTGGGAGAGAGGATAGAAGACGAGCTGGAGACCTGTGTTACATACTCACACTGAAGCTAAAATAAGAAAGGTTTGTGTCTGGGTGGGTTTCCACCCTCAGGCATCTGAAGCCACCTCCCTCCAGTTTCTGTGGGAGGAAAACCTGATGGATCTGACCGGCCTCGAGCTGGGAAGTTTTTGTGGGAGAGGGATGGTGCGGTGTCAGGGTTAACGGAGAGGGGGTGGGGAGAGGATGTTGCAGGAGGAAAATGAGGGAGCGTGACCAGAGAGGATGGACCCATGGACGCACATCTGAGGCAAACTCTGGACTAATACCAACTCAAAGAAAAAAAAAAAACATTTAACAAGTAGATCCTGCACCCCCTCTAGACTCTGGCAGTAAGATTTCTTTCTGGTAATGAACTGGACCAATCACACAGGGCTCCGTCCACTTTAGAGATGGGACCTGAGGCTCAGGGGCTGAGCTTGTGGCCAAAGGTTCACTAGCCTGGGCACTGGTCACATCCTGCCCTTTCCCAGCCAATGAGTCCTTGCGTAGGGGCTGAGCATCCCACAGATGAGGTTTAACAGCCAACGGGAGTTTGCGGCAGGTAAAGAGAGACGGTTTCAAGCCACAAGGAGGTTTCAGTCCAAAAGGGGAGATATGATGAGCTGGCAAGTAATCCCCTCCCCATGAGACTGATAACTTACCTGGTACTCTCATGTGTTCAGCTCTGCTCTATGTGCTTCACATACTTTAACTCATTCAGTCCTCACAGCAGCGCTATGGAGTTGGGACTGTTACTATCCCCATTTTAAAGATGAGGAAACCGTGCAAAGAGGTTCAATTATGTGGACAAGTTACATACTTTGTTAAGTGGCAGGGCTGGGATTCTGAGGTCCATAGTTTCAGATGGGGAATGAGAATGAAGGAAAATGAAGAACCCCCAGCATCAAGACAGAGCTCTGCAAGGCAAGAGCACTTCCATCACTTTCAAAAATAACTGCATTTACAGAGGCTTTACATTCAATACATCTAGTCCTCATAAGATAGGGAAAACAGCGTTGGGGGAATAATACAACTTGGAAAAACTCACAAAGCTAGTAGATGGCAGAGTTGAAATTCGAACTCAGATCTGTTTGATTTGCAGCTTGTTTTTTTCCCCAACTCTCCAACTATTGGCTGACTTAGAGGATGAAGGGACACCCTTAACCCTTCCAGATTTCCATGATGTCTTGTTCCTGGGAGATTTCTAGAGTTATGAGCATTTATTTCCACATATGGGCCAGGCAAGATTTCCCAAAAATTGAGGTCTAATCATGGCAACCATCCAGAATCTGGTAGATGGTTAACAGTTGTTTCTGTGGCATTAGTGCTAACTGGGGGTTATAACACCACTGAAGAGCTCAGTCAAAGCTGCTAGCTCCAAGGTCCTTTCCATGCTCCCAAGAAGCTAAAGAAAAGGTGAGATTTTTAAGGCCTGGATGTGAGGAATACCCTGCTTCACACCAATTGTTCCACTCATAGTACACTAGCAAGACCACCTTTTAACCACATGTAGTGTTGAAGACTCTGAGAAAGAGTCATTCTGAGATTAGTTCATTTGTTTTTTAGTTCAAATGGGCCAGGTGGAGTTCTAAGAAATTGCAGAGATCGAGGTTTTTAATTGTCTACTGAGAAGATCACAAGAGGAAAGGCTGCTGTCATAGATGCTGAATGTAAGTCATCACCCTCTTGCTAACTGAGTCATCTGTCAGGTTAGTGTGGATTTTTGCAAATCAAGGTACCCAGCCTTTCTAGGCAGAAGGACTTGTTACCCGAAATAACCTGGGCTGGAGGCATTAAAGTACGTCCTTGGAGTGAGGGGCATTTTGGAGGCTCTGAGGGTCAAAGCTGGCAAAACTAAAATTGTCAGAAACCCCAAGGGTCAAAGGCTGAAATAAAACAGGGGCAAAAAACAAAGGTAGGAAGGCATCTAGGGGACCAGGCAATCGTCATGCTGTCTTATAAGATTAGATTCACATGTGTTTAGCAGAAAATCCCAATTAATAAATAGGAATTATGGAAGTTACAGAAATCACAGAAAGTGCACAAAGTGGGGTTTGTTTCTTTCTCATGCAGAAGAAACATTGTGGACTGTTTAGGGTTAGTATGGCCAATCTGGTCCACAATGGTCTTGAGGACTAACTTAGGGTCAATTCTAGCTGCAGTGACAGGAAAGTGCCCCCCAGTGTTAATGTCTTAACACAACAAAAGCTGTTTCCCCTGGTTATTTAACGATCCAGTCTAAGTGTTCCTGATTTGCAGGCATCTTTCCTCCATGTGGGTCCAGTGTATTGTAGGCTCTAGTAAGTATTTGTTAAATAAACCTATTTAAGAAATGTATTCAAGGAGTCAGGGACACGGGTTCCTTCCATCTTGTGGTCCTGCCATTCCCTAAAGCCTCAGAATCCTCTGCATGTGGCCAGATGATGGAGAAAGAGCTCACATGATAGGGTTGTGAGAAACAAAGGAGTTGATATACGCAAAATGCTTAGAAGAGTGCCTGGTTCATACTAAATGTTCAATAGTAGAGAGCTGGGGGAAGAAGAGGGGGAAGGAAAAGAAGCAGAAGGTTCCCCAAAGCATAAATTTCCCAGAAGTTTCTGCTTATTTCCCATTGGTCAAAACTTAGTCACATGGTCACAAAGCTGCAAGGGAAGCTGGGAAATGTAGTTTTTATTCCAGAGACTCATATGACTGGTTAAAAATCAGAGGTTTATTACTATGGAAGAAAAGGAGAATGAATATTGGGGGACAACTAATAGTTTCTGTCACATTCACTAACAACCTGGGCAAGGTTCATTTTTCATGGCTGCTAAGTTCTCAGGGAATGGGCAGAACCCCCTGGTTTAAAAGACGCAATGACAACCAGAGACAAAGTCCTTAGGCAGCACCATGGAGTGACAGGCAGTTTGTAATCTCAGTCCTACTACCAGGCACACTGGCCTCACCACTGTCGCCATGAGTGTATGATCAGAGGGACTGAGTGCCATCCATCAGAGAGTATGTGGGAACTCAGCTACCTCCAGGACTGAGGCTAACTCACCTGGGATGGCCCCTGTATTCATCCATCTAAACACTCCCTCTTGTCTTCTTGATCCTTCAGGCCCTGAGGACCCCAGGTTCCTTATTGCAGCCTGGGACCTCCCACTTTATGTCCCATTCATGCCTGACTGCCCAGGCTACATCCAGGCTTCCCTCACCCTCTGCCCCTGGTGTTACAGGTTGAATTGCATTCTCTCCAAATTCATATGTTGAGGTCCTAACCCCAGTAAGTGTGAATATGACTTTATTTGGAATTAGGGTCGTTGCAGATGTAATTAGCTAAGAGGAGGTCATAGTGAGTAGGATGGGCTCCTAAAGCCTGGTACCCTTATAAAAAGGAGAAATTTGGACACAGACATGCACACAGGGAAAACGCCATGTGAACATGAAGGCAGAAATGGGGGTATGTGTCTACAAGCTGAGGTATGCCAAAGACTGCCAGCAAACTCCCAGGAGCTGGGGGAGAGGCCTGGACAGATTCTCCCTCTTAGCCCTCAGAAAGAACCAACCCTGCTGACATCTTGATCTTGGTCTTCTAGCTTCCAGAACCATGAGACAATAATTGTCTGCTGCTTAAACCCGCCAGTCTTTGGGTACTTGTTATGGTAGCCTGAGCAAATGAATACACCTGCTCTGGCTCCAGCTCACCATCAGGTCTTGAGCCAAGTCTTGTTCCAACCTTCTAGGCGAGGCCTCCTTAGCTGGTCCCAGCCCTCAGCTTTCCCCATTCCAGCCCCACCCCACCAACCCCCGATCTGCCTATCTGCTCTCCCGCTGCTGCTCCAGGTCTCTGTCCCTGAAACCCTTCAGGCATTGCTGCCAACACAGCTGGTGTTGATCTCAGTATTCAAGGACCACACATGCACATTAAGAATCCTCCTCTCACGAAACTGTCTACAGCCAAAGAGTAAACTCTCACCTCCCCTTGGCTTTATTTGTGCAATAAAACGAAACAAGGTTGAGTATCTTCCAGATAATCTGATTAATATTGACGGTCACATTGAATAATTAGGCAGACCATTTTCTTTGTGGGGGCAGGGTTTTTGCCAGAAACAGAGCGAGGAGTGGTTTCTCAGTCTTCCTCTTTAGGATGCATGGATGCAGCTTTTTGTGCCACCCAGTTAAGCCAGAACTTCCAAGATATCTGGCCATCAATGTGAGAAGTCTCAGTTGCTATTTACAAAGTAATTTCTGACAACAGAAATCGGTGAATTTCATGAGGGAGACACTTAGGAAACAAGTGAAATGAAAAGGTACACAATAAGCCTGACCATCTCCAAAAAGGAAGTCCCATCACTGGGAAGCTCCCAGGCCATCCAAGCAGAGGGGCAACCGCCACGTGCCCCAGCTTCCCAGGGCAGCCCTGATTTCAACGATTCACTTCCCTGAACAACCTAAGAATTCTCATACCTATGTGTTTTGATTTGGAGTTCCAAAAATATGGCTGCCATAGAGCCAAGGCTTACCAGAGGGCACAGTGGAAGGCGGGGTTTGAAGGGTGCTGCCATCATTCTGAGGCAGGGTCACAACCTGATGGAACAGCCAGGCCTGGAGTGGGCGACCATCCCAAAGGCCCACCCGGGCAAATGCAGTCAAGGTTCTCCTCCCCCAAGCTGTGAGGCAAGTGCCATCTGGTTAAAATGAGCATCTAAGGCAACCTTGAAATGAAAGAGAAGTCCCAAATGGATAACCCAAGAGAGGGCATCCAGAGGACAGCCGTCAGTGCCAACTGCCCACTTCCTACACTGCTGAGTGTGGGTGTGGGAGAGAGCATCCCAGGTCTCTATCACTCTCTCAGCATCAAACCCCAGGGAGAGTGGGGGGCACAGGCCGCACAGGAGGACGGTCCAGGAGTTGTAAGCTCACAGTGGAACTCTGGGCACGTCCAGGGCCTTCTTTCTGGCCTGGCCCCTGCTTTGGGGAGCCATGAGAGGCTTTCTCCTCTGGCTAATGCCTGCCCCTCCCTGGCATGCCCTAGCCTGGGCTCTCCATGCCCCCATCCCCTAAGTTCTGCAGGTCCAGGGCTCACGGCAAGATGTGGCCCTGGGTACCTGGGAGGCACGTTTGGCACTCAGGCACTGCCCCCATGAGAGGATGAGAGAGGATATGTTCCCCTTGGCACTGGCCACAGTGAAGAACCAGGACCCCTGTCTCATTTTAAAGGAACGGTGACAAGGAACAAAGGGCAGGGGGGGATCCAGTCTGTGCTGGATCAAAGTTTTGTTTTTTGTTTTTAATTTTTAGATGAATAATTCAGTGGCTATGCCAAGGTTGAAATATTTTTCTCTTTTCAGTAAGATGTGAGAAAAGGAAATGAATTTTAATGAAATGTTTTGGTTTACTTTATCAGAGGCTTCCAGTATCGTGGGATTCCCACGCCCTAAACAGATGTCAACTATTTTATCCTCTCGCCTGCAAAAGGCAAAAGAGAGCCATGTGGCTGCCCTGCTCAGCCCTCTTACATCCCCATTTCCCGGACAGGAAGAGCTACCTGCGAACACCAAGCTGGTAGAACTTTGAAGCCATGTGAACTTCAGAAAACTAACATTACAAGTGACGATTATGATGTGTTCACTGAAATAGACCAACAGGTCTCCATAGGTGGGAGCCAGGCACCTGTCCCATGTTCCTGGGTCCTGTGCACCCCTGTCCCGTTAGGCGGGGCAGGCTTTGGCAGACGGCCCAAGCTCTCTGAGCTGACTGCTCCCAGGAAGGACTTAAGCATCAGACGATTCTGAAAACAGGATTTAAGGGGAGGAGGAGAGATGGGGCAAGATCTCTATGGAGACGGCAAAGCCATCAGGTGGAGGTGACGTCACAGACGGTGGAGAATATGCCAGAGCATGAGCTAATTTATAGCTGCAGGCTTGGGACATGTCTGTAGCAGAAGATTCTGCACTAAGTCAGCAACTAATAGACCACATGGACTCTCTTAAATGGGATTACTGATGAGATTCCTCCTAATTCAAGAAAATGCCTGCCTAAAATGAGTTGTCATCTATAGATCGATCAAAGGAAGGACTTGCTAAGCCCTGAGCACTGTGCTAGTTGCGGGGATGGAGAGGTAAGCTAACCAGATCTTGCCTGCAAGGGCTTATGAAAATGTGCTTGTCCAGGCAATGACTATGCACTGACAAACCAAAGAAAACCCAAAGACAGTCTGTGATCAAGCTCTATCCCTGGGATGTCACCTTGTCTAGAGACCCAAGTGGGTATCTAAAAAGAGAAAAAGAAGAGTAGTTGTTGAAAGAACACAGCCATAAAAGATTTCTGTCATCAAAAGGATCTCATAATAATTCTCTTTTCACAGACTTCTCCATTTAAGGTTTTCTAATCATGTTCAGTTTGTGTATCAACTTCACTCTGGTAAGGAAAGAGGAAATGTCTTTGTCGTGGTTTTACTGGTGATTTAGAGGGGGCACTGGAATTCACAATGCCAGCTTCTCAGGAGCATCTGTGCTCTGTTCTCCTGATTCATGGGGCTGAGGGGTGGGGTGTGTCTAGCAGGCAGAAAATGTGAAGCACATGACTTCTAGTGAAAGCCGAGCAGGAGACTCCCTCTTTCTTATTTTCTTTCCCTGGGTCTGATTCCCTAACAGAGGAAAGTTCCCAAGCCTTCCTAGTGGAAGGCTACTGTGTTAACTACTTTCCCCAAAGTGGCTGATGGAGGGACAGATGCTGTTGATCAACTTGCTATTTCCTCTCTGCCTTGGGCCTCAAATCCAACATCCTTTGGATGCTGTCTCTATGCTGGGTTGGTCCTTAAAACACACTGCCCAGGCCGTTCGCCATCTTCTGTGCTCAATGTAATCAACCCACACTACAGAGTGGCAAAGCAGAGGCCATCATCCTCTCTCAAAGCTGAGAGGGTGATAAAGGGGATGCTGGGAGCACAGCAAGAACAGTGTCTATGTCCCCAGGCTTTGCAGATACCTGATATCCCTGAATATGGGAAACTGGTGAAGGGAGAGGATGAGGGGGGACCTTGTGTAGACCTGGCTTAAGAAATGGATTTGGTCAGGAAAAAAGGATCACCAGAGCAGATGGAGAGCCCCAGTGTGCAGACAGCTGCAACTAAGGGGTGAATGAATCAAGGAAAAACAGTAGAATTTAATAGAAGCCTGAAAAAGATAGCTACTTCTTCATCCTGCTGTTAGACAAGCTGATTCTAACATTTATGTGGGAATAACAAACTAGCAAGAATGGACAGGAAAATTGTCAAAAAGAGGTGCAGTGAGAGAACTAGTCCTCCAGATAAAACATATTGCAAAGCCTCAATAATTAAAATAGTATGGAAATGGCCAAATAGTCAGACATACCCACAGAATAATAGAAATAGATCCAGAGGGGCTTCCCTGGTGGCGCAGTGGTTGAGAGTCCTCCTGCTGATGCAGGGGACACGGGTTCATGCCCCGGTCTGGGAAGATCCCACATGCCGCGGAGCGGCTGGGCCTGCGCGTCCGGAGCCTGTGCTCCACAACGGGAGAGGACACAACAGTGAGAGGCCCGCGTACCACAAAAAAAAAAAAAGAAAAGAAAAAAAAGAAATAGATCCAGAGACATACAGGCATTTCATTTCTGATAACAGGGGCATCTCATTTCAGTGGAGGTAAATGGTACCATTTTAATAAATGGTCTTAGGACAAATGGATAAACATCCAAAAGAGATAGAGCTGGATCCATACTTCACATTGTACATGAGGATATGCTCCAAATGCATCAAAATTTAAATGTGAAAATGAGATCACGAAAGCATAAGAAGAAAACATGAACAAATTTCTATGGAACCTTGGAGTAGAAAAGGTTTGCCTATGATTTAAAGAACCAAAATCATTAAAAAAATTATTATATAAAACAAAAACTTTTTAGAAAGGAAAAGTAGCATAGCAAAGACAAAAGACAAATGAGAAAAAATATTTGCAACTCATACCTCCCTCATATACAGAGCTCTTAGAAATTGAGAATTATGAAAAAATGAATAATCTAATAGAAAATGGGCAAAGGATTTCAAGAGAGTTCACTAAAACAAACCAAAATAGCTCTTAAATTTATGAAAAATGTTTTATGAAGGAAAGGCAAATTAAAACTACACTGATACCGCTTTCCACCCATTAGCTGGGAAAACCCAAAAGTTTGAGAACACACCTTACTGGTGAGGCTGTGGGTAAACATAGCTGGTGGAAATGCAAAATGGTTCAAATCTCCCGGAGGGCAATCTCGTGCTCAAAATCTATCAAAAGGACTAATGCACTAATTTTACCCAGCAATCCCACCTCTGGGAATTTCACCACATGTGCAAAATTATGCATGAACAAGATTCATCATGGTAACATCATTTGTAAGGGGGAAAAATTAGAAATATCTCAGGCGTCCATCAATAGGAAAGTGGTTAAATCAACCAGGGACCATCATGCAGCTGTTTAAAAAAAATCAAGGGGCTCTTTATATTCTAAAATGGAAAATTCTCCATAACATAGTAAGTGGAGAAAGCGAGTTTTAGAACAGTATGCTACCTTTCCTGAAAGAACGGGGGGGCGGGGGGTGGTAAATAAGATTGCCTATCCATATTGACATGTATTTGCATAAACAACATTGGAAGATTACCCGGGAAACTAATAAAAGTGCTTATGGGGGATATGGAGTAGAATAGAGTAGTCAGAGGTGGGAGGACTGAGCCTTTTAGTCTGGGTGTGGCCCCTCAAATGAGGTGTGCTCAAAACCTTCCCAGGGAAACCAAGTAGATGTATTAAATTTCAAATAAAAGCAATTTTTTTTTTTTTTTTTAGGTAATAGGAAGAAATTCTAATGAGAAAGAACTTGCTCTGATCCCCAGCTAGCCCAGATCTTTAGTCTGAGTTCCATCCTCCATTCTGTCAAACCTCAATAAGAAATCCCACCAAGTCTGGAATTACTGTTTCCTGAGAAGATAAGTTACAGCTGATTTCCAAGTTTAGTTCAGCTATTTGCTTAGTATAAAAGCCCAAACCAGATTTCTACAAACAGTAAGATTACACCATGACTGTGGGAATACACATATATATGTCTCTTGTATGTCTGGCTTTATGTTATAAATATTTAAAATAAAGCAATCCTTTATGATGTTTTTAAAAGGGTATGAGAGCCAAATTTACTTGTTTGCTCACTCAACATTTGGGGGGCATGTATTGGATGGAAGGTTCTGTGTCAGACCTGCGGGTTCCTCGGCACTAGGGGAGAAGCCGAGATCTTCAAGTGGGCTGCATGACCAGCCTGGCAAACTCTGGCTCCAGCCACTCACCCTTGTATTCTGTACTCTGACAACACAGGTCCCTCATTAATTCCTTGACTGTGCATTGTCCCTCTGCTGGATGCTGTCCGTACTGTTGTCGTCCAGAAATCCTCTTCCCCTAACTGCTCAACAAGTTGACTTCTACTCATCCATCAGGTCTCAGCTCAAGAGCGGATCACACAAAGCAGATCTGTGGCTGCCAGGGGCTGGGGGAGTGGGGGACAGAGGGTGACTGCTTATGGCCACAGGGTTTCTTTTAGGGTTGATGAAATTGTTCTGAAATTAGACAGAGGTGATGGTTACAAAACTCTGTGAAAATACTAAACCACTGAAATGTACACTTTAAAGGGTGAATTTTATGGTATGTGAATTATATTCAATAATTTTTTTTAAAAAGATCCTTCTTCAAGGAAGTCTTCCTGGTTACATCAGACACCTACTGCCTCAGAGGACCCTCTGATACCTGTTGACAGGTATCACAATTAAAAAGAGTAATTGTGTCACTTGTTATTAAATGCAGTGGTTTACTGAGGACAAGGTGCTGGGAGGGGTACATCTATAGAGAATTTAAAAGCGATAATAACACCAACTAAAAATTAATCTCTTTACTATGCCATACCCTGGCAGTTCTAAACAATGTCAATGATAAAATACATCCCCCCCTCCTCCCCAAAATTTTTTTTTTGGTCTAAGTGCTAAACAATCAGGGATAACTATTGAGTTTAAGTGATATATGTGTAAGCTTCAAATGAACACATTCTTACTACTTATCCTTTAGTAAACATTGTATTCTATGTGGAAGTTAATTCAGAGAATTGCCAATTACAGCAGTCCCCCACAGGTGAACCCAGCTACAGGGCTTCATTTTGAGATAAATTTTTCACTGTAACAGTTCCAAATGGCTCAGTTGGTGTTTCCAGCCCTGCGCTACTACAAATACCTACCTTTAAACCATAGATCCAAAGTAAACACAGATAGCACACTGATTATAAAGACAGGAACAGAACTTGCAGTACTTCAATTCTATTGAAGTTTTTGTGTTTTAAAATTTAAAACAATGAAAGTGAGAAGCAAGGTGTAATATTTTCGTTTGGTGAGTGCAAATTTTAGTTCATACGTGAAATATTTTACTGAATTTGACACTGAAATGTATTCTTCATTTCTAATTTTTGTTTGTTTTAAACGAAAGAACAAATCAAGAAAATTAAATGCTTACAACAGTGCTACCATATGGTAGTTGCCTAAGTTGTACCTTTTACAGACATTGTGGTTTTATTAAAATTCACTTATTAGTTACAGAACAATTATTTACATAAAATAATATTATATGAGACTGTAACCAAAGGATCAAAGTTTAATCTCAAATAGATATAAAAACTAATGGACAATCAGATTCTTCCTTTTTGTACAATATCTACTTTATTTTTATTCTTTTTTACTGGCAAGATTATGTAAACAAATATTGAATACAAGGAAATTTTCAGTGTCTGCATTTCTTTGCTGGCCATTTTGCTATTCATTTGATTTTGTGATTATTGCTGAAAGTAATTTAGTCATATAGAGGAGGGGATTATTTTCTAATACTCCCCACTCTATTTGATTAAATTAGTAATATTCATGAAGGATATATTAATGGGCTACATATGTTTTTGACTATATTCCTAAATATTTTGAATGTATGTTCAACATATAATAAGGTTATTTTTGAAGAATATTCATTTTTATTTAAAATATCCAGGAGAAATATTCTTCAATGCTGGGCTGTGGTAAATTGCTAAATTTGTGAATCAACTCTTTGGTGAGTTAGCCACTCAGGGAGTTGTCTTCACCCCTATGAGATGGACAGTGTCATCTCCATTTATCTCCTTGGGAAAACTGAGATGTACAGAATGTGAAATAATTTGCCTACAGTCAGAGCACCAGTAAGAGGAGCTGGGATCTGACCCCGAAGCTTCTAACGGGACAGCCCACTCTCTCAGCCCTGATATTATATTCCTTCTTTGCACACTTACTACTAAAACTAAAGTTGTCCAGGAAATGCCATCCAATTGTGCTTTCACCAGAAATGCTGTCCAGGTGAAGATGAATGGCCAATGGGGATACAGAACCCTGATCTACACGCCTGTGAGTCAAACTCACACTTCACCTCATCACCAAGGATTTGGATCATAAGCAGGCAACACTACAAATACCAAGGACCTGCTTCCAGGGCAGTTCATTGGGTTCATCCTCCTCCAGACTTGGTCCTGGACCATGCCATGTTATTCATGCTTCAGGGTCTTTCCCCCCCATCCCCTGCTCTTGATATAACAAACTCTCATGCTATCTCTTCAAAGAAACCCTCTTTAACTATCTAAAGTTACACTTTCCAACCACTAAACAATCACTAACCATTGCCCTGTTTCATTTATTTTATAGCATTGATTTTGCTCATTGTCTATGTCTATCTATCTACTTATCTTCTTCCTTCCTTCCTTCCCTTTTCAGATCACTGCCAGGCATATAATAAGTTCCTAAAAACTATTATTAAGTTATATAAATAATGACAATATGAAAGGATTAGTAATGTTGTGCTAAGAAAGATTCTGAGGTCCCATCCAGGCTCCGTGGGACTGTACTGTGAGAGATGAGCCATGCCTGCCTGCACAGGATGTGGGGAGGGGCAGCACACCTCTATGTGTGGGCCCTAGACTGCCATGTTGTCCGAAACAGAGGTATGGGCTAGGGCTCTCCCCTCATCAGCACCCGTCAACACACAAGCATAGGCTCATTCGCTGGTGGGGTTCCTCAGCTCTCCCTCTGGAGATGGAGAGCTAGGCCCTCAGGGGTGCACATCAGAGCTATCCCTTGAGGAGGGATGGTGACTGCTGCTCTAGTAGGGCGCTGCTGATTCAAGAGGGTGAAGACTTTGGTTTCACTACTATTCTCACCTTCATGTGGGGACAGGGGGTTCAAAGTTCACAACCCAAGACTCTCCCAGCTTCCCACAGCCTGAGTCTGAAAGGAAGGAGTTCATGAAAAGGAGGCAGGAGAACTAAAAAAAAAACAAAAACAAAAAACAGTCCCAGCTGTATCTGATTCTCTCCTTCCCCTCCCAAGTCATTAACAAAGGCTGACACTGTAGTCTTTATCAAAAAATCTTGTTCCCTAAGTGGTGATACAGAATAATTATCTCAGCATGCAATCAGCACAGGATCTTCTTCAAAGCGATTTGTGGCAAGGATATGCATTTTTAAAATAGATTAAATTTTCAAGAGCTCGCCTCTTAAAGCTGGTCAGAATGTATTTACAATTCACCTGGTGAGATGATGCATATCTCTAAGCTGGAATTCTCTTTCATTAGGCCTTGCTTAATTGAATGAAGCAAAGTTATTTTGGGATTGTCCCAAAAGAAAACCTTTTATCTCAAGGCAAATGTGTCTTAACAAGGCCCTACAGGTAAATAAAGCCAGGTTTCCACTCATCCGAATCCTTTGCTCCTCCATTCCAAAGCCTACCACCCAACTTCGTTTGTTTTTAAGTGAGGAAATTGCTTATGGAGTTAACTCTTGCCAGTGAAAGCAACAAGTTGTTTGTTTGTTTGTTTGTTTTTCCTTCTGTTAAAACACCTTGTCTCCTTTCTTCTTTCCTTCCTTCCTTTCTCACAAATAAGTTGTGCATAAGCTGGAGTGTGCTTGCAATCAAGGGCAAGGTCACAGTACAACCAGGAATGCCAGATTCAGTCCTGTTTTCACACTGGGTCGGCTCTAGATTTTAGGTTAGTTTAGTTTTGTTTTGTTTTCCTTTATCAACAGAAGCTGATTGTTTCACAGTCCTGGATAGAATTTAGGCTTTTGATATGTCTCCATTGCATCACTAAAGGTCAAAGACCGTGACTCTGCATCCCCTGACCCCCAACGCTAAGCGTGTAGGACGCTGCAGTGTTTACCATGCTCTTCACTCAGAGCCAGGACACCTGTGTTCTCCGTATTCACGTGCTCCTCGGGCGTCTACGCTGGGTTTTCTTTCAAATGCAGATTCGGGTTCTGGAGGCCTAGGTGAGGGCGAGGCTGGTCCCAGAGCCACACGCTAGACTGCAGAAGCTGCGAGGGATAATCCACGTGATAGTTGTATCCTTTAAACCGGGAGGGGTCCCTCAACCTCTAAAACAAACCCACAAACCTGAAGCGGAGCTTGCGTGGTCTGCTGCCTGCCAGCCACCCTATAAACAGTTTCTCCCGGACTCTTTGCTCCTAATACAGAAGAATTTAAGAATCTGTCAAGAAGAGTGACTTGTCTCCCCTGGCATTTTCGCAGTAGGTTTCCTTGACTCAGCATAAACTCCTCCGGTTGCAACAAAAATCAGAGGCGACCGGAGCAGCATTTACTCCAGTCCATCGCCATCCACGCGGTCATGTCCTAGTATTGAGCTGTTGCTCATATCAAATGTCACTCGGGGATGACTAACGTTGGATGCTGATTAGAAGCCTTCAGCCTTATTACGGTAAATGAGCCCGTGCCGACTCAGAACAAGTCATCTGACGGGTCACGTGGACGGGAGAGGCCGGCCCGCCCCCTCTCCCGTCCTCCGTGACTCAGTGTATCACACGGTCCTCCGCGAAGGGCAGCAGTTACATAAACGCCAGCGAGTTCGCACCGCGCCGCGGGGACGCCGCGTGAACCCCGCCACCCAGACACCTCCTCTTTTAGCTCAGGCCCGAGGTGGGGGCAGGCCCCGACCCGGACTCCCCGGCCTCCCCGGATTCACAGGAAGGTCTGCGGGGCATCTGAGGTTTTCCGAGCACAAAAGCTGGACCCAAGAAGTTTCTCACGCAGGGAATAGGCCCGAGTTGTCAACCCAGAAAAGACACCCTCCATCCTAGATCAATCCTGTATTTCAGAGCGATTCCTCCCCCATCCCAACGCCGACTGGGGCGGAGAGGGCGGGGAGGAGCCGGGGAGGCGGGAGAGACTTGGTCTCTTATATAAACTTGTAATTGGCTCCGGCTCCTGCGGCTCGGGGCACTGCACGACGTTTCCAACCAGATGGATTGTGAGGCCCGGCAGCTTCCTCCTCCTCCCACCGTCCCCTCGCTGCGCAAGCCCCACCCTCCGCCTTCCCTAGTCTACTCAAATTTCCCTTTCTTTCCAGTCCTCCCCTGCTTAACGGATGGCACCCAGAAAAGCACTATTATTTGAAAACGGTATTTGACTATTAAGCTAACGTATGTCCCGCCTGCCTGCCCTGCCTCCAAACCAACATCTAGGAACAGTTCACGTACTCAAGTGGAAAATCGGTGATCCAAGACCAGTGGTCCTCAAAGTTTTTTGAGTGCGCCTCAGAAGGCCCTCGAGGGGGCGGGGTGTGTGTGTGTGTGTGTGTGTGTGTGTGTGTGTGTGTTAAACTTAGAGTGCTGAGCCCCACCCCCAGAGTTATACTCAGTAGGTGTGGAGGGGCCCCGGGAATGTGCATTACTACACATTACCAAGTTTTGCCCATGCTGTCAAACCACTGTTATAGACGGGGGTGGAGCTGCAAGTTACATTTTTTCCTCCATTAAAAAACGTTTACCAAACAAATTAATAGTGTGAACAAGATGTCAGGAAGACCAACCTCCTCTCAAGAATGCTCTGGAATTGTAGAAGCACGCATTTACAAACAATCCTGTTCATTAAAAATCATAACATCCATCCTTGTGCATGATGGAACACATGAGCACCTCAAATTAGTAACCAAAGGTGGCTCACTCCAGGAATTTGGAAATCAAGCGTTTTACAGCAGGAGGTGACCACGGGCACAGGCCAAAACCTCACCTAACAGGTGAGAAACGAAGGTCAGCAAGGCAGATAGATTTGTGTGGAGAGCTGGGAAGGCCAGCATTCCTGTAAGCAGGTGTTACTATCTGGATACATCCAAACCCCAGCTCCACCACTGGTTAGCAGTGGAATCTTAAATTTCTCTCAGTTTCCTAATCTGTGAAATGGTACCAATGTCTATTTTGCTGCAGTATTGTGAAAACTATACCTAATGTATGAAAGCCACATGATTCACATCAGGCTTGCATATGTGTCATGTTATTGCCATTATTATTAATGATCAAGGCCACTGTGCTATTTAGCAGGTGAGCTAGTACTCAAACCCAATACCTCTGACATCTAATGCAAATAACTTTTTCACCACCCTAGTGTGTAGGAAATGCTGTTGTTGTTTGTTGTTGGTTTTTTTTTAATATAGGCACTTAAACCTCACACTTTTCTCTGATTCTGAAGCATTTTCTCCTAATTACTCCAAATAGGTAAAGTGCGTTGGACTTCATGGTTGTTTATGAGCCTAACTAATAGTCACAGCCCAAGAATCAGGAGGATTCGAGATGCCGCTTTAGAGCTTTTGTGAAATACATACCCTGAATTGGTTCCCTCAGTCTCTCTCCTGCTTTTTAAAACTGACATTTTCAATTGTTGGGGACGGGGCCAGTGTTAGGTAAATTACTCCTACCAGGGCTCCCACCCCCCTCTCCATCCAGGGCAGATATCCCTAGAACGAATGGATCTTTGAAACTTCAATCTGAGGCTTAACATTGCCCCCTTTGGGCCCCTAAATGGGTGATATTCATGCCTGAAGCGCTTCCCCTGTATTTTCAGCAAACAGGGCTGCAAGTCACACCTTTGCACCTGCTTTTACCAAGCCCTCCTAGAGACTCCCTGCTGCTTGGAGAGCCATAGAAGGGAAAAGGGCCGGGGGGGTGGGAGGAAGCAGTCAAATAATCAGGGTGGATAATTAGAAATGTAGAATCCACTGTGGCCCCGAACACCACTGTTGGTACATGAGCACATGGCATTCCCATTCCCATATGAAATGAGATGCTAAATTGCTAATAGCCTCCCTGGGGTTCAGTTCCCTGCCGTGATGCCTTCCAGGATGTTCAATGGAGTTTAGGTGCATTAAAATATCACAGCGTAAGCTCACACGTGAGGCATCCACTCAGGCTTTTGACATGGATGCTGAAATTCTGTAAGGAAGAAAAACTTCTTTCCCACGAAATCCAACTGCAAGTCAGTATCAAAACAGTCACTTCCAAATGAAATCCCTGCTGCTGTGAGCAGCACTGTGACGTCTGAGGCTTCTTAACTGCTGGAGTATATACAGAATGAGTTTTGAGCTGGTGATTTTAATTCTCAGAATTTGTCTTTTTCACAATTTCTTTTTTTCCCGCTCTCCAACCTGACTCTGATTCAGCCTTCAGTTTTATTTCATAGTTGCTCTGATTTTTTAATTCTTCTCCCACCTCCATCTTAGATTCACTTGGCCTTTAAGATCTTTAATTTCCACTTTGGTCCCCAAAGCTAGTTGGATTATGAAACCACAAGTCTGGTTTTAAAATCCAATCAGGCATACTCAGATTTGTATGCCTAATGTGTCTTCAGGTAGGTGGAATCTTTAACTAGATAGGAATCTATTTTAAATCAATATGGTGTCTGAACATTTATTCTCTGTTTTCTCAAGTTATTGTCAGAGAGCAGTCACATATTTTTCCTTTTCACCTCGATATTTTCCTTCTGGGTCAGTAACTTTTTTTTAGCATGTCCTTAGGTACTTTGATAGAAAGATTTTGATTTATCTAACCTTTTACAAATTCAAAGGCACAGCTCACGTTTCTTAATATTGGAGGTGAAGTTTTGATTTTTTTGTGACAATTATTGATGTATATAATATATCCAGACCTGTCACTTACAGATATATCCAGAGAGGTGGTGTTGATATAAAACTGAAATAACTGCTCACTCGACTCCCTTTCAAAGTTGCAGCATGATTTTTCCTTGTGGGTTAATCACTTGGGTGTTAAATATTTTCTCATCCAGCAAGCACACTGAGAACCTACTGTGCCAGACCTAGTGCTCCTTCAGGAATCTGGTGATGAGGGTAAAATGTGAACAGATTTGATCTATAACAGTGCCATGATGGGAAGCAGTGCCAGGGGCTATGGAAGCCTGAGCAGGGGCATCTGACCTGCCTTTGGAAGGTCAGGATGGCTTCCTAGAGTAGGCAGCCCCTCTGCTGAGTGTTAGAGGAAAAACAAGAGGTCAATGGACAGAAAAGTGGGTCAGTCAGTTAAGATGGTGCTTGAAAGCATTTTTTATATAAGATCTTATTTGTCTACAAATAACCAAGATCAAAAAAAAATTAGTGGCTGAAACAGGTAGAAGTTAGTTTCTGTCACACATAAACAAAGTCCAAATGTGGTATGGAGGCTCAATGGTGTTCTTAACCCAGGGTCCTTCTATTTTGTTGATCTCTTGGCCCAAGATGGCTGCAGGAGCTCCAGCCGTGACAGCTTCATTCCAGGCAGCATAAAGGTAGAAAGAAGGAAGGCCTTCTCACTTTAAGGAGGCCTCTTGATATGCCATACTTTCCTCACTGATCAAAATTTATCACATTGCTCCACATAGCTGCAAGGGAAGCTAGGGAATGAGGTCTTTAACTGTATCTGGCAATATGCCCTGGTAAAGTCAGGTTGTCAGTAAGGAAGAAAAGGAGCTATTGAGAAGCAACCAGCTGTCTCTGCCAGAGCAGTAATTGTGGGTGGAGAGAAGGCTTTGTGAGCAAAGGAGGGAAGGAAAGCTTATATTGTTTCAAGGGAATAGATAAAGATAAGTAGGTCAATTTGGTTTAGAGTTTGGTTTGCCAAGAGATCAGGCTGGAGAAATAAACCAATGTAGGTTGTGGGAGGTCTTGTAAACTGTGCCCTGCTGAGGAGCTGGAGTGTTATCCTGAGGACCATGGGGAGCCAATGAAGGAATTTCATCCTTGAGGTAGAGGGGGAAATGCACTGGGAGGTGAGGGCAGGGCATCATTAAGAGGTGATGACAGTCTTTCAGGAGAAACTGACAGGCTGAACCAGGCAGTGGCATCAGGGATGGGGAGAAGTGAACAGATTCAAAAGATTAGAGGGGTAGAACTGGTCAGGTGGAGGCAGTAAAAGAGAAGTGGCTAAAGATGGCAAACACCCAGGAACCTGGACGGATATGACACTATTCTCTGAGATGACAGGAAATGCTAGAGAAGCTGGGTGAAGAAGGTGAGCTTGGTTTGAATGCATTGTCCCAAACGTTATATCTGCACACACAGTCTGGCTTGATCCATTTCTTTAGCAGTGTTGTTCCAGTGTAATTTATATACAATAAAATTCATCCATTTTAAGTGTACAGTTGGATGAGTTTTAGTAAATTTACATAGTTGTGCAACCATTATTTAGTTTTGGAAGACTTCCACTGTACCAGAAAGTTCCCCCATGCCCATTTATAGTCAATTCCCTTCCACCCCTAGCTCTAGGGAATCACTGATTTGCTTTCTGTCAGATCCCCTTTAAAAAATATAAGTTCAACAAAATGATACATGAAGTGATTCCCTGGTGGAGAGTCAAAGGGCAAAGGCAGGGGAGGCCATGATCCCCCCTGAGAGGATACAAGAATTATGAGGCTTTTCAGTCTGCAACCCCTCAAGGATTATGCTCCCTTCCTCCTCCAACCCTCCCCCATAGTGGGCCACTGTTAGAGTCAGGGATAAGGGATATTCTTCAAGTATTCTAGGGCAGAAAATGGTAGGAAACCTCTGTGCTTGCTGGGTTTTAATAATCAGCTTAATAGATATTGTATTTTACTATTTTCAACTGGATGTTTTGGCAGTTATCTAGACAGAACTCAGATTTTTGGTTATGTTCCAAATACGAGATAAGATGGTATTGAGAGCATACTTTATATAACATACCACCTCAGGCCCATCCCCTGGTTTTCTCACAAACAGTGTCTCAACAGTACTGAGACACTAAACCCAGACACTGCTCCCTGGATAAAGTTTTTCAAGTGCAGTTCAGCAATTTACAAACCCAAGGGGTGCCCTGGCCTCCCTTGATACTATGACCATATTTTTTGGCTGTGAATAATTCCACACTTAAAAGCAGACAGATGATTGTTATTTTTAGTGGCAGCGCAACCCTACTGAAATGGTTTGAGGACACATCAGTTTGAATGTCCCCTGGTTTTCCTCGGGAAGACTGTTAATCAGGAATGCTTTTTCTTAGTCCTTGACTTTCAGCTTGTTATAGATATCTAAAGTCTCTCAGATACCATTTCACTTTTATCTATCTTGAGTAATGTCAAGATTTCTTAATTAGTTGTTAACACCATCAATGCTTTGAAGCCTAAGACTGCTGATTTAAAAATGAGAATTATGTAGGCACTTTTTGCTCCCTTGATTGTCTTGAAGCATTAAGGATTCAAAGTGGCTCTTGGATGGGACTGTGGCTCTAACATGTTTCCATCCTTCAAAGAGGTTTCTCCACTGCTTTAACCTCCTCCAATCTTTCTGTCACTTACAAAGATAGGAAAAGTGATATTAAGCACTGCAGAAACCATAAGCTTTAAAAACCATCATATCAAATATTCTTCAAATTCAACGTTCCTTCTAGCAAGCATCACTGGGATCACAGCTCATTGAAATCAGTTCACAATCTCTCCAGAAATGTGGCCCAAACATGCTACCATGGATTCCTTTATCCCACAAATATTTTTTGAGCACCTACTATGTACCAGGCCCTGAACTAGGCACAGGAGATTCAGCACTGAACTGGACAGGGAAAGTCTCTACTTTCTGGGGCTGACCTTCTGGATAATTTCAAAGTAGTAAGTGAAGTAAATAAAACAGGGTGATGTGCTGGTGAGTGCCTGGGGAGGGTCTTCTTAGAAGGGCATCAGGGAGGCCTTTTAAAGGAGGTGAATTTACACCGAGCTCCAGATGAAGAGAAAGGAGCAGCTGAGGTCAGGAGAATTCCAGAGAGAGGGTGCAAGAGAGGACATAGCTTGTCATGCTGAAGGCACTTCGAGGAGGCTGGGGGTCTGCAGGAGTGTGATCTTGGTGAAGAGTGGTATGTGATGGGGTGACCGCTGGGCAGGATCTGGATTAGCTCACCTGTAGCCCATGGCAAAACATTTGGATTCTGTTGTAAGAGCCACAGAAAGTCACTGGGGGGCGGGAGGGCATGAAGCAGGCTAGAAGCAAGATGCCCTGTGCTTTGCAGGAAAATCACTCTGGCAGGTGAGTGAAGGTGGGACTGGGAGCAGGGCAGACAGGAAGCAGGGAGACAGGTTAGGGAGGTATTGCATAATGGAGGCGAGAGACTGTGGTGGCTCTGAATTGGACGGTGGTGAGGCAGGTGGCAGGAAGAAGCATGACTGGGGACATACTATGGAGTGAGAGCCCCAGGATGCACTGGTGGGTGCAATGTGGAGAGGGTGATGAAAGAGGGGAATCAAACCTGACCCCAAAGTTCTTGACTTGGACAACTGGATAGATGGCTGTGCTGTTTACCAGGGTGGGGAGGAGGGTAGAAGGAGCAGGTGTGGGGAATCAAGAGTTCTATTTGGGGGCTTCCCTGGTGGCTCAGTGGTTAAGAATCCACCTGCCAATGCAGGGGACATGGGTTCGAGTCCTGGTCCGCGAAGATCCCACATGTCGCGGAGCAACTAAGCCCGTGTGCCACACCTACAGAGCCTGTGCTCTAGAGCCCGTGTGCCACAACTACTGAGCCCACATGCTGCAACTACTGAAGTCCGTGCTCCTAGAGCCCATGCTCTGAAACAAGAGAAGCCACCGCAATGAGAAGCCCGCACACCACAACGAAGAGAAGCCCCCGCTCGCCACAACTAGAGAAAGCCCACGCGCAGCAACGAAGACCCAATGCAGCCAAAAATAAATAAATAAATTAATTTATTTAAAAAAAAAGAATTCTATTTTGGGCACGTTAAATCTGAGATATCTATTCAGTCTGTCAGTCAGTCACTCATTCATTCATTCACTCACTCATCCATTTGACTCTCCTAGAAATTCGTGCTCTCTGTTCTAGACACCAAGCATTTTCACTCTGGTCATCAAGATAAACAAGCCAGAGTTCCTGCTTTCTAGGCATTCCTAGTCTGGTAGAGGAGGCAGACATATAGGAAAAGGGTCATGATATGGGTGATCAATGACATAATAGAGGTGTGTTGATGGACCAGCCATGCCCAACCGAAGGGACAACCACCTCTCTTGGGAGGGGAGGAGTGGTGATGCTTAGAAGAGGGGAGCTCTTTGAGCTGGGTCTTGGGGGGTGACAGCAGCCAATGAGTTTACCAATAAGGGGGATTTTTCTGGGGCACTGGAGACAGTAGCCATGGTGGGTCAGTAATCCAGCCCTGGGAGGGAGAACTGGGAAAGTGTGCAACCCTCAAGAGGATCCATAGAACCCCAGTGCCTGGCATCTCTTTTGAACCTGGACCAAACTGAGATAGTGACATGTACTGGATATCATAGATTTTTAAAAATTATTATATGAACAAATATACCATATTATATTGGCTCCAAATAATAACCCTGTAAAGGAAAATGTATTTTCAATAGTATTTCTGGTGTTGTCTCTCCATTTGTAGTAGGGACACAGGGAAGTTAAGGAACTTGCCCAGAGTCACTCAAGGGGAAGTGCTCAGCCAGGATTTCATCCCAGGAGGCCTGTCTCCAGAGCCAGTCTGGCCCCCTCCCCCAAATGTGCCCTCCTGGAAAGATTAGTGAGTGAAGATGAAGACATTGCAGAACAGTGGGTTCAGCGTGATCATGACTCCACTTATGTTCACAGTGGGGAAAGGCACTTAACCAAAAACATATTCGCATATACATTCTGTGCATTCAGTTTTTCTAGAAGGATTAAAAAAAACCCCAAAACTTTAAGATTACCTTTGGGGAGTTGGAATGAAGTAGAGGAAAAGGAAATTTTCACTTTAAATTTCACATCCTTCTGCTGCTTAGATTTTTTTAAAAGTGAGAAGGTATTAATTTACAATTAAAATATTAAAGATAGGTAGTGCAGGCAGGGCTGTGCTAGCATCCATGGTCCACCTCACCACCACTCATTCCACCTTTGTGGAATTTTTAGGATGCTGGGTCATTTTCCCTCTGGTACCCCAGGGCACACGTGGGTAGCAAGGACCTCATTTTTGAAAATTTAGTTCCTGAATCTTCTTGCTTATACCTCACACCAATCTCTGTCGCCTCTAGCTTGGGACATGAGGTCCAGAAAGAGGTCATCGAATTCTTTCATTATTGCCCCGGGAGGAACATTCCTGATTGTCCTTGCTCTGAGGGATTGCAATACAAGCCAGAAGTGTTTTAGGGGTAGAAACCCCAGATACCAGACAATCTTGGATGAATAAGGATGGATAGAGAGTACAGGTAACCCAAGAGGGGTATCTCCATGCAACAATAAAGAGGAAAGGAGTGACTGAAGTTCAAACATTTCTTTTCTATATTATTTGCCTGACACCATCTCAGTGTGATAAATACCCTAACCACAGATGTGGCAAATAGGTTTCACCACGAGTGCCAAATCCATTCAACTGCTATTGCACTAAACTGAGAAAAATTCCAAGACAAAATCTGTTCTCTGCAGAAAAAAAAAAGAAAAGAAAAAAAGGAATTAGTGATTGATTAGTGATGTCTGCCATGAGCAAGGTATAGGTAACTAAGGTATGGATGCCAGCTAACTCTCATCCCTGCTTGAGTTCAATCTTGCCTTTGGCTTTTTCTTCAAATGAGATGAGTAATTCAGATTCTTTCCGCTGATATTTATCTCATTCTTCCACCTATACTCATAGCACTTGGTTCATACTTCTGGAACTATACTTGCCACAGCCTGTCCCATGCCTGAACCAGTCCCATGTGTGCCTATCTCTCCTTCTAGCTCACCATTCCCAAGGGCAGTGGCCATATCGTATCCCGGTTTCCATCCCCAGTGCACTCTTGTGGCATTCTGCACATAATTGGCACACAGAGAATGTTTGTGGAATTGAAATACATGGAACTGAATTTTGGTGGGGCCCCTGAGAGAGACATGAGCAACCTGGCCAGTCCTGAGGAATCGTAGCAAGGGAGGGGAGAACCTGCAAGAGGGGGCCAAGTCAGAGCGCCAGTGTGTAAAAAATAACAATTCCGCTTATTATCTTTTGTATTAGTTTTCTATGGCTGCTGTAACAAGTCACTATAAACTTAGTGACTTAAAACAATAGCTTCATTTTCCTACAACTCTCTAGGTTAGAAATCCAACTGGATCTCACTGGGCAAAGATTGAAGTGTTGGCAGGGCTGCATTCCCTCCGGAGGCTCTTTTTTTTTTTTTTTTTTTTTTGCGGTACGCGGGCCTCTCACTGTTGTGGCCTCTCCCGCTGCGGAGCACAGGCTCTGGACGCGCAGTCTTGACGGGCCCAGCCGCTCCGCGGCACGTGGGATCCTCCTGGACCGGGGCACGAGCCTGCGTCCCCCGCATCGGCAGGCGGACTCTCAACCACTGCGCCACCAGGGAAGCCCCCGGAGACTCTTATCTTTGCCTTCTCCAGCTCCTAGAGGCCACCTGCGTTCCTTGGCTTGTGGTTCCCTTCCTTCTTCAGAGCCAGCAACACATGACATCTTCAGATCTTTTTAGGATTCTCTTTTTCTGAAGGCCTCTTCCATTTTTAAGGACACTTACGATTACATTGAGCCCACTGAGATCCTCCAGTATAGTCTCCCTATCTCGAGGTCAGATGATCAGCAATTTTAGTTCCATCTGCAACCTTAATTATCTTTTGCCAAGTAAAACAGAATATTCACAGGTTCCAAGGATTAGGACGGGGACATCTTTCGAGGAGTTGTAATTCTGTCAACATCTTTTAATAAACTTAAAGACAGTTCTGAACCCCCAGCTGGTAGAATTGAGGGGACATTTCACCCAATTCAGAATTGAAGCTCCTTCCTGTTGCCTCACAAAGATCAGAGAGGCCCACAGGGCCCCAGGGGCATGACGCGAGGGCCACTACACTCCTGTCCGTCATAAGGATGGCATCACTCAAGCTGTGACGTCTCTGCAGGGGGCCTTTCAGTTTCAGTAGCATTGTCCTGTCTGGAAACCTTAGTGGAGGAGATCCAGCTTCCTGAGACCCCCAAGAGCCTTGCCCTTTCTCCTGCTCCTGCGTAAAGACCTCCAGCAAAACCCGTCCAGTGAGCTGGGAGGGTTTCATGACCAGATCCTCCTACCCCAGACACACATGCTCTGAGATTTTAGTGGAGCAAAAATCCCTGAGGTAAAGACTTACAAAAGACCTGACTACTTGCTTGGAAATGAGGTAGAGGAGGGAAAAACACAGAGAAGGAAACATACATTAATACCTCAGAAATGTCTCAGGCCACACCTTTTGCCCAGTTTTGCCTGGGGCCGGCTCCACACCATAAATGCCTCATTACAAGCCTGCCTGGGGCACTCTTCCCATTTGGAGCTGCTCCTCTCTAAGCCCTGGGCAGGAGGCAGCGCCCCCCTAACTCCCCCCACCCCCGTCGCTGGCTGCCATGATCTGATCGTAAATGCCCAGGCCGGGCTGGGCACGTCAGAGCGTCCCCCGGGAGCTGGGGAGTGTTTACACGGCTGGCAAGGAGGCTGGCCTCAGCGTGAGAAGAGGCCTGTTTAGAGTAGAACGCCCGGAAGGATTTATGGAGGGCCGGCTGCTGAAATAGAGCAGTCATTAAGGAGAGGTGAGCAGCCGTTGGAAGCGGGAATATTTAGTAATGACATGGGCACAAACGTTGGTCAGGGAGGGCCTTCCTAGAATGTGCTGTTTTCTATTTGCTTTGTGGGGGAGGAGAGTCTGCTACCTTTTTTGGAAAATGGGGATAAAAAGATGTGAATTTAGTGCTTGTGAGAGGCAGAGGAAAGCTCTGGAAGCAGAAGTCCTTAACTCCGCCCCAGAGGCACAGGTGGGCTTGGCTGTGACCCTGTGGGCCTGCGGTGGGGCCGAGGCATCGGGCAGAAGCCTGCAGGGTGGACCGGCCCTGGAGACCCACCCTCACGCCACCCCCAGAGCCAGTGAGAGACTTCTGATTTTTCCATCTGGTCTGTACCTCATTTCACCTGCAAAGACCAGCAAGACAAGCTTTTACTCTTTACCTTTTAGGATTTGTTTTAAAATTCCTAACACTCTTGAAATGTCTTTACCTTAGAGTCTAAGTCTTAGACAAATTTTCATATGTGCTCCTTGAGAGTATTTACAAACTCTTCTTGAAGTTTTTGTTACTTTTCTGCATTGACTTTCCCCCAGACACCGGTAGCTGCATCAGGAATAAATTCCTTAATAAATTCTTGCAATTGGAAGCCCTAAGTGTCGCGGTCATGTTGTGCCGGCCCAGCTCCCCTTTCTTTAGGGAACATCCCTCCCTCATCTATACGGTCCTGCTGTATGTCAATCAAGGGACTCTCATCTCCCTCCAAAATGATGGGCATATGACCCAGAGCAGACATGGTGATTGGTCAGGAGTAGCACGTGACCCAGTCTTGGCCAATCATAGACCACTTCCTCTGGACACAGTGATTGGTCTAGGATCAATACATGACCCAAACAAGGGCAAAGTGAGTGCCATTTGGGAAATGGATGAACATTAATTTGAAAAGAGATGTGCTTTCTCCTGGAGCAATTAAGCTGGGCCATCTTACCTGTCCTCAGGAGGGGGCCTGTCTAGAGTAGGAGAGAATGGACCATGGCATAGGGAAGGAGAATGGGGATGGGGAGGCAGAGGGATCTGAAGTTATCACCTGTGCCCTGGGATGAAGCCGAGCTAAGAGTCAGTAACACTCTGGGGCTTTGTAGTTGGGTGAAATCCCCTTTTGATGTTTAACCTATTTTGAGTTGGGTCTCTGTCACTTACAACCCAAAGTTCCTAATACATTTAGCAAATATACTTTGTAAAATGGAAAGACATTTCATATCTCCAAATGAGCATTTAAAATATTGTTTTTCCAGTTTTTTTCCTTTACTCCTAATGGCTCAGTCCTTCATTTGCCATGTGTGTACCTAACTCAGATGCTACCAAGTCCTCTTCCTCCTCTGTCCTGAAGCTTGGTGAGACCAGACTGTTGACCTGCCTGTACCTGCAGGCCCTTGCCCTGACTCTCTTGGCCAACATAGGCAGCTGCAGCAGCTTGAGGCAACCACCCTGTTGCTGATGATGAAGTGCCTGTTAGCGAATGGAAGTCTGTGCCACAATGCTGATGGCACAGCATTGGCACAATGTCCTGATGCTCCCAAAGCTGGCCCAAAATTGTGCAAAATAAGGGAAGTTAGTCACCTGGAGGTAATATGGTGTAGCGGTTGAGGGTATGTTTTGTGGGGCCAGGGTAATTGTGGTCCAATCCCAGATTTAACACTTACCAACTGTGCAAGGTTGGCCCTGTTCCCTAAGTCCCCTGTGCCTCAACAACCTTATCTATTCAATGGCACTGATAAGGATATGGAATCCACAGGGCTGGCTGAGGATTCAATGAGTTGTTATTGTTACTAATTGAACCCCAGAGCCCAGAAGCAGGACTGCTTAGGCCAGAGTCTCACAAAATCTTTCATGAAATTCCCTTTCTTATCTGTTACTTTGGCGTGTCACTTAATGTCTCTCAGCCCAGTTTTCCTACCTAACAACACATTCCTCATAGGAATGTGTGAAGTCTGGATGAAATCGTGCTTGTAAAATGTACGTATTAAGCACTCAGGACACATCAGCTATCAGGGTGAGATATAGTTCTTTCCCAACAAATTAAAATTGACCTACCTCAGCTGTCTTGGCAAAGCACAAACCTCTCCCAAGTGCAAGGAGCGGCGAGGGGAGCTTGGCCTGAGACGGGAGTCAGAATTTCTGCTCTGGGAGAGGGGTCCCAACCCTTAGGAGCATGCGCACAGGGATGGGGGGGGCAGGGCTCCGCCTTGGAGGCGGTTGCTGTGGCAACTGGTTCCAAAATTTTGTGTTTGCTAATTACTTATTTTAATTCAAATGGAATATCCCGATGCTTTGCTCAAAGGGTTTCTTCCTTGTCCTGTATCACACAATACTCTACTCTTCCAGGTCAGGATATACATTTCCTTGAAACTTTACTGTTCTTAGAAAGTTATGTATTTTGAAGGGTTCAGTTAACTTATTGTGTAGAAATAAATCAATATAATTTATTCATGAAACTGTCTTAAAAGTCATCACATTTTAACTTTAACCAACTGTGTTTTTGACTCGGTATTTATTTGATAACTTAGACATTGTATAATTTAAAATGTACTATCATTATTCTACGATGACTTGCCTCACGCAGTATATTTTATTCTGTCCCTCAGAGAAATGTTGAAGCTCTGGAAACAAATGATTGCTAAACTTGTATTTTTAAAAGGAAACCAGTAGGCTTTTTGGTAGTTTTAAAATCAAATAAATATTGAGATATTTAAACTTGCTTGTTAACCATTTTTTTCAATGATGAAATGTGAACAATTGGTAGAAGCAATAGTATTTCTAAACAAACTTAGTTGAGAGGATAGGAATCGCAGACTAAACACAGCCCTGCAGAAGGAGGAATAGAGGCATGGGTGGAGAAGGCCAGGGTTCTACATGCACAGAACTAGCTACGGCTTCTCTGGGCACAGAGGGAACCTTTGCAGATCTGCCCTCAGACTTGATGGGCTAGCGAACCCAAGAGTGCATGAAAGTTCCCTTCAAATGGCTCTTTTCATCCTGGAATCAAAAAGGACTGCTCAGAGCCCAGGTCAATGAGCCGTCATGTAACCACAGTCAGGCAGCCACCTCTGAGATGAAACACAAACCAAGGTTCTTGCCAGAATATTCCACCAAGGGGATGGGCAGCCACTGCACACATTTCCAAGTAGCCATGTGCCATATTCTAATGTTTCCGTATCTGTGCCGAATGTTTGGGACCTTTAGTGCTCTGTTTAGCACTTTATTCTAATCTGCCTTGTGTTTGTCTGTGTTTCCCATCTCTCGTTTTCTCCCCGAGCCTTGTTGGGAGGCAGGATGGGGCAGTGTAACCAGCCCAGGCTTTAAAACCAAACGGACATGGCTCTGAATCTCAGCTGAGTGCCTTAATCAAGAAGAAGAATTCAACACATCTTTACTATCTATGTGTTTGAAAGTTTTAACTTTAATATCCTTTCCAGCCGTCAGTTTCCTCATATGTAAAGTAATACTAACGCCTGCCTTACAAGTTTGTTGTGAAGATTAAATGAGATAACCCAGAGAAGGCACCCAGAACACAGGTTGGCACATAGTAAGTTCTTGATACATATTAGCTATCATTGTTTGCATTTTTATCATCATCACTGGAATAAATGAGTAGCCTTCCAATGTTTTAAATGCCCTCCTTTGAAGAATAGTCACTCAATGACAGTTTGTTGCATGATGTTAAAAAAATAAGCCTCCTTAAAAAAAAAGTCTCACATCATTACAATCCCACACCAACTTGCAGAGATGACACTTTCCTTAAGTTTGAACACAATAAGGGTAAGGCAATTAAAAACGTAGCAATAAAATAAACATCAGCCTAGTGCTCCTACCCAGCAAAATGAAAAACTGGGGGAAGGGAACATATAAGTGAGAGGTTCTATTTAAAATAAATTATACTCATTCTGATCCCATGTTCTCTCCTGTGCCATATGGGTGGTGGTCAGTTTCAGAAATCCCTCCTGAAGAAAGTTCCTTTTGATTCTTTGTTGCTCATTGGAATTGCATCACAGGTGGGTAAGTTTGCCCTGCATGGTTTTCTCTCAGGAGCCCTTCTTATGCTCAGTGGCTGGCCCCATACCTTTCTGCTCACTCTTAAGCAATAGATACTTTAAATTACAGATCAAAAGCATCCATGCCCAGACATAGTCAACATTTTAATTGTCATTCAAAGCTCAGACTTCTCCCCTTCAGGCAGCTGAAGACAGAGAGGTCACATGTCAGGGATTGCCTAGAACAGTCCCAGCTTATGCCTGTTGTCCTGACATCTTGTCCTTGTTAGTATCTCTCATGGATTTCCCATTTTTAATAAAGAATTATTATTAATATTTGCATGAAAGTAAGTGGCATTGGCAGATCTCTATTGGTCCTTTTTAGTTCTTTTAACATCTCTACTAGAAGCATGCAAGACTCATGCACAATGAGTAGAGCTCTCACTTCAACATAATGTGAAAACTAAAAGTTTAGTGAAACTCTCTTTTCCCAACCCTTCCAGACTCGACATAACTAACACCTCCCTTTCAGGGACAACATGCAGGGTGGTAGCTAATAGAACAGTGTGCTCACACACAAGCATTTGGGGACAGCCATCCCCTTCCATTAACTATTTGAAATGGGAAAATAATCAATGCTGCTGGGCCGACCAGCCACTTGGTCTATCAGCCAGCTATACCATGGTCTGGGGTAAGTGACAAAGCTGCCAGGCTTCCCTGGCAGAGTCAGCATAATGTGGGAAATCATAGGTTAGGCGTGAGAGAAGAAATATGTGCAGAAAATAGAAGTTGTGATCCTGCTAGAGAGCATTTAAAGAGTAATTTGAAAGTTTTTGCTGTGGTGGTTTTGTTACTTATTATATGGTATAAATATACAACTATTATTAATTGGTAATGCTTTTTATTTGCAATAAACTATTCTAGCATCAATGACCCCCAAAACAATGTAAATGTGTGTTTAATGATATGCTAAGTACTGAATTTTCATTCCTTAAGGAATTAGATGAATATATATCTTGCGAAAATATTTGTCGACATTTGCCAATCCACCAGGGGAGCTGCAGCAATATTATTGACCACGTGAGAACCAAGAGACACCAATCTGCCAGAAGAGCATGAACATCTATTATGTTTAATGCATGCAGCTGCAGAAAGGGTTTTATAGATCACTCTGTGAAGCATGATTTTTATTTAGATCAAATGTCTTTCTTATAGATTAATTTTGCTTATTTTTGATCCCACATTTTCTTGTGCACATGTGAAAAGTAAAACCATGGCCGTTAATGCATTGGCTCCTTTGGCAGCAGAAGAATTTTTGCAGTCAAGTGATGCCTGATTTATATCAGTGACATCAGGTGCTTCAAACAGAAAACCAGTTAACTCTAATGATAATTTAATATTTTCATCCAATGCACGGAATCAAAGTCCAGTTGTTTTTTTTCTTTGGTAAAGATTTTATTGGTAAAATCAAAAAGATTGCTAACACACTGTGGTGGTAATCATGTGAGGAAGAGGCACACTTGAACATTGCTATTTGGATATGATAGATGTACAATCTCTATTTAAACAGTAAATATCACTTAAAATGTAATATATACATTTTTGGCACAGAAATTACATTGATAGATATTTCCCTTATAGATAGGCTCTATAGCAAATAATACTTTATTAAGTGTTATTCATTGCAAAATTTTTCTATGATTACAAAATTCTGGGACAAACTTAAATACCCATTAAAATAAACTGGTTTAATAAATTTTGGTACATCCATTTAGCACAATACTTGCAACCACTTACAAAAAATGAGACAGCTCTTTATGTATTGATATGCAACAATCTGCAAGATACTTTTTAAATTAAAATATAAAGAAACAGGACTATTGTTTATAGTTGTGCAACATTTGGTTAGCATATCAAAGTCCAGTTTTTGGAGGTTCACTTTGTCAACAATGAAACACTTTTATAGATCTAAATCAGAAGTTCAACATTGAAGATGAAATTATTTCTTTTTTACAGTGATAATAGGATTACAAATTTTGGTGGAGCATAGAACGGTGGTTAAAACATTGTTATCTCTAAATTAGGAATTTTCTGGAGCAGAAGTGTATTTGGAATTGATTGTAATGCACAGGTAATTTGTCATCACATCTAAACAAGCTGACACATTTTATTTTCAAAATAGAAGTGTTGGTTATCTATTTATCTATCTATCTATCTAGCTAGCTATTAGAAGTTGAGCTACAAAATTTTTGCAACTGAGATGATGTTGAATACAAACACATATGTCAACATGGCAGTACGTATTTAGGCTTTTTCTTTCTTTTGGCAGTTAGTCATGAATAAAATTTCAGACATGTTAAAGCCTTTAAAAATATTTTATAAATCAACCAAAATATTCTGTAATGGAATTAAACTTTCCCAAAGATGAGTCATCTAAATGTTGGTTGCATTTTTGGTTACACTTTTTTCCAAACAAATGATTCTAACAAGGCAGTTGGAAATATTCAACCAAGTATTCCAGGAATGGAGCAACAACAACAAAAAAATCAGGTTTCGAAGCTTTTTAGTGAATTGCAATGATTGAAAACAATGCTTAAAGCAGGAAGATATTACATTTTTTTCTTCACAAAGGCAAGGAAGGCACAATGAGACGCCACTTCCTACCTACTAGGATGGCTATCATAATAACAAATAAATAAATAGAAAATAATGAGCATTGGTGAAGATGTGGAGAAATCAGAACCTTTGTACATTGCTGGTAGCAATGTAAAATAGTGCAGCCGCAGTGGAAAACAGTTCGGCACTTCCTTAAAAAATTAAATATAGAATTACCAGATGACCCAGAAATTCTACTCTTTGGTAAATACACAAAAGAATTGAAAACAAGTGTTCAAACAAACACTTGCACAGAAATGTTCATAGCAACACTGTTCACAATAACTAAAAGGTGTAAGTAACCCAAATGTCTATCAACAGCTGGATGGATAAACAAAATGCAGTATACCCATACAGTGGAATATTATTCAGCCGTGAGAAGGGAATGAAGTACTGATACATGCTATAAGGTGAACGAACCTTGACGACATTATGCTAACTGAAAGAAGCTAGAAACAACGGTCACATATTGTATGAAATATGAAATATCCAGAACAGGTAAATCCATAGAGATAGAACGTAGTTAAATGTCTGTGGGGAGCTGGGAAGAGTGGGGTATGGGGAATGACTGCTTAATTGGCACAAGGTCTCTTTCTGAGGTGATGGAAATGTTTTAGAACTGGATAGAGATGGTGGTTGCACAACATTGTAAATGTAGTAAATATCACTGAATTGTACACTTTAAAACAGTGAATTTTATTTCAATTTTTTAAAAATGAGGAAGAACTGAACATATTAAACTAAATGGTTTATATGATTTGGGGAAAGGCTTCTATTTTTAAGTAGATGTTTAATATTATGTTTGATAACAGAAAGGAATATAATTGAAAAGGCCTAAAATTTTGCAGCACTTAAACTTGGTGAAACAGTAAAAGAGAATCATAGAAATAATTTATTTGATTATTTTTGTCTTGTACAAATGTTTATCAAAGAAAGATTCTCTGAATGAATGCAAAATTATAATACCTGTGAAAATATTTTGGCTAAAATATTTGCACATTTCAAATCCTGAAAAAATAGAATACTCCATTTAACACTGTTTGCTCTGCGGTTGCCAGGTACCTTGGCTCCTGTAAAGAGAGTATTTTATCAATAAAATTATTATGATCTATAGAGAAAGCTCAACTGAAGATGTTGCCAATTTCAAATTTATTGTTATAATAAATATATAATAAAATGCATTTGAGGATGTTTGTCTTTGAGGATGGTTTCAGTCAGTTTTACAGGGAAAAAAGGACCATATTGAAAAAATATGCTATTAGAACAAAGCTGAGAAACTGATAAAATGTTAATATGCACCAAGAGTAGTTATTCTGCTTATTTCTTAAAATTTCAGATAATCAACATAAATGAGTTTTTATATTTTTCTTTAATATATATATGTACATATATAATTTTGTTTTAGAGTAATAATTATATTTCAAAAATAGTTTTTGAATAGAACTATTTTTATAATATGATACCAATTAAGTATCCCAGTTTGGATGATCAGTCACAGGGTCACCCAGGGAAGGCCTGGAAGACAGATAAAGGAGACATGGTCCAATTCTGCTCCATCTCTTCCCGACTTCCCTCCCACATTGTCTAAAGAAGGTGGAGAGAGAAGTAAGGGGACAAGAAAGTCTTTACTTGGATGGATGTTTTGAGTTAACTTTTTCATGGGCACTTTCCAGGGCTCTTTGAAGATTCCCTACGTTGGGAACCTCCACTGAAGATCCCAATAGGTAGGCAACACATAATCTTTGGCAACCACTGCCCACCTGGCCCCCCACCACCACCATTTTGTCCCTCTCATTCTAGCTATTGGCATCCTGGTATTCTACCAGGTTATCCTGTTGGATTTAGAGCAGGACTTAAAATGGCTCCAGAAACAACATGAATGTCCACTGAGGGAACTAGTTGAATAACCTGTGGTACACAGGGGATTCTAAGTACTATGCAGTAGTAAAGAAGAATGAGGGAGACCGCAATATAGACATATAGGGTAAACGTTAGGATTTACTGTTAAGTGAAAAAAGCAAGGTGGAGAACAATGTTTAAGGGTTTAGGGGATACACACACACACACACACATACACACACACACACACACACACATATAATTGCATTCGATTTCAAGAAGAAACAATAGAAGGATAAAGTAAAAACAATTAAAACGGTTTCCTGTGGAAAAAGGGAATAAAGAAGGTTGAAGCATGATTATGAATGTACCTTGGCATATGGTTATGATTTTGGATCATATGTTTACTTTACATAATTCAAAACAAAGTTAAATCAAAATGGTGAAAATCAGCCCCACAAAATTGAAAAACGAGTGGAAATGACTTGTATAACTGTATGTTGTGTGGTGGCATAGGCATCTAAAGACAAAAATCCATAAGGAGACTTTAAAACACATAATTTTGACTGTATGGTGGTGATGGTTGCATCACCATTTAATGCCACTGAACTTAAAAATAAAATGTTAAAATGGTAAGTTTTATGTTGTATATATTTTACCACCATAAAATACATTTTTTTTTTTTTTTTAGAATTTTAGAAAGCGCAGAAAACTGAAAAAGGAGAAAGTGAAGTATCCTTATTCCTACTAGTTAGAGAAAAAAATGTGTTTCTAACTCTGTCCACTGAAAAGGCCTGGAAGCAATGGCAAGCCAGTAGGAAGAGCACCCTTAGCTCCCAAACTGTGGTCTCTAAATAATATTTCTCACTAAAAGGAACCTGGGTTCCTAAGAGAAATAGCTGATTCTAGGTCTGTTGCAATACTCAAAGACTAAAGCAGTCATGTCAAAAGGACACGAGAGAACTTTGCATTCAGTTCCTGCTGGCCAAATTTAGGACAATTTTGCATGAGAATAATAATGACCATAGTTGATTGTAACATATTGAGTGAACACATATGAGTGAATAATAGAAGTCAATGAGTATGAGAAAAAGGGAGCAGCTCTTCCTTAAACAAAAGTGTCAGCTAGTAAACATAGAGGTGTAAAATTTTAAAACCGCCATTGTGCAAACTCTGGTGTAGCAATTGATTCAAGCAAGGTCTTCCGTGGTGGTAAAACCATTAGGGGAAAAAATGTTAGGGAACTGGATATTTGCATGATGTCAAAGCAACGCTCTGCAGGTTACTTACTTATTTCAAAGGAAAAAAGATATCTTCATAGTGAGAGTTCTGGAGGTGACCATCTTAAATGAATGATCAATCTTAACAACACTTAGAGGGGAACAAGCTGACATTTTCCCTGCCCTCTGGTATGATGCAGTTTGAAAAAAGGAAATGCTCAAGACATTCTTGCCAAAAAATAAACAACAAAAAGCTAAGCTGAATGTGATCAAACATCTAGACTTAACTTCCAGGTCATAGAAAACACAAGTTCAATGACATCACAAGGAAACAGATAAATTTACAATCTGGAATGTTCTAAAAAAAAAAAAAAAGCCTGAATGCTTGAAAAAAAAATCAGTGTCAATGTCACCCAGCACTCATATATATTTTGGTCTCTAAATACCATTGCCAACTAAAAGGAAACAGAAATCTTTGGAGAATTGGCCAATCCCAGGTCGGGAGCAGGAAAGGTACAGAAAGAA
Source organism: Hyperoodon ampullatus (assembly GCF_949752795.1). Lineage (NCBI taxonomy): Eukaryota > Metazoa > Chordata > Mammalia > Artiodactyla > Ziphiidae > Hyperoodon > Hyperoodon ampullatus. The sequence continues at coordinate 74,780,506 of NC_136916.1, forward strand.
CCATACTTGTACCAGGGAGCAGGGAAGCTATCAAAGTCCATGAGGGGCACATGAAGAGAACTCAGGAACCATCTTGAAAAGGCTCTCACTGGTCAAAGTTGGGAAATTTTGAGCAATTAGAAGAATAAAACTGCAATGAAAGGAAACACGCCAAATAAGCTCAAAATCAATGAGTCCATGACAATATTTTTTAAAATAGTTAATCACTATTGGATTTTGCTAGACACCAACTCATGACTCTAAAATATGCTAAATAAAGGCAAAGGATCATGTATTTATACTGTCTTTCTTTTAACTTTTTCTGTCTTTCTTTTATAAAATTTATTTCAAAGCTACTAAATAGTCTGTAATGCTAACTTTTTCACAAGTGTATTCTAGCTAATAAATACAGAAGGAACGATGGAACTATCACCACTTTGCATTCCCCAGTGAATGAATGGAGCCAGGCAATGAATGGCTACTGTATCCACTAGGAGAAATGCTGATGGGGAACTTTGTAATCATGGATTAGCACCTGGCCACACTGATCAATCCTAGTATCAAAAAGAGATAACAGGTTGTAAGGAGCCCCTTGAAGTGATGTGACAGGAAGTACACAGCACCACCTCTTCAGTGCTGTTCTTGCCAAAATATTGAGCCCAAATCTAATTAAGCCTTTAGATCTAACCGCTAGTTTATGGAAAATACAGGGGACAGGAGAACATGCTAAAACAACCTGGATGCAATCAGCAAAATCCAGAATGTAAGAAACTCTACAGACAAATCCCAGTTTCTTCAACAAAAAAGTAGCAATTAAAAACAACAGAGAGAAGTGGGACTTATAGATTAAAAGAGTCTAGGAGACATATGCACCTAACGCAGTGTGTGGACACTGTTTGGGTCCTGATTCAAACAAGGGGAAAAAAGAGATAATTGGGCAATATTAAGGAAGGAGGGAGGGAGGAAGAGAGGGAGGAAGCAGGAGGTTACGAACACGTTCTTCAAGCATATTCTTCTGTAGAGATGGGCTATATCAAACAGCGCTCCCTGAGCTATTCAAGACACAGTTTGAAACCCTGAGGGGTCTCTGGGAAGGATGTGGCTGGGTGGGCTTGAGGAACACCAGGACCCACCTTAAGCACACGAGCTCCTGCCTCCCCATGCCCCACCCCAACCCAGGCAACAGGAATCATTCCAGTGTCAAACCTCAGCCCCTAAATCATTTCCCTCACAGAATCCAAAGGAGGTACCCCAAAGCCTTAGTTTCAGGAGCTGTCACTTACAGGAGCTCCTTCCAAGACCCTGAGGAAAGGGTGGCCCTACAGTGTGGTCCTGCGGTCATATATTTTTGTAAAATTTACAAACCAAGAGTTAAACCACACGTGGATCAGACCCCCGTCTCTCTCCATTCCAAATCTACCTCCCTCACACTTTCCCTCCTGCTGGCGCTGGAATGAGCATGGGGAACCTGAGTGGAGAAAGACTTTTAGTTTGGGTTTAGTGGGACATACATGTATAGTTGGTTATCGGTCATTTCGCCAGGTGTTCTCGTAGAAGAAGGGCTTCCAGGGATATGTCCACCTCCCACTCTGTTGATTTACCTGGCAGGCAGAGACCGGAAGGAGCGTGTCCTACAGCACCTGGCACCAAAAGTCTGTGGGTAGTGCAAGAGCAGCAAGGTCTCAAATGCACAGAAGGTCTGAAATGCACTAGAACCAGTCTGTGGAAAATTCTCCCAGATCTTACAAATTATACATAAAACTTGATGGAGCTTATGGTGCTTTCCCCAGATTTACCTCAATCTTTACAAGGCACGTGACACTACCAAAAATGAGTTGTAAGGCTGAAGGAAACATTTCACAACAATCAAGAATAAAAAATACATTTTCATCATCCAACAATTAGAGTAATGACTAAGTAACTTTCTATAGTCTATACAAAAAATATATCACAAAACTGTTACCATATGAAACTGTGATTAAAAAGTATGCAGACGGGCTTCCCTGGTGGCGCAGTGGTTGAGAGTCCGCCTGCCGATGCAGGGGACACGGGTTCGTGCCCTGGTCCAGGAAGATCCCACATGCCGCGGAGCGGCTGGGCCCGTGAGCCATGGCCGCTGGGCCTGCGCGTCCGGAGCCTGTGCTCTGCAGCGGGAGAGGACGCAACAGTGAGAGACCCGCGTACCGCAAAAAAAAAAAAAAAAAAAAGTATGCAGACAAAAGATGTTACAGAGCTATGTCAGGAAGTTAATAAAAAGTATTATGGGTTTTGGGGGGGAAGGGAGATCTTATGTTGCGGTATTTGCAGCTTTAAAAACTTTGTAATTTGTCACCATTTCTTTTCCCATTCAAAATTAATATTCTCTATTAAACTTAATTTTATATTTATAATTATGTGCTTTTTTCATAAAGACAACCTTTCCTTCTACAGTATCAGACCTACAAAATCTGGATCCCTCCTGAATCCCCTAACCAGGTGGGTTTACCCTACTAATGCTCTAAAGACACCTCATACTCTTGTTTAACAGTTCAGACTATGGTTTGCCATTATACATTCCTTATGGTGAAAATTCGATTGATATATATACCTTCCCCCAGACCTTGAGCTTAAGTTCCATAAGGACAGGGACCACTTCTGGTATTGTTCTCAATTACAGTCCCTGTTTCCCTGTGCTCAGCACAGTGCTTGGCACATAGTAAATCCTCAATAAATATTTGTAGAATGACTTAATGAATGAATATGAAAATATGTCTTCTCTCTTTATCAATATTAAGTAGTGTGTTGGTCAAACAGTCAGAGTCTCTGATGGTTTGTATACCAGTTTCCCAGTTTCAGTGGGTGGCCTAAATTGTGAAGCTGGTATTGTCTTGATATGTTTCTAGGTATCAGCTGTTCCCATTTTTCAAAGGACAGTTCATCACAAAATTTAATTTCATATCTGTAATGTGTTACACTGCAAGAAACTTTCCTTATTTTGTTACTTTAAAAGAAACAATACTTCTTTAGGGTCTTCTTGAAAAATAAGTATTTTCTCCCTTACATACTAAATCTATGCTTTTATAACTTTGGCTCTAAATCTTCCTGAAATACCCTAATGTATGAAAATTAGATACATCAGAGGGATTTATTCAGAAACCTAAAGGGCTCTCAGGAGCCTGGGGTGGTCCCAGTAGTGTGTTAATGATGGGACCACTCACTAAAATGGGATGAGGAACACTTCCCCCGGTGGTTCTGAGGATTGATGGGGGGAAGGGAGACATGTTGGTTTGAAAGTGCTTTTAAACCTATAACATTTTTTGCAAATAATAGGCATCCATCATCACCACGACCACCACCATCATCACAGTGTTTTGCCAGGGTTTTGATATTTTAAAATATGTAACTTACACCAGCTCAAGATATTGACAGAAAATCTTGGAAAAAAACATAATTCTGTATATTTATACCTTATAACATTTTAATGAAAATCATATTTTTGTTTAAATTAAATTTTTCTTCTCTAGAACAAGGATATGGTAATTTTGCCTGTACTATTGCTCAATTTTTTTAAGTTAAAATTGAGAGTTCTTAGGAATAATTTCCCAGAAACAATAATCCTCTTATTTCAATTCATAGAATCCACTGCCAGTTTATTCTTTAGTAATTTTACATGAAGAGAAGGCTTGATTTCTTCCGATACGGTTCCATCTTTTGATGTCTATTAGCAACTTGTGAGCTAGAACATAGAATTATTTTCCGGATGAAAAAGCATCCTTTTGTTGAAAATGCTAACAATGGAATATATATTTCAGTCTTGTCCCCGTGTAAAGCATAGTAGGGGTACAATGTATGCATGAATGCGTGAAAACAAGGAAGCCCCTATTAACCTCCTCACCCAATGTCAACCAGAAAGGGCTTTAAAAGCATTCCTTTTTCAAATTAAAAATAAATACAATAACACAAATTTGACCTGACACTTCTGTTCAGCTCTGAGTTTGCTTACCCATCATTACTCGTAAACTCCAGCCAGGAGTGGGGTCATTGCCAGACATTCAACCACACCTAAGTTTCCCATCTCCCTCATTAAAAACTATTGCAGAAACACAAATATTTCCCAGTTATTGTATTTTTACCTGACATGAGACAAGTAAATATAAGCTGATGGTTCTTCCTATTTACCACTGATCTCTGTAATATGCCTGCAGGTTTATCACAGTCAGATTGACATCCACAAAGGTAAGTTATGTCACTGAAGGAAATTTAGAAAAAACAGAAAAGTACAAATCTTAAAATAAAAAGTACTATAACCCCACCTCTCAGAAATAGCATACTGTGAGTATCTGTGTGGTGGTCCATTCAGTCTATTTCCTAAGCATATATGGTGATTGTCATGTTCACGACTGTCATCAGTCTGATTTGTAAAATGCTTTTCTCATGTGCATCATAAATGGTATTTAATAACATTAAATATACTCTAAACAAAATTTTAAATATCTACGTGGTAGACAATAATAACTGTGCCATAACTTAATTCAGTATTTGCTGACATTTGTATACAACTTTGAGAAATCTTTTCATATACTCAGGATACATCCTAAAAGGGGAATTTCTGGAACAGGAGGTATTCATGTTTTTAAAAGCTTTTAATAAATAGTTAAAAAATGTTTTCTAGAAGGCTTCAAATAATTCAAACCCCTGATAGCCTTACCAGTGTTTGATATGATCACTAAAGCAACACACTTAAAGACAAAACAATTTTTCTTCATTATTTTAACTTGCCTGTTTGATAACTAACGTGTTTGAATTTTTAAATATATATTCACATCGACAATCTGTTTGTGTATGTGTGTGTGTGTATGTGCGCACGTGAGCACAGTTTTGGGGAGGGGGATCACCTCTCCATCTCTACTAGGGCAAAGAGTTGTATTTTCCTTATTGATTTGTATGAAAAGCTTAGTTTTTATAAACAGCAGCAAAAGACAAATTTCCAGAACAAGCTGATTGGATTGGCGACAGATTATTTGTTATACTATATGAATACCATACTAGTCTTTTGGATAAAACACTCATTGAGCACACTCGTGTGCACACACAAACACACACACACACACACTCTGTGCAATGGCGGTCTGTAGCCAACATATTATAACCCCACCCTTGACATTTCAATATGGAGGTGGTCCAAGAAGTAGGGGCCAGCCATCATCTCCACCTGGACAGATCCCTGTCTCATGATGTATCCTGAGAGTACTTCCAAGGGCATAGCTCTAACCTATAACCATATTTCTGTCAGAAACATTTCCTCCTTGTGACCATCTCCTTAAGAACATCAAGGCATCAGGCAGACCCCACCATATACTAGCTGGATGACTCTGGACAATTTCCCTCTCAGGGCAGCCTCAGTGTTCTCGTTTAAGAAATGGGAATGATAGTAGGATCACTTGCATGAATTATCGTGACAATAAATGATCATAGAGAGCTAAAGGACTTTGTGTCACACAGAACGCATCTTACATGTTTAACCAGCCTTCCAACTGTATGGAGGCGAATGACTTTTTCTTATCAATTTAGAAGGAAAACTTCATATTTTAGAACCAGCAAACAAAACTAATTTTCCAGCATGACTTAACTAGCTGGTTGGTTGCTGATGATCCAGTTATGGATTCAAATGCAAATAATACCATAATTCTTGGATAAAACACTCACTGAGCACCAAAAGTAGAATTATTTCTATTATTTTTCTACAGGACTGGCAGGTGGGGGAGCCCAAGAGAGAGAAGAGGAAAGAGGGAAGTGGGCTAAGAGCTGGGCACCACTGAGCACCATTTTGGCACTGTGAGGGTTGGGTAACAGTCCCACCCATCCACCCACAAACAACCCCAGGCACCTTCTCAGGACAGGAAGATCACCATCAGTCTGGTCACGAAGCACACACAGATCTCTCTTCCTGAAAAGGTACAATAGATGCATATTCCTTGCGCGCAAAAAGCTCTCTGTGCTTCCGGTCCTATCTGATGTTGACCCAACGTGGCAAAGCAGAAGCCACATGGAAAGCATAAATGGAGCCCACATCCCCCGCCAAAATGCTCGCTGCAGACAGACAGCTGGCCAGGATGCTGTTGTTAGTGGAGGATATGCGTGTCACTGAGGATTCCAAGGAATTTGGCTTGTTCTGGGCTCTGCCTCTCCAGCAAAATGATTTCCACTTGCTCCCTGCATTACAGGCTTTCTCGATTATGTGAAGTGGTGGTATCCCTTCCCAGCACAATTGACAACACTAATAAAAATAGATAACGTATTTTTAAAACCTACAGCAGATTGTCATGGCAATAAATAATTGTATCATGTTGCTGTCATAGCAACGAAGTCTGTGTAACAGAGACAAATCAAGCCTGTATGGAATTTTTCTAAATTTAGGTGTTTGAAAAGAGTTAAAATAGCCTATAGTCATGGAGAGGTGCATTAAAAAATCCTTTAACCTTCATTGGAAAAAATATTTTTAGCCTTTTAAAAAAACTGAATTGCTTATTGTTATATTTCTTCATTCTCTTTAAATTATAAATTGACTTCCCTTTTTGTTCATTATATATATATCTATATATATATATATGTATTCTTAAGAGTTTTCATGAGCAGTAGAAGACTAGAGAGAATTCCCTCTCTCTTCTTCAGAAGTAACTTACAAGGTAGCATTTCATAATTCTTGTACTTTTGCCTGGCAGCTAATGACAAAATATTAATGGAATAACAAGTCACATTAGCTAAACCATGCCATACCAAATTAATAGCTACTTTCCATACTCTTGGCTCCATTTTTCAAAAAAAGCATTTATTACTGCATGATATCTAGTGTGTCATTAAGAACTACAGACACCCAGAGCTAACTATGATTATTCTCTGACACAGTAAACTTTCCCTCCTGACTTCGACTAATTGCTTATTTGTCACTTATGACAAATAAGTGACATTGCCCAAAAAGGGGAGAATGATTTTTTTCACGGATATTTAATTATTGTGCCATTAAGAGAAATCTTCATATCTAAAATAATTACATGAAAAAATCTTGTGGTTTCCCATGTGACAAAACAAGACTTTTGTCATTTTTCGAAATTTTCTTTTATTTGGTTTTAATGAAATAAAAATATTTCCTTTTTTCTTCTGTAAATATTTCTTCTACCCAAGTCCCCACCAGTGAGGGGCTGTCAAACTATAGAAACAGAGTTCAGTTCCAAGTTCAGCTACCTACACGCTTTGTGAACTTGCAACATCACTAGACAGTACTATTTAACTCTTTATTTAGAAAAAAATAAAAATGAGATCAGAAGGTTTTAAAGATAAAATAATTAAATGAGATAGTACAGGCAAAGTATCTAACACATAGTAAATGCTCAGAAGTATGTTAGCTGCTATTTTATTTCATATCAAAGATTGAATTACATATTCAACTTTGATAAGAGACTAAAATGATGAGATCCTTAAACATCTATGATGTAGGAAAGAAACTAATATAAGGATCGTAAGTAAAGTATTATAAATCAATGACTCTAATGATACTATTTTTTTCTTTACCATCTTGCTTTATGATAATTTCCATGATTTATTTTTCTCAAATGAATTTTATTAAAAGGCGAGTGTTGAAGAGTGAGCAGACTCTGACTTTACCGGGGGAAAAGGGAGATGGTGTCACGGAAGGACAGCATTCACCCCATTGACAGCCACTGGTTTCGTTGCCTGGCTTCCTGGAGTAAGTGGGGCTTCCTGGAAGGCAGTAGACAAACCGTTAGTCTCCGCAGCCCCAGCTCTTGCCCCAAAACCTGATGGCTGACAATAAATGTCTGTGGGAGAAACCTGTGAAGGAACTTGAGAGATTATAACTTGCCCAAGAAACCAGAAGTGAATATATTCGTAAGGATAAAGTGGGCAGCACAGCATGCCCAGGAAGAAGGTCCTGCCTCCTTGAGAATTCCTCACCAAAGAGCTGAGCCCTGCCCATCTCGGCAGAACTGTCCTGTTCTCAGCAGCCGTGTGTCACACACAAGTGCCAGCTCCATGTGTGTGCAGAGAGAAAACTTATTTGGGGGTGTGGTGGCTTCTACTTTTCTGCTTCTTAGAAGATTTCTTTTTGCCTTAACTCTCTTGGGTTTCCTTTTATTTATTTCATTTTGTTTTGCTTTTAAGAGGACTTAAATGCCAGCAAAAGACAGCCCAAATTTTCGATAATATTTTACAAGCAAGTCAAGCCTTTTAAAGTTCCACACCTATGGAAAGTTACTACAAGTGGGAAATATCCTCCACCAAACACATAAAGATGCATAGCTTTGTCATTTTCCTTACTGCAAAACCAAATTTCATAGATTTACCACCCCATGTATTTAGGAAATAAACTTCAATATATACTCTAAAGAAGGGAAAAAAAGGAATAAAATTAATAGATGTTATTTCTAAGTGGTGGAACTATGGGTGTTTTTTATTTTTCTCTTTTACTTTTTACCTCATTCCTAAAACTAATATTTTTACCTGAAAAAAGAACATTCTGAGGGGAAATCAAATTCATCTGCATGTGTATCAATTGTCCTGGCTGTAATTGAAATTAAATCATAGCTATGGCATTGGGCCAGATGGAGTGTGTGACCCCCTTCAGATCCTGTGGGTTCAATTTCCACAAGTATGCACACCAACTAGGAAGAAGTGGCAAAAATAAAGTGATCCTCTTTTTTACCTTAATTACCTTAATTGTTATATTTATTGTTTGGTACTATCATTATTGTTATCATTGCATTACATATGACATCTTTTAACATTTTCAAATTGTTTCCCATTTTTATTTTCTCCTAAGACTACAATATGACTTTATCATTTTACAGAAAAGAAGACTGAATCACCCCATATTCGGTCTTCAGAACCACCTCTTATACTGTGTCTCTCTAGGAAATCCAAAAGCCATTTGAAGTTGACATCGATTTATAAGTGGCATATGATTTTTGTGTGTATGTTAGAGGTGGCAGCAAATTTATCTTCCTAATTACGTTTTGCTTAGCCTAACATAAAAATCAGCTTGCATTTTCTGAGCATTCACCAGCTGGGAAGTAGAGAGTGTTTTACGATGGAGGGAAGCTGCCTTGAGATACAAACTTGGGCATGTTTCAAAATAAACAAATAAAAGGGGGGAAACATTTGTGGCGTGTGACCAAGCATGTGTTAATATCTTTATTATATAATGAGCTTAAGCAAATTGATAACAGCAACACCAAAAACCCCCAACAGATAAAATGGACAATATTTTCTATTTCTATATTTTCTATGACTAGGAAAAGAAATATTTCTAGTTGAAAATATAGAAGTGTTTGTTCAAACATTGTATTTTTGCTTGACTGTCTAATAACCAAAGAACTTCAGTTTAAACCAATCGGGGTGAGACTCATTTCCAAAACGAGCATGTAAAAATATGAAATCAGTATACGTAATCTTGAAAATCAATCTGTCAATATCTATATGTATTAAGAGCCATCAAAATGTCCTGTCATTCTACAGTTTTAAGGCAAAAATTACCTGTATGAAAAATGCAAGAAGACATTTGTGATATGTAAAAGGACTGTCCAACAATGTGGAAAATACTCCTGATTAAAGGTACACTAGGAAAAGGAATACAAAATTGCATGTACTCTATGATTATAATGATTAAAAATGAAAATGAGAAAACAATGGAAAAGAGACACTCAGATTCCAGTGATTGGAGTGTTTTATACTTTTTACTCTCTTTTTTTCCCAAATAATGATCGTGGGGATTTGTTTTTCTCTTTTAATTTTTATCATTTCCATCCCTTTCTCTTCTCCATGCTTTAATGAAAAAAAAAAAAATACAGCCATGCCCCATCCATACCTGGAACAAGGGGCTGCTATGCTAGAAATGTGATGGAAAGCAGACGGCATCTCCCTCCAGGTTTAAAATGTGTAAATGCTACTGTATCAAACAATAGTAACTTGCACTTTTTAAAATATAGAGTAATATCTTTTTGTGTGTGTGTTCTTATCATCAGGATTACAGAGTCTCAGAAATGCCTTTATTCAATTACCATTTAGAGGTTTTCCTAGAGGGTGATTCTGAGAATGATCTATTTGAACAGAATTTCTCTCTCGTAAAATAATATTTGAAAATGTTGTTCTCTGGGCCATTCACCCTTTCACAAGGATCTACGTATCAATTTCTGCTTGAGTTTAGTGCTAGGAAAATTTTTTACAGAAGTGGATTAATTTGTAAGCTCTCTTAAAAAAAAAAAAAAAACCACCACTCTTTAGCCCCACAGCATGGACAAGAACTCTTTTTTTTTTCTGTTATCCTGGAGTCTCCAGGGAGCTTTGAGCCAAAGTCATTGCCTATTTGACTATAATCAGCACTGACCATCTCTACTTTCTGTTTCCTTCAGTTTATCTGTGTCCTGTAGTTTTAATGCTTTGATGTTTTTTTCTTGAAGTTTTCTCAGAAGTAGATAGGTACAGAAACTGAACATAAACATGTGAAGAAAAGGATTTAGTTACACAACGGAACATACTAATTTTTTTTATAAAGATGCAAACGATCTAAACGAGCAGAAAATGAGAAAAATCAAAGTGTTTCTCCACCCAGATCTGTTTCCTAGAAGTAACCTGGTTTGGGCTGTATTTTTTTATATCTATGAATAGACAAACATTTTTTTTTCTTGAAAAGGAAAGACTTTTGAAACATTTGTTTTTAACACTGAATTTAATGTAGTCTTCAAATTTTAAACTTTTTTTAAAACTTTATTTTTTTTAAAACAGAGTGTGACACCCTGGCGTGTGTGATTGCTCACAACTCCACACAAGTGGACACAGGAAGGTTCAGGTGTGTTTTCCAAAAGTCAAAGAATTATGTTCTGTGTAGCAGATGAACTGATATTTTACATCTAGATCAAGAAAGTACCCATATTCAAACACTTACTAACTCTCTCAAAGACTCTGAGCTGCTTAGATTGGCAAATTCAAATGAAACCCTTGGGGAAACATAAAGGAGAAGCCCTCAATTGTTGTTTCTGTGTTTGATTGCTGTGTGTTTATGTTTTGCTTTGATTTTGTTTTTTCCTCTGGTAGGATGGACCTTGCTTGTATCCTGATAGCTCAGACATGTGACAAAAAGCAGTGCTTTCCAAAGGCTGCTTTGGATAAGCGTTTCTGTTGCCTCTTTCCTCTACAGGAAGCTCTAATTGACTCCTGGAAAAGAGTGGACACAGGCTCTAAAACTTAACTCCCCACACTTCCTGCTTAAAAAAATAAAAAGAGAGGGCTTCCCTGGTGGCGCAGTGGTTGAGAGTCCGCCCGCTAATGCGGGGGACACCGGTTCGTGCCCCGGTCCGGGAGGATGCCACATGCCACGGAGCGGCTGGGCCCATGGGCCATGGCCGCTGAGCCTGCGCATCCGGAGGCTGTGCTCTGCAACGGGAGAGGTCACAACTGTGAGAGGCCTGCGTTATCACACACAAAAAATAAATAAATGAAAAGAGAGAAATCAACCATTTTTTACTAATGAAGAAGTGGTAGAATTCTTAGTGATTTTAGTTTTAGAAGACATAAAGACAACTTGGATGTATATTACGCTTCACATTATGAAAATTCTTGGAGTCAAGTTTGAAAGCTTAAAAAAATTAAAATTAACGTCATAAGCATAATAAAGTTACCAAAGTGTTATATAAATATTCGTATATAAAATGACCTGAATTTAAAAAAATTATTTCCAGAAATAGTAAGGGGAATTTAACATCAGAATTATTTGTTATATTCATGGCTTTCTTTTAGATCTAGTACTTATAGGCAAAGAATATGTTTGCAATTTGCCAAAAATGCATAACGATATTATTTCAAAATAATAGAAAAACTCGAGGCTCGAGGTAGGATAATATTATTTAAATGACTATTGATGATTTAAAGTTATTTTCAATGAAAAGAGAGGGTGTTACCCCTGTTAAAACAAGAAATTATTTGATAGCTCATTTATTCTACCTGCAATCAAGCTGAAAAAGTCTACATTGCTTACAAAAGAGGCGTTCATTTATTTTAAAGTCTACATTCTTTTTAGGATACTTATTTAACAAAAGAATTTTAAAAATCCGTTGGAAGCCGGATGGACACACTGCACAGGATGACTAAAAATGGGGTTAGGATATCCTATTTACTAACAGGAAATAAACACCCCAAATCAAGAGTTTTTATAAAATATAAGAAAAGGTAAAAAATATTTTCATTTTAAGTACTCATGTGAATACTGCACAATTCTCATTTGTCACAATGTCTTTTTCATATGATGTTTGATATCAGTTTCAGGTTATGATCAGGAATAGTACTACTCTGCCATGATTAAGAAAAACTTCCTCCAAACATAAAATCTGAGAAAACACACACACACACACACACACACACACACACACACACACCTTAAAAGCAATGTTTTCTTTTACATTCAAGTTTTTAAGTTTTGTATAAGAGGAATTTCAAAAATACATTTGACTTTTAAAATTTAGCATATTTCACTCTGAAAAACTGTATCCTTTTAGAGTGAATGGTTAAACCAATTGCAGTATATCTACAGCGTGGACTATCACTCAGAAGTAAAAAGGGAGGAACTATTGATACAGGCATCAACTTGGAAGGATCTCAAGGGAATTATGCTGAGTGGAAAAGCCAATCCCTGAAGTTCGTATTCTATATGATTCCATTTCTATAATATTTTTGAAATGACAAAATTATAGAAATGGAAATTACAGAAATGGAGGACAGATGGGCAGTTGTCAGGGGTTAAGGAGGAGGGAGAGGGAGGGAGAGAAGTGGGTGTGCCTATAACAGGGCAATGGAGGGATCATTTCACTGATGGAAAATTCCTGTATCTTAACAGAAGTGGTGGATATTTGAACCTACAAATGTGATACAATTGTTTAAAACAACACACACACACAAAAAAAGGAGTTCAAGTAAAACTGGGGAAATCTGAACAAACCTGTGGATTGTATCGAGATCAATATCTTGGTTGCAATGTTGTACTATAATTTTGCAAGATACTACCATGGGGGAAACTGAGAAAAGAGTACATGGAATTTCTCTGTCTTACTTCTTACAACTGCATATGAATCTACAATTATTTCAAAATAAAAGATGTAATTTCTTAAAAAGTTTTGTTGTTTTAGGATTGTGCCTTCTAACCTGAATTAAAACAATGTATTGCCTCTCAGAATAAAAATATTAGTAAGACATATGTGCTGGGAAAATACATAATATTCCCACATGCCCTGCAACTTTCACTCATCCTAAGGACACTCTTGATGGGGTTCCATAGGCCTTTAACTTTTGGAACAAAACAAGTCTGACAGACAGACCTGAACTCCAAAAAGCTTCTGAACACTCAGAAGCCGCAGGTGATGCCACGCTTCTCCTGGTCCCATTAGATGCGCAGAGAAACCCTGTCAGATACCCCAGAACAAAGTTCTCATCTTGTTACCACATATAAAACCATCAAGCTTCAGAAAGCACACATTATCTAAAACATTTTTTCCTTCTGTGGACTTTCCTCTCTCCACAGCAGGCATTTTTGTGTATAGATGGGACCGAAAGAAAAGCTCCCCCTCGCACAGTCTGTGTTCTCTGTTCTTGGCGTGTTGCATATGTAGGAAGCTTGCCTACCAGCTTTATGCCCTTGCCCATCATGGTCCACAAATAGCTGTACACCTCTATGCCCAACTTAAGTAGCCCTTTTTGTCCCACGCTGTGAAGAAGTCCAAGAAAACAATTGTTTGGAAGAGCTCTGAGCTCCCTTAGTTGTAAAGCCCTTAGTTCCTCCTTGCTACGCTTTATAACTATGTTGGGATTCTCCAAACCAGATGGTCTCACAGGGGAAGCTGTTAACAACTGCTCTAGAAAGAAATAACTCTTGCTGTTTCTAAAGTCAAATACTTTGGCCATTAACACACTGAATAGTTCTCCTAATACATCTCTTTCTATGCCAGAACCTGTCCAACTCTTGGCTCTGGGTTGGTTTTCACTGTCATTTACTCATGTTCTTTCCTCCTTTCCCCTGCTTTTAACTCCCAGAAGGCATGCCTGCTTCCCTTTATCTTTTCCCCTTCAAGCCTGTTTAGCCCACGCATCTCCATAGCCACTAATTCAACAGGTCTCTCCAGGGAGGATGCCACCTCCTCTTCCTTGTCAGAGATGAAGCCTAGGAAACATGACTGCTTTTTGTTGTTGTCGGAGATGAGCTACTGAAGGAGAGAGTTGCCAAGAGTTGCCAAGATTCTGTGGACAAGTCGATGCAAGAAACGTTAACGCTCTTATCTGTTTAGAGAAGGCACAGTTCACTCCTTGACAGGGATACTTAGCCCTCTGTCTCCCAATAAAGCCAGGTTGAATTAGGATCCTCAAGCAACTTCATAATTCCAAGGAGACTTTGGAATTATGAAAAATAATTTTGAAGCTTTCCTTTCTTTGTTTTGCCTGCAATAATAGTTTTTTGGAGAAAAACTTTAAAAAAAAACCCTTCTTGACGTCATTTAAAATGAGGTGGGGGAGGTTCATGCTCTACTCTGTTGGTGATTCAGACTCAGCACTCCCTGCAGGTGAGGTTTGAAGATGTTCACTGGTCTCCAGGCTCTGTCACCTCTCTACATATTTGTGGGTCCCGTGGCTCCATCAGAAATTTGGAGGTCAACATATGCACATCCTACTGGGGGGCAGTGTCGGTCACTCATTTCCCCCATTGGTTAAAGAGACTCTCTTCTCTCTCCCTTGCTTCCCCATCCACACCTATGGGTGGCAGGTGTGGAGACACCCGGGTCAGATGACGAGCAGAGGAGCTCACGGTGGAAGCCAGCTGGATCTGGCATGGACCTTCAGTCCAGTACTAGATCCAGGCTGGAAGGCCAGCCCCTGCTCACAGACTCCTGCTCCAGCCTTGGAGTCCTTCTGGCCCCCCTCATCATCAGCACCCTCCTTAAAGGTGTTCTGACTTGGTGACCCTATTCCTGCCCCTCCCCCACTCCCCCTGCCAGCCTCCCTGAGCTTCATGAGAAAACGGCTGGACAATTGAAATTTGTATTTTATTTCCTAGCTCTGCTTTCCACTCTTAATATCCACAAAATTGTAAAAGAAAAAAAGCGGGGGCGGGGGGGAATTATTTCCAATAAGATTTTGTGCATTTTAGGGCTAGGCATTTTGGTGACATGGGAAACACAAACATCCATCAGCCTGGGCTTCAGAGACCTAATTAAAACAGTCAGTTTGTGTGAAACAAAACACTGGCTTCTGCTCATGTCAATTCAGTGGTCTCAGAAAGTCAACCCCCTCATCCCCAAGTCTCAGTTTCTCCTTTTGGAAAATAAGGAAATTGAAACACATGATTTCCAAGGTTACCTTCAGAGTTAACAGTCTTAGAAAATATAAATGAATTCTTCCAAAGAAGAGGGTTAAGATGAAGTTTCTGAGAAATGCAATGTCATTTTAAAGGAATTAGCAAATTTGTGTATTTTAAAAAACCAAATTTAGACACTAAGGGTCCTTCGATCTGAAAATTTCTATCCAAGGACTAACAACTACAAGGTTGCATAGAGAAGTAAAAGTGATCACAGTATGGAAGACTGACTACTGAATATTACAATATTTTTCTTCAATTGAACATCCTTCCAGGTATAAGAGTAAGACCAACTCACACCTACCACATTAATATTGTTTAGGTCTGTCTCTCTCTGATGGTGGCAATGCTGAGAATATCTAACAATGCAAGGACAAACAAACTGTCTACAAAGTCAGTATGAATTGTCAAAGAAAAAAAGGAAAGGACGAAAAAGGTCAGCCCTGATTTTTAACAAAATCATATTAACCTATCATTCTAGAACAATTTTGGCAGACCTCCTACCACTAAAAATGACAGCTGAGTTATGCTTTGTTCTGAAAATCTGCATGTGATTATTATCTAGACGGTTAAGTTTGGTTAAATTGTAGTTTATGTCTTTAGTATTAAGTTCCAATTAAACTTGCTTCTCCCATTATTTGGTAAAAAATTTGGTTTCTGTTTTAAGTGGATTTATTTTAAGCGGTGTTTCCCGCGCCCCCCTCCTCCCGCATCAATCGCAGGGCAATGAGAATTCATTGAACTTACTAAGGAAGAACAATAGAATGTGCCGACTTAGAGTGGCTGATAAGCTCAAAGAAATCTCCAGGCAAAGTGGGTCACCTAAAACTTGCTCTGCAGCATCAACAAGAAAGGGGTTTAGGCCAGCACTCTGGTGGGAAGAGAGCTCCAGGGGACTTGTCTTAAATCCTGTTTGGATAACAATAGGCATTGTTTACTGAGGACTTGTGCTTCAGAGCTTACAAACACCATCTCTTTTAATCCTCAGGATAATCTTATGAGATAGCTACAATTATGACCCCAGTTTCACAAAGAAGCCAGCATAGAGCTGTCCCGAATTCACACATCCACTAAGAGGCTAAGGGAGATATAACTCGGGCTCCAGAGCCCCTTCTTGTCTGAATCAATGTTTCCTAAACTACACAGAGCTGCTACAGGGTGGGCAGAGGCTTGGGTCCTTTTGAAAAGCTCCCAGATGATGCTGCCATGCAGCCACAGGAGAGAACCACTGACTCAGAGCATACACATTTCTGGGGATCTTGTTAAAATGATAATTCTGGTCCAGAGTTCTGTGATTCTGTAGATCTAATAAACTCGCAGGAGAAACTGATGCTACTGGTCCTGGACCTCACTCTGAGGAGCAATTAGAAGATCTCTCAATTTGGGGATGGTTTTTTTTTTTTTTTTTTTTTTTTTTTTGGCAGTACACGGGCCTCTCACTGCTGTGGTCTCCCCCCTTGCGGAGCACAGGCTCCAGACACGCAGGCCCAGCGGCCATGGCCCACGGGCCCTGCCGCTCCGCGGCATGTGGGATCCTCCCGGACCGGGGCACAAACCCGTGTCCCCTGCTTCGGCAGGCGGACTCTCAACCACTGCGCCACCAGGGAAGCCCTTGGGGGTGGTTTTGAAGGAGCTAATAAAAGTTCTGGGAGGGTTAATTCCCCACCTTATTTTCAAGCCACCCCTCGGTGGCATACCTACAAGGGATCCTTGAAGACTCACCCTCAGCCAATTTTCCACAAGTAGGTGCCTCTCTCCCTTCCTGTGATAGGAGAAATAAAGGAAAAGTTAATCTTTCATATCTTGAGCCATGGAGATGCCAACTTGATATAGGAGGAATGAAAAGGAAAGTCACCTCAAGATGCCCTCCCTATTCTTTTCCCATGCAGCTGGGGTTCTTATCATCAACCTAAGGGGCTGCCAACCGGGACTCAGGACTAAGGAAGCACTGTCTTTCCTGGCACTTCAAGGACAAATCTCTACTTTCCAAAGGGACCCTGAAGGCATTTTATTTTCTTCCTGAACTCCAGGATCAGTACCCCTGGGGAAGGAATAGATAACTGGTGCCTGGAAGAAACCCAAAGCTCGGGGAGGAATATTGCAACCCTCCTCCCTCCAGCTCACCTGCCCTTAAATTAGTCTGGTCTCCCTGAGAAGCACATGTTGCTGTTATTAAATAACTATTATTGTTTAACAGTAACTGAATGCATTGTGTACAGAAAAGATACAGTCAGTACCAGATGGACCTAAAATCAAAATGATACAAACAGGCACCAAACAGACACACTGAGAAAGCCCGTGTGCCAGTGGATTACATAAGGCTAAGGTAGTGGCGGATGGTGAGGACCGCAAGATGTTTATCGTCATGACGATATCTGGGTAAAGAAGGAGTTATGCAGTTGAAGTGGATGTGAAGAGTCATGTATATATTTGAGGGCTGGAGAGACAAAGCTCAAATCCTGGAGAACTCAAAGCATTTGGCTTCTGCCACTTTCAGAGGGATGCGTGCAGGACTGCGCCTGCGCGTGAGAGTCTGTGTGCAGATTTAAAAGGGAGTGTTGAAGAGGGAGCTATTTAAAGGTAATAGGGATAATACCATATTTCCTTTCGTTATGTCGAATTCTATGTGGAACTGGATTACACACCTTCAGCATCTTTGCCACGACGCTTGGACTGTTTCACTTACCAAGGGCAAGCCCCAAAGTCCCCGTAGAATGCGTCGCAGAGGGACCCAGGGGAAGAACGGCACTGCACATCGCTCCCACTCTGCAAACTCCTCTAGGTCCTAAAAAAGTACAGACCTGGGCAGGAAGCTGTCTTCTCTCTCCAGAGGTTAAACTGTAAGTGGTTTATTCTTTGTTTCTTCTGCATTGTTCTGTGTTAATTGGAAGGTTGCTGAAGCCTTAGTTGCTGGCAAGACATTAGAGGTGGCCCTGCAGTTTGAAGCCTCTGGCACTGCAGTCACCCAGCTGGTGGCCTCCTGTCCCACATCTTCCCTCTCACCAAACCTACACCCGTCTTCCGCACTTGG
The DNA here is from genome assembly GCF_949752795.1 of Hyperoodon ampullatus. NCBI lineage: Eukaryota > Metazoa > Chordata > Mammalia > Artiodactyla > Ziphiidae > Hyperoodon > Hyperoodon ampullatus. Next base: position 74,798,901 of record NC_136916.1, read on the forward strand.
GACCCTGCCTTTCAGGGGATGTCAGACCTGTCCTGAGCCACCTTGCTTTGAGGAAGGGTCCCTCTGCCATACCCAGTTTGATCAGTTCCACTTTCTTAGCATCCCTCACCCACAAAGAGCATCCTGGAGCAGAATCTATGACTCACATGGACCGAGAGCCACTGTCCTGAGCCCTCTAAGGGCAGATCATGAAGGAGCACACACATCCAGAGAAATGCTCCAGGATGCCTTCTAGGAATTTAATGGCATCCAAAGGAAAAGTTAGGCCCTCTGGACTCTGTAATAGCCCTGTAAAAACCAAACCAACATTTTAAAGAATCCTAACATCTTCCACCCACCGCTACATTCTAAACTCTCATTAAGATGACATCTTGCTCCAGAAAAGATTCCAGTTGACATTGTGAGATATTTCTTTTCAAAAACTACTTAAATATCTGATGTGTGAAAAACATTGAATTAAATTTGCCATTTGTAATCAGAGCTAACATTAAGCAGGGTTTGTCAACAAGCTTGACAATTTCTTGGGTAAAAGAAAAAAGTATACTTCCAGGTAAATTTTAGATTTAAAAAAACTTGAGACAAGAGTTGACTTTGTGAAGAAGCAGCTGCCTCTGTTGTGTTGTCCAGAGGAGCCTGCTCTTACTCACCATGGGTCTGATTGTATAATTCGTGTCTTTTCCACCAGACTGTGAGCTCCGCAGTATGAAGAATGGGGGAGTGTGTCTGTTTTGTTCACTGTATTATCCCTGGCACCCAGCTCAGAACTTGGCACCACAGTAGGGTTCTAACAGCATTTGTTGAACAAACTAATTTTATACCTGACTCCTGGGGGAGTCCACCCATTGCATTAAAGGTGGGGGGACAGGGAGCTCTAATGCTTTCAAATTGATTAATTCTACTCAGAGAAAAGCATTCCTTTCACTCAGCATTCCAACTCTGGTTGAATATACAGATCTTTTTTTTTTTTTTTTTTTTTTTGCGGTACGCGGGCCTCTCACTGTTGTGGCCTCTCCCGTTGCGGAGCACAGGCTCCAGACGCACAGGCTCAGCAGCCATGGCTCACGGGCCCAGCCGCTCCGCGGCATGTGGGATCTTCCCGGACCGGGGCACGAACCCGCACCCCCTGCATCGGCAGGCGGACTCTTAACCACTGCGCCACCAGGGAAGCCCGAATATACAGATCTTAGTCATAGTAGCTAATATTAACTGAGGGTTTACCATTGCATAGGTTATATTCTTGGATCCTGATGACACCTTTTTAGGTAGATAGGTGTTTTACAGATGACAACAGTGAGGTCAAGATGCCTAAGATGACAGCACCAGGAAGAAGTAGAGCCAGGATTCAAGCCCAGGCCATCTGGCGCCACTTCACTGTCAATGTGATTCTGCAAACCCATTCCTGGGAAAGAATACTTTGGGTTTGGATGATGAAGACAAACCATCTGCTTCCCCTAAATTGTATATTTTTAATTTAAAATCCAAAGACACCGGGCTCCCAAATCAGGATCTACTGGATTCAAATCCTAAACCAGAACATGTGACTTCAGGCAAATTACTTAACCACTTTGAAGGCTGAAAAAACACTGATCTTCTAGAGATGATGTGTGGAAAACATGGTAAGCACACAACTAATGCTTTCAAAGTACATTTTGTATCACTGTTGTAGTGAAGAGAACACAGGGCAACCTAGTAGGCTTTTCCCTTCTTCCCTCTTCATACACACTGGGAAGAGTATAGATTTTATGTCCATGTCATGGAGATGAAAGATATTTATGGACAAATAAAGGCATTTACCAACAGGAAACAAAGAGAAGGGCATGGGTCCGTGATCTGCATAAATACAGACAGCATACATGCTGGCAGATATTTTGTGCCTAGAAGCCAAACTACTGCAAAACAAGCCCTTCTTATTTATAGCCGAGGATGGACATGCTGCAGGCTTTGCAACTGTGTTTTCCTCTTGCTGCTCAGAGGAATGGGGTTTCAGACCAAGTCCCAAGTTTTTAATGATAATCCACACCAAGTTTTGGATTTAACATTTCAAGGGCCCCTATGTCATGAACTAAATATGTGAAGTTCAAAAAACTGGAATGGAATTTAATTTCCAGAGGGATCAGGACCTTTAGTGAGTAACTGAGTACCTTGGGTGCATACAATGTGCACACATGTGCAGGAGAGAGCTTTAAGTAGGAGGGCAGAGCGGACGCCTCCTTAAAAAGAAAATGCTGGGCTTCCCTGGTGGCGCAGTGGTTGAGAGTCTGCCTGCCATTGCAGGGGACACGGGTTCGTGCCCCCGTCCGGGAAGATCCCACATGCCGCGGAGCGGCTGGGCCCGTGAGCCATGGCCGCTGAGCCTGCGCGTCCGGAGCCTGTGCTCCGCAACGGGAGAGGCCACAACAGTGAGAGGCCCGCGTACCACAAACAAAAAAAAACAACAAAAAAAGAAAATGCTAAATCCAATTCTGAGAACAAGTAGTCCCCTATGTTCCTTGAGCTGGAAAGAATTGGGCATACAGGTATGTTTACAAAGACAGAGCTCACTGAAGAGGTTTTAAAGACTAAAAAAATTTTCAATGGGAAATAATGCCTTCCCCTCTCCCTCCTTCCCCTCCTCTTCCTCCTCCTCCTCTCTCTCTGTCTCTATCTTTTTCTGTTCATGCACACATACACGTGTACACACACGCACACACCTACACGCAAATGCTGTACCATCAAGGATACCATCCTCAAGGCTGCTGGCTGGCTTCTATGGGTGGTCACTTCCCAAAGAATGTGGTCTTTTGGGTTCCCCTGTAGGAGGCCTCTGGTCCTTCTCTCCTGGCCTCTGGTCTGCTTTCTGCTGGTCGCTTTTACTCTCACATTCTCTCCATTGAAACCCTTTCCTGATTTATACCGACAGCCTGAAATCCTACAAATTTGAAGCTTCCACACTGTTTCCATAGTAAACACATAATGCATTATTTAATTTCTTCTTAAACTACAAAAATATTTCCTTAAAAACAATTGTAACAGGAACTTGGCTACATTTTGCAATGGGAAATAAAGTGGCCAAGGAAAACCTCAATAAAAACTCTGGGAAAGCACACAAATTAGTCCTTTCATTTACATTTTTGTTTCCTTACAAAAACCTTCGCCTTCATAACTTTTGAATTAGAACAGAAAGCCAACAGACAGAAATGATTTTGAAACAGCAAGTGAGTCATACAGAAATTACAGACAGGTCTAGATAATTTGAATTGTTTCTGTCTTACTTTTCCCTTTATTTAAAATACTATGTTGTTAAGAAAGTTAAAAGGCCACTAATAGAAGGGGAGAAAATATTTGGAAATCCTGTTTGATAAGGGACTGGTATCCAGAATACATAAAGAGTTCTTATAACTCAATAACAAAGAGACAATTCCATTTGAAAATGGGCAAAGGATTTGAATAGACATTTCTCCAAAGAAGACATACAATGGTCAATAAGTGCATGAAAATATGACCAACATAATTAGCCATCAGGAAAATACAAATGAGATACCACTTCATAGCCTCTTGCATGGCTATAATAAAAAAGACAGACAGTAGTAAGTGTCAGTGAGGCTGTGGAGAAATTTGGATCCCGATACAGTGTTGCTGGGAATGTAAAACTGTGCAGCCACTTTGCAAAATAGTTTGGCAGTTCCTCAAAATGTTAAACATAGAATTACCTTATGACCTAGCAATTCCACTCCTAGGCATCTACCCAAGAGAAATGACATATACACCCACACAAAAGCTTATGCGTGAATGTTCATAGTGGCATTATTCATAAGAGCCGAAAAGTGGAAACAATCCAGGTGTTCATCAACTCATGAATGGATAAATAAAATGTGGTATAAGTAAAATGTGAATATTATTCGTCCATGAAAAGGAAAGATATATGTTACAACATGGGTAAACCTTGAAAGCATTAGTGAAAGAAATTGTTCACAAAAGAACTCATATATGATATGATTCCATTTATATAAAATGTCGAGAATAAGCAAATCTATAAAGACAGAAAATAGATTTGTGTTTGCCTAGGGCTGGGGTGGGGAGAGTGCGGAGTGACTGCTAAAGGGGGTGATGAAAATGTTCTAAAATTAGATCGTGGGAGATAGTTGCGCAACTCTATGAATACGCTAACACCATTAAATCATATACTTCAAATGGGTGAATTTTACAGTATGTAAATTATATTTCAATAAATGCACTTAAAGTATAATAGTAATACCATGTTAACATTTCATAACTCTGTGCTAAATACCTTAATTTAGCATTTTGTTCATAACACACCTCAGTATACCTGTTAAACTGTTTCTATCCCTAATGGCAGAAACAATTGTATACTTTGACATTAACATTTGAAAGTAATGACAATGGTTAGGAGTTAAACTTTTCCACTTTTCTCAATGTAAATACTAGGAAATGCCATCAGACAAAGAACAGAACTCATTTTCTTTGGACAGCAGCAAAGAATATACTTTCCAAAGTCTTTCCCTCTGAAGAACGCTAAACATTTTTTTAAAAAGCAATTCTTTTGAAAATTAGAGACACCCCTTAAGTGTTTTCCAAAGTTTTCAAATAAACACACCCTAACAATTCTTTTACTTTCTCAGGCATCAGCTAAATATTTTAAATGGGGGTTTACTTGTGCTATTTCCCCACCCTACCCCCCAGGGCCTTGCATGCAGGTGGTGCCTTATAAGTGTTTGTTAAGAAAGCCTATGACAAAGTTAAGTGCCACCTGCCATACAGGGTAGTAGAACTGCTGGTTACACTATCTCCACCGGATTCACAGAGAAAATATTGAATGTTTTTCATGTATTTGCTCCAAGTGTGAGAGAGACCATGTCTTGTCCTGTTCTCTCTCCAGATTCCAATTCAATATGTGCTGATCTATGGCACATCTGGAACATGCAAGGGCATGTGGCAGGTGATTTTCAGGGAAAAAATATGAGGAAAGTGGTACCCATCCTCATGGCACCTTCAACCTATGTGGGGAAGATGAGCTGGTTCACAGATACAACTGCGAGCAGGACCTGAGTCCACATAGGGTGGGCGTCCTGAGTAGTGTGGAACTGGGAGAAGGCAGCAGAGGGAACGAGGGGTGAAGAGTGTCCTTCCAGTCAAGAGGGACATCATGGATAAAACTTGGAGCTGAAGAGGGAAAGACAAACCTGGGAGGAGAGCCTGGGAAACGATGGAGATATCTCAGGGAAGCGACAATCCCCATTTTCAGTGCAACTGTGTGGGCAGCCCTGCTGGAAAGGGGTGCAGAGAGAGTCAAGAGCATCTGTGAAATACAGACTTGGGGTGTATACAGTGACTTTGGCTGCTGATTCAAAGGGGATGCCTCTCTTCACACGTGAGCTTAGAGGGGGGATGTGAAAGCACCCGTGCTAGAGGAGAGCCTGATGCCCAGTGGCAGGTGGTTCTGCGTGGCCAGGACTGGAGAGGACCAGTAGCTTAGGTCTAAAGTGCTGTACACATGCTTGCTGCTGTTATACAGGGTCACAATGGATGATTTATGGAAGCATCGCATCATGGTCCAAACAGAAACAGAAAGCTTCTACAGTGTTTGGAAGTTGGGGAGAGGCTTGAGAACACAGAAATCGCAATTTATACATGACGTGTAAGGAGCAGCAAAGACTCAGAGGCTGAAGCCAGCAATAATTCCATCTTCTAGGGATCCCAGGCAGGGCAAGAAAGTTAGTGGGCATCCCAGCCTCTGTTTCTCTCACCCCTTGACCAGGGCACCTCCCATGTGAGTTTCCAGTAGGTACTTCAACTGTTGAGTAGGTGAGTGAGCTTCTTGGGGGTGGGAAAGGACCTCCTCTGAGGTGCAAAATGTCTCAGGAGGAGAGTCCTTCTTCCTCATTCGTTTGTTACTAGAAGAAAGCATTGCCTCCTCCTGCAATTGAGGGAACTGTCTAGAGCTTCTTACACAGTGACGGATGAAGGATTTTCTCATCACCACTGAGAAAAAGTCAAGTGAGGTGGTGGAGATAGTTTGGGAACCATGGGGGGCATATCTCTGATCTCCCACTACAAGGCTCTGTGTAAACCTCTCCTCCTCTAGAGTGTCCCCCACCCCCATCCCTACTACCCCCACCAGGAAGATGGCCCATCCTTCTCTCGCTGCCCTCACCAGATTGGCTCCTAATTGCTAGTCTTTTCTTTGACCAGAAGACAGAGGTTGCCCAGCCATCATCTTTGTGTTTCTAGCTTTTAGAACTATGCCAGCAAATGGCAACCTCCCAATAAATGTTTGCTGAGTGGAAAACCAACTGTCTCTTTGATACCTAATGGTAATTCCGCATGGAAAAGTCACCACTGAAATCTTTTGTCCTTGCATTTCATTTTATTTTTGAACATTGTCTTATTTTCTTCTTTGCCTTCAGTGGGGTCTACCTGGGCAGAAGAGCCTGGTGCCTAACTAGGGACCTGCCCCTTTGGCTGTGGCCTTTGAGAGAGTAAAAAATATGTCATGGGACCTCCCTGGCACTCCAGTGGCTAAGACTCCGTGCTTCCACTACAAGGGCCGTGGGTTCGATCACTGGTCGGGGAATTAGGATCGTACGGTGCGGCCAAAAAAAAAAAAAAAAAGTGTCAGGACGTAGGGGGACCCAAAGATCATCTGGTCTAACCTCTTAATTTTGTGGATGAGGAAACACAACTCTCCCAAGTAACCTTGATTTAACCCTCCTCCTGATTCCTGCCCAGGTCTTTTAGTGAGATCTTTTTATATATAGGAGTAGATAAGATATTGGATAGGAATGGATTTCTCCAACTGCCTGGGTGACATAAGGATGATCACCTCTAGAAGCAGGAGGCCTTGGTTTGAGTCCCAGCCCCTCTGCAGCTTTGAACAACTCAGGTAAATTTCCAACTGCAGTCTGTTCATTTAGAAAATGGACAAGAATGATCATTATTATTATAATTATTATAATGTCTTCGTCACAGAACTATTGTGAGACATTTTATCTGAAGGCTCTTTGAAATATGTAAACGTCTTATAAATGTTAGTTATTGTTATTTTTGTTCTTGTTCTCAGTAAGTCCAAGGCTGTCTGAGAAGGGAGAATACATCTTACAGTTTGGCAGTGACTTTTATAAATGTGGAAAGATTATAAGGATGGGAACTCGGAGGATGCCTAGGATCATTTGATTTGCAAAGACTTCCTGAGAGTGTGGCTGGATTCACACCCACCTGGAAGTTGCCAGGTGGTGGCTGATCTGGTTGCATAGAAGCCCAAGGCAAGGGGTTCTGAAACTCTGGGGCCACCCGAGTGATACCAAGCATGTCCTCCTGGCCCAGGTCCAGACCTCTTCCTCATCCAGAAGGGAGAGATGTATCCGTTGCCTCAATGCCCACCTGCAAGGATGGACTTGGGTATGTTTATATCCTTAGGGGTCATAGGACACCATCTCCCTAGGTTCTCGAACATTAGCAGAAGCTTTTCAAGGATGAATTCTACAAATCAGGACTGCATATGTGAATAGAATGAAGAAAGTCAGGCGAGTTTAGAGTGCCTTGGAAGGCTGCAAAAATGATTCCTTCCAGTAACACGGGCCCTTGCAGTTCATCTGAAGTCCATTTTAGCTCATCCCTCCAGGACGAGAACACTCTGGGTCAAGTGTCTGGGGCCGAGGTCAACTGTGTCTCCCATTCACATTCCCGTGGCCAGCTTTTTCTACTCTGCTGGACAGCAAGGTCCCCCTCTGTCACTACTGTGGGTGACAACCAGGAGAGAAAACAAGAGTGGTTATGAATGAGGTCATGGCCCCGGGAGGCCAACGAGCCACTCTTACTCCCACCTTCCCCCCACTGGGAGAATATATGAACTCATAGGACCCAGGCCCTGCTTCTTTGCACCTGAGTTTTTCTTTTCCGTCATGAATCATCTGCCCATTATTCTCAAGCTTGCGTCGTTTATAAATTAACAGATTCAGTGGCTGAGATGTTCGGTGAGTTTTCTGGGTTTATATCCTAACCTTCAAGTATTCTTACAATTTCCTTTCTTTGACTCATATGCTCTTTAATTTTACATCATGGAAAAAATTAGACATGACCCCAGAGAACGAAGACTGCCACCTCATCCCTGGCTTAGCACCTGCTGACAGAACAAAAAAGGACACTGTTCTCCTTGCATCTATTTTTTATATAACCATTTATAACTGTTTCCCCCCAAATCCAGAAGCCACGTGTGCTCAGTTCACGCATTTACTCCTTCACCAACAGATTCAGCTGTTGTCCATTGTGTGCCAAGCCCTGTTCTAGGCACTGGAGGAGCGGCAGTGAGTTTAAAGGACAAAAATCCCAGCCCTCACTAAGCTTCTATTCTTCAAACACTACACGGGACAACAAAAATTCAGGGGACATGAAATTAATGGAAACATCACTCTTAATTTCAACTGCTAATGGTTTAGAAATATCCTTCAAGTGTCTTTTTTTTAATGTCTTCATTTTCAAACCTTAATTGTTAAAAAAGGTAATATATTCCATTCTCTCTACTTTTCTGTATATTTGAAAATTTTTAATAATAAAAAAATTTTGAGTAAGTAATACAGGTAGCTGGGTCCTCTCCACCTCTGCCTATTCCCCAGAGGAAGACAGTTTCCCCTCCCTGCCTCCTTCCTTTCCTTCCAGAGTGAGTCTGCAGATGTGCAAGCATATTTCTGTGCCTGCTTCGTTTCCTACCTGTGAATCCTAAGATGTTGGCCCTCTGGACGTGACCTGCCAGCTGAGCCCCGCCCCACTGCCCCACCGCAGATGATTTGGGTGGAGGGGACGGGGGGAGCCCTTCCTCAGGGCTGTGCCCCCTCTGCTCCATGAGAACTTGGCCAGTGCCCATGACCTGGCCCAAGGCTGAGAAGACCAGCATGAGCACCTCTGGCCACCATCGTGCAGTCTGGGCACAGACCACCACCTCTTTGAGCCCCAGTTTTCTTTTTGGTGATGAGTGCGTGGCACTCCGCCTGGTCTCACGAAGATCATTGTGGGGTCAGGTGGGTTGGGACAGAGTTCTACTTGCAGTGCATTTGTGTGGCAGAAAATGGTCCTAGACCAGAGGTCGCCCCCTTGGTGGCATATTAGGGTCACCTGGGGAGATTATATATTTCATGTATACACACACACACACACACACACACACACACACACACACACACACACACCTGGACCAATTAAATCAACTTTGCTGGAGCAGGAGCCCAGCATCGGCAGTTATAAAGCTGTCCAGGTGGTTCCAGCAGGCAGCCGGGCTGTGGGCCAGGACTCAGGAGCACACTGGCCCTTGGCAGTTTGTAGAGGAGTTCGTATAGACAGGGGTGGTGATTAAATAGTAGTGTGTAGGCTATTTTTGAAATTCTAGTTTAGGGATACATGGTTGTCACAAGGTTTGTGTTTAGGATCATGGGTGTTTAATAAAGTTTGAACCCAAAGTGTTGAAACTTTGGCTGGAAGGGGCACCAGCTGGGTGCTGGTGACAGAGGGACATTAAACTTGCTGTAAACTGATGATTTGAGCATTTTACCCCAAGTGAGTTGTACTCTGATAGAAGCACTAGAAATTACACACACACACACACACACACACACACACTCACACAGATTGCCACAAAAAGATTAACAGTAGTCATCTCTTAGGTGGTTAGATTTTGAGCTCTTTGGGTTTTTTCCTTTGTACTTTACATCGTTCGAATATTTTACTGTGAGTAGGTATTCCTTTACAAAAATAATAAAATTTTAAAAAGAAAGTCAATGGAGAAGAAAGACAGGGCACAGAAAGAGAGAGGAAGGGAGAAGAGACATTTTATCATTCATCAGGATAACTCTGCTGGTGTCTCACATTCATTACAAAGCAAACGGATTATTTGCTTCTTATGGAACGGCAGTTCCCTAGCAAGTCATCCAGCCTAGTCCCTGGTAATAGCCTTCAATCCTCAGCTTGAGTGTCCTTCCCAAGTCCTGGGACGCTGACCTCTGCTCCCAGCCTTCCTGAAACAGTGGCTACCTTTCCTGAACTTGGCCGAGGCGAAGGCCTCATTCTACGTTAAGCTGGAGCATAGATGGCTCGCATGGGGCACCAGGCATCTCTCCTGGGCGTTGGGAGAGGGACGGGGGAAGTCCAGGCACACACTCTTCTCTGTTGGAGGGAGGTCTCCACTGGGCGCATGCTTGAATTCCCTAATGCCCCCTCAAAATTGCCCCTGCTAGCCAGAGGCTGGGAAGGAGCAGGTGCTATCAACCCACCATGTAATCTGATAACGTGAAAAAGTAGCAATGATCACCCCACTGTAGAGAAAGTGCCCTGAAATAATTTTATTTGATTATTATTGCTGGCTCTTTTGTGATTGATTGGTTGATGGAGGCGAAAGTACAGTAGCTTTGTTATTATCTGTCAGTATATCCTATAAACTAAAAAAAAAAAAATTTTTTAAATACACTATTGACCATTGCCCTGTAAACAATGACCAAGGGCTCCATTTCAAGGAGGATTGTCTACAGCTGTGTCAACAGAGGTTTTATGTTCCCTACCCACTAGTGTGACTGCCCAAGACAGCTTGAGAAATATATGTAAAAATCCCTACCCTCCAGTCCGAGAGTGGCTATGGGTTTCTCCTGCCTCCTTCAGAGTCAGAATCAAATCAGGTGGCGATGGTCCGAGCTCCTATTTTACCCACACCTACTCTGAAGTTTGTACAAGGCGGACAGAGCGCAGAGTCTGCAAGACGTGATCCCCGTCTCCTTGCCCCAGCAAAGTGAGCATTGAGGAAAGGAATTCTGTGCAGAAGTAGCTTTTTTTTTATGCTGGCATTTGGTTTCTGTGGCTGAACTTTTTAACCCCACTGGGATCATACCGTCTCTTTCATTCTGGGTGAGTGCAGTGGGGCAGCACCAAATTAAGAGAGTACAGACTCTGTGTAACCTTGAGCAAGCTTGGGTCTCGAGCCTTTATCTCTGCAATGGGGATAACATGGGAGGATAGTTTTCTCTTGGGGTCGGTGGGAGGATTCCATGAGCTGGGTCAAGTGGAAGTGCCTTGCAGCTGGTAAATCGCCGCGCAGTCGAAGATGGTTTTGATCTAACGACATGCTTACTCCCTGTTCTACCCCGTCTTCTGTTCTCCACACAACCCTGGCTGCCAGTTTTGTGGTACTCCTCCTGACTTAGGGGTGCCCAGGGTGAGGATTTACTGGACTGGAGGAGGAGAGAGAAAGTGCCAGATTATTTGTTTATATGCTTATTATTGGTCTCGTCACATTAGCATGTCAGCTTCTTGAAGGCAGGAGACCATGTGTCCATTGCTGTAACTCAGCAGCTAGGATGGTGCCTAGACCCCCTTACCAACATTACAAATTATCAATATTATATCAATATTATCAGTGACATTTATAATCAATATATTATCAATTATATATCATAGAAAATAATTTCAATGATATAATGATACCGATTACATAACAATATATTATCAATTTTATAAATTATAAGCCCCCCCATCGGGGAGGAGTTCCTGGGCCCAGAACTTTACATCAGCTATGCTTGAAGGGTCGCTGCCCTTTGCTACTTGTCACTGGAACCCTCGGATTTCAGATTTTCCTGCTTTACAGCGTCCTAGTGGTGCACAGCCCTGTCAATCACTGGTCTTGCCCTGACTGAGCTAGGATGCCACACTTTACTTCTCATGGAAGTCTCCTCGAAGCTTCCAGAGCGTCCCCAGGAGCCTTTCCTTCTCTCTTAATAATTTTTTGATGAACACTAGAGAAACTTTCTACTATACAAGGGTTGTCCAAAACCTTATTTTTTAAACCTGTACTGATCTTGATCCCATTTACGTCATCAGATGAGCTCTCCTGCTGGCGACACTTGGAGGGGCTAGGAGTTCCATAAACTCTTCCTTTAGTTCAAGCTCTGCCCTCAGACTTATCTCAGTGTTTCTTTCTTTCTGTCCGAAGGTCTGGGAGCCAGATCCAAGGGACCTGGCATGAAACTGGGAGACACTGTGCCTGCCTGGCATACAGTAAGTGCCTATCACGTTTTAGTTGGATGACTGAACACATAGTAAATGAGATTTGTTCTTTCCAGAACCTGGAGCTCAACAGGAAGGTGATAGAGAGTGTCAGAAACTTGAAATAGGAAAAATGAAGTTGAGGTTTGGCCTGTAGTAAGAGGAACAAGGAGGCTACCTGCTGGAAATCACAGGAGACAACAAGGAGCTGGGGCAGAGCCAGGTGTCGACCAACCAAGAACCAGGGCTGGTGAACTAGCTCTTTTTGTGTCCCTTGTCTGCGTCCCTTTTGTTTTCTTGTAATTTTTAAGAAAGTTCCTTGTGAAAATGCCTCTATCCTGTGGTCTTTTCTAAGGGAATAGGGGGAAAGGTCTGGGAGCTGTGATGAGCCAGAGGCAAAGGAAAGGCAGGAACCCTGCCCAGGAAGGGCTGTGACCACCCAGCCTTCCGTGTCCAGGGAGTCCTGTCCTCTGTCTTTTCTCCTTAAAACAAACCTGCTATGTAGTCAGGGTCAGCTACGGAGAGTTTATTGAACCCAACGGGGAGGAAAACGCTCAAAGGGAACCCACCAGGACAGCTCTCCCCTCCTATGCAAGCAGACAGCCTGTGGACCAACATTTTCCACAGTGGGAAAAGACAGCCAGGATTCTCTGGGTGAGGCAGGCGTTTCTCAAATAGAGGGTTCAAGATGAAAGCAGAAAAGCAGTTGCTACCACAGGACATCCTAGAGCCATTTCTCCATGTAATAGGCTGAATAATGGTCCCCAAAGATGTACAGTCTTAATCGCTGGAAACTCGCACAGTTAAAGAGTTTTGCAGATGTGGTTAAATTAAGGATTTTGAGGCAATAGACCATCCAGGTGGGCCCTAAATGCAATCACAATAGTCCTTAGAAGTGGGAGCTGAAGGAGATTTGACACGTATGGAAGGCACTGTGATACGGCCAGGAGACAATGAATGCCAGCAGCAGCAGGAAGAGATAGGGACAGATTCTCCTTTAGAGCCTCCAGAGGGAACATGGCCTCTGGACACCTTGATCGTGACCCAGAGGTACTGATTTCAGGCTTTTGACCTCCAGAACTGCAAGAGAGTACATTTCTGTTGTTTTAGCCACCAAGCTTGTGGTCACAGCAGCCATGGGAAAACAGTATGATGTGTTCATTTAAGACCAAATTACAAGTTTCCTGAAGGTTTGGGACTCTGTCTGATTTGTTCCCTGTTTAATGTCTAGTCCCTGAATAATCCTGGGCCTTGGTACACGCTCAATAAATATTTGTGGAATAAATGTTGGATGTTCATGAACCTCCAAGAGGAGGGCAATAATTTGTGGTGCTTCCCAAACTTATTTATTTAAAAAAAACCCTTTTTCAAAAAACATCTTTTGGTAAAGGGTTGTTCACTTTGGGAAATACTGATTTCTTTTTTGCTGAGTCTTCGGGAAGGTGTGGAGGGAGGTGTTGAGATGGTACATTGTACATGCCTGGCTCCGCAGCTGGTAACCATGTTTTCCCCCTGGGAATGGTCAACATTTTACAAAGTGTCCCATAGTCTGTGGGTGATGGGAGCGGCTTGTGGCTGTTTTGAGCTCAGATTGTGAGGAAAAATATTTATGGGCATGAATGGCTCCGACCACACATTTGTATGAACAAAAACGTGATGCTTTGAAATGTTTAAATGCTACACAGGCACTATTTATAGATTCTCCGTTGAAAAGGAGAGGCAGTCAGAAATGTCATGCTTGCTCAGCTTTACAGTAATAACACTATTTACTGCAGGGATACAAATAGGAATGCTAGCAATATTTAGCCGTGGCATCCAGCTTCCTGTTTCCAGTGCAAGCTAAAGCGGTGTTTTGTGTGTCAATTGCAAATTTTCAATTACAGCTCTCCTGAAGGGGCCGGCTTCCTTTCTGTGCACAAGAATGAGAGAAGCCCTTACTCTCTTTGCCATCCCTGGCATGTTTATCCCAGGCTTTTAAAAGAAAAACGCACAAAGATAGTACTCAGATTTGTGGGCACTTTTGTTGTATGGGCGGCGGTGGATGCCGCTCTTTCTCACAATGACACACAGTGGTGGGAACCGCTCCTCCCTGGGCATGTGTTGTTTTGATTTACTCACAAGATGAACTCCTGGGAAGGAGATTAAGAAACACAGGGATGAACAAGTGAAAGATCTGGGCAACAGGCAGGTGGTAGTGGTGGTGAAAGCACTCCCCGTCTCTGTTTAAGAAAGATTTTGTTGTTGTTGTTATCCAGAGGGTTTGTTTTTCTCGCAAGAAAATATAACTGTATTGACAAATTCTAAGAAGCTCTGTAAGAGAGGGAATTACATACCCAGATGGAAGGAGGTTGCTGAGAAGCAGAATTATATTTAAATGATTAGTAATGAAAGGTCAAACTTCAAGAAATCAAAAGATGTCTAAGAGAGCTTTTTAACTCTGAGCTCACAGGATTCAAATAATGAAATGTGTTCTCATGTTTGTCTCCCTTTCCAACAGTTGAGAACATTTCGTTATGTTTTGTGATCAAGGTCACTTACAGTAATGGACAAGGTAGTTTGCATTTTCCCCGGGTTCCACTGATGAAGTCAGTCATATGGGAAGAACAATGTTCTGAGTGGATGATGGAGTAGATGATAGAGTGTTCTGTCCGGTAACTCCTTTCTGTTAAGACCATTGAGACACCAATTAAAACATCAGAAATCTAGAAACTCTTAAGTGAGTGTATAAAAGCTTGAGAGAGAAAGAGACGAAACTTCTTAGGAGCTATGTAAAAAGGAAGAAGAGTAAACACTTTAAAAGTATGTGAAGACCTTATTCAATGCACTCGGTTAATAGCAGGAAAACCATTAAAGCCTCTGTCTCTCTAGTAAAGAACGATGCCGAGAATCACAGTCAGGCTATAGCCGACCTTCATTCTCAGATGAAGAAGAATGGGAGAGAATGACCACTGAATCTGGTTGGGGTTTTAAAAACAGAAAAGTTGTGATTGCTTTCAACAGAATAATCTAGAACAGACTAGGAGCTGAGTAGTGGGGGGTGGAGTGGAAAGACAGCACTACAGAATATTGAATCGTTAAAACAAACGATAAGCTGGAAAATAATAAAGAAAGATTAAAACCTCCAGGAATATTATGAATGAAAAAAATGCATGGGACTCGGAGTTGAAAGTATGGTTTTCCAAAACTGACAGTGAGGCTGCTCGTGGCAAAAGGTTAGTAAATGTGAGCCATTGCTAATGCTATTAACTCCTAAGGAAACAATTTGTGCCCCAGACCATCCTTTCAACTGTGAGCGAACAGAATTTCCAGAACTGATTAAACAGCTGAGACTGGAAGCTGAAACAGTGTTGAGCGTACACTTGATTTCATAGGTATTTAAAGTATTCCACATCTCATTCCAAAAAAGAATCTCCGCTGTATGGGGCAGTTGCATAATAGACAAGCTATATATAAAGAAAGAATTAGTTCAATCGATGTATAAATAAATGAACGGAGCTCTGGGATAATGGAACCATCACCAGAGGTTGGCCCTTTGACTACCCTCAGCAACTCTTCCAGAGTCTCAGTTTTTAGAAAAGCCTGCAGTCAGTGGCAGAGATGTAGTTTGAATTCTAAAGTCCACCCTTCTCCTAGCAGGAAAGGGCCCACGGAGTCTGACAAACACAGAAAGGCTACTAACTCTAAACTTCCCAGGACAGAGAATGCAACCATGTTGTCTCAGTGTTAAGTGTGAGATGAATACAAGCCACTATTCTATTCATGTTCTTATTTAAAATGTAATTAAGAGTGGTGATTTTCTGCTTTGAAAAAGTGCTTTAGATTAGGATGAGATCAAATGTAGCAGTTGTAGAGACGGTAACCTTCCCAAAGGCAGTGGAAAACTATCTAGAATGTTCCTAAAAAGAAAAGAAAAAAAAAAAAGGAAATTCTCACAGATTATCTACTAGATTTGATAACAGAAAACTGTTCATAAACTCCCTAACCATACACCTCATCTTCAAATAGCATTTCCAGCGTCATGGCAATAAACAATCAGTGTCAATGACAGAAAAGTACAAAAAAAATTTTAAAAATGATTTCTGTCAGATATAAGCTATGAGGAATGGAAAAAGGAAAAGAGGAGAGTGAAAAAATTCTAAGTGTCAGATTTTTCTCAACAGTTACTAGTATATAAAAATATTTGTTTTCTTTTTAGAATTGAGTGACGTAAAAGAAGCTTAAATATGACTGTTTCCGAAGTGAAGAGACAAAAAAGAAATATAGCCAAATAATAGATAGTAAGAAAAATAAAATATGGTCACAATGGTTTTAAGTATAACGATTATAAGAGGATATGCCAATGGTTTACATTTCCCTATTTAAAAAAAACCTTTAGGTTGTATTTAAGGAAAAAAAATCCAAGAATATTCTACATAAAAGATAAAGACAAGTAGATGTGGAAAGAGTAAAAATAATTGGTTGAGTCAGAAAATATCAAACATATTATGATATCAGAGCAGAATACAAAGCAAACAGAATGAAGCAAAAAGTGAGTTTATTATATGATAAGGCAAAATAATCAATGAGAACAAAAGGTGTTAAACTTTATATGAACTAAAACACATTGCAACAAAGAACATGAAAGAAACTTAGAATTACAAGATGAAGTTGAAATAAAAATTGTAGCAGAAATCCTTATTTCGTCATAACAATAGACAAAGTAGGGGAAAAAGGAAATAAGAATTTGCAAAACTACAATTAATAACTGAATAATTGAATGAGAAATTTTATGGTGTGAATTTAAAGGGCAAACACAGAATATGGAAAACTTCCACAGCAAAAAAATTAACAGGAAATTTCAATAAAGGAAAAATACCTAAAATGTTAATATTTTATTTTAAATTTTAAAAAATGACAATACCAATGAAAGAAAGATTTTAACTATCACCTGGTCAGGGAATAAATTTGAAATACAATAACAAATCATTGTAAAATATGGAAAACAAAGGTAGTACCCATCAGATCCTTGAACTGAAAGATAAGATATGTTTAGAGAAAACTCACTTCTTTAAAGGTCTTTATTAATAAGAAAAGCAAAATTTCAAACACTAGAAATATACTTCTAGAAGAAGAACCAAGCAAATACCTCTAGGGGAAAAATACATGCAGAAGTAAGCAAATGCGATAAGAAATATTCTCTGAAATACTACAGCAGAGATTTCTCACTTTGAAGAGAAAAAAAATTTTTTTTAATTCACTAGTAAATTCAACAAGGAAAAAAGTTAAACCAGAAACATTTAAAAAACAATTAAAAGAGACCAAAAATCATTTGGGAATATGTTGCCCATTTATAATGGTGATGCATTTGGACACTAAAGTAAAATAGATGATTTTACCAAAGTTACAGAATTTTAAATGATACAGTAAGGGGCTGAGAATGTGAACAGACCAATTGCTGGTGAAGAAATGAAGACCATTAGCCAAGAAACTGCTTTCCTTGCTACAATGACACAATGAGTTAACTGGAAATTTTTTCAAATTTTCAAATAAAACTAAGAACAACTCATAAAAAAAAAATAGGTTCAATATTTCTTAGCTTATTCTAGCAGAAAAAAAAAAAGATCCTGTTCTTAAACCTGGTTAGCACTACAAGGGAAATCTCTCTTTAGACGAAGTTCTTACAAATGTGAAAATCTCTGTAAATAGAATATGACCCTATTTTCAAAGTATTTTTAGCATGAACAGGTAAGGTTTATCATAATAATATGTCCAGTTTGATAAAATTCAATGCTCTTTTTGGTAAAAACTTAAGAAGAGAAATAAGAAAATACTTCTTTAATAAACCACATTTCTAAAACCTACCAGTCTGTAGAAGAGAAATTTTTGAAGCATTCTATTTAAAAACAGGCAAAAACAAAGATGTTTTTTATTAAAATTATTTAGCATATCTTTGGAGATTCTTGTTATCCTAACAATGCTTCAAAAATGCACTAAAGAATCAATATTATAAAATGAAAAACAGAATTTTAAGTTGAACCTGAAGAAATGAAGGATTCCAACTAAAAGTATTAGAATTTTAAAAAGTTCATGAAAGTGTCCCAATAAAGACAAACTCCACAAATCTCCAAAGCATTTCTAGTAAAAACCAGCAACTAACTGGTAATTGGTTTGAGGCAGTCCCATTCACAGTATTAGCAAAAATATATAATATTCCAGAATCACCCTCACTCAAGGCATACAAACAAAACTAGAAAATGCTGATTTTTAAAAGATGTGAAGGAAAAAAACTGCTCTCTTGGATGACTGAATATAAAAAAGAATATATTTTCCTAAATGTTAATTTTTAGATCCGATTTACTTTCAATGAAACCTATAAAAATACTTACCAAAATATGACAAAAATTATTCCAATGCTTTGTCTCAAAAATAAATATGCACGATTGGTAAATACGATTTTAAAAGATTTGTCCTCATTATAAAATACGAAAAACAAATAAAATAAAATGCATGCTTATTGAAAAATTTTAGAAAGCCCACAATAGTATAAATTAGAAAATAAAAATCATTATGGTTTTGGTTTAAAAACAGAAACAAATTTCAACACAAGAGAGAATGCAGGAGCGGGCTTACATATAAGAACTTGGTAAATGATAAATATTAACAAAGCAAATGGAGAGGTAATGATTATTTAATGGTTGCTTTGGGGATAATTAGAAATCAAAATGAAGAAAAAATTAACTTAGACCTAGCCTTCATAATAAATAGTGAATGGAGTAAATGGTAAATTAATAATGATAATAACAACAAGAAAACTAGGAGAAAACAGAATAGAAATACGTATGAAAATAATTGTGATTATTCAAGCAACAGAGAAAGTAGATTGATATAATTCAATTTCTAAAAATATTCTATAGTTAATAAAATATTTGAAATAAATGGTTGGCAAATGCTTATTATCTAAAATAGATGAAAAATTTATTAGGATAGAACCAAGCACCAGTGCTCAAGAGACAAATGTTAGAAGAAAATGGATGGTTTAAATGAAATAAAACACCAATAGGAAATCAACATCTGATGAACCAACCACCTTTTCTAAAATTTAAAGAAATTCAAATTGAATCAATGTGTCATCATTTCACACCCACTAAATTAAATTAAAGTAAAGTGAATGAGAAAACTCATTGCTAGCCAGGCTTTGGGGAAACAGAGAACTCTTGTTTGTGGATGACAGTAAAATTTGGTTTGCTGCTTCTGGAAAGAAATCTGACAATGCATATCACAAACAAACAAAAAAATGTTCCACTCAGAAAAATTTACCTTTCAGAATTTATCCAAGTAAAATTAATTTTTTACAAAGTCATGTACAAAGATACTTATAATAGCATTGTTTAAATTTTCAAATACTGAAAACAATTTAATTGCATAGGAAAGGGAAATTGTAAATGTTGAAATGAACTATCATGGTGGTTAGTTCTGGACTAAGTGGGTATCCCACTAAAACATACAGGATTTTGTTTGATAAAATAATTATTCTGCTAAAGAAAGTTTGAAAATTACTCCTTTCCAAGAAACAGAAAAATTTTAAGGTGATTGCAGGTACATTGAAAAATGTGTAAAAAACAAAAGTGAAAAAAACAGAACATAAAAGTGTATAAAAATGTATAAAACTATGGATAAAGGCAGTGTAAAATCCATTAACATATGGAAAAAAATCAGAAAAAGGAATAAAATAATATAAATAATTGAAGATTTAATCAAATGATGTGGATATTGTTTAAAAATGTTTTATTAATAAAATTAAAATCTTAGGCTGAAAAATAGAAAAGGTTGTATTCTTAAACCCCGACTCATACAGAAATCATGTGCTTTTTGTTATGCATTTCTCGGATCACACCTTAGCAAGACCACTACTGAAATCAGAAGTACATTTACCCCACTTGGGGAAACAAAGCAAAAGAAAATTATTTTGGATCAGGGATCTTTTCTGCTTCTCTCATTCATTTCCTGGGGAGTTTTTTCCTTTACCAAAAATTGCTCAAAGAAGAATTATGGATTATTCAAGCAATCTGAAACCAAATCTCTTTTGACTTATTGATGTTTATAATGAGCCAGTGTCTATATTGTTATTTCTGGTATCAATTAACATGATATTTAGTTAAATACCTTTGTGATATTTTGTTTAAAAAGTAAAGCAAAAATATTTCAATCAAAAACATCACCATTCTTCCACTCTCTTATTAATGGTGTGTTCGTGTTATAAAAATACATTTTAAATATTTTTATATTTTTAATAACAAATTGTTTAGGATAAATGGTATTTTTAATAACAAATACCATTCACACCTTTCATTCTTAGAGCACCTACAACATTGCCATACAGCATCTCTGTGCATTTTAACCCCTTACTTTCAGAAAGGGAAAATGAAGTCCTTTCTTATGTTCTTTTCAGAAGAGTCATTTGAATGGAAACCCTCTCCGCAGTTAGTTCTTTCTCCACTTTGCCCTTTGCCACGACACTTTCACATCAGAAAAGTCACAGGTCTGACACAGCGGCCACATTTTTGGAAGAGCAGCTTGGGCTGTCTTGGAGAATGCTCAGGACCTGGGGCCAGAAATCCTTGGTGTGAACTGGTATTTTGTCCAGCTTTCCTGGAACCTCAGAGTCTGCACATATAAAACGGAGTGAAAACGATGACAATGCATGCACTACCAACTTCACACGTTAGTTCTGAGGCTCAAAACAAACTTTTTAAAACTAGATAACATATGTAAAGACTAAGGTGCTACACAAACCCAAGTTACTGCTTTATTAATACCTGAAGACAATATTTCTTGTATTTTAAAATCTGAGTATAGTTCAAGAATTGAGCACTCAGTCTAAAGTTACCATGTTCCAGGCAATAGGGCTGTCTGCCCATCCTGTCCTGTCTCGCAGTCCGCACTCCTAAGAGAGAAGGCACACTCACTGAGAGAAGGCACAAAATGCTAACCAGCAGCCCACTCCCCTTTACTGCCAGCTTGCCTCCTACCCAGATCCCAGAATCCTCACCGCCCCACTCCACCACCACTTGTTTCAGATGGAATTCTGTGGCGTGGGCAATCCTACTTTAGAAGGACCTCACCTCTTCCTGCCCATTTGTGAGTTGCATTTGCACCGTTGGTGTTTCTTCTTCCTCGTGTTCCAGACTGCTCCACCTCTGGCCCTCAGAGGCTCAGTAGAGATGGAGCTCAAAGAATGAATGGGTCTGTACTTGAGGAAATGGGTGAGGAAGAACATTTTACGGCCAAAGGAAAGGCAGGAGCAAAGGTAAAGAAGCTGGAAACTGAGCTCCTAGGTGTGGCTGGAGGGGTCTTGGACGGTGGGTAGGCAACATCAGATGTAACTTCCTGGGGAGAGCCCTAAGGGTGTCTCCATCCAGAGAAGAGTGGCAGAGAATGGCTAATCATTCTAACGTACCAGATCTCTATTGATTTCTTCCATCTCTTTTTTTAACCTATAAAAGTTACCTTTTTTCTTTTCTGTACCAATACTATCACTAGCCCAATATTTTTGGAATTCCATCATTTCTATGGAATTTATTCTTATTAATTTCAAGGAGACTTTTATAAAATGAGACACTCACTGTTGGTGAAGATGCAATAAAATCTCACACTCAGCTATGAAAATGTAAGTCACAAAACTTCCTGCAAAGCAAATTAATAGTACATGTACATTAGGAGATTAAAAAAAAATCACATTCTTTGACCCAGTAATTTTGCTTTGAAGAATTTATCCTAAGGAAATAATGAAATGTTCATAAAAGGTATGACAAGGATGTCCACTACAAAATTATTTAAAATTGAGAAAGTATTGAAAACACTTTACATATCCAACAACAGCTGATTGGTTTAAATAAGTTAAGGTTCACGGATAAGAATGGATTCTATTGATTGTTATAACATTCAGTGAGAAAAACCTGCTCCTGTACTGGGTGATCCTGGGTATGTATCTGCATACATATACCTATGACCAGAAAAAAAAAGTACACAGCCTATTGTTCACGTTCATTATCACTGCATGCTGAGATAACAGGTGGCTTTAATTTTATCTTACTTTATAGGTTTTCCAACCTTTTTTTAATAAGTAATTGTTGCTTTATTGGGGGAGGGTCTTGAAGAAATCGCTTTTTAAAACTTTCTTTTATTATGGTAAAATATACATAACATAAATTTTGCCATTTTAACTATTTTAAATGTACAGTTTAGTGACATTAATTACATCCACATGTTAGTTAATTATCACCACTATTTCCGAAAACTTTTCATCTTCTCCAAACAGAAACTCCTCCTTCTCCTCTCTTCCCAGCCTCTGATAACCTATAATCTCTTTTCTGTCTCTGTGAATTTCCTTTTGTATCTGGTTTATTTCCCTTAGCATAATGTTTTCAAGGTTCATTCATGTTGTATCATGTGTCAGAATTTCCTTCCTTTTGAAGGCTAAATAATATTCCGTTGTAAGGATATACCACATTTGTTTATCCATTCATCTGTTGATGGACACTTGGATTGTTTCCACTTTTTGGCTATTGTGAATAATGCTGGAGTACAAATATTTGTTCAAGCCCCTGCTTTAGCAGTGGAGTTGCTGGCTTATCTGGTAATTCTGTGATTAATTTTTGAGGAAGCTGCTGCTTTTTTTTATCAGGAAAAACAACATATTTTAAATCTCAATGTGATTCAGATTTTAGGAATATAGTGTAGGAAGGGACAGTTTGATGTTGATATCTATTGGGTGTAAAATTGAATGCCTCAAAATATTCTGGGTTTGACACGTGCCCACACCAGCTAAAAACCTATGCCAACTTTAGAAAATGTCAATATAAATTTAATTTATCCAAATATCCCTAAGAGCTCTATGTATGCCAAGTATTTCAAGGCTAGAAGCTAAAAGAAACTTTGTGATCACTAACTCTTTTTGGAATGTTTCAAGTTGCAAAATCACCCCTGAGAAAACCACATCATTTACTTTATTGCAATCTTTTGCCAACACTTAGGTCTTTTCCTCACATTTCCACACACTAAATTTTCAGTTCCAGGCAAACTCCAAGTATTTTTTTTTTTTTTTGGAGTTAGGTACCTAATTTAAAAAAAAAAGTCAGAATGTCACTTTTTAAATTTAGTCTGAAATGCAATTCTGTTTAAGGAAATTTCTCTTAGGTAACTTGTCAGAAAAGCATGATTGATTGCTTATGGCTTGAATAGTTTAACAATGAGAATCGTGGAATTTAATAAAGTATATTGTTTTCTCACGGGCTTAAGACATCTAGAAAGGATCCAATTCAAATATGATGTTTAACCTTCCTGAATTTTTTCCACAAAAATCTTTTCTAATTAACCTGGCAAATGAAGTAAATCTGGTCCACGGTTTTCAGGACAGGGGTTATCTCTTTTTGTCTGCTTTGAAAACTCTTATGTACATAGAGAAGGTTCTAGAAATAGGAGAATGGATAACGTATGAAGAGGAGAACAAGAATCTTTACAAACATCTGAATTTCAAATTTTTCTAGTTGTACAACCTAACTGCATAATCTAAAACCACAGTTACCTAGGATGTATTTCAGAAAAAAAAAAAATCCAGTGTTTTTATGGTGGAGCAGACATGTAAAAAATAGACTTATACAGAGAGTGGGGACGTTGGGAGGGGAACATAAAAGTAGCAATTTAATAGGCAAAGGATTCATATCTAGAATGCATAAAGAATTCCTATAAGCTAATAAGAAAAAGACAAACAATTCAGCTTAAAAATTGACGAAGTGTTGAGCTGGTAATACCCAGGAGAGGCAAATGGAATGGCCAATAAGCATATAAAAATATGCTCGGCTTCACTAGCAACTGGGGAAATGCAAATTAAAACATTTTATACCCATGATATTGCTAAAAGTAAAGTTTAACAACATCAGGTAACAGCATGGAAGCAGGGAAATCAGGACTCTCCTCTCCTGATAGGAGTGTAAATTGGTGAAGCCACTCTAAAGAGTAATTTGGGAAAATCTAGAATAGTTGAAAATGTACATCTCCTGTGACCCAGCAATTCCACTGCTAGGTATATACATGTGCTTAAGGAAATAAGTACAAATTCCTCCACTAAAAATAGCAAGTTTTATGGGGAAAACAGGGTTGGGGAAGACCACTCAAAACCTGTGGAATTTGTCATGCAAGAACTAACAAAAACAAAATTTTTAAAAATCATGACAAAAATACAATACAGTTAATCCACTGCTGACATTCACCCCTGGAGTCCTAGATGTCTGTCCTTCCAGGCTCGTTCCTTTCTGGACAGGTAAGTGTAGATGGCCTGCGCAGAGGGCATCTTCATAAAAATTTAAAATATGGCTCTGGAGATAGCCTTCTATTCTATTTTTTTAATACAGGGGGGAATGCTTCTGATTTCTTCATCTGCACTCCTGTCACTATCTGCTCTGAAGGAAGGTATTTCTGTAGATTTTCAGCTCAGGTCTGTATTCATTGTTAAGACTTTCTCTTTAAAGTGCTTTGAAACAGTAACATGTTGGGAAAAATCACATATAAGCCAGCATGACCTCCATGTTCTACCAATACCCTTCCCCTATTCACCAATGGTGTATTAAGTAATTTGTACAAAATGTAACCTGAGTTGTAATACGTATGTTCATTACAGCATTGTTTGTTAGTGAAGAGCTGGGCAGGGGATCCCTAAATGTCTCTCACGTGGGAATGAATAAGGAAAACATGGTGTATACAAATCATGGGATGTTACATAATAACTAAGGCAAATAAACTAGATCTACATGCGCCAACATGAATAGATCTTGAAAACATATATTAAGTTTAAAAAGCAAGCTGCGGAATAAGTAAAATGTTTTAAATCATGTAAAATAATACTAAGGATTACATGTAGTAAAAGTGTAAAAGTATAGATCGGAAAGATACATACCAAAATAATGATCATCGCTTTCTCTGAAGTAGGCAGGAAGAGAATGAAACCAGAAAAAAACATTTGCAAGTTTTATTTATCTTAAGCAAACAAAGATCTCAAACAAAAGTGAGAAAATGTTATCATTTGCTGCAAATCCTGGTTCATGGGTAATGCGTCTCTTCAAAACTCTTCTCCTTATTTTTCTGCATTAAAAATTTCCCCAATTTAAAAAGTAGGAATTTAACACAGTTTAGCAGATGTTTTACTGAATGCTTCATATGTGCACATACATCCCTGAGTTAACACTGATGAAAGGAGTGACACAAACTCTGCCTGCAAATCCTTTGCAATGTGCGATGGTAAGAAGAGTGTGAGGGTGTGGAGGTGAACAGCTGATTTCATCTCTGGGACCCAGGGTGGCTTGTTCCTGAGAGATGTGAGGCTCTGGACTGAGTAGTGCTCAAGGGGAAGTTCTCTCTTTAAGGTATGACCTATTGTAGAAATGCAAGTTTTGGGGGGGTTGCTTTGTTTTTGTTTTTTAACTCCTTTCTAAATGAAAACCCAATTACATGAGACAAAGGAACCCAGTGGTGTAATCAGAAATGGCACAGGAAACCGTAATTCTACTAATTTAAAATGTTATTGTAATGAGGCAGAATTCGAGTCCATCCATGGAAAAATGTTAATTCTCCTTTGCTAAATAAATTCATTTTGTAAGTAGTGTATAAAAAAGGGTTCTGTGTCTGTTTAAGACAGAACTTCTAACACTATAACATTACCACTTTGGAAACACCTCTTACCCTCTCCTCGCACTTCAGTTTCCCCATCTGTGAAAGTGGCCGTGGTAATGGCCACCTCTGTGGGTTGAGGAAAGGGAGATGGTACATCAGGTGCAATGCTGGCCCCGAGTAAGCTCTCAACAAAGGTAAGTCCTCTTCCTCCTCTTTTAGAAGAATCTACTTCTATACAAGAGATGTGTATGTTACACTAATTACAAATGGTCATTATCTGTTCATTAATGTAAAATTTCTTTCATTGCAATTTCTTACTCCAATAAAACTTATTTTTATAATTTTGAAAAGAATAAAAGATACAGTCCATTTAAAAATGTCTGCATTTCAAATACTTTCCTAATTCTCACAATTTTCTTATATCACAGAGGTAAATGAACTTGCAGTTCAGAGAATGCCCACAGAGGGCCTTAGGGATCCTTAAAGGCCAGAAATTGCAAAATTGTATGCTCGAAAAAGGTAGATTGTTCCAGGGAGAATGTCCACAGCTTTTATCACATGACCCCCCTGCCCCAGCCACCCCTGTAATTTTATATTGTGTGTCTTCCACTATAACCCAGCTTTTCAATTATATACAAAATGTAAAATTTCCTGCCTACCTTTATGATAATAAAAATGGCTAAGGAGGGGGATAGGAGTGGGGTATGGTGATAAAAGAGAATAAATCAGTAAATCAAGAGAAGAGCCTGGTGCAGAACAACAAAAGTGGGATGAACAGCCCCACTCCCTCATCTGTGGCCCATTGAAAAGCAAGAAGCAAGCAGAAGCAGCAGCCCAGTGGCAGTGGATCCATGATAAACAAATGAAAGGGATGATATTTATAAGAATATTCAACATATCATCTTTTCTGCTGTTGTTGTTGTATACATTTTTTTATTGTCATAGTCATGAACCAACAGGAAATGTTTAATGAAAATTTAATATCTCTATTGCAAACGTCAAATTTTGGAGAGCAAGGAAATGTCTCTGCACTCCAAGTGCTGCAGATCCAGGAGGGAGAGGAGGGAGGTCTGGTTCCCATGGAAAATGTCCAGACCCCTCTATCTTTCTTCACTCTCACTCCCATAGGCTGGTATACTCAGACCAAAAGAAAGTGCCCTGTGCCCTTCTCCCTTGGTCCCTCAGTGATGACTTTGGTGCCTTTTCTTGGCTGTGGTCTTTGGAGATTCTTCAGAAGTTCTCACCTATTCCCTCCTCCTGAGGTCAGGAGGCTTCTGACTGACAAGGTCATCCAGTCACATCAACACCCCCTTTTCTTCTTGGACATGGTCAATTTTCCCATGGGCAGGGGAGGGCGGCATTTGAGGGGCCTCAAAAGTTTCCTACTCTGGTAATGGGATTTTACCTAGCAGCAGTGTTTACTTCTGAAACGAGGGCCTTGGCTGCTTCGCCTCTAGGGAGCCCTACAGACTCCAGGCTCGGCCTCCGCCTTCATCAACCTGAGGCTCCTCCCTCCCCCACCCTCACTCTCCGCCTCATTGCCATCCACACGGCACAGTCTCTTTGGGGGTATCTGGTAACAGGCAGTGATTTTCAAACTTTTTTTTTTTAAGTAGTGGAATTATTCTTTCCAAATGAACTATTGAGCCAAAATCCAACCTATAAAACAGCTTGAAGCAGAAAACAGAGTTTGGATGAGGAACTGGTCATATCTTTACTGACTGAACTCAGCCAGAGAGGGGCTCTACAGCACCCCACAAATCCCAGGAACACCGCTGAGAAATACTTGATAGAAGGGAACTGAGCAGTCACTGGTCACTCACCCTGTCATGTTTCTTGATCGCAAACAGCAAAATCCAGTTCTAGGCCCCCTGATCAGTGAAGGAATTCATTGGAAGGCTGCTG
This sequence comes from Hyperoodon ampullatus, assembly GCF_949752795.1. Classification (NCBI taxonomy): domain Eukaryota; kingdom Metazoa; phylum Chordata; class Mammalia; order Artiodactyla; family Ziphiidae; genus Hyperoodon; species Hyperoodon ampullatus. Next base: position 74,826,465 of record NC_136916.1, read on the forward strand.
CATAGCTGAGAATTATAAGGAAGGCTGGGAGAACCAGGCTCAAAAAAAGAACCAGTAGGGTCTAGATCAGCTGAGATTCTGAGAAGGTCATGCATGAACATACAGTTTATATACCACACAAATCCAGGGTGCCAATCGCTAGACTTGTGCAGTGTATAACCTGCCATCCGTGACAATCCTAAGCAGGGCCCTTGGGATCCCTTGGGAGGTGATATTCATATGGTAAGCAGTCTAGAACAACAGTGTCCTTCCTGCTCCTGTGTGCCAAGTACTTTAGCTATTTCAGCTTATTTCATCCTCTCCACAGACCACAGACATCATAGAAATCATTGGGGGCCCTTGTTAAAATGCAGAATTCTAGGCTTTGCCCCCTGGGATTCAATCTGATAATAAAAGTTCTGGGTGGCAGCCTGGAAAGTTCCATTTTACAAGAACTTTAGCTGATCCTGATGTGGGGTGGCACAGAAAACATACTTGGAGAAACACTGGTGGATGTGCCAAATTTTATTCTTGCCATTTTACAGATGGGGAAAGTCTCACCTACCTGAGATCACACCCCTGGCACCTGGCAAAGAGGGGATTTGAACCCAAACCCTTATGGCTTCAAAGTATGTACACTTTTCATTATACTCAAGATACTGTCTCTCTGTACCTGTTTCCAAAACTCTAGTCCCCTATTGTCCCAAATGTCACTTCATATGTTTCTTTAAAGTGATTTTATTAAAAATAAAATGTAGATTTATTTTAAAAGAAAAAAATGTTTATTTCCATAAAAAGAAATCCAATGTCATTTGCTACTTGCTATAAATGGGAGTTTACTATAAAAGTCACAGATCCTGGGCCCACACCTGGAAGGCAGGAGCTTTGCCCATCCTGAAAACAGCCGGGCTAAAACAATGCAGCATCCACACTAGCCCACATGCTCACCCCTCCCTACTGACAAACAGGCAAATAAACTTGACATTCATATCATACACATAAGGTTTTCTTAACTTGAGGTGCAAGTATGGGCTCAGAGGTGAGATTTCTCCACCATGGGACAATTTTTTCATGCTGCTTGAGCTATGTCAATGTTTTCCTGGGTTGAGGGTCCTTGGCCCTCACAGGTCTCAAAGGAATCCGTTATTCAAAAGAAGGTAAGAACTGCTGTTGGGAATGAATGTTTCCAATCTTGTTTTTCTCTTTAGCTCCCATCCCATGACTCTCCCTCTTGCCCAATGGTCAAGAATCCCTCCAGGTGTGTTTTGGTGGTCTTCATCCTTTCTGTGTGGGACTCGTTTTGAAAGGACATTTTGTCCGTGTTTCCAAGACTGCCCCCGGAAGGGTACAAGGCACCAAAAGGGAGATCTGTGCTCTGAATGGATATATCTTCTCCTTCAGATGTCTGCTCTGTAATTAATCTGTACCTTTGCTCTGGATGCTGTAATAAGTTGAAGCATTTCCCTACAGCTTTTCTTCTTTAAAAAATTATAAATGGAGCAATAAATAAATGGATGGCAGATGGTGAGAGACAGGTTTCTCACTATTGGAGTGGCAGCAAGGGGAGGAGGTCAGAATGACCCATGTGCTAATGGATTAGAGTTGGAGACTCAGTATGAGACTCTAATATTATTTCATGTTTAGTTTAGTCTAGACACAGATATGTGTAAATACACAAGTCAGTATACACACACATATTTCCTTGTTCTCTCAGCTGAGGGGGCCTGGAAGCAATGACACCTCAGTAGCAGCAAGCACACCCAGTACCCAGATTTTGGTTTCTAATAGAATTCTCCAACAGAAGGAACCAGATCTCTTGGAGAAATGATTGCTTCTAGGACTAGGGAGGAGATATAGAAGATGACACTGGAGTATCTTGGAATGCCAGAAAATAAAAAGGAGCTGAAAAAACCCCTGCAAGAACCAACAAAATGCAATGATGGGGGTATGCCAAAGGGACTCGGGAGCCAACCGAAAGAACTCCCAATAGCCAAAGCTGGAAAAAACTGAGCAAAACAAAATAAAGTTGTATGGATTATAACCCAAAATATGAAATAAATATACGTGAGTTCATACTGATACAAATAATGACTAAAGAAAGAAAGAAATGAGGAGAGTAGACAAAACTCCCATGCAGAAGAACTCCAAATAATTTATGAAGAAACTCTACCATGAAGGAGGGGGAGCATAACTTCCCACTCCTTAAGCATAGTGACTTGTTTTCAAAAAGGACAGTATGGAAAGAGGGGTGGGGGGAAGAGTAGCAGTGGAGAAAATTGGTAAATTCTCCCTCAACCAAGTGATCAAGGTCAACGTCAACAGTGATGTCAGGATGACTGTATGTATCCTTGATATGATGTGACAGGAATGCCACTTGATCTTTGTGATCTTCCTCCCCAAAACGCATTATCCCAGTCTGATCATGAGAAAAAACACCAAATTCCAGTTGAGGGACAGTCTACGAAATACCTGACCAGCACTTTTCAAAGCTGTCAAGGTCATCAGAAACAAGGAAGGTCTGAGAAGCTCTCACAGTCAAGAGAAGTCCAAGGAGACATAACATCCCTTGTGATGTGGGATCCTAGCTGGGATCCCGGAACAGGAAATAGACATTAGGGGAAAACTGGGGAAACCTAAATAAAGTACGAACTTTAGTTAAAAATGATATATCAGTATTGGTTCATTACTTGTGACAAATGTACAATAATAATACAAGATGTTAATAATAGAAGAAATTGGGTTTGGGGTATAGAGGAACCCTCTGTACTCTTTGCAAAAATTCTGTAAATTTAAGCTGTTCTAAAATTAAAAGTGTATTTAAGAAAAGGTAAATGAAAATTATAAAATAGTTCAAGTGTAAAGAAAAGTTCAGAAAATAATTGAATAGACACACATGATGTACCTATTCTCTTGGTTTAACGGATTCTAACATTTTGCCCCGTTTGCCTCAGATCTCTTTTGTCTTTTCAAGAAATATAATGTTACCAATGTAGTTAAAGTTACTCTCTATCTCTTTCCTCTCTCCTCATTCCCAGAGATAATGTCTGAAGTTGTTGTTTATCATTTCCATGCATATTTTGTACTTAGGCTACATATGTACATTTCCATTAACAAGATATGCTATTGTTTTTGTGTTAATAGTTACATAAACAGTAGCATGTGTTTGTTTAATTTTGCAAATTGCTCCTTCACACGATATTGGTTGTTAAATTCATCTATGTTGATCACTTATATCTAGTTCATTTATTTTGACCTCTGTATAGTATCCTATTGTAAGTCTAATGCACCATTTTTCATCCTTCCCCTGAGGGACAATTAGGGAAAGTTTTTTGACTGTTGAAAATAGTGTTCCAATGAACACTCTTGTATGTGTCTTCCGTGGGTATGTCAATAGTTTTTAGGATATACTCTCTCTGAGTGGCATCGTTGGGTTTTGCAGTAGGTGCCTTATGGATATTGCCAAGTTGCTCTCCAAAGTGGACGTACTAATTCATCTTCCCAGTAGCAGTGACTAAGAATTCAATTCCGCCATTCATCCCTGTGAACAGCTGGTACAGTTTAATTCTTAATTTTGCCAACCAGGTTGCTGAGTATATTTTCATGCTTATTGGCCTTTTTTGTACTGAGTTGCTCATAAATTTCTTACTGAATACATATTTAATTTGTTACAAAGGTAATACAAGGTTCTCAGATATCTTAACCGAATGATGTACTGAAGCAGGCTCATAGGGTCTCGCAAAAGCCAGTTGTATATCTCTTCAGAACTCTGTGCTCAGTGACCTCACATTGGTTGCTTAAATTAGCCATGGTGAAATATTTACACAAGGAAAATTGGCAAGCTCTACAAGTCAGGGCTCCCAGTACCCACCCCACGTAGCCTATTGTTGGACACACAAGCACACCAGTTATCTTAACCTCCACCTGACTCCCACTTGCTTCAACCATCTCCCACAGTATGGCTGGTGTGAAAGCAATCCCTGACCTTCTAACTTGACTTTTCAGCCTATTGGAACTGGGCCTTGGACCTCTTTCAGGAGCTATTTCATCAGAGTTTCTATAATATGATACATGCAATATCCTATTAAACTAATACATCTTCAACTTTGAAGCTGTTCACTATTCGTTTAAAGCAAAGGCAGGCTCCTTCAGTGGCCATCACACACAGCTATCCAAGCCCAGAAGTAGACTTCAAATATCCAGTTATCATGGAATTGGAAGGGACCTCAGATGTTACCCTGCTGGCCTCTCAGTCAATCCAGTGCTTCTTTGGACAGTTTCCCCAGCAGGTGTGGATCCAGTCTCTGCATGCCTACGATGATGAGCTCTTTCCCACACAAGGCAGTGCTGCAAGCAGAGCCTGAAAGATAATGCTACTTATTTGTTTTTACTGGAAAAGAAGAAACATTTTTAAAAGTAACTGATATCTGCTTTCCTTCCCATTGGGCTAGCTCTGCCCATTGGAATTACCTGGGTCAAGTCTAATAGTCATTTTCCAGGCATATGAAAACAGAAGTCACATAAGACTTCATGTCTGGATGTCTTAATCATTCCCCAAGGGATACAGGAAGCATCCCTTTCCCATTCTTGCCCCTGTGTCAGTATGGAGTTCTCTTGTTGATCAGTGGTCCTCCACGGACAAATGTAAACAAACTGATTCTCCACATGTGGTCTCCACACTGCAGAGCAGCAGACATCTACATAACTTTAAGATCTCACTTATTTGTAGTGTGTCCATGAGGTCAGCAACAGAGTTTGGCATTATTAAGGAGCCTGACACATGGATTTTTTTTTTGCTGAAGAAATGTACCAATATATTCTACAGAATAAGGCTCCACTAGAACTTAGTATCCAGAAGAGAACACTTTGCGGGAACCTTCTCAATGATCAATGAGGGGATTATCCCTTTTGTGTGTCACCCGTGGCCACTTGGCGTAGCCCCTGCTGTGGTGATATTTTTGCTTGTCTTTCCATACTTACATTCTTGGAATACATATGGGAATTAAGAACTGCTGGAAAAAAAGTGTTCTGCCCTAAGAAACCCAAATGTGTGAAAAATCTGCATTAATAAAACAAGTTAGGAAACAATTATTCCTTGAGTCTGGCTTCTGTTGCCTGTGCATTGATTTACAGGCTAATAATTATTGACAAAGAAATTAAAGGTAGGAGCTGTAGTATGGGATACCAAGGTACCACTCTCAATTAAAAACCGAAGAAAGAAATCATGGTATCTTAAGAAGCAGAAAGGTCTACTCCAATATGATCATTTCACAGAGGAGAAAACAGGTAAAGCTACCTTCACAGAGTCACACAGCTTTGCAGAGTGGAGCAGAGCCGCTTGTCTCCTTTTGGCACGTTGCTGATAAAACATCTCAGAGCTGGTGGCATTAATCAGAGTGAAGAGAAATTTTGATTTAACCCCACTTTTCAGGTACTTCTAAGATGCATTTCAAAGATGAAGAAGCATCTTTTGTGCTTTCTACCAGCCAAGGATCCTTAAGATTGAAAGTTAACTACGTGGAAGAGTAAAGACGGCACAGCCATCTCAGAGACCCAAGTGAAATAGACAAGCGAAAAAGATGGAGCTAGTACAGCACTCCTGGTATTGCTTACTTTCCCACAAATTACTGTGAGGGGAGTTGAACATGCCTCACCCTCAGGCTAGTGACAGTTTGTGGAAGGCTGTGCAGCAACAGAAGACTTCCAGCTTCCACCTTGGATCCATGGAGAGCACAAGGGTGCCTGTCACTCCTGGCCCAGGCCTGGGTTTTCCAGGAACTTCCCTTACTGATGTGACACCGGAACATGGTTCTGGAAGTAGTCACAAAAAGATGTCCCACTGTCCCTGTCCAATGTGGAGGTTTCTGAAAACTCCACATTGCTTTTAAAGTATTACGGAGGAATGTAGCACTTGCAGCCCCGTGAGCTGGCTATCTGTGCACATCTAAAATAGAAAAATCTTTTCAAACTGCGTGTAAACAGATCTCAAGGAGACTGGGACTCACCTCGCTGTGGCCGTGCAGAGACCGGAACCATCTAGAGATCCCTTGTCTCTTTCCTGCCCCCGGATTGCTTTGTGGAGACCCCCTTGGTGGCTTCTCCGGCTAAAGCCCTTCGCAGGAGAACTTAGGCAGATGTATCTCTGAAAGTGTATTGATTTGTAGAGACAGCTGTGGGCATGGAGGTTGGAGACGAGCTCTACTAACTCACATAATAGCAAAAATGGAAAGCATTTTGCTAAGCTTTTTTAGAACAGCTGCAAAATTTCTAAATTACATAATGCACTCTTTAAAACTTAAAATTCAGATATGATTACACACAATGAAGTGCATCCATCTTAAATGTACAGTTCAATGTGTTTTTGATGAATACATACACTACCATGCTTTTGAGGCTTATCTATGTTTTTGTATGTATTAATAGTTTGTTCCTTTTTATTGGTAAGCAGTAGTGTGTTGAATGGCTATATCACGATTTGTTTGTCCTTTTCCCTTTTGAGGTACATTTCGGTTGTTTCCAGTTTTTTACTATTATGAATAAAGCAACTATCAACATTCCTATACAGGTCTCTTTGTGGATATATTTTCATTTCTTTTGGTTAAATAGCTAGGGGTAGAATTGCTGGATCATGAGTTAGGTGTATGTTTACTTAACCTTATAGGAAACTGCCAGACAACTTACAGAATGCACTCTTAATGAACCTGATTACCTATGAAGTGAATTCTTTGACATCTTTTGTTTCATGATTTGTTTTTGTCTTGAATTGCATTGATAGGATACGGGTACATATTCCTTGAAATATATCCTTAAGGGTAAGACCTTGATTAACTATACAATTTTAGTGGTTCTTTAATGCTTCTGATTTGTTTATACAAACAGCTTGGAATCTGGAAGAATCATATTGGAAACCTGGGATGATCTCTTTCATGAATTTCTCCCATATTTTTCTTTCTTATCTACTTTAATATTTTATACATGCAAAAATATGTGTAACATATGTGTTAGTTATAAAGCATAATTATAAAATGGAAATCCGTAAATCTACCACCCCATCTGAGGATGAACATATTTCCAAGAACATTGCATGTGCCTTTGGGGTTCTCCCCACTTCCTCCCTGAAGTAACCAAGATCTGGATTTTGTGCTCTTTATGAATCCTCTTGCTAAGACAAAAACAAAAGCAAAACAACACAAAACAAAAATGTTTTATCATGTATTTGACTGCCTTGCTTTAAAATTTGACTCATAGTTTTTGTTTTCCCTGCTTTTAAGAGCTTTATCAAAATGGTATTATGTGTATAGTTTTTCGGAACTTGCATTTCTTTACTTAACATATTGTTTCAAAGATCTGCTCATGTTGTATGTGGCTGTAGTTTATTCACTCGCTGTTGAATGACATTCCTTTCTGGGAATATATCACAATATATTGTATTACTTGTCAACTGTCATTTGTGCTGTTTCTCATATTTTTCACTTGGTATATATTACATTTGGCGGGGGGGAGATCTGGTACATTTAGCACAGTAATTTGAGATATAGCTCTTTTCAAGTAAACAGTTTTTATAAAGTGAAAATGAGCAACCAGTTTTAGTTCCAAAGTAAGGGAAATTTATAAGATACCTGGGGAAAATTGCAAAAAACAAAATGTGTGACACATTGGCAATGCAGTTGTAAAGCAAATACTCCAATTAATGTTTTACTACCTGATTTTATTTCCAAGGTTGAAAAAATAAGCTTGACTTTGGTATGTAGAATGTAATAATTGAAGAAAATGCAAATCACCTTCTTTGTCTGTGTAATCAAGGTAGAGCTGAAAGGCAACCTAAATTTTGATTTTTTTCTAAATATTAAGCTATATGATAAACATTTAACTTCACTGTCTAAAATAATTTAACCTTATTGACGTCCTAGCACTTTAGGAAAAAAAAACATTAAAAAAATCACAAATGAAAGCTCATTTTGGTTAAAAAAACGCCCTACAATTTAAATAACTGTATGCATTTCTCTTTATTCCATATACCCCCTTATGTTCTCAGGGACAACTGAATGAATTTACTAATACTAAAATATATATTGTGTAGTATTTAAAGATCTTATATTAGCATCATTCTTTTAAAAAATCAGCTCTAAACTTTTGTCTTAATTTACAGGTATGTATTACAAAATTCTGAATATTAAATATAATGAAAATATAATATCGATATTCTTTTACATTTAATTGCAGAATGGATCTGTAGGCATTGAAACCAACCTCATATAGGGCATGGTCTGAAAAAATATTTAAAAATTAGTAGACCAAATTTTAATTATTCATATCGTAGTCCCTACTTTAAAAATGATACATGCTAAATTTAAATTTCTTTTTAAAGATTCAAATATATTTCTTTCTTTGTTAATGTCCAGGAATATCTAAAACTGGAACATTTTATTTAAAAATTCAGCTGAATTTCAGTTAAACAAAACAATCCCATATGAATGACTTTCTTAAGTAAAAAAAGATTTATTTCCCTTCTATCCAACTGACTCACTGAATTGAGCTAAAAATTTCCAAGGGGAAAAATGATCTAGGGAATAAATATAGGGGGGAAAGGGCTAGGTTTCCATTATAATAGCTTTTGACTTGTTTTCAGCTTTTAATTTAAAAAATTATTTACGAACGATGGGATGCATAATGTAACGCGGAAATCTTTTACAATTAGAGTAAAAAAAAGAAACCTACTTTCCTTTAGAACAGATCCCCTCTTACCAGACAGCCTGATTGTTTATGAGACTAACACTTCTACTCAATCTCGACATTCACAACTCTTTTGTTAGCCATCTTCTTTTTACTTATTATTGATAGCAATTAGCCTGAGTCATGAAACCGGACCACATTAAAGGCGACACGTGGTCCAATCACTATTTTTAAAAGTCCACGTATTTCAAACTCCTCTCTCTAGCCATTGCTGGGCTGTTTCCCGCTTTGAGGACCTGGTCTCCGCAGCGTTATTCATTAGATGTCAGTCCTAGGGCAGTCTCTCTTTGGGGAAACCTCTCCTTGGGCACATTCAAGAAAACCACAGAGGAGACTGGGCTGGTAGTTTCTAGTCACTTACAGAGCGAAGGAGGCAAGAGAGACGTGCCCGGGAGGACCCAGGGCAGGTGCGGGTGGGTTTCCGCAGTGACCACTCATCGTGCTTGCGTGAGGCGTGTTCGTCTGTCGCGAACCCAACCGGGAGACCCGTCTCGGCCCCGGTCCCCCCACCCCTTCCTCGGGGAACCCCTCGGACACGCCCCCTAGCCTCGGGGCCCCCGGAGCCCCGCACCGTGCACGCGCCCTGGCCGCTCCCCTCAGCCGCCCACGTGGTAGAGCCAGGAGAAGCGCGAATCCGCGAGGATCTCTCTGGACCCGCCGCGGGTCTCGGAGGCCGGGCCAGCGCTACCCAGCCCGGCCGGCCCCCAGTCCGGGCCCCCATATTTCCTCTCCCGGAGGGAGGGAGGCGACACTCCGCGGGCCAGCCCTCTCGGGCTCCTGCCGCGCCCCCTGGCGGCCGCCGCGGGGACGCGCGCTGGGCACGCGGGGCAGCCTATCTGGGCTCCCCTTCCCCGGCTCCGGGCCCCAGCGGGCCGTCTCCCCTTGCTCCCGGGGCCGAGCCACGCGAGCCGCGCCCTTCGCCCTAGCTGCCCGCGAGCCCTGGAACTGTAGGCTCCCCGATGGCGACGCCGTGGCTGCCCCAGCCTTGCGCGAATGTGCCCACTTAGTAGACTGGGGGTCTCCTTTCTCCCAGGTATGCCCCTCCCGCCACGTTCGAGCTTTCCAGCAGGCTGCGAAAAAATGCCGCATGCACGCACTTATTTATTTCTTTTGCAACAGCTGCAAGAAACAATGAAGCTTTTCAAGAACTGGGGAAACGCGTTTTCCAGCCTTGCTGTTGTTGTTTTCAATGAACCTCTCGGGCCCCGCACTCCCCGCCCGCCCCCACCCCCCACCCCAGCCCCTCCTCCCCTCCCCTGCTAGCTCCTCCGCCTTGCCCGGACCGGCGCCGGGGGCATTGTTTTTGGAGTCTTGCGGGAGGGGAGGGCGCGTGCAGGGTGGCCGGCGCAGTGCGGGTGGGGGCGAGAGCGTGTGGGCGCGCGCGCGTGTGCCCGCGCGGGCAGGGGGCGGGGGCGGTGCTTCGCAGCTTCGCATCCCACGCCCGGGCTCCGCTCCGCACTGCCCCGAGATCCCAGGCTCCGGCTCTTGGCGCGCGCCGGCCTGGGCCGGGCCCTCCGCGCGCCGCGGCTGCGGCTGTGGCCGCTCCAGTGTGCGCGCGGGCGAGTGTGCGCGCGGGCGAGTGTGCGCGGCCCCGAGAGCGCGCGCGCGCGAGCCCCCAGTGTGTGGCAGCGGCGGCGGCAGCGGCGCGGCGAGGCTGAGGCTCTTGTTTACCAGCATTAACTCTGCTGAGCGGAAAAAAAAAAAAAAAAAAAAAAAAGGAAAAAAACCCGAGGAGGAGCGAGCGCACCAGGCGAACTCGAGAGGCGAGCGAGGGAGAGGGACGCCGCCAGCGAGCCTGCCCCCGGCGCGCCCGTGCCTGGAGGTTGCAGACCCTCGGCCCCGCTCCCCGGGCCCTCCACGCCCCTCCCGCGCGAGGGGAGCTCCACGGCGCGCCGCGCGCCTCGGCTTTGACCTTCAGCGAGCCGGAGCCCCCGCGCGGAGCCGGCGGCGGCGGCGGCGGGCGGGGGCCGGCGCGGGCCGGGCGGCGGCGGCGCGGAGCCCGGGCGGCGCGGCGGGAGTGCTGAGCGCGGCGCGGTCGGCCCGCCGCTTTGTGTGTGTCCTGGATTTGGGAAGGAGCTCGCGGCGGCGGCGGCGGCGGAGCTGAGGGAGGAGGCGGCGGCGAGCGGAGCCCGGAGGAGGAGGAGGAGGGGGAGCCGCTCATTCATTTTTACTCCGTATTTCTGCCCCCGGTCGGCCTCGCCCGCGACCCGGACTTCGGGGCAATCTTGCGAACTGCGTCGCGCCCTCCCGCCGCGGAGGCTCGGGCGTCGGACAGCCTCCTCCTCTGTCTGGGGTCGGATTTGTCCTTCCTCGCCGAGACGGATTTGGGCTTTGCCCCCTTTCTTTGCAGTTTTTCCTCCCTCCTGTCTCTTTGGGTTTGAAAATGGAGGCCGACGACGCCGACAGCCCGCCCCGGCGCGCATCGGGTTCCCGACTCCGCCGAGTCCTCGGCCGCGGCTGCCGGCGCTGAGGGGCCGCCCAGCGCCGCCGCCCGCCCCGTCCGCGCAGCCCCGCGGACCCCCGGCCGGCGCCGCCTTTGGAGTATTGTTGCCTTCGCCCTTGTTTTTGGAGGGGGGGCGAAGACTGAGTTTGAGACTTTTTCTTTTCCTTCCCACCCCCCTTTTTTTTTGAGAAAGGGGAATTTCGTCCCAAATAAAAGGAATGAAGTCTGGCTCCGGAGGAGGGTCCCCGACCTCGCTGTGGGGGCTCCTATTTTTCTCCGCCGCGCTCTCGCTCTGGCCGACGAGTGGAGAAAGTGAGTATGTGCCCGCCGCCCGCGGCCACTGCGGGAACTTTTCCTCTGAGGGGCTGCGCCCTGTTTGCGAAACACGAGTTGCCACCGTCGCAGCTGTCGGGCTCCCGGTCTCGGGAGCCGCGGGGCGGGGCGCCGAGGGGCTCGCCCGGAAGGCCGGAGGGGCCCCGGGGCCCAGGCTCGTTAGTTTGGAGCCCCGCGGGCCCCAGCTCAGCGCATCCCCACGCGGGAAGGACCTCGGTGGCTTTCTCTTTTGCTGTCCCTAGAGCCCTGCCCCGGGGGTTGGCTGTCTCCGCAGCGCTCACTCCCGGGCGGCCCGCGGGCTCCAGCGGGGAAGTTCGCGCCCGGCTTCCCGCACCTCGTGCCCCTCCCGGCGCGCGGGGCCGCGCACCGCGCAGGCGGCAGTGACAGCTCGCGCGGCCACCTCGCGGCTGGGGCAGACTCGGTGCCCGGTGGCGGGAGCGGGCAGCTTACTGGCCTTGGGGGTGCAAGGTGCCCTGGAGGAGGTGCCTGGAGGAGAGGCTTCGCAGCCCCAGGATAGGTTTCCAAACATTCCAGCGCGGCCTCCTGTCGCCCAACGCGCTTTGTCCCTTGGGCTCTTTGGGTTCCTGGCCTTCCCTGTCGCTTTCGCCGGACCCGCGGCGGGTCGCCAGTCCCCGGCTTCCCGGGGCTGCTCAGTGCTGCTCGGGGGTGCGGGGAGCGTTCCCGCCTAGGCCCCCCACCCCTCCATGAAGCCCCTGGAAAAGTGCGAGGTCAGGGGCCCTGCGTCAGTTGGGCTCTTCCGGGGAGCGCGTCCGGACCCCCAGTTCAGAGGGTGCTGGGAGCTTCTCCCAGTTTCTACCGGCGGGTGGACGCTCTCCTCCTCCTGGCAGGGCTATGGGTGGTAGGGCAGCATCCGAGTGTGCGGGAGTGGGTGTGTGGTCGGAGCCGACTTGCATTTCCATACACGTGCTCGCAACGCGGGGCAGTAGCTGCAGCCACACGGCCGCTCCGGGACACCGAGACGCCGGGCCCTGGCGAGAGGTGTCGTGCGTCGTCGTTTAAGGGGCGCCAGGATCTGCGGCGGCGGGGGTGCGGAGGAGGGTGTTTTGTTTTGCGAGCGCGCAACCTTGGGCTGGGTTTCGTGGCCAGAGTTTTGTTGCACTCCCTCCCCCGCTGCCCCGCATTTCCTTTGTACATAGTTAATAAGCAATATCGCTCCACACGCTCTCGCCTGCAATCTGATAGCTTTTGTTTTGGTAGTGTCGGGTAGGGGTAGGGAAGTGCGGGGAGGGAGGGAGGGAGTGAGAACTTAGGGCCCCGCGGTGTGTGGAGGGAGGAAAGGAGGGAGTCCTGTTCTTCTCAAAACATTAAAGTGAGGCTTACTGGTACATTCGCGATGGCAGGGTAACTTGAACACGATTAAAGTTTAAATGCAGCCACAGAACTGGGGCTAGGAACGACGAGGGCGTGTTGGTGAGTAATGCTTGCCGAGGGTATGCAGGTGGTGCCAATTAACTTTGAAAAATCACGACGGAGCCTCGAAGAGTGAGGGGGGAATCGGGAGGCAGCGGGGGCTGTCTGTCCTCATCATAGGGGCAATTCGGAAAGGCTGTTCCTGTAAACAAACCCTTCTTAAACGTTTTGTAAGAAATGAGTCCATGATGGAGTAAGAGCAGATTTTTATAGAATTAGCGTGTTTACTTCATGGAGTAAGACGCTGATTGAGTCCGGACCTTCTACAAGTCTGAACTCTCCTGTTCTTTGTTTTCTAAACTTTCCTCTGGCTGGATTGGGCGAAGGGCTTTCGGCTCCCTTCTAAGGCTCGCAGATGGTGTTTGGGGGGACAGAGGAGGGTTTCTAGCCTTTAAAAGCTAAATATAGCTTAGGAGACACAGGAGAGTTAATCCATTTTACTACAGCATGTGGTTGAACTGTGTCGTGTCTCTAGTTTTATTGTTTAATGTTAGTAAGTTCTGAAATTCACAACAGCAGGAATGGCCTTGCTTCTCCCATGCAGGACTCCGGCATTTTAAAATAGGATATCATGTTTGGAGTTCTTCGTGAAAAATATTCTTTGTGAAAGGTGGTTTTTTTCCCTGAGAAAACAGTCAGGAGGGGTAGGGGCATTTTAACATACTTTTATAGTCCTAGATACCAAAGCTTTGCTCAAGGATCCCTTGAAAATGGTTGGCTTCTGAAAACTTGATGGATGGCCAGAAAGCACCCCAATCCTCATTATGGTTTGTTGAAGTTCTAACTCACTACCTGCTCCTCCCTACAGCTTGGAAGTTTTCAGGAGTAAATGATATGCTCAGTGTCAGCGTGTGTTCAGTTCTTAGTCCAAAAGGTGCTGGAACGCTTACTTCTGATAGAAATAAACCACTGAGTCCTATCAGAGACCAACATTCTTTTGACTGTCTAGTATAATATAATAAAGACTGGGGTGCTGTTGATTAATATTGTGTTGGCCTGTTTAAGGATTAGTGTTTTCTCTCAGAGTGTGATAGCAATAGGGATGATTTTTGAAATCTTTAACTTAGAAAATCCAGAAGTTTCGAAGCAGATGAAGTCATACAGACTTTTGTATCAATGTACTGTGAACAGTGCATCTGAAGAAGGGAGGTTTGGGAGTTAGGAGTGATAGCCAAATAATATGATGCTTTTTTTAATATATAAAAAGTTAATGTGCACTTTAAATGTATTGTGGCCATCTCATTAAAAAGATCTGTCATCTTTCTGCCCCAGGCACAGTCATATCTTATTGTCAGGGAAATGTAGGTATGTGAAAGGTTGGTGTTAAAAGAAGTTGCTGTTTTATTACCAGGAGAAGAATGCAGAATAAGAAGTTTGGAAAGAACCTAAATAGCAAATTATAGTTTAGCCTCTCTAGAGGGAAATAGCAAGTAAACGGTACTTTTGTGGAGGGGTGGGGCGTGGGTTTGAAGTTTAAAAGGTTATATGTTTGATTTGTCAGAAGGATTAGAAAAGTCCAACGTTAAGAAATATGCTAAGGTTGACTGGAAGAACATTAAAAACATGCTAAGTGAAAGAAGGCAGTCACAAAAGACCACGTATTGTATGATTCCATTTATATGAAGTCCAGAATAAGCAAATCCATAGAGACAGAAAGTAGATTAGTGGTTGCATAGGGCTGGGGGAGGAGGGCGTGGGGAGTGGCTGCTAATGGATGCAGGGTTTCTTTTTGGGGTGATGAAAATATTCTAAAATTAGTTTGTGGCGATGGTTGCACAACCTTCTGAAAATACTAAAAACCATTGAATTGTACACTTTAAATGAGTGATTTTTATGGTATGTGAATTATATCCCAAATGTAATATGGGCTTTTTAAAAAAAGAAATATGCTAAGGTTGAAAAGAATGCGTTGTGTTACTTTGAACATAGAATCTAGATTAAAATTATTAAGTAAATTTGTCCAGCAGGTTGATGTCTCTCTTTTTTTAATTTATGGAGTTTTTCAGATCCATGACCTACAAACTGATCGTTGAAGCTCTAACAGCAGAGATTCAATGCCATAGGAGAAAAGGACAGACAGGAAAAAAGAATCTTGGTTAGACATAGCTCACATTAAGGATTAAGGGGTTGGGTTAAAAAAAAACGCAAGTGCTAGTAGTGAAAGTCCGATTTGTGACAGTAAAATCCTTAACTGAATCTGAAACGATGTTGGTCTTTCCAAGATGAGAGTTTAGGAGCCGAGTCTGGATGGCATTTTCTATTCCAGTTTCCTTACATATGTTTTCGAACAAGAAAGAATGTAATGTTTAAGATGATAAAGAATTTCCACTGTCTTTTTTTGATATCCCATATTAACCAACCTGGTCGTAAAAACTGAGGAAGAACTGTTCATTTTAATGCAGTGGGCTTTCTTTTTCTTCTTTGTTGCTTGTTTTATTTCTTAAATAGCTCCAGAATCTGAGCAGGAAAGAGAATCTTTTTAGGATACAGCAGCTTTTTCAGGTATACAGTGATTATTTTTTTTTAATTAAAATTTCTTATTGAACAAAAGATTAAAAAACATAGCAAAGGCATTTTTGTTTTCAAACTGTTTCGTCTTTATCCAGATTTACCTTGGCCTTCTAATAGGAAAAGACCGTAAAGAATAATTGTTGTTTATATTTGTTTTTGGTCTTCATCTGAGGCTCAGTTTACTAATAAAAATGTTTCCTGTTCTTCTTATTGTTGCAAGATCAGGGCAGTAATGAATATCAACTGTATCGTTTTCACTTGTTGCCTTAGAGTTTTGCCAAGGAGAGCCCTCCAGGGACAGTAGCTTCCTTTTAAATCTGGTTTCATTTGTTTTGTAAGAATGAGCTGTAAGAAGCAACTGAATCCAGCCAGCACTTATTGAGCACCTGCTGTATGGAAGCTGGATCCTTTGTTAAGTGATGCCCGAGCCTGCACAGAAAGAGAACTTCACTTTTGTCCTTGGGGCATTTTGTATAATCGTGCATGAAACAAAGTTTCTTGAAAATTCAGATCTTTTTCAGACTCAGCACAGGGTTCACAGTTCTCGAATAACATTTTAAAGGCCCTTTAAAAACATTTCTGTAGACTTAAGACAGGAAGCAAATCAGTGTTGTTGATCTTCTGAAGGCCTGTGTGGCACCGCTTGCCTTATTAATACCTTCCCTACTATTGCATTCTCGCTGGCAGGCTGTGACATCCATGAGACAGTCACCCATCTCGATCAGCTGCGCTACCTTCTTTTTAACATTGGTTATAACAATTGTGATTAAAAATGGACAGTGTCGTAGTTACCATTTGCCAAAACTTTAGTAGGAGTTACAGGTGTGTACATGAATGTTTCACAGCACGTTTTGAGTTATAAGGAAGATGGGACTTACTTGGTTTAAATTTTTTGGATTTACACATTGCTTAGTTAGCTTTCTGGAAATCTTTAGAGAACTTTCTTAATTGTAAGGCCTTATTTAATTTAAAATACTTGACTGCTTTTAAAAGTGTGAGGGGGTAAGAAAGAGACTGAGGAGGCAATTAAATCTTGAAATGTTTTTTAATTGTAAAATGTCCAAGCCATGTTTCTCTCTGGGTTGTGATTTTTTTTCGATTTGTTTTCAAAACTCACTTAAAAATCAACCCTAGGGCCTCCCTGGTGGCGCAGTGGTTGGGAGTCCGCCTGCCGGTGCAGGGGATGCGGGTTCGTGCCCCGGTCTGGGAGGATCCCATATGCCGCGGAGCGGCTGGGCCCGTGAGCCATGGCTGCTGGGCCTGCGCGTCCGGAGCCTGTGCTCCGCAACGGGAGAGGCCACAACAGTGAGAGGCCCGCATACCACAAAAAAAAAAAAAAAAAAAAAAAAAAAAAAAAAATCAACCCTAGTTTATAGAAGAGGTATTTATGCCCACAGGCCAACTTGCTTTGAACTGCTGTTCTTAGCCAACTTATGACAGGTGCTATCTGAGTCCAAGAGATGCATGCCTCTCAATTGTACTAAATATATAATAGTTGCACGCGTGCTTGGGATATAGTTTCTTGATTTCTCTGTCTGAGATGTTCCAAAGGAAAATTCTGAACACTTTAAAGACAAGTTGAATTATGAATGAAGCACTCTGACCTCTCCTTGAAAATGGTGTTTGGGATCCGATTATCAAGAGGAACTTTTCCAGTTATTTGTAAAGAAATGATTTGGCTTAAACTAAGGTGGGGGGGTGGGGGGGTGGAGTGGGGAACAACAGTCCCAATGTTTTTGCACATTGAGACTTGTTGACATTTGGGGAGGATTTTCAGTATTTGGAAAGATTAAAACTTTGAAATAAGTACCACACTTATACCAACCCCCAAGGATCTGGAAAGAACTGATTTCTTCTGAGGAAGGGGCATACATTTGGTGTAAAACGGTTGGTAAACAGAAGGTCTTTAAAAACAAGTTAGGTTGTTATCTCAATAGATGCACATTCCCTGGGCATGGTGAAGTTCGTTTCTTTTGATAAATTGTTTTGGTTATATTCGACTCAAAATATTAACAGTGTCTTTGATTTTGAGACTTTTGAAGTTTGAAGACTAAATTGTTTTCTATTTTTTTTTCCATTTTTAAATCATCAGTTTTACTCATGTTGTAAAATCCCAAATAATACGTTTAGAAGATTTCTCTACTTTTCCACTTATGCCAGCTTCACTTAAGGCTTATGAAATTGATTAATTTCAAAATCTGAAGGAAATATTGATATTTCTTTACTTGAATTAAATGTTTTTTTTCTCTTTCCTCTTTTCCTCAATAAATACATGTTGAGTACTTATTGGACTCAATTCTTTAAGTTTAACAATTTGTTCTGATATCATAAACTATCCTACATATGATTTTAAATATATGAGTCAAAACATAGAAATTACTTGCTATGTTTGTTTAAAACACTAAAGAAACAAACTAGTAAATAAGGCTTTCATTTTTCTTTCTTTTTTCTGCCCTGGACTAGAAGAATTTTTAAACTTATAGGTTGCTATTCAGATTTTACTGGAACACAACAGAAAGTTTCTTTTATGATGAGGGATGAATGCCCATGATAGCAATAACTTTTACGGTGTATTGTTGCTACTATTTATGATGGGGAAAGGTAGGTAGGGATGCAGGGACTGCCTTTATTCTCATATTGGTCGTCTCCTTGGTTAGTGCTGGTGATGGCTACTTGGTCAGTTGCTGGGGATGTGTCGATGGAGCTGAGTGACCCACGTATGATTGCTGATGGTTTCTTATTTGAAATAGATTGGAGGCTAGCCACATAGGGAAAATGTGCATGCATAAGACAGGTACCACCAAATGCTGCAGAGATAGCTATACCTGCTTTAAATTGTTCACATTGTGATAGTCTGGAAGCCTTGAAAATTTTTTTTTAAATTTAAGCATTTATATTTTAAAGACTTGAGAAAGTATTCTATTCCTAGTCCAGAAAGTTCTTGGGGGAGGGAGGTTTGAAAGTTTATTTTTTGTATCACTCCTTAGCCTCTTAGTCCCCTTAACAAGACAAGCATCTACTTTAGTAATAGTTATATAATAAAAAATGCCACTTGTTCAGAATTGTGTGTGTGTGTATTTCCATCCATTCATCCGAGTTCTGACAGTTTCAAGTACATTATTGTTGCTGTTTTTTGTATACTTTTGTATGGCTACTTTTTTTTTTTTTTTTAAACCTGTCACTAGCTTTCTTTAAACTGGCTTTGGAATTATTTGTCAGGTTGGTAATTCAGGTGTATGCATACTGCTTTCTGAATTACTCTTGACGTGAGAGAACAAATATATGTTGACAGTCTTAAAGCATAAATGTTTTATAGAGCAGAACTTTAAAATTTTCCTTAGATATTTTGGATGGCTACTTTCAGCTTATCCTCTCACATAAAATACAGTCAGTGGTTTGTCTCTATAAAATTGATTATTGGAAATACATGTTAGACTAAGTACGTGAGACAGTACCAATTTGAGTTAGGCAAATTTTAGTTAATAACACTTTAAGGGAGAAAAGTCTGATGATGATTAGAGTGAGGTGAGTTTGTAACAGTTTTTCCAAAATTGGAAGCATACTAGTGACCTTTAATAACCTCCTGGAGAAAAGTAGTAAGCATAGAAAGAAAGCCCAGGTGAGAGGTCCATGATCTACCTTCCTCTATCAGCTGGCAATAGTTTTAAGTCATCAGCTATTAATTATATTTAGGTTGCAAAATCCTCAGCAGTTGTGCTCAGATTATCAGTGTCATCCTGTGTTTATTCTCCCCACCTAATTTTCTGGGGTCTCATAGTAGTGGGGTAATACCTACCAATAGCTCACAGACTCCGAATTTGAAAGAGGAACTCAGATTGTCCTGAAAACAAATGAACAAAGAGACCAGCGACAGAGGAAGATCTGCTGTTCAGCTTCCTTAGTTCTGTTGTCTGATTTCTGTGGATAATGAGTTCATGGCACATGTGAGGTCACAGCATGGTATAGTTTAATCACAGGAAATTCTTTTGTATTGCTGCTTTACTTTGTCAAGCGATATATTTGGGATTTTCTGTCTAACATTACCTCAGTAAGAATTTCAACAACAAATGTTGGATCAGGATAGAATTCCTAGTTAAATTTCAGTTCATCAGCCCTTTTCTGGGGAGACTCATTCATTGAATGTTTCCTTTCTACCTCACTGAGTCACTTGAAATTGTTCAGATTTGTGCATTTCTGGCTCCACCCTGGTCCAGTCCAGACCTGCATGGACTCTTAGAGGAGATGCTTGGTTGGCCTCTGGGCCGGGCACTCTGACTCCTGCGCCCTCCCTCTGCTTTGATGGACTTGCCAGACCCAGATACTCAGCATGTGCCTTTTGTGGTGCTGCATCATGGTCCAGGAATCAAGTTCAAGGGCCCCCATCTTGGGCTGTAATCCGTCCTACTGAGACTTTGCTGTAGGGATCCCGTGTGAATTCCCAGCACTCTCCGGCAATGGGCTCTAGCTGTGCGGTAAGTAAGCCCATTCCTGTCTCCATGGTTTTGCTCCTGCTGTGTTCATGGCTTGGCATGTTTTTCCTCTTTACTGCTCCCTGTCCCCCTCCCGCCCTCCAAACTGAGTAGTGGAAAGTGCTACTCTAGAGCACAGCAAGGTCACCTGGTTCTCGTTTCTCCTTCGCTGCCAGTTAGTTCCCAGGCCCTGAACAAGTTAACTTTTCTGAGTCTCAACAGAAATGTAGAGACTTGAAATAGTTGGGGGAGAGTTTTCTCCTTTTCTCATTAAACAACAAAATAAAACCATCTTCTAATATATTAAAAAAATTAAGGTCAGAAAAATTGGGGGGGAGAGGAATTTTTTTTCACTTAAAAAAATCTCTAGGTTTCAGATCTGTGAAATAGGGACAATACTGTAACTGTCTAAAGATGGGACACTAAGTCAGTTAATTCCTGTCCCTCGAATACCTTCCTGTGGTTATAGTACATCTGAGATGCCATCCTTTAATTTCGAACTCAGATTCCTTCTGCTTCCTGAAGCTTTTCTTGATTACCCTCATTTCTATAGACCTGACTTCCCCCTTCTTCCTTTTGATGTCATACCCCCTGCTGTGCCGGTTAACAGTGATTTGTTTTGTCTGGTACCTGAGCTGTTGTCATTTTATGAGGCTGTAGAGAGCAGTGCAGCCAAAGGGCTTGGGTTTGAATCTCAGCTGCTCAATAGCTAAGGTCTCAAGCAAACTGTTTAATCTTCCTGTGCCTCAGTTCCCTCATCTGTAATCTTATAATTTATTTTTAAATTAATTAATTAATTTATTTTTGGCTGCGTTGGGTCTTCGTTGCTGCGTGCAGGCTTCTCACTGTGGTGGCTTCTCTTGTGGCGGAGCACGGGCTCTAGGCACATGGGCTTCAGTAGTTGTGGCTCACACACTCTAGAGCACAGGCTCAGTAGTTGTGGCACACAGGCCCAGTTGCTCCATGGCATGTGGGATCCTCCCGGACCAGGGATCGAACCCGTGTCCCCTGCACTGGCAGGCGGATTCTCAACCACTGCGCCACCAGGGAAGCCCTGTAATATTATATTTTAATAGAACCTATTCCAGACATTTACTCATAAAAATGAAGTGAACTGATACATATGTCAAGTGCTTAGAACAGAGGCTGGCATATACTGAGCCCTCAGACTTTAGCTTGCTACTGCTCATGACATGACATCCTTGAACAGAGTGTTATTTGGAAATATAGGATGCACTTGACATTTGACTGCCATTGTCAGAGCCTGGCACATAGTAGGTGCTCAATAAATGTTCTGTAATAAAGCTTTATTTTGCTAAGGTGCTTATTAACAAGATTGCAATTTGCTTGTTAAACAGAGTTGTGTGATTTTACCTTTTTTCAGTAAACAGTGGCCAGTGCCTGCAGTGCAGCATCCATTTCAGAGATCTGTTTATTATGCTTTCTCTCTTAATTCTTTCATTTGTCAATTTCTGCTGGTGCCCAAGAGTGTCCAGTGTGCACTTTGCCCACCTCACTAATGCATAGGCGCCATCTAGTGGCCAGAAAGGAAATTTTGCCTCTTGGGTCCTGAATTAACAGTGCCCTATGGATGAAGATAGCAATTACCCCACTGCCCTTCTTAGATTTTGCTGTTTGGCTTGGTTCCTGGGAATCCGGTTTGCAGGAAAATGTGGAGACTGCAGGCTTCTGTAGGAACCGTTGGGAAATGGTTTTGAATTAAGATTGTTCTACTGCAACAGTGAGCTAGCATGAGAGAATTAGGGTCTTCCTAAGTGATGTAAGCAACTTTGGCAAAGTTGTTATACCTAGTGTGCCTTTTACAATTTGGGATTTAAGATGTTTTTACAGGACTTTAGAAAATGACAACTTCTAAAATATTTCTTTCGAGGTTAGAGATTTAAAAAACCTATTGATTCATTTTTAAAAATAAGCAAGATTTACTTCCCATTGTTCTACTTAAAATATGTGGTAAAACTTTCATTATTATTCTTAAATGTGTGCCCTTGGGCAGTTTTTATGTAGTTCAGGTGTTTACCAGCCAGAAATCGTAATAGAGAACAGTAACAAACACTGTTATTGCTGGCATTGGGTCTCACATTGGTTGTATTTTGTTAGATATTTTTCTATATTTGGCTTCATACTTCTTGGGTATTTTCAGAATCCACTTTGTCACTTCCTTAGTTGAGGCTACACTAAGTTAGTGTATAGGTAGCTCTTCAGTTTTACATTTTGAAAGTTTTAGACTGGTCTCTCCGTGATTGCTTTTTATTATTCTTAATTTGGAAGTCATTGGTTTGGCTGTCTGATAGAGGACTGCAACCTGCCATCATCTAAGACATTTTGAACAGCAGCTCCGGCTGTTTCTGAAACAGGCTGTACCCATTCAAGTCTCTCTGCCTTGGCAGGTGGGAGCCTCTCTGCTTGGAACAACTGTATTACCAATTTGCCCTCTGGCAAACTCTTTTCAGAATTAGCTACAGTTCCGCCTCTTGATCCTGCATGCTGGATGGTCTCACGGCTCTCTCCTTATACCCCTATTAGTGCATCACCCCCAAATTGTTTTATCCCACTGGTCAGGGAAGGGAATGGTACCTTGGTCATCCTTGAATTCCCAGGACGCGGCCCAGTGCCTGGCACATAGGAAGACCTCAAGAAACAGAAGACTTCTTAAAGGGACAAATTCCGTTCCTCTCCCCATCCCCCCATTCACTTTGAAGCACTCTTTACAACACTATTCACAACAAATTTATTTTCATCTTGTCGTGATAACTCTGCCAGCTGAAACATTTTATCAGGCCAGTTACTACTACATAGAACTTGAAAGCAGTCTTTAAAATCATTGTTTCATCAGGCTTTTTGTACACTGAGGTGAATAAAAATCTTAGAACCCTGGAAAGGTCACTTGTGATTCTAGCCCTGTGTCAAGGCTTCCTCATCCCTCTGGAGGGAAGCCTTGTTCCAGAAGTTCCCTATAGATAGGGTTTAATGAATCACTCGTCAGCACCAATTGTGTCGGTGGCAGGCTTCAAACTACATGGAGCTGGGCGCCTGATTGGAGGCAAGCAGTCGGGCTGGGCTCTGCTGTGTGGTGTGCCTGATGCAGGGGAGCAGGGGGGAGCCTCAGGGGGTCCGGTGGGCACTGCCTCTGCAGCTGCTGACCACTCACATTCTTCCCTCTGAATGACAGGGACCCTCTAGGCTGTTTCTTATGGCTTTTCCAGTCCTCAGATCCTGAGACAATGTAGAGAGAGATGGAGTTCTTAGGAAGGTCTGGTTGGAAGCAGCCGCATCACTGGGAGCAGACATTTGCTTCTGTTTCTTGCATTGTTTTCTTGTTGAGGCCAGTAGACTTTTGCATTGGATCCTGGCAGGGACAGTAGCTAATCTTAAAGACCTCTCTCTGTCACTGAAGTGCTCCCTCTCCTTTAGGGCTCTGGATAAGGCCTTTGACGGCCTCATCGTAGGGCCATTGGAGGTGAAGCCTGCTCCCTGCACACCTCCCCTTCCCCGGAAGTTTACTTGTCTAGGTGTGACGAGGACTTCTGAATATAATTAACACCTAAGAGATTATCGTTAAAAGCTTCATACCGGGCTTCCCTGGTGGCGCAGTGGTTGAGAGTCTGCCTGCCGATTCAGGGGACACGGGTTCGTGCCCTGGTCTGGGAAGATCCCACATGCCGCAGAGCGGCTGGGCCCGTGAGCCATGGCTGCTGAGCCTGCGCATCCGGAGCCTGTGCTCCGCAACGGGAGAGGCCACAACAGTGAGAGGCCCGCGTACCGCAAAAAAAAAAAAGCTTCATACCCCTGAGGAGACTCGTAAGACGGAATATTTCTTACAGAAAATGTAAACATAATCATTTGAACCTGGCACATTAATGTCAAGCATAGATTGTAAGAGAGTCTTGTAAAATCTCCATGCGAATGTTGAACAGGGCGGATGTGAACTAGGACAAGCCAGCACAGTGCCTGCCTTTCATCTGTCCTTGTCGTGGGGCTGCCTATGCACAGCACTGCCTGCTTTGAAGCCCCTGTCCCTGCACGTACCCCTCTACCTCCCTTTCTCAGGTGTAGGCAGGTATTGGAGCAGGAGCTCCAGGCCTCAGTGTCCCCATCTGTAGTTTGGGATGATGCGAGGATTAGCAATACTGTGTCTCAGGTGCTCAGCAGAGCCAGCTTGTAGAAAGCATCTGACAGATGCGTGTTTTTGTCTGTCTTTTCTCCACATGCTGTGGTGGCCCTGCCGGCCTTTCCCCAGGGCTCCAGGCCCCGGCCTTCTCCCCATGCTAACCACTGGAGGACTGACCTCCTTTCCTATATCTACAGTGAAGTTTTGAACTCATGAAGTGTGTGGGCTGCAGGGGTGGGGTCGTCGAGCTGCTGAAGAGCACGAGAGGCTGTAGGGGGACGTCTGACTTCAGTGCTCCTTGAATGTATTGGCTCTCAGGGTCCCAGGGGCAAGGCTCCTGGTGGGGCAGGGCCCGTGGAGGTGGGGAGGGCAGGAGAGCCAAGCGCTCTGGGAGGGGACTCAAGCCTTTTGAGCGTCAGCGTGTTCCTTGGGAGAGAGTGTGCAAGGGAGGCCTCTCTGGCCTCTTGATGGGGTCCCTGGCATGAACCAGTGAAGGTGTAGGTGAGGGAGGCCCAGGAGGAGGCGGCTCACACAGCAGAGCCCTTCAGGAACAGCTGCCCTGGCCTTTAGAAATGCACACACACATACACTTCATCTTTGCTGGGGGCATCAGGGGTGCCTGGTAAGAGTGAGGACCAGGCTGAAACTGAGGGAGCCAGCACGGCCTCCAGACTTACTCTCCTCTAAAAATAAAAGTGAAACCTCTTCAGGTGAGCTTGTGCGGTCATTGCCGCACGCTGCTTTCCAGCTTTCCAAGGGAATCCAGTCGAGCGATGACCCTGGTTCCCCTCCGAGCTAGGTCGTGGGCCAGGCTGGCCGTGGCCTTGGCCTGCTGCAATTGGGGTGGGCAGGGCCTGGCCCCCTGCAGTGCTGGCAGACCTCACAGGGCTGTTTCCAGGCCTCACCGCACCACCCGGAGCAGTGAGGAATGATTTGTTTGAAAGGGGATGCCAGCTCTGTGTCCAGGTCTGGGCTTTGCTACTGGTGCTTTTTAACGCGTATTGATTTATGTTTTTAACTCGACCAGGCACGTTGTAGTTCTCCTGAGAAGCAGTTGCTGGTCCTTAGCTGGGGGTTGGTGCTGGAAGATTTCTGCTGCCTGTTCTGCAGCTGTTTTCACTGGACAAATAACCTTAAAAACACTCCAGTTTCAGAGGCTTCCTGAAGGGCCTGGGGACTCTGGTGCTACTTGCCTGCTATCAGCATAGTGAATTCTGAATTTTAAATCCCTTTTCACCTGTTGGAGCAAGCAGAGCCTAAGCGTCTCAGAGTGTCCGTTTTCCTCAGTTGGAAAGCAGGCCTTCTGCTGAGCCACAGACTGCTTTTCTCCCCGGTCATGTTTGATGGTCCAGATTCCCTTTAGAGATTTGAGTTAGAGCCTGGAGTCTCTCAAAATGAGAAGTCTACTGATGGGCTGTTCCTGGGACACCTTGTTTTCCTTCTCTGCCCCAGTTTTCTCATCTGTAAAATGGGAGTTGATAACGTCACCCATTTCAGAGGACAAGACTAAGTATTTCATGAGCAAATACACATACATTCCTTTGAATGGATGACATTCCTGTCATCTGCACTAGGGGTTAGCCCTTCTTATTTTTGCTAAGGATGGAGGAAATACACACGAAAAGTTGTTTATTTCCTTAAAAAATAATCGGTACCCTCCTGGTGTTTATGGATGCTGATGTTCCGCTTTTAGCATCATTTGCCTTCTCTGACCTTTACATTAAGACTTGAGCTTCATTTTACTTAGAGGAGTTTCACGAGTGCTTGGTCCAGCCTTCGTCTTTGGGGATAGAAGACACTTCCCTCCCTTCTGTTGCTCTCTCTTACTGTTATCCCTTCTGCCTCCGAGGAAAGGTGTGAAACATCCTCCTCCAGGAGAGGCAGTTATTTGAATCCCAAGAAAGCCCAGGTGTCAGCACTACAGGACAGAAATGAGTCATTCCCACAGTAGTGTGAGGCGTGTACAGCCCTGCACTCTCTTCCTTCCTCAGGAATAGCTCAGGTAATTAGGGGTCAGGCAGCCTTCTGTGGAAGAAGCAGATCTGCATGAGAAATGAGGGTGGGAGTCATAGCCCCTGCCCAAATTTAGGACACAGGATCTGAAACACATGAATCTACTTATCCAGAAAAACTAATTAAAATATTTAAAATTGAGAGTGTGGAAAAATTGAGAACCCGTGGCCCTTGTAGGTCAAGGGCTGTTTGCAGGAATGGGAGTCCCAGAGCCTGGGTCCCCAGCTGCCAGAGAAGGTCTCAGCAAGGGGGTGGAAAGCCAGCCACAGAAATGGTGCCTGGTTAGTAAATGCTTTGCTGGAGAGCTTCCCCTAGGACAGAGAGAAGGAATTGCCCTCTTGCTCTGCTCTCTG
Organism: Hyperoodon ampullatus; assembly: GCF_949752795.1. Classification (NCBI taxonomy): domain Eukaryota; kingdom Metazoa; phylum Chordata; class Mammalia; order Artiodactyla; family Ziphiidae; genus Hyperoodon; species Hyperoodon ampullatus. The sequence continues at coordinate 74,852,856 of NC_136916.1, forward strand.
GGGTTGAACGGGGTCTCTGCTTACCAGAATGGGGATCCAGGTTTAGTCCTGCTTCAAGAGCTTGTTAGGTGGGCTTGGGTGGTCTCACTAGGGGGCCATCACCTTTGGTGGTGTTTCTAAGGGAAATGTGTCTTGAATCCAAACCACTTACTCAACCAACTTGATGAAACAACTCACAGTAAGAGATGGTGCTTTTCTTAGGGGGAGGAGTTAATTCCTTTGGTTTAAAACTTATTCCTTGAGGCCAATAAGCACATGAAAAGATGCTCCACATCACTAGTCATTAGGGAAATGCAAATCAAAATGACAATGAGATACCAGTTCACACCCATGAGGATGGCAGTTACCAAAAAGTTGAAAACAACAACTGTTGGCAAGGATGTGAAGAAATCGTAGCCCTTGCGCATTGCTGGTGGGAAAGTAAATTGTTCAGTCACTGTGGAAAAGTGTGGTGGTCCCTTGAAAAATTAAACGTAGAATTGCAGTCTGATCCAGCAGTCCTGTGTTAGTATATACCCAAAAGAATCGACAGCAGGGAGTCAGAGATATTTGCACACCCATGTTCATAGCAGCAAATAATTGTTTGTGTTTGCAGTAGCCAAAAGGTGGAAGCAACCCAAGTGTTCATCAGTGGATGAATGGTTAAACAAAATGTGGCCCATACAAGCAATGAAATATTATGCAGCCTTAAAAAGGAAAGAGGTTCTGACACATGCTACAACGGGAATGAACCTTGAGGATATCATGTTAAGTGAAACAAGCCAGACACAAATAAACAAATACCATATGATTCCAGTTATATGAGGTACCTAGAGCTGTCACGTTTATAGTGACAGAAAGTAGAATGGTGGGTACCAGGGGCTGGGGGAGGGGGGAGGATGGGGAGTTAGTGTCTGACGGGTTTGGAGGTTCAGTTTTGCAAGATGGAAAGTGTTCTGTGGATGGATGGTGGCAATGGTTGTGCAACAGTGTGAATGTATTTAACGACACTGAACTGTGCGCTTAAATACGGATAAGGTGGTTCATTTTATGTTGTGTTTATTTGACCACAATTTCAAACAATCTTATTTCTTGATTGGTTCAACTATGCGTATATGCCATGTGGGAGAGTGGGGGAGACGAACTGGAGAAGGCCACCCGCTGCCCGTGGTGGCCACGGTGGAGAAGGCAAGCCAAGGGTGTCACAGGTGCCATGGGAGCACAGCGGAGGGTGTGTGAGGTCAAGGGAGGCCTCACCAACAAATGTAGATTTGAGCTGAGTCACCAGGGATGGGTTCGTTTTCCATAATGAGAGAGTATCGCAGATCATGTTTTCCTTTTCAGGGAAAGCAAGTCAGGAGTCAGACTCTCATGCCATCTACTCACAAATGAAATTTATTACTAATCAGCCATGTGACGTGTACTTGCTTTTTCATTTTCTTATTTTTCCAGAAGAGAGATTTGTTTAGATATTTGGTTTCCTCACTGATTAGACTGGAAGTTTTTCATTTGCTTTGACAGCTCAATTTCTTCCTGCACACTCTCCCCCCCACGGCATAGGGAGCCCTGAAGGAAAGGGCTTGACCTCTGCAAGCAAGAATGGGAGCATCTCCGGAGTAGAAAAGAGCCAGCGCCTTCCTGTACCGAAGAGAAAATGGAGGCCCCAAGGGGTGTGTTGCTTGAGGGCACAGGGCATGTGCTGCATGTCCAAGGCCAGGCCTGCCTGCCCACCATTCCAGCAGATGCTCTCTGGGCCTGGTTCTTTGTCCTAAGTTGTCACCCTCTAGTTTAACCAGGAGTCAGGATTCAGGCCTGGACCTGCTGGATTCCAACAAGACCGGGAGGTAGGCAAGCCTGTTTGGCTGTGAAAGGACTTTTCTCCACCCTGCTCAGTTGAGCAGTCTCTAGGTGTGGGCCCTGTGGGAGGAATCTCACTACTGGCAGCTTAGCCGGGTTTGGAAGTTGGACTGGTATTTTCCCTGCATCTTGGAAGCAAGCCTGAGGGACCACTCTTGTCTTCCCCTGGGCAGGAGGTATTGCCACGTGACAAGAGGGTGGTGTACCCCTTTCCCAAGTTGGTGATGTGCTCTTAGGGAGCTGGAGGGGTGTCTGCATTCACTCAGGCTTTTATGACAAATTACCATAGACTGGGGGGTTAAACAACAGACATTTTATTTCCCACGGTTCTGGAGGCTGGAAGTCCAAGATCAGGGTGCTGGCAGTCTGTCGAGTGTCTGATGTGGGCCTGCTTCCTGGTTTGCAGATAGCCATCTTCACGTGATATCTTCATGTGGTGGAGAGAGAGGGAGGGAGAGAGCGCGTGCTCTGGTTTCTTTTAAGGACACTCATCCCACCAAGGGGCCCCACCCTCATGACCTCGTTAAACCTAATGACCCTCAAGGCCCCACATCCTAATACCATCCCACTGGGGGTTAGGGCTTCAGCATATGAATTTTCAGGGGACCCAAACATGCATCCCATAATGATGGAATAATATATATATTATATTATAATATAATACATATAATATATATATTTGTTCTTGACCAGTTACTTTTTTATTTTTTATTTTTTTGAGGTACGCGGGCCTCTCACTGTTGTGGCCTCTCCCGTTGCGGAGCACAGGCTCCAGACGCACAGGCTCAGCAGCCATGGCTCACGGGCCCAGCCGCTCCGCGGCATGTGGGATCTTCCCGGACCGGGGCCCGAACCCGTGTCCCCTGCATCGGCAGGCGGACTCTCAACCACTGCGCCACCAGGGAAGCCCTTGGCCAGTTTTGAGAGTTGGTTACAGGTTAGGTTTGAAAAACTAAGTGAAATTCAGTACCTAAAAGTATATACTTTCAAGATGGCACTAAGCCCATTGTTTTCTGGTGCTTTGGCCAAATGCTTAAAATGTATAGTTTGTCTTCTGGGTACCTGATTGCTTCTCTTAAAGTGAATGCTTCTTGAGAGGAACACAGTTATTGGGAAATCTCCCATGACCCCATTTCTGCCATTTTTGGACAAAGAAGTTGCTGCCTTTAAACTCTGCAGTAGCTCCTGGGGGGAATTGTACTCCAGGACAGCTTAACTTTGAGTTTTCGAAAGCTCGGTTCCTTGGTGAGCACTCATCTTTCAAATGCATGGAATGCAGTTCAGAGGCACTCATCTTAACTTCCTCAGGGTCTATTTTGTAAACCTGACTCCAGCATGGTGGGAGGGGTTGATGCGGGCTGTGCTGAGGACAGTCCTGCCTCTGGCCCACTTGGGAGTCTGAGCGGTACTTCCTCTCAGCACATCCAGATGGCTGGATGACTGGGGAGGTGACTGTTAATTGTTTGTAAGCATGAACTGTTTACAAGTCATACTTGCTATTTTCAATCTGACCTTGCTATTATGTTGTTTTGTTTCTGTTCACAGCTGAGTTTTAAGCTGGGTAGGATTTAAGGATGAGTCACTCCCATGACAGTAAAATGAGTATTGATCAAGCCTTCCCATTACCTTCCCGTTTATCCTGTGAGCAGTTTAGAGACGGATGAGACCGTCTTAAGACTTCTGCTCGGAGGATCCCTGCGTGCGGGTTGGTGCCTGCGGGTTGGGCTTCCTTTGGGCTTCCTTAGGACTCGGTTAGCCCCTTTAATTTGCTGATCTGAAACCTGCAAGAGACGTTTACCATGCTTCTTGGATCCTCCGCTGCCTGAAAATGGGGCGTGTTTAAATGAAGGGGATAGAAGCCCATGTGAAGTTTTCTCCCCCGTCCCGAACTCCACCCTGACCACCCGTTTGAATGTTCAGTGAGTGTGTGCCAGTTATTTGCGGGGGATTTATGATCCTTTTCTTGCCGCCCTGGGCTCCTAATTGAAGGCCGATTTGCCACCTTTTTCTTGTCTTGATCAGAAAGTTGCCCTGAGGGTCATGTGTGCGTGGCAGCTGTGGATTCTTACGGATGAAAGGACAGAGAAAGGTCGAGGGTTAGATGTATGGGCAGAGTGGTGGGAGCAGGACAGCAGCAGGACCACAGGGACCAGCCTTTTCTCGACCCTGGGAATTCAGGCCCCGACTCCCACAAGGGCAGTGGCCGAAGAGCTCACACCCACCTTCCCTCTGTCCTCTCAGCAGCCCTGCCAGGTAGGTGTGGAAGCCGAAGGCTGCCTGTGCTGGGCCGTGCAGCTGGCTTGGTGTCCCAGCTTCGAGTCCTGAGCGTGGTCCCAGAGGCTGACCAAGCTGCGTGGGGCCTGGAGGGTAATCTGGCTCCTGGAGGGGCGGTGGGTCCTGTTCACTCATTTCGTCTTTCTCTCTGATGCCAGGCCCACCCCAGGCGCCTGTGAGAGCAGAGGCTGAGGGCACCACTTGGATGTGGCTACGGTGAGCAGCAGAGTGGGAGGGTTTGGTGATGCTTTTACTGCAGAGCCGAGGAGGCGAACAAGTCGATCCGGGGCCTAAGAGATGTTGAGCTGAGCTCGATAGAGAGAATCTGGTTTTGTAGGAGTTGAAGAGAGACAAATTGGAGTGTCTGGATGTTCAGGGACCTGCCAGTGGTAGGAAGGTGTCACAGATGCAGCTCCAGCCTTAAAAAGAGCTTACTGTGTGGCTGAGAAGATCCGGCGTGCACAGCTGCTGGGAGAGGCCTGGGCACTGCAATGAATGAGAACAGGGTGAGCAGAGTGGGAAAGGGCGGTGGAAATTGAGGGGGAGATCCTGAGGCCCCCTGGAAGAGGTGCTTGGAGGACCAGGATTTCACTAGGCGTGGGGTGAGCTGAGGTTGGGACCTTAACAGTGTGCGGTGGGGCTTGAAGAAAAGGCTGGAGAGGAGGGTTTGTGGAGGTGGTAGCGGAGAATGAGGCTGGAGGCAGATTGGGAGTGGTTTTGGGGGTCCTCAGAGGCCAGCCAGGCTGAGGGATGTGGTTGAGTCTCAAGGGCAAAAACAGTTCATTAAAGACTGGTACTTGGGCTTCCCTGGTGGCGCAGTGGTTGAGAACCTGCCTGCCAATGCAGGGGACACGGGTTCGAGCCCTGGTCTGGGAGGATCCCACATGCCACGGACCAACTAGGCCCGTGAGCCACAACTGCTGAGCCTGCGCGTCTGGAGCTTGTGCTCCGCAATGAGAGGCCGCGATAGTGAGAGGCCCGCGCTCCGCGATGAAGAGTGGCCCCCGCTTGCCCCAACTAGAGAAAGCCCTCGCACAGAAACGAAGACCCAACACAGCAAAAGTAAATAAATAAATTAATGAACTCCTACCCCCAACATCTTCTTTAAAAAAAAAAAAAAAAAAGACTGGTTCTCTTATTCGTGTAAGTTAAAGAAACACACTAGCGGCCACTGGTCTTTGTGAAATAACCCTTTTTTGGAGAAATGGAGGAGGCCAGTCCCTCCTGTATGTGAGCATGCCATCGCATTGTACATTCCGGGTGTATTTGCCTGTATTTGATTATGGCAGATTTATTGTGATGCCAGACAAAGGCCTCCCAAATTATCACATCTGATAGGAGTAAGTAGAAATGACTTCATTTCCATTCTTTTTTCCTTTGCTTTCCACCCTAGATCAACATTTTCTTAAACATGTCATTGCATACAACCTGCTAGTGGAGGTGGTATGTCTGCTCCCTATAGAAAATAATTCAGAATATTTTCCAGGCCCTGGTAGCTTTCTGGTGTTTGGACTGTGAGGGCTTTGGAATGGAAAGGCATTTCTGATTGAGTTGTCATTACTTTTGGAAGCAAGATGATGGTGCGTTCTTTGCCCTCGCTCAGCATGATAAACTCCTATGCAGACGTTTGTTGGGTGTCTTTGCAGAGAGCGAGCCCTGCACTGTTGCTCGAGCTCCATTTGAAACAGGTGAGGGAGCAATGTCCCCCTCAAATCTGCATGTCTGAAAGCGTTCACGCAGTTTTGTTCTGTGGGCGTTTGAACTTTACTCAGATTTAGTAGAATCTATCAGGTAGAGTCTTTCCCGAAAACAAAAGTGAGCATCATTATCCATCAATTGTAGGGTGTTTTGAGATGTGAAATATTTAGGGTCCTGAGTCTATTGCACGTTCCACATTGGGAGGGAACAAGGATGCTGAAGCATGGGGCCGGCTCTGTCTGTGCCCACCAGGACCTTTCACCCCCTTCTTTTGAGCAACATCTTAAACAAAACCCCATTTGTAGACAGTAAGTCCCCACTGAACCTTTAATTATGGGGGCAAGGTATGTGTGGTGGTAGGGGCATGAAGCCAGAGGTTAGGGGCTTACCCACTGGTTAATTTTCCCTGGCCTTTCTCTCTCAAGTCTCGGCTCTTTTAAGATTCAGAAAATAATGCAAAATGCCTGAGATTTCTGAAATTCCTGGCCCTGGAGACTTGACGACATGAAAGAGCCAGGGTTTTCAGGCTGGCCATTTCAGCATCAACCATTTCCCACTTCCTGATTCATAGCTTCCAGGATTTGTAATGTCTGTAGACATTTTTTTCCCTCTCTCTCTCTCTCGTTTAAAAGCAGCCATTGAAAGAAAAAATAAATAGCAAAATCTCCATCCCAGAAGTTCTACTTCCTGTTGTTGTACTATTGAGCTCTGAAAAATAGCTTCGCAAGTTTAGGCTCTTGTTCAGGCTATTTCAAAGGAATTCTTGAGATCTTTTTGTTTGGACAGGCAGTATGAAGGTGATAAGTTAAAAGAACTTCAGTTTAATCAGCACAGAAGTGCACAGGCGAAATTTTAGGTTCTTTCTTAGCTTTATGGTGTATGTGTGAATATAACCCAAGCAATAGTGAGTTCTCTAGGGCACACAGACATTGGCAACAATGCCACTTGTTTCCCTTATAATGTTAATGTTTATTTTTGAAAGACTTGTTCAGGTACAAATTACACTTTGTGAATATAAAAGAAGTGGGAATATTTATAATTCCTGCAATAAGGGAGAAAGATCCAAAGTAATAAACAAAATGATGGAATGTCAGGCTTCACATTTTTTTTCCCACCAACGCTTTTCATTAAATAAAAGCGCGGATCAGCAAAAGTGTCTCAAGTTCAAATGCTTCTGTGCTACGAATTTTATTCCTTCTATTTGAAAGTTGTGATGTAATTTGTGATAAAAGTCAACATTTTGAGAAATAGAAGAACCTTTTCGGCTTTAAGGGATGATATCTTAGCCACTGAAGTGGTTCTCATTGTGTTAACTAATTCTGGCCCCAGAATCATTTCATCTGTGGTGAATGGTTTCCCCCTGCCACCCCCAAATCCAGGGGCCTAAAAAGTTGAAGCAGATATCTACTGATACTTGATCTGGGCTTTCATGAAGATTAATGAAAATGTTTCTGGGTAGAATTCCTAATGTCCAGCTCCCATTGTGTAGCTCAGTACCTGTTCTGTGCAGATGCTGGGCTGTGTTTTCATCTAGGAGCATGTTAAAGTGCTGTTGCCTGCCTTCTCTGGGGTTATGGTAGCATCTGTTTGGAGGGCAGGTGGTTTTACACAATCTGGTTAATTGATATATTGGTGGAACAGCCCATCTTCTGGGGGACTCTTCCTAGAGGTCATAAACAGGAGACATGTCTTTCTGTTTTGTCTTTCCTCAACTGCCCATCCAGTGGGGGAATAACAGCTCTCATCTCTAGTTTTTGGGGGCTCTCTCAACAATAAAAATTGGGGAAAAAAATACTCAATCCCTGGGTATGACTTTTAGTTTTTAGTGATTTTTTTTTTTTTTTTTAAAGCACAAAGACCTTTGACTCTCCGTAGCCTTACACATCATCTTTGGAAACACCACGTTTATAACGAAATAGGTGGTAACTGCTGGATTCTCCCACACGGGGTACAAGCTCTAAGTTACAGTTAGACACACCTGCCTCACCTCTGGCTGATGAAGAAATCTTTCCAGTTTCTGCTGATGGTGTAGAGAGAGCTCTTGGGAGTAGGGTGCTCCGAATTAGCAGACGGAGCAACTGCTTTTTAAAATTGCTGTTCATTCTGTGAAATAGTTGATGTGCAAATACCTAATAAGTACCCCCCTGTGTCAGGCTCTGCTAATTAGTTTTGAATTTTGCGTGTTTGAGGGCAGCATGTTCTTCTCTCTGGAAATCTAGAGAGCTCCCTTTTCTCCTCATGCAGTGAACTTGCCATTGTCATTGCAGTTTCTCTAAAAAATATTTGTACAACTGTGGAACCATGTTTCTCTCATCTAGTGAATGCTGTCTTGGGGGCCATAGACAAGTTTAATTGGCAGAATGAGTTGGTGGTGGTCTCTGAATGGTCAAAATGTTAATGCTATCTATAGCAAACCTGTATGTTTAGAAGTAATAATGATAAATTTTCAGCTTTTGGGGGAGAGTGGATTTTAGTCATGCTTTAAGATAATTACTACAGAATCTAATTCTTGTATTGAGACAGCAATTGTTATCAAATCATAATTACACATGCCAAAAGGACAAAACAGTGATCATGATTGCTTTAACCTAAAATTTTGGAAAGAGAAACTGAAGGCTCCATGAATGCAAGAATTGTGTTCACTGTTGGGTCCATGGTACTTGGCACGTGGTGGGTTTTATGAAATGCAAAGGAACGGAGACCAGAGAGTTCTAAGATCACAACCAAAACAAAGCTTCCTGCCCTCTTCCACTTACTGCACTCCCGATAGAGCCCATTGCCTCTTGTAGATGAGCCCTGCAGTCGAGAGGGTTCATATAGCTGTGAGAATTGATTCAACAATCACGTGTGCATATGGCAGTACAACCATTTCACATATTTGACCTGTTTAAAGATAATGTGCCACTGTGATGAACAATGGACCTTTAATTAGGGGCAAATATGCCTGCCACCTATGCTACAATTATTACATTTGTTGCTTTTTTCCAATTATAATAGTAATAAATGGTTATTAGGGGAAAATCAGAAACTATCATTGGGAAAAAAGGAATAGTTTGTTGTTATTTCCTAAAGTCTTTTATACCCCCTCAACTTATGTGTGTACCTGTATATTTTAAAAACAAAATGGGGGCTTCCCTGGTGGTGCAGTGGTTGAGAATCCTCCTGCCGATGCAGGGGACACGGGTTCGTGCCCCGGTCTGGGAAGATCCCACATGCCGTGGAGCGGCTGGGCCCGTGAGCCATGGCCACTGAGCCTGTGCGTCTGGAGCCTGTGCTCTGCAACGGGAGAGGCCACAACAGTGAGAGACCCGTGAACCACCCCCCCCAAAAATGGGTGTTCACTCTGCACAGATTTTTATCCTCATTTTCCCCGCTTAGCATCACATTGTGAATTTTTGTCTCTTGCATTATATTTTTATCATCTGGAATATGGTCTTTAGTTAAATAATTAAAATTATAATTGTATAATTGCTAAATTTAAGCATTTTACAATTTTTGCCATTAAAAATACTGTGATAAAATCATGTGTACTATTGTTCATGTGCTACTCTTATTATTTCTTTGGGTTAGACTCCTAAAAGTTGAAAGTATGGAATATTAGGACTTCTTTAAGTGTGCATACTTTTGATCCTAGATAAATACTGCCAAATTGCTTTCCAGAAAACTCCTAATTTAAGCTCCCAGCAACAGTACCTGTCACCCATGTTCTTCACCAGTATTGAATGCTAAATTGAGCCTCGCAGTTTTAGCATTTAAAAAATTTAATCTCACCGTTTTAGTTTATGTTTCATCTTTTTCTTTTAGTTCTTTAATGCTTCGAGGATTTATTTTGTATTTCAGTAAATTGAAATACCTCCCCCGTTGATTATTCAGTTTTCTCAACATGGTGATGTTTTATTTTTATCTTCACTGGATTATCTAATATATTTTATATTATAGGATCTATTTTAAAACTATCTTTTCCCTCTGATCTGTGTGCTGTTTGTGGTAAAATCATACTATCTTACACATGGTAGCTTCATTATATATATTAATATCTTCTAGGAAGAATCTCCACTCAGTGAAATATTTTTGGAGAAGCATTCTTCCACCTGAAGTTTTGCGCGTGTGTATGTGTGTGTGTGTGTTGTTTTGTTTTGCAAGTCATCTTCTCCACCACCCTCCTAAAAAAGAAAAAATCCATTGGATTTTGGTTGTGATTGTTAATAAATCAATTAAGGAGAAGATAACATTTCCAGATATTTGGACTTCTCAGTCAAGGACATTTCATGGCTCTCTATTCAACTTTTATTTATCTATTAAGAAATCATAGAAAGTCATAGAGGTTTATACTTTTCCCTTTGGGTTATTCCTAGGTAATTAACACTCTTTTGTTGCTATTGTGGAAGGAATCTTTATTCCCCTTTATATCTTTTAACTGATTATTGCTTGTGTGTGAGGAAAGCTATGGAATTTTGTATATTTATCTTGTATTTATGCAATTCATTGATTGCTCTTGTTAGTTATAGTTTCTTTCAGTTAATTCTCCTGATTTTTCTATGCAGAGAGTCGCTGATGACCAATAAGGATAACTTTGTCTCCAGGTTTTCAGTTCTTTGTTTCAGGTATGTATCATTTAGGAAGATAAATGGCTGCAAATAACAGGAAATCTGCCTGATAAAGGCTTAAGCAGTCAGGGCTGCTTTTTTTCCAGTTTCAGAAGTCTAGAGGGAAGCAGTCTGTGGCCACTGCAGTGTGCTCAAAGAGGGCATGGAGGACCACAGTCCAGGCTTCTGTTTCTCCATCCATCACTGTGTCTTTGGTCCTCATGTCACAATATGGCCCCTGTGCCTCCAAGCATCACATCTGTGTTTCAGGCAGGCAGGAAGAGGAAGGTATAAAGGCAAAGGGCAGAAGGGCAGAATGACTTGCCAGCAAGTCCTGCTTAGCCAACTGTCGCTTCCTCAATGGCCACCCCTGGCTAGAAGGTGGGAGGTGGTTAGTGGGCCTGCTGTGGGGGTGAGGTGGGGGGTGGGTCAGTCAAGCAGCGTTCGCTGGCTGCAGGGTCTTATTGCATTGGCTGGTTCATCTGAATAGTATTAAATGCTGTTTATGGGGATGTTTGTCCTTTTTGGCTTATATTAATGCTAATGTTCCTGGTATTCCTCAATATGTATGATATCTTTTGGTTTAAGAGAGGTTTTCATCATGTTGAAGAATTACCTGTCTAGTTTTCGTGGGTGACTAATTAGGGATGGGTGTTGACTGTCATCAGTTGTTGTTTTGGTATCCATTTAGATTCAGATGTTGTTGTTGTTATACCCATTAAGGTGATGTGGGAATAGATTACCTGGTAGTCATTCCTCAAATTCCTGGGATAGACTGTTTTTGGTTGTGGTGGGTGACTGGTTAGATTCATAATTTGGTTTGCTTACATTGCATTAAAATTTTTTCATCTCTATATTTAAGTGAGATAACTCTGCGGTTCTCTTTGTATGCTGTCTTTTCCTGATTTTGCTACCAGGATTATGGTAGCTTTGGAAAATCAATTACCAGTGATTACCTTTTTACCTTCTCTGCAACAGTTGATATAGCGGCAATACAGTGTCCTTTGAAGGCTTGAAAGAGCTCACCTGTTAAACAGTTGGAGACTGATGCTTTAAAAAATGGATTGTTCTGTGACAACTTTAAAAAATTCTTCCATGGCTATTGGTCTGTTCCAGATTTCTGGGGTTTTTTTAAATCAATTTTGGTAGATTAAAGATTTCCAACAAATCAATCTGATCACATGCAAAAATTACAGCTTAGTTGTCTGTAGAATACTCTTTCTGGTGTTATTTCTTCAGTATGTGTTTTCTCATTTCTATTTTTAGTTACTTTTCTCTTTTATTCTTGGTTAGACCAGTGCTTTCTTTGTTTTGGGGCTCCTTCCCTCCCCCAAAGAACCAGAATTAATTACTTCCTTCTTTAAGCTTCCTTAGTATTTTGCTTATGTTAGGATTTTGTCTCTTTACACATCTACCTTGCTTATCAGGAGCTCCTTGAGGCCAAGCACTCTGTCTCCTTTCTCTGCACTCTATTTCTTACACACGTCTGTCTACCTGGTACATGACACACACCTGCTTGTTTAATTCTTGCTTTGCATCCACCATCGGCTGTTGCTGTTGTTATAAGGGAGGTTTTCATTGATTGTAATCTGTGCAGTGGAGTTGCATTGACCTCGCAGGCTTTATGGAGAGGAAGATGCTTGCATATTTGGGTTCATCCCAAGGGGTAGCTATCCCCTGGATAAACCTCCAGGTTGATGTAGCATTGTAATTTGCTGGGTAGTTGGGGAACTCCAGAGGCTGGCTTAGATAACCTCATGTGGTTCCTGGCTGCAGAGGTGGGAGCAGAGTTGGGACACCCATCACCCTAGGTGATGTTCTGTGTGAGGTACGGCTTGGATCCTCTTGGACTCATGCTCCAGCCTCGGAGCTATTCTTACAGGTGCTGTGACACACCCTTCACCTCAGTGGTGAATCTTGTCCTATGTAAGTCTGGCTCAGTTTAATTTGAAAATTCTGCTCGTGTCTCTGATTTAGACATGCATCAAGCCAAGATCCTTGAATTTAGGATTTCTCTGATGTCATCTTGATTATTGTCTGGTACACGTGACCACAAAGGGATTATCATTATTCAGCATGGGTGAGGTGAGGGAGGATAAATGCTATGATTTCTGCTGGGTCATGTAAAATCCATCTGGAATTTTGATGGAGCCGTTGTACTGTTTCTTTTGAGCTGGGTGATTCTCCATGTAGGGTGGAGAGTGATTAGGAAGGGAGTTGGCTGCCCTTGAGGATGCCCTCAGTCACAGGATCATCTGGCGGGGGGCAGGATTGATGAATGAACGACAGGGTGGATACGTGAGCAGCCTGCACCCTGGAAACATGCAAGCGGCCTGCCATTGCCATCTGGTCACACAGAGTATTCAGTGGTGATCTGGTTTGACATGATTTTGAGTAACTTCCATCTCCCAGTTGATACCAGGGATCTTGCATTTACAAAGGTGATCTGAGTTGTTTTCCAGGAAGGACTGGGAATATTCTAGGAGATATGTTTGCTGAGGGTATTCTGCTGGGTGAGCTGGTGTTCCATTTAGGGCCCAAGGGGACCAACCTTAACATTGAAAAAGCATGTCTGTGCTGTTGGATTATTTTATTGTGGGGAAAAGTGTCAAATATAAGAGGAGTCTTTTTCTTTAAATAGTTGATTCAGAAATGTTAGAGGTTTAATTGAACTTGTCTGCATTTTTACATTTTCCTTAGGGACATAAAACTAATATCTTTCTCTGGGTTGCTTTTAAAATGTTTATTTAATGGCTTGTTTTGGGGTCTCAGATGCAGTGGATGGTAATAGTGAACTTTTCTTGCTGTGCATTTTGCTCCAAGTGGGCTCTTGGGCAGCCCTTCCCTCCCTAGAGTCGATTAACCTCTTGTGTCAGTGACCTCTTTACCTGCCAGTGCATCTTGTATGCACTACACAGTACTGGGGTGATTGGTTTATTTTTCTCTCCTGTCATTGTTACAGGGGTTCTTTAAAGCAGGGAAAATGTTCTTTATTTCCCTAGGGTCTGACAAAGTGCCTGGCACATAGTAGGTGTTCATTAAGACAGGTGGAATTGGGTTGGCCTTACTAGGTTTTAGAGGATCTGACTAGTTTGACTTCAAAGGGAGATAAAGTGCCTTTTCAAAGGTACACCTCAGCGATTCCTCAAGTGATCTGGATGTTTACTTTAGGATTCAAAAAGTAAAGTGTTCCGTTTAGTAGTCTAAGTCTTTCACAATCTGATGTTATCCAGTTCTGTTGAATCTCCTCTGTTGTCCCAGATTTGGGGGCTGTTCCTGCTTACAAGGCAGGGAGGTGGCTGGCAAGTCCCCTGGATTCTGCAAAGGGATGTGTCTTCCCTGGGCACTGACCAGCTGGGTTGCAGCTTGTTTATTGCCGTCGGTTTTTAAAGGATGAGGTAGTCTTAGCTCAGCTTAGTTCCATATACAGTAGTTTTGTTTGTTGAGGAAATTGCTGTCTATTGAAGTTTTTAAGATGTCAGGGATGTTATGAACTGCAATCAAGTGGGTATCCTCTTATGTAAGTGCATCTGACAAGCCAATTTCACAAGCACATCTCATCAGTCACAGTTGGATGGTAAGGTTTATTGTTTAAAGTTTTTTGTTGTGTGTGTGTGTGTTTTAAGTAGGGGAGGGAAGCCTCTATATAGAAACCAAATGGTTTTAGAGGCCAAGAAATGGCACGAAGGCATGGATGTTTAGAAATCTGGATATAATTCCTCATTCGTCTTACCCTCTTCCTTCTTGATCTCTGGGACACTGAGACACCTGTTACTTGAACTCCTTGTTCAAAATATCAAGATCTAATGAAATGCAAGTGTTGTGACCACCTGGTGGGTATGGATCCCTAGAAGAGCCCTGGAGGCTGATGAGGCCACTCCGAGCAGCATCTTTACCAACTCAGCCTCTGAGCTGAGCCAACGGTGCTGCCCATCCCTTAACCAGTTGTTAAATCACTTTGGATGTGTTGACAGCCTCAAAAAAGTCACAACTTAAAAAAAAAAAAAAGTTCGGGACTTCCCTGGTGGTGCATTGGTTAAGAATCTGCTTGCCAATGCAAGGGACACGGGTTTGAGCCCTGGTCCGGGAAGATCCCACATGCTGCGGAGCAATAAAGCCCGTGCGCCACAACTACTGAGCTTATGCTCTAGAGCCTGTGAGCCACAACTGCTGAGCCCACGTGCCACAACTACTGAAGCCCGTGCACCTAGAGCCTGCGCTCCGTGACAAGAGAAGCCACCGCAATGAGAAGCCCACCCACCGCAACTAGAGAAAGGCCATGCGCAGCAACTAAGACCCAACACAGCCAAAAATAATAAATAAATTTATATATTAAAAAAACAACCAAAGTTTAAAAAAAAAAGTTCAAATTTGAAAAAAATGTAAGGGAATGATCTCCTAGGGAGACAGCCTGTGCCTAAAAAATGAAAGCTTTAAAGACATAAATTCTATGTTATAAACAACTTGTAATTTTGATTGTTTTTAGTTGTGGCTCCAACAGCCTCTGCGATAGATCTTAAATATGTTTCTCACAGCTGGAAAAATGTTTTATTGTCATCTTTGTTTATCATAATATGCCACCTATCTGGTTGTGTCTTACTGTATGTAGCTATGCTCCTTTGTTTTATGTTTTTTAATAGAAGTGGTGCAGATGAATGTAAACGATACCTAAGAATTGAAACAGGAAAAAAGAAACACAATGTATTCATCCAAAGCTCTTTCCAGGTTATAGCTAGACGTCAGCTGGCAGCCTCCAAGCTGTGGTTTATTGAATAATACTTAATACTTAGCACAGTCCTCAGTGAAGATCTTTTTATGGCCTTTTCTGAATGTTTTACAAACATAACTAAAGCTTATTGAGGTGAGGGCAGGGAGCTTTCTTTATTTTCCTTTTTAATAGGAGCAAGTTTGGCCACTGGGATGCTACCGTTTAGTGAATAGAAGGAGAATTGCAGTTGGAGGTGCCCCTCCGTGTGCCGAGAGCGTGCGTGGGCTTTGGTCTTGGTAAATCTGGGCTTTCATGCCACCGTTTAGTGACTGATTTGGGGCAAATTATGTAGCGCCTCCCACCCCCAACCCCTGAGCTTCTAGATGTTTGGGAAACCCTGTGAAGAGTTAGGTCCCACAGTATGCATTCCACATATACATTTTTTCTTCCTCTTCTTTCCTACATGATTTTTCATAGCCTTGATTTTTGCCCTGCCACTCTGCAGATAACTGGGTGCCATTTGTTAACATAATTTGAAAATTGCAAATTCATTTTAATAATATCTTAGGTCAAGTGTAAAGAGGAAAGTCAGTTTTATGGCCCCAAATCACACTAGAAAGCTAAATAGAAACCAGTTTTAGATTATTTTAATTGATCTGTTTCTTTGCTATTCCACCTGATGTATACTGGAGGATCGAATTTCACTAGATTGAAAATCTGAAGATTGATTGGCGCCTGGCATTTCAGAATTCCGTTTAACTTTTCAGCAGGAACTCTTGGCTTTTAAGAATGATACTGTGGGGCTTCCCTGGTGACGCAGTGGTTGAGAGTCCGCCTGCCGATGCAGGGGACACGGGTTCGTTCCCCGGTTCGGGAGGATCCCACATGCTGCGGAGCGTCTGGGCCCGTGAGCCATGGCCACTGAGCCTGCGCGTCCGGAGCCTGTGCTCCGCAACAGGAGAGGCCACAACAGTGAGAGGCCTGCGTACCGCCAAAAAAAAAAAAAAAAGAATGACGCTGTGTTTGAATTCATGTTTAACCTCACCATGATTTCCGGGAAGTGAATGGAAACTTGGCTGGCGGGCACATGAGCCCAGCAATGGTGCATTGTGGTCTTTAGACCACCGAGAATTGGCCCTGTGGGTCCTTGCTGAGACTGCAACTTACAAGGTCACAGACCCCCGACTTCCTCCTTGAGCTGATTAGTGCAGGGGGTTAAAGAGAACCCAGACTCTTGCTCCTCTGGGGTTTTCCATCCTTGGCTTTCTGCTGGACTCTGCTTCCAGATACCCTCCTGGGCCTCTCCTCCTCTGACCTGCTCTGTGCCTGCCCTTTGGCATCTTCCCAGTGGCCAGGCACAACCTCTTTCCTGGGCCTCCAGGAGCAGCCTTGTCTGGCTCGAACAGTGTCTGTATTTGCAGACTGTCTGCCCGGAGTCTCTCTGAAAATGCCTTTTGAGAGCTGGGCCCCCGGGTGGTGCCTCCAGAAGACTGTGGAAGATGGGAGAAGAGTGTGGAAGATGGGAGAAGAGTGTGCAAGAGACCAGCGTGCTCCTGGTGTGCAAATCTGTTCAGGGCTGGCAGTGGGTCCCAGTGGTCAGCAGCTACCCTCTCCTGCACCCCTTGCACCCTGATCACCAAACCTTGGGGTTGCAGCCTTTTTGCATGGTGGGGCAGCTACCAGTGTTGAAAACTATTGGGTTGGCCAAAAAATGCCTTCGGTTTTTAAGTAAAAATAGAAGACACATTTTTCATTTTCACCAAGAACTTTATTGAACAGCGTATTCACCCTTTTGTTCCACTACCTTCTGCCAGTTTTCAGGCAGTTTCATAATTCCATCTTCCCAAAACTTTTTGTCTTTTTGAGCAAAAGACTGTTCTGGGTGCCTTTTACAGTCTTCTAGGGAATTGAAATTTTTTCCATTAAGAGAATTTTAGACCTAAATAAATGGAAATCTGAAGGTGCAATGTCTGGTGAGTACGATGGATGAATCAGAACTTCCTAGCCAAGCTGTAGCAGTTTTTGCCAGGTTATCAAAGAAACATGCGGTCTTGCATTATTCTTATGGAAGTTTTTGCATTTTCTGTTGACTAATTCTGGACGCTTTTCATTGAGTGCTGCTTTCAGTTGGCCTAATTGGGGGCAGTACCTGTTGGAATTAATCCTTTGGTTTTCCAGAAGGAGCTCACAATGGAGGACTCCCTTCCAATCCCACCATATACACAACATCTCTTTCTCTGGATGAAGACCGGCCTTTGGTGTGGCTGGTGGTGGTTCATTTCGCTTGTTTCGTGATCTCTTCCATTCCACATTGTTGTACAGTATCCACTTTTCATCACCCGTCACAATTTGTTTTAAAAACGGAACAATTTCAATTACATTTAAGTAGAGAATCCCATGCGGAAATACGGTTAAGAAGGTCTTTTTTCCGCTTACGTGGAACCCAAACATCAAAGCGATTAACATAACCAAGCTGGTGCAAATGATTTTCAATGCTTGATTTGGATATTCTGAGTATATTGGCTGTCTCCTGCGTGGTATAATGTTGATCTCAATTAATGTCTTGATTTGATCGCTATCAACTTCAACTGGTATACCTGACTGTGGAGTAGTGTCCAGCGAGAAATCTCTGGCATGAAACTTCTCAAACCACTTTTGACACGTTCCATCAGTCACAGCACCTTCTCCATACACTGCACAAATCTTTTCTTGCGTTTTGGTTGAGATTTTACCTTTCTTGAAATAATAAAGCATAATATGCCGAAAATGTTGCTTTTTTTCCTTCCATCTTCAATATTAAAACGGCTACACAAAAATTCACCAATTTTGATGTCTTTTTTTTTTAAATGCACGCTAATATGACAGCTGTCACATACAGCCTAACAAAATTGTTTTGAATGAAGTTAAAGACAGCTAAGTGCTACTAGAGCCATCTTATGGAAAAAACCAAACGAACCTTTTGGCCAACATAATAGTTTGAACTTTACTTAGAGCAGTGTCAGGAGCAATTGATGGCACTTCTTTATTCTAATTTTAATTGTATACAAAACACAAAATTACCTACATATAACAAAATTTATGATCCTAACCATTTTTAAGCGTACATTTCATTGACATTAAATATATTCACATTGTTGTGGAACCATCACCACCATCCATCTCCAGAGCTTTTCGTCTTCCCACACTGAAACTCTGTACTCGTTAAACACTAACTCCCCATTTCTGCCTCCCCTCAGCCCCTGGTAAATGCCATTCTACTTTCTGTCTCTAAGAACATGACTGCTCTCAGGAACCTAATATAAGTAGGATCAAACACTGTCCTTTTGTGGCTGGCTTATTCACTTAGCATAATGTTTTCAAGGTTGATTCATGTTGTAGCGTGTATCAGAATTTCTAAAGTCAGAAAAATATTCCATTATATGTATACGACATATTTTGTTTATCATCTCTCAATGGATACTGGGGTTGCGTCTACCTTTGGGCCATTGTGAATAATGCTGCTATGAACATGGGTTTATAAATATCTCTTGGAGACCCTGCTTTCAACTCTTGGGTGTACACCCAGAGCTGGAATTGCTGGATCATATGGTTAATTCTATGATTAATTTTTGAGGAACCACAGTACTGCTTCTATAAAGGCTGCATCAGTGCACAAGGGTTCCAGTTTCTCAGCATCCTTGTCACCATTTGTTTTTTTGGTTTTTTTTTTGCGGTATGCGGGCCTCTCACTGTTGTGGCCTCTCCCGTTGTGGAGCACAGGCTCCGGGCGCACAGGCTCAGTGGCCATGGCTCACGGGCCCAGCTGCTCCGCGTCATGTGGGATCTTCCCGGACCAGGGCACGAACCCGTGTCCCCTGCATCGGCAGGCGGACTCTCAACCACTGCGCCACCAGGGAAGCCTAACATTTGTTATTTTGTTTGCTTACTTGTTTAGTGGTTGGTAGTAGCCATCCTAATGGGTATAAGGTGCTATCTTATTGTGGATTTGATTGAGGACACTTTAAAGTTTTAGCAAATTTCGGTGAAGTATTTGGACTTTTTATGGACACACATGGACTTAAAGATGACGGTTTGGGTAGGAGGAGAGGGGAGAGAGTGTGTGAACCACAGTTAGCTGACTTTGTACTTGTCATTCATTTGCCCGGTGTTTACTGAGACCCGCTGTTCCTTAGACTTGGGCTGGGTGACCCCTTGTGAAAGACAGAGTAAATACAGTCTCTGCCACCCAAGGGCTCATAGTCCAGTAGCAAGTGAGCGCCTGAACCCACAGGTTTAGGGAGATAAGTGCTGCCAGTGTCCCATGGCCGAGCAGAGAGGGAAGGGTCAAGTTGGCACCAAGGTGAGTGTTGAAGACTGGTGTCGAGAAGATGAGTGTTTTGTTAGAAGGAGCGCCTGGGAAACCTGTGTACCTGATGTGCTGGAGTTTGCGAACCCAAGGTGGCTCCATGTATTGTCCTTGGAGGGAGAGTCCAGGAGCTGAGGCTGGAGGTATTGGCATGGTCAGACTACAGCCCTCACAGGGCATTCTAAGGAGATTGGGTTTTATCTGGAAGGCACAGGGTCTTTGAAGGACTTGAAATAGAAGAATGGGCACCATCAGATTTGCGTTTTAGGAGGACCGCTGTGGTAGCAGGATAGGGGGTGCGTTGTAGATGGTTAGGCTGGGAACCCAGCCCCCAGACAGGTGCTGTGTTGTCATCAGGGAAGAGGTGGCAGCAGCAGCAGCCAGGACTTGGCATCGATGCCGTCGGGCTCCAAAACTGTCATTGTGTAATGATTAAATTCGGACAAAGAAATAAAGCTCTTAACAGTTATAGCTGCAGAACTCTGTCTCATTTAGCTTTCACATTTTGGCTTTGCTGTCTCTGGCTTCATGGGGAAGGTGGAAGCTACTCATCTCTCATCTAGAGTTAAAGTTCCTCAAGATCCGTGGCCCTGGTTTGGTGATGTGACTTGAGTGGATGTGGATGTGGATGGCACAGTGGGCTCACCTGGAGATGTTTGCTTGTGGAGCCGCAGCAGGTGCCATGTGCTCTGTGGTTCCAGCATGAAACGGGGGCTGCTGGACAGGGCGTAGGGTCCAACTGGTTGAGGGCCCTGCGTGCCTGCTTGGTATTTAGAGGAGGACGAGGAGACTGCTGTCTGGGCTGCCAGTGTGTTCTCTGTTGATCTAAACGTGGATTCTTGTTTCGTGAGTAGAGTGCAGGGTTTGGATTGTGACTCTAGCCCTGGCCTGAGTTCATAGTGGGCAGCTGTGCAGAGCTCTCAGTCTGGCTTACTATGCAGATTGTTACCTGGGGGTGTTATGACGCCACTATTTCACGTATGTACCATTGTGTGGAATTGGCACATATGGGGATGACTTTATAACCCTTTTTTTGGGGGGGGCAAGGCTTACCTCTGCTGGGTGTGCTGCATGTTCTCTAGAAACATCTCTGCTTGGCAGCATGCAATGCGGGCTTCATTTCTACCCTGCCACCAGCTAGTGGGGGAATTTTGAGAAAGTCATCTAATCTCCCTAGATCTTGGTGTATTCATCTGTGAAGTCGTTTATAGATGCTTAAGGCTCAAGAGTACTTGGTTAGTTATCCGTGACTCAGGAGGCCCGAAGATGAGGTTCAGAGCTCTTTTTGAAATTGCATGCAAACTCTGTAGTTTTTTGGTTTATATCAGACTTTCTGAGACCCAGGTACTAAAAAAGAAACCATGATTAATCTCAGAGGCTCCCTTTTAGCCCTCGTGCTTCCATGCATAAGCCTCTGTATTTGGATGGTTCCTCCATGGTCTGGCCTTTCCTTCCTCCTCCCCTCCTCTGTGTGGTGGGTGTGACTTTGCCTTGCCCAGTTGTCAGTGTCAAGTAAGCAGAACCTCAGCCAGTGTTAGCAAAATTGAATCACTCCAAAAAAAAAAAAAAAAAAAATCAGTGTTAGTGAAATTAAGTCACTTGACCTTAAAAGCAACTTGGAATAACAATTTTTCATCTTTATTGCGTTATTCCCCCCTCTAGATATCTTACAGTTCTTTCTGTTCGTTTGCTTTTGAGTCCTTTCAAGGAGCAGCAGCTTTGGACAGTTGCAGTAGGTTTTTGGATACTCCAGTTGGGTACCCGGTGGTTTGTCCTAGGTTGATGAATCAGAAGGTATTAATCCAAAATACTAGAAATTATTTACTCAGGAGGAGACCTTGCATAGTTTAAAGGTGATTCAGAAGGCAGGTTAAGATCTTGCCATACTTTCCTGCCGTTACAGGTATCAGTTACCACGTTCTCCTAGCTTTGCCAGGATGCTCCAGGGAGAGCAGTGTCCATACTCATGGACCCTGTTGGACAGAGAGATTCTGTTACCAGCGGTCCAGCTAACGGGTGAGTGAGGGCTGAGGGCCACGGCCAGGGTGCTCCTTGATGGTGCTCCCCCCACCTCCCACAACCTCTAGGCTGTGGGCAGAGGAGTGGGCGTGTCTGGCCCTAGATCAGAATCATAAAATGTTTGTCGGCTCCTTTGGGTGTGGTTTGGGGCCAAGGAGATGGAGCAAGTACGGAATGAACTGTGAGGATTTATTGTCATTTTGATGATGATGATTATTAAAAAATACGTGCTTCTGGTAAAACACTTAAACAGAAGGTGAGGAGCTAAAACGCCGAGCTCTCCTGTCTCCACTCTTCTCAGGCTCTTCCTTCTTCCATCCTACTTCCCAAAGGTAAGCTTCGCAGATACTGACTACATGGAGTGAACACGTCGTGTCCTGGGCG
Source organism: Hyperoodon ampullatus (assembly GCF_949752795.1). NCBI lineage: Eukaryota > Metazoa > Chordata > Mammalia > Artiodactyla > Ziphiidae > Hyperoodon > Hyperoodon ampullatus. Next base: position 74,874,706 of record NC_136916.1, read on the forward strand.
TTTTTTAAACGTAAATGTGCAATTTGTGGTTTTTCAGGGTAATGTATCTTGGATAGCTTCCTGTAGCAGAGAGATCTACTTTGGGTTTTTTTGGTTGTTTTTTTTTTTTGTACTTTGTTTTTAAAATGGTTTTGCATGTACATGTAATATATGAATGTGTGCTCCTTGTAAAAATTAAAACAGCCCAGAGTCACAGAGTAGAGGTGATAGCTTTCTCTCTCCTCTCCCTGGTATCTCTGAATCCACTCCCCCTGCCCCTAGAAGTAACCACTGCTAACAACTCCGTATGTCTCTTCCAGGCATTCTCTCCTGTGTGTTTATACACCTGTCGGCAGGTGAGGAGGGAAGCAGCCACAGAGCAATACCAATAGTTTAACAACAACAACAAAAAACGTAAATACGATCCCTATTGTCATGAGTGTCATCCTCCCTTTCTCTGTCTCTGTCTGTCTCTTTTTTAAGTGAACCTGTTCTGTTAGAATAGTTTTAGGTTACACAGAAGTTGCTGTGACAGTACAGAGTCCATATATACCCCTTAACAGCTTCCCTGTTAACATCCTATGTTGCCATGGTGTGTGTGCCACAACTAAGGAACCAGCATTAGCACATCACTATTCATTAATGAAACTCAACACTTCTTAAATATTTCACCAGTTTTTGCCCCGTGTGCCTTTTCTGTCCCAGGATCCCAGGCAGGATCCCACATTCATTCATTTAGTTGTGTGTCTGTCACCTCCTCTGGTCTGTGACAGTTTCTCAGACGTTCCTCATTCTTGGTAGCTGTGACAGTTTTGAGGACCACTGGTCAGGTTTTATGCAGAGTGTCCCTCAATTTGGGTTCATCTGATGGTTCTCCTGTGGTTAGACTGGAATCCTGGCTTTGGGTGGTAGGGGAGACCCTAGAGGTGAATTGCCCTCTGTCAGTGTATCCAGGGAACACACTATCAACATTACCTACCCCCCAGTGATGTTAATCTTGACTGCTTGGTTGAGGTGATGTTTATTGGACTTCTCTACTGTAAAGGGGTTTAAAAAATCAGCAACATATTGATACTCTCTGTTCTTTTTCTTTTTTTTTTGCGGTACGCGGGCTTCTCACTGTTGTGGCCTCTCCCGTTGCGGAGCACAGGCTCCGGACGCGCAGGCTCAAGCGGCCATGGCTCACGGGCCCAGCCGCTCCGCGGCATGTGGGATCTTCCCGGACCGGGGCACGAACCCGTGTCCCCTGCATCGGCAGGCGGACTCTCAACCACTGCGCCACCAGGGAAGCCCTCTCTGTTGTTTTTAATTGCTCTGTATTGATCACTGTAAGAAGACCTTGCAGTTTGTTTAAAAGATGGACATTTAGGTAGTTTCCTGGTTTTTGACTTTATAAATAAGATTCCAGGGGATGCTTTCACGTTTATCTCTCTGCCCCACCTTATGTGAGGGTTGGGTCCCCAGAAAAGGAGTTACTGGGTCAACGAGTTTCGGGCATTTGAATGTTTGGCTGGATGTTGCCCTCCAAAATGGCTACATGCTTGCATTCCTACCAAAAGTAGGAGAGTCTCTGTGCCCCTGTCCTCACTCATGCTTGGTGTTAGGAGATTTATAATTTTTGCTATTCTGATAAGTTAAAAATGTTTTAGTTCTCATTTGTGTAATCATGATACCCTGGAAGTCTTACTGTAGATGGATGACCACCAATACTGGACTCTCCAGGAGCATTTGAGAAACCAAGCTCTGCTAGAAATATAAACAAAATAGAGATTTCTTCTGCAGGAATCAGAGCCTTTATCTGAAATCTTTCCCGCAGGCCCCAGCATTGAAAAGTGGAAAGCACTCAATACGTGTTACACCAAGTTTGTTGTTTTCCATCTGATACATCGGTGAGAGCTGCTGCCTGATGGTGTGCGTGTTTTGATGGGAAGAAGTACATCTTGCCTCGAGCACCAGGGGACCCGGGGTGAGGGAGGCCTGGTGGATGCAGGAGTGCTCAAGCAGTGGGAGGACCCTGGATCCTCGGTCTTGAAGGTCATTACATTTTGCCCAGGCTTTGGCCCAGGTTCCTTTGACCTGTGTCTCCTCTCTCAAGGCATTGACCCTGGAGCATGTAGGTGCAGTGGTGTTCCCTAACCTGGAGCCCAGTGGACCAGCAGGCCTGGTCCCATGCGAACACCCTGTTCTTACTGCCCTGCCTAATTGCTGCCCACCAGCTCCAACCACAGTGCTGGCTGTGACTGGGAGACATGTTAAGCCTCAGAGGCTGGGTCTGGGCTGAGCAGAACGCAGCGGGCACAGGGGTGGGGATGGCCACGGGCAGACGCTGACCCTGCCTGTGAGTGGTGCCACCCGCATGTGGGGAGACAGGATTTGCCGACTGTGGGGACTTGAGGCGTTCGTCTAGCCTTTTTCTCCCTTGCAGAACAACTTCATTTCAATCCCATACTCGTAGCTCGGTTCTGTGCAGCCCCTGAGTGTGGCTGCCGTCCAGCTGGCTCTCCCTCCAGCTGTGCGACGCGGGGAACACGGCTGCAGAGGACTCCCTCTCCCAGGGGTTTGTTTGTCCCCTGAGAGAGGGTCATCTGTTTTCCGTGTTTCCCTGCTGTCCAGGGTAGAATTCTTAAAGGCGGCATAGTACATTCTCCTAAAGAGGAGACATGGGAGAAAGTTTGGACCCTCTCAGAGCGCCTAAGGTGGGACCACCCAGCAGCACCTGTCTCGTTTCTGGTTTCCATTTGGAAACATGTCCGTTATCCAGTACCAAGGAGCACTTGAAGGAATCCCATTGCACTTAATTGCCATACTTTTATGTCTCCAGGTTTTGTTTTTGTTTTAAAGCATAATTATTCTTATCTATACCATGCTGCTGACTTTTAAGCAAATTAACATAGTACAGGCTGGGTAAGGATGCAGGGAGACTGAATTGGAGGGTTGTTCGAGGGGTTACCCACTGCATCGTTTGTTCACGTCCACCCATTCCATGGCAGGCTCTTTAATCCTCTGTGACAGCCTAGCAAGTGGGCATGCCTGTCACCCCTTCACCAATGAGAAGGAGCCTTGGGCAGGCTCCAGGCTCTCAGCTGTGCTGCTGGATGGCTTTGTGAAAATATCTGCCACTTTCCTGGAGTGAGGGGTGGTGGCAGCCTGGCGTTCCCCTCTTCCTCTGGGACCTCAGTGTGCAGTGCTCCCCTGGCCCCATCACCCCTGAGCCCACTCACCTGAAGGGTGAGAGGGATGCAGGTGCCGTGGCTGCATTAGGCCCCTTGCACCTCACTAAGTAGTTTGCTTTTTTTTTTTTTCTTTTTTTTGCGGTACGCGGGCCTCTCACTGTTGTGGCCTCTCCCGTCGCGGAGCACAGGCTCCGGACGCGCAGGCTCAGCGGCCATGGCTCACCGGCCCAGCCGCTCCGCGGCATGTGAGATCTTCCCGGACCGGGGCACAAACCCGTGTCCCCTGCATTGGCAGGCGGACTCTCAACCACTGCGCCACCAGGGAAGCCCGGTAGTTTGCTTTAAAGGCAAGTGTCGCTCAGTTTCTCAGAGTTCTCCAGATACTTGAGAATTATATTGTTATAAACCTGAACTTGTAAAGAAAAAAAAAAAGCTTCTCAACTGCTGTGAAAGAGCATATAGATTTTTTGATTGGGTGGTAACTCTCTTAACATTAGGGCATCTTGGTGTGATCTGAATTTCAGCACCAAATAAAGACTGTGTACGCTAAGGTTGAGGGGGCCGACTTCTCTGTGACTTGCAGAGGAAAGTTTGACCCATTTCTGAGTAGAATTGTTATAAAGAACAACAAATACGTGGAAGGACATCTATTTGAGAACTGAGATGAAAGTGGGTATGTGATTTCATGGGAACACAGCGGGTGATGAGTGGCAGTTGTCTGATGGAGTTGAAATCCTGCGTTCCGGATCTGTGAGCTCCGCCTATATCCTCCAAGGAAAACTTTGCCGGTGCAGGAGGAGTTCTCGGAGTTGGACGAAAGTGTATTTTCTATCTTTATTTTTTCCCCATGGTTTGTGAACAAAAACAAGAATTTGACGTTCTGCAGTGGAATTAACTTGTGGCAACAGTATATGCTTTTCCATGGCATAAGAGGTCAGAAACAATAGAAGTTTCCCCCCAAGGCAGGGTTTCATCCCTTTACATGTGGGTTGAGGTATCTGTAAGGCTCTTAAGTGAGGGGTCAGAGCTTTGGGGTTGACAGAGGTGTCCACCCTCCGAGCTTGGTCAGATGGCTCTCAAGGTGCACGGGCTGTGGAAGGGCCTCTCTTCTGGTCTCAGGCCCCGGGTGGTAGCATCCTTGCCAGCCTTGCAGTATCTCTAAAAGGGAATTTTCTGCTCAGAATCATGTGAGGGAATCCATATGTAAGCCCCAGCTCTGGCCCCTATAGTGGCGGACTGATCCCAGGTGGGTCATTTGTTGGTCAGTGTCCTCAGCTGTAAACAGGGCAGATATCACCCCCACAGAGTTACCAGCAAGTCGGTGAAATGTGCAGGTCCACAGAAATCTTTGTCACCTCTTTAGGCAGCCCATTCTGACTTCAGATAAATCCTATTGTGTGTTCTTATATGGAACCCAAAGCCTTTGCCCTGTGTTGGTTCTACGTTCTGTGTTCCCATTCCCCATCAGCTTCACATAGAACCCAGCCAGCCCTCCTTCCTGTGGACCCGCGAGTGCTTGTTTTCTGCAGCTGTTACCTATGAGATGGATTTCAGGTCCCTCTTCCTCCTGGCTGTCACTTGGATGCTCTCCCATTTTCTCTCTTCTCTTTTAAAGTGTGGAGACAGAAACCTAGTTTTGGGGACCTCTCCTCTCCTCTTACTTTACAAAACCTCCCCGAGTATAGTCTAAGACTGGCTGACTTTTTTTTTGGCAGCCAAAACGCCCCATCGTCACATACAGAAATTGTATCCAGTTAAATCTCCTAAGTCTTTTTCACACCTCCTACATTTGTGCATTTCTTTTTTTGCATCCAAGTGTCCAAATAACATTATTTCCTCTATTGCAATTCCAATCTGTTGATCTTTTTATCTCATGACTCTGTCATCCAATGTATTTGCCATCTCTCCAAGAAACTTGTCATCCTTGAATTTGATAAACATTTTATCTGTGCCATCGTTCAAGTAATTGATAAAGATGTTGAAACATACAGAAAGAGCCTCGTGGCCTTCCACTGGAGACCTTCTTTGTGCCATTCATGAATCAGCACATCGGAGGGTGAATTGTGCATTTACGAAGCTATTCAAACGTAGTTCGTGTTGTTTCACCTTGTTGACAAGTGTATGATGAAATTTTAACACGGCACTGTAGATGAAGTCTTATGCCCCCGCAGTCTACCAATTTAAAAAGTCCTCAGGCCAAGAAGGAAAAAAAAAATCCAAATTTCCAAGTCATTGTGGTTTATGATGGTTTATGGTTTATGATCCATGGCTTCACTTTGCAGCAGTGTTTTTCTTCTGTTTCTGCCTTTGGTTGATAATATGAGAGTACAGGGAGGGAATGTTACTATGGTGGCTTGGGTGTTGGGCTGTTATCTGGAGCAGAGTGGGATTGAACTGCTTGGGAGAAAGGCATTTAACTGATCTTTTGGGGAGCCAAGGTCTGAGAGGGCTCTGGTTTAGGATGTCCACTCCTGGTAGGATGCTGGGAGTGTCTTCCTGGAGGCTGCTGTCTAGGCAGCCACGGCATGGATAGAGATATTCTGAATGCAGAGGGTACCAGGCCTCGGTAAAGTTGCAGCATCGCTCAGTGAAGGAGTCAAGGATGCGATTGGCCTCCAGATGCTTGGATAAGCACACAGTGGAAGAAATACCTGTCCCTTGGAGAAGAGGTGAATCTGGAGGTGTTAGGGCAGCATAATAAATGTTGAAGCTGTAGAAAATAAAAAGGCCTTGGCAAAAGTGGGAGTGAGGACGTAAGGGCAGGAGTTGCGGCAAGGGGACAGGCTGGAGCGTGACGGAATTTTCTTGTGCTCACCGCCCCCCCGCCCCCCCCCCATTTTACAAGGCAAGAGCTGCGTGGAGGTACGGCTGTATCTGGCTATAGGAAATGACCTGGGAACAGCAAAAGTTAGAAATTTGATAAACTAGTGTGAGAATTCTGCCCTTGAATCACATCTGACGGAGAGGTCAGCCACAGTCTAGTTTGCAGGGGTGAGGCCTCCTTGCAAGTGGGGTTTTTAGCCTCTGCCCACTTTGTATAGAGATGTCTGCAGGTGCCCACCTGTCTGACCACTTAATACCTGCCTTGTGTGCTCAGAGCCCATTTTCATGGAGAGTCTGTGCCGGACTCTTATGAGGCCCCTGATTTGTGCCCTGAGGTCTCTGGTTGTCCTGGGTGCAGCCCCCCAGTTATGCCTGGCCTGGCAGCTTATTTCTAAATGCCCCACCCATCTGTGGCAGAGCTGCTTTTCTTCCCACTGGGTTCTCTTTGGTCATGGGTGGTGGATGGGCTGTGTGGCCTGCTTTTAGCTGTTCATTTACACTTGTGTGACCCGTGAGGGGCAGAATAAAAACAGTGAAAATTCTCCCCTGTGCTTTTAAAAAATTGTGGTAAAATACACATAACATAGAATTTACCATCTTAACCGTTTTTAAGTGTACAGTCACGTTAGGGTTGTACAACCCATCTCCAGAACTTTCTTCATCTTGAAAAGCTGAAACTGTACCCATTAAACAACTCTCCATTCCCCCCTCCCCCCACCATTCTATTTTCTGCCTCTTTGAACTTGACTAGTGTATGTGGTGGAATCATACAGTATTTGTTCTTTTGTGACTGGCTAATTTCCACTCGGCATCATGCCCTTAGGGTTCATCCATGTTGTAGCAGGTGTCAGAATTTTCTTTCTTTTTAAGACTGAATGCTGTTTCATTGTATGGACAGACCACGTTTTATTTATCCATCCATCTGTTAATGGACACTTAGGTTGCTTCCACCTTTTGGCTGTTGGGAATAATGCCGCTTTGGACATGGGCATATAATCCTCTATAGTTTGGTTTGGTTACTGACCACTGCCAGAATGACCATTCCCAAACTCCATATTTTTATGATATGCCCAGACCCCTCAGTGGTTGCACTTTTCCATTGCCTTATGAGTGCTGGGACGCTGGCTCCCGCTGGGGTTTCCCTTGGCTTCTTTAGTGCCTTCTGTTCTAGGCTTCCCTTTGCCCCCCTGCTCTCCCTCAGACCCTTCCCTCCCCTTTCTCCTCTGTTTAAATATCTGCACCCCGCACCCCCCCTCCCCCCACCCCGGCCCTGGGCCCAGCTCCATGTGGTCCCTGCTGAAGTCAACAGGCCGAGCACACTTCTTTCTTGGAGCCCCTGCTGTGTGTAGCTGGCGGTGAGCGCTTGCTTGCTTGTCATGGGATAACTCCCTCTCTGGGCATCTGAGCTGGGTGTCCTGTTATGTTTTGTGTGATGGTTCTCTGTAGCAGGTATGCGTTGGCTCCTGGGGTATCCACAGGGGTGTTATATATTTGTCTGAGTGTGCATCCAGCCCGCGGTGCTGGCTATGTGAGGGTCACTGCAGGCGAGCCCTGGGCTCTGTCCTGGGGGGCACGGAGTGTGTGGTTTTAGAGACCATCAGGACTGGCTACTCCGTGAAGGCAGGAGTGTGTTGGTTTTGTTTGCTGCCGACTTCCCAGAACCTGGAAAGTACACGTTAGCACTTGGGAGATGTTTTATAAGTACTTGTTGGAAGAATGAATACATCTAGTCCCGTACCCTCATCTGAATCAGGAGGAAACCGAGGCATGGCAGTGAAGGACCAACCTCAGGCCAAGTGGTGGGTAGTTGGAGATGGAACCAGGAGTTATCTGGTCCCTGAAGTCCGACCTGGTGCCCCTCCCCTCCATCAAAGGCCCCCAATCATATGCAAAGCCTCAGCGATTCAAGGGGCTGACCTTTAACACCACATCCATGAAGAATCGCCTGAAAGTACAGGGGGGAACAGATACGTGGGGTTTCCGCACTGATTATCAGCTTGTTTAGATAACTGGCTAATTGAAAGAGTACAGGTCACTTAAGGGAACTGGAACATCGTAGAGCCAAGTAAAATACTTTTAAAACGAGTATGTGAATTCTAAGTGCAATGATACGTGTTCTACAAAAGCCAGTGAGACAGAATGGGGGCCACAGGGGCGACTTTTATTTTAGAAGCCTTGCCTGTTTCTGAGTAGAAAATCCGAAATCATAAGGAAGAGGGAAGAGAAGGCAGACGAAACACATTTTTCAGGTCAGGCTGCAGCATGTCTGCTTGCCTCTGTTTGGTCCTACTGTATACCTCCCGCAGGGCCTGAGCCCCATAGCGCCATCCACTGGCTGCGCAGATTCAGGGTTTGGAGGCTGGGGCGCTGTCACACCTGCACTGTGGTGTGCCTGGGTAGCGGTGAGGCTCCCACAGGGCCCGTGGGGGCCTGAGCAGGTGGCTATAACCAAGGGAGTCTAGTCCCCGTGTGCTGCTTCATCAAAAAGGCAACCAGCCGTCAGAACTGGAAATAAGTAGAAAGGATGGGAGGCTTTCATAAAGGTGCTTTTGAAATACAGAGACTTAGAAAGAATATTGGACTTTCGATATTTTAAGATCAGAAAGGGATTTGGAGTAACCGTCAGAGCAGGCAAAGTTGTTTTTAATGAAGACCCAGGAAAACAGTTGGTGCGCCTCCGTTGAAGCAAATACAGCTTCCTTCTTTACCAATCTGTTTGGCCCCAGATGCTGTATGTGATGGGGACGCTGGGGCTTGTGTTCCCTACAGCCTTTGAATTAATTCCCGGTAAGTTTCCATTTCTTCATTGGCAGACAGGATGTAAACATCTCACTTGTCTTTGTAAGTTCTGTGCCACATTGTAGCACTCTGTTTTCAAGTTCAGAGCCTTCAGGACTGCATATTATATGTGCATGGGTTTTTAGGCTGTGTATAGTAGACATGGCTCTTATGTGGGGCAGTGAACTTGTTCACTGCACATTGAAAATTACACTTGATTTTTAATTTCTGTCCCCAGAGCCACCTGTGTAATGCAATCCCTTACATTCTTAAGATGGCCTTTAGTTACTGAATGTGTCAGGTGGCTGGACGGCAGTCTGTAAAATATAAATGTACACACACAATGTAAATACATCCTCATTGATACAGAAAGATAAAAAGGCTTAACATGAATTGTGTCTGTTTACATTTACACAGAAAATCTACTTTAACAAACTTTGGAGTATCAGTAGTGTTTGTTATCACAACATTGTCTTTTTTTCCCCATCTCTGATTTTTTTTTTGCGGTTCGAGGGCCGCTCACTGTTGTGCCCTCTCCCGTCGCGGAGCACAGGCTCCGGACACGCAGGCTCAGCGGCCATGGCTCACGGGCCCAGCCGCTCCGCGGCATGTGGGATCTTCCCAGACCGGGGCACGAACCCGTGTCCCCTGCATCGGCAGGCGGACTCTCAACCACTGCACCACCAGGGAAGCCCCATCTCTGATTTTTTGGTTAGTTGTAGTCTACTGAGGAGAAGCTGGTAGAAAGAAACCCATGCCCTGCCTTCCCTGAGCACAATAGAGGGTGTGCTGAGACCTTGTCTCAGGGAAGGGGCCGCAGACTGAACAGCCACGGGTGGACTGGGGGGCACTGGGGACACTCCAGCTCCACCCCCTTTTCCTTCTGCTTTGCTGTGCTTCCTACATTGTGTCTGTGGGATGCTTGGGGATTTTCTGGTGAAGATCCCATTAAGAACTACAGGTACACAGGCTTTTCCTGCATCACATAGCAAATGCAGTGGGCAGGGAGGGTAGTGACAGGTAAGGGGGGCGGTTAAAGGATTATTTTCTGGGGCAGCAGTTTTCGAAGGGTGGTACCCAGGTCAGCAGGATCAGCATCATCCAGGCACTTACTACAAATGCAAGTTCTCAGGCCCCTGCATTCTGTGTTTTACCAAGTCCTCCAGGTGGTTCTGATGCACGCTCACGATTTTGAAGACTGTCCTTCAACCTGCAAAATGAAATTGACCTACTGAGCACTTGTCTCAGTCTGCCTTCTAGCATCTGCCCTGCTGTTACCCTTGTTCTTTCCCTGTCACACAGGCTATACCCCTGGGGTTCCCCTGAACTGCCACCAGCCACCTCCAGGTATGTGCCCCCCTTCCCCCTGCCTGCCTACCTTTCCTGGCAAGACCCTGCTCATCTTTCAGGTCATCCTCAGGGATCCCCTCCTCTGAGAAGGCTTCCTGATCTCCCCAGAGGTGGGGAGTCATGGGCCCCCTTCTTTGTGGCTCCTGAGCCCTGTTTATTGACTATTAAAACTTTTGTTTTACTTGCCACTGGCTTGAGAGGTGGTTGCTATGTCTCCTTGCACAAAACTCAGCTATACATGAATCCTCTCCTAATCTCTTAAATCGGTGTGGCTTTCACAGAGTGATAGCATCTAGAGGGAGTTTTGCAGTACTAAGTGATTGGTTCCAAAGAGTTAATTTTAAGGGAAATAAGGAACACTTATCCTGGGCCGATGGCCAAGACGTTGGTTTTGTTATGTTGGAACCAGAGATGACAACTGGTTCACAAATATGTTTTGCTTTCATTATTTGCCTGTAGACCTGCAGGAAAGTGATGCTAATTATGCTTCCCGATGTCTTTTATTTCCAAGTACAGCGAAGACTGTCCCATGTCCCATATTTTTAAAGAAGAGTTGATCAAAGTGGAGAACATTTTAATTAGATAACTACCTCTGCTATTCTTTAATGGAATTGGTGTCAGAAGGCTAATCTACAATTTTGCTCATTTCCCCCCTTTTTTATATATTAGTAGTATTTAGATGGGGACAACACAATGGATGAATGTTTTTATTAATGTTTAATTTATGTAGTAATATTGCCTCAAGCTTCTTACCATCGATAGGAACACAAAAGCCCTTATCTGATTCTGTGACAGCCTCTGTGTGGTAGGTATGAACAGCCCATTTTGCAGGTGTGGAAAATGAGGCTTAGAGACGGGAGGGATGTGTGACCCGTTGAGGTCAGGAGCCAAGCAATAGCACTCCAGTGCTTGGACCTGAGTCACCCCATTTTTCTTTTTCTAGGACCCAGGATTGTGTTTAATATTGAGCATATGCTAGAGTTGTAATTGAATTTCTTGGGTAGCTCTTCCAGATACTTAGATACACAACTTTTGGGGGGGTTCTCAACAAATGCTTTTCATTAGCCCTTCTTATATTAGCAGTTCTTAGGGATTTATTTTCCAAAGATGTATAGTTTGTTTATGCCATTCACTCAAGTCCCTAGAGCAGAAATTCTGCCTTTTTGATGCTTTAAAAATACCTAGGAATTTGGGGGGAATAGTATTTCTTTCAATGGAAAGACTATTTAAAATGGTATTTGGGGGAAAGTGATTTCTACCCCACCCCCTTGCCGGCCCTGGCCGGCCTGCCTGCCTGCCTGCCTTCTTCCCTGCGAGGTGGCCAGGCTTGGTCCCAGGCCACCACTGCCCCTCCAGTCCTCTCCCTTGCCTGCGCCCTGCTCCCTTGTTGATGGTCCTCCATCTGTTTCGGTTCTGCTGTTGCTGTTCACTGACTTCAGGGCTGCTGCCCAGGCCCCCATCCTTACCTTCCAGCTGCGCTCTTTCCCTCTGCTTCCTGCTTGCCTTCAATTCCATGAGCTTCGATGATTCTTTACAGGCCAGTCTGCGATCTCACATGCCAGTGCCTTTTCTAAGGTTTGCGAGTTCTTTGGCTCTCTGTTGCTTTGAAAAGGGAGAAGCGGTGTTTTACAATTTCCTTTTAATCACCAATGAGTAGTAGCAAGGGTATGCCTTTCCTTCCTACACTGTGTGGAATACTCCCTCCCTCAAAGCTTGTATTATTTCGCGGCACAAATGAAGCATCCTGTATTCTCTTTCCTGTTTGTGGCTTGTGCCTTCCGAGCACTGTGCTATCATTAATGGTCCAACTAGGTTTTCCCTCTTCAGTTCCTATCACAAAACACCCCGAAGACTGACAGTGTTCCTGATGGAATCCAGAATGGCTGGCGGTCGGGTCCTGCCTTACACTTTGTGGCTTGGGCTTGTCTTTTCTTCAGGAATAAGTGGGTAGTTTCTTCCTACTTTTCTTCTATAAATGGGGAAAAAGTGTCCAGTGTGGAGGCACCTCTTTCGGTTGAAGAAGCTGTTGGTTCTGGCCTTGTAGTATGGCCTCTGTGAATGGAAGGGTCTATACTGGCTATGGAGGGGAGCCAGGAGGCAGAGTAAAAGGGATTCTTCCCTAGTGTCTGTTTTGGTGGCCATAGAAAACTTCAGCAAACTTTAGTTTTGTGTCTTTATGCTCTTTTCCTGGGTACTGAATTTTCTGGTCTATTGGAAATGATAGCAAACATTTATTGATACTGATACTTGCTAGTATCATCAATATATGAATATCAATATGAATACAACAATAATAGATAGCATCCAAGTGCTCCTCTATAAAAACTTCTGTTTACTATTTAGGAGCAAACTAATATACTTAATTTATAATAGCATGGAAGGAATATGAATGTTTAGACTGGGCATAGGAAGGAATAAATAGTACAAAAGAAAAAAAAAGACTTTCTCATTGAGTCATTGGGCTGAAGCTGGGTCGTATGTCTTGATTTGGAGAGTCCTCTGGGGGCAAATACCTGATGGAGACCTTGTTCTCTCCATTTCACCTCAGGAAAGGGGAGCAGGAGTGGGAAGCAGGATACAAGGCTTCCTTGGCCCCAGTCGGGCAGCACATCTTTACTGCAGCTGCTGTGTGCCCGACGTTAGGCCTGGGAGACAAAGCAGTAAACAAACAGGGCAGAGCCTGTGCTTTCAGTGGGGGTAATAGACAGTGATCGCTCAGCTAAACACATCCTTTCAGGTATTGACATTTTTCAGACATGAAAAGTGCTCTGAAATCAATGAAATGGAGAAATGAGGGAGGGAGAGGCAGTGGGGGAGTGCTGGTGAAGCTAGGGTGTTTGGGCAAAGCTCTGAGGAGGTGACATTTGAATGCAGAGTCCCATGATGGGAATGAGGCAGACATGTGACAGGAGGGGTGGGCGGTGGACCCCAGACAGCAGGGGATGAAGGAAGGCGCTTGGGGGCCTAAGTGCACTGAGTGAGAACATGCTAGAGAAAAGGTAGAAGGAGGCCTGGGTGGTGCGGGCTGGATTCTGGGGAGGCTGTCGCTGTTGTCCAGGCTGGAGATGATGGTGGCTCTGGTCAGAGTGAGAGCGGTAGATGAAGACAGGGGGATGTGGAGAAAGGCACTCGCTGTGCGTGTGTGTTAATGATGTGTGGACCGCGCACAGCTGCTGTTTCAGGCACCGGAGATAGAATTGTGAGCTAAATAGAAAATCACTTCCTGTCCTCCTGGAGCTGATGTTGCAGTGGGAGTGGTCAGCATGAGAAGACAGGCCAGGGCTTGGTCCTGAGGAGGGTGGACATGCCCTGGGGGGGAGTGGATGGCGTGGTCGAAGAGCTGTGGTGGGAAGAACATCTGAGATTCCCACAGGCTTGGGAGCTGGAGCCAGGAGGACCATTTTTCTCAGCTTTACGGAGATGATATTGACATTAAAATATGACATAAACATAAGTTTACGGTGTATGGTGTGGTGATTAGATACATGTATACATGACAAAATGATCACCAATATAAGGTCAGTTAACACCTCCATCCCCTCACAAAAATACGATTTCTGCACATCTGTGGTTTTAACGCTTAAGATCTACTCTCTTAACAGCTTTCAAGTATATAATTCAGTATTGTTCATTATGGTCACCAAGCTGTGTATTCGCTCCTCCAGTCCTATTGGGGAGTTTATACCCTTGAACCAACATCTCCCCTGGCCCCTGGCAACCACCATTCTAGTCTATTTCTATGGGTTTGGCTTTTTTAGATTCCGCATATAAGTGAGAACGTAGTGTTTGCCTTTCTCTGTTTGACATTTC